>NC_064931.1:780455572-781080572 GCF_023897955.1 Schistocerca gregaria
ACACACGCGAGACAGATCACTTAAAATTACAATTGCACAAAATAAAAAGTTTGGACAGTTGTAAGTGGTAAATATCATGCTTACAATAACAAAAGTGTTGAAAAATACTGCCTTGAAGACATTCAAACATGATTAACATCTTTGTATATTTCTTACAAACTTCATCAATAGTATTTCAGGGCAGAAACTGTGAAATTCTTCAGCCCTTCCTTTATGTATACCATAAATATAGTATGTATAAAATTATACAAGTATCAGCTTGCACAGAGACCTACAAGCAGTCATCCTTCCTGTACTCCATCTCTGACTGGAATGGTTAGAAACTCTGCCAAGCAGTCCAAAGTGATTTACAAAGTGTAGATGTAGGTATTTGCAGTTGAGGCTCCCCTTGTCTGGCAGCACACAGATTCCATGTACTACAGCCCTCAAGCATAGCATTTTACTCAGAGTATAAATAGTTGTGCACAGGCAATAACGTTCCACAGTTTAGGCTTTCAGATAGAGAAAACATCTAACATCATTACTTTACTTGCACCTCAAACTAAACCAGTTGGTGAACTACTGAACATAAAAACATAAATTACTGATGCAGCTGGAGACTTGGAAATATGACTTCTGGGGAAAAAATTACGATGCAATTAACCTATGAAAAACAATTATAACAAAACAGCATTTTATTATGCTTAATAGAAATGTCCTTCGTATTTGTATGCACACTCATGCACATAATCTGGAAACATTTGATGTAATAAAACATCACTGGAAAAATGTGATGAATTTAATTTGCTTTCCTTATCTTGCTTAGTAGCACAATATAATTCTAATTGACACAACCTCAATGAAGAGTTTAACTCGAAAGTATGACAACAAAAACACTATTTTGTTCTTGAAAGCATCAGTTATTATCCAGCTGAGATAAAAAAAATCTCTCTTTCTGAAACCTTTTGTTATTTTCTGACACTGGACACTTCATGCAGACAAGAGAAGACAATAACATCAACTCCGTTCACAAATTTCAGAAAAAAATTCAAATGAAAACATAAAAAAACAATATGCAACCATAAATATGCTTCAGGTTCTCTGGTATTTCTTATCTGTAACAGAAATGCAGAGTAAACATTCTTGCCTAAAATTTTTATAACCTACTTAACACAGAACACAAAACATTATCTGTCAGAGCAGCCACCTGCAGGATGACATAACAATAATCAGCAAAAAAGGCATGCCCTCTAATCTGATTATAAACACTTCTAACTGGCAATACTCAGATTCCACCTGCAACTACAATATATCCACAGGTAGATGAAAAAGGCTTATGCTGCATGAATGGGAGTCCTGTAACAATAATGGATTTTTGAGCTGCTCAATGAAAGGAGGACTGTATTATGTTCCAGGATCAATGTCATCCAGATAAACTAGGTATGCTGTTAACGCTACTATTTTTTCCTTTTTTCAGATGGACATGTCAACAGCTCACATGAAATGTGTCACTGTTATTACTGAAGTGTTAATGGGATGTAACACGAAAGATGTTGAGAAGATAACCTCTCTTCTGCAGACTGCCACGACCCTACACTGAGATATGGCATATCTTTGGGTGGTGTATAGTAACAGGCTTGAAGTAGCATACACTAATTATTTGTTCCTCTGCTAGTTTTCCATGATTTTCAGAGCCTTCTCTGTGGCCCACATTACATCACACTTTTACAGTTCTTGACAGTGGAAACACGCAAGTTGAAAGGGCCTACTTTGCCAAATACACTAGCATGCTTTACCAAATAGAGCAACCTTATTCTCTGTGCCTGATGACACTATATCTTCCAGACTCTCTTACTTCTTCAAAATGTTGTTAAGCACACCTTTTCAATGCTCTTTGCTTCTTTACTTTTAACTTAAAATAGCATATTCAAATAATTTATACTGTCTTTCCCTGTTTTTTTATGTCACTTTTTTTGAAAGCCTGAGCACACCTGACTTTCCAGCAGGCCACACAATTGTTACTAAACTGTAAACAGTATCATAGCTGCCTGATACCAATCACTTCCCAGTTTTTAAACTACTTCTGGAAGTAGTTCAAGTATATTCAGCCTCTTTTGCAAGTGACTTCATTAACTCACTGGACAACATATTAGTCACCCCCATTAGAAGAGCACACTGGTTATGTTTGAGCACGTAGATGGTTAAATGGTACCAGGTGACATAAGTCATGGCAATAAAGTGGTGCATGGGTGTCAGTTGGTTGTATGGAATCAGCATAGTATGATGGGTCGACATGTATACAAGACGATGGCAGAAAAGAACTATTATGTTTGGACTGCCCCTGACCCTGCCGTGAATTAAGCTGCTCAATATGTAGGTGTATCAATGAGATCTGTCCAAAGTGCCTACAAAAAATGGAATTTCACTCACAGCCAGGCATCACTGAAAGAACAATGTTTGTAAGAAGTTCCCAACTAACAGGGAACAGAGGGGGTTGTTACATCATGGCAATGACAATCAGTTTTAAGCCTGTCAGGAATTGCTGCAGTGAGTGATTTTCAATCAGCTCGAGGGGAGTGGGGGGAGTGATGGATGGGAACTGCATGCAACTGACAGCTGGCAAAAGGCCACTGCTAACATGAAGTTGCAGGTCTTCAAAGGGCCAAGAAAAACACACAGGGCAGCTGCTGAACAGAGGTGTGCAGTATGGTCCATTGAGTCACAGTTTTCAAGTGATAAGAGGCACTGACCGTACTGACAGGCCAATAACACAGTTAACCTGCAATGTATGGAGGGTGTAATTCAAACTAGATATGGTTCTGTTAGGTTTTGGAAGAGATTTTTGAACCAAGACTTGGATCCACTCATTTACATTACTATTAATGTGAGCCATGACAGTTATTTCAACATTCTCGAGAGTGTTGCCCTTCCTTCTACATCTTCATGATGAGTATGCTGTGCACACACTGTCTTCCAAGTTGGTAACAGTGCTGTTCACAAGGTTGTACACATACATTACCAGTTTTATGAACACTTGGGCATCCTACCACACTGAATAGCCTGCTAAACTGTATGATCTTAATCCCATGGAAAATATCTAGGACTATTTGGAACAATGAGTGATACACAACAATAAACTTCCCTCACAATCTGTTAGCTTTAGAGGACCAAAACATCAAAGACTGACTTCAGCCAGATACAGCATACCTAAAGTTACTCATGGACACACTTTCTCGGAAAATTGAGGCAATTATAAAGGCAAGTGGTGGTGTTACATGGAATTGGCACAACATCTCCGGGGTTATTAATTTTTGTTGATGTACATATCACAATGTAGTGGAAAGTGTCAACTTGCAAAAGCTATTTAAATGTTATTCAGAGTGGATGTTTCAATATAAATAATATACAAAAAATAAACAACAAAATAAAGAACACACCAAAAATAATGACTTTAATAATGTAAATATACTATTATTTTGCAGAATATAAATAATGGAAGGAGTAAAGTGAACAGCTCACATTATAATTGAGGCACTGCGTGGTCAACAAACACAAACATGTCTGTATGTGTATTCTGTACTAGATAGTTATGAAGGGCATTGCCTCAACTTCGAGGGCATGCTGGAAAGTAATGCCTCTGATGATTTTATTCTCCTTTTTTGTGAATACTCTAAGTTTTTAAAATAAATCTAACATTTATTAATGTTCTACACCTTTATTCTTCATATCTACATATTTCCAGTTCTCTGATGCAAGAGGGCTCTGAATTGTAGCACATAACATGGTTGTGTGTAACATAACTATGCTGGTGTGTGAGAAACAGCGTGTTGTAATCGAGTTTTGTATTAGAAAAGTCTGTTCACACAAGGAGCACCCTCTCCTCCTCTCCTTTGGCATGACAAGGCCAGATCACACACAAGTGCTGCAACACCTGCAACAACCCGACACCTTGTATTCACTGTCATCGATCATCTTCTGTACTGTCCCAACATGGCCCCCATCCGATTTTTATCTGTTTCCAAAAATTGGAGAACACCTTCGAGGACTTTACTTTGACAGTGAAGCAAATGTGTGGTGGTGGCTCCTTCAACAAAGTCAAACATCCTACTGTGACGGTATCAAAAGACTGGTCTTGTTAGGAGAAATGTGTTTGTTGCCAGGGTGACGATGTTGACGTATAAATATATACACATTAGGAATAAAAATGTAGAATGTTAACAATGGTGTTTTAAATTTAAAGAGCTGTAAGAGTTTTCACATGAAAAATTCATATATATTAGTTTTCAGTTGCTATTTTTACTGCTTTCATTTTTTTATATTCCTCTGGGGACTTTTCATTACCATATCATTTTTTTTGGACTAGATATATTATTAATTGTATTACATGTTAGAAAAAATGTCTCCGAGATGGGTCAAGTTGAGAAGCAAAATCAATTTTGATTTGCTTTCAGCCTGCGTTTGTTAATTATCAGGTATTTAAATAAACAGCCCAATAGCTCTTTAAAAGCATGGTTCATCCATTTTTGGGTCTATGGCAACTTTAATGAAGAGCAGAAGAGGTTGCACTTTCTCCCAGTGTAGTTCGTTTTATTTATGACAAAGTTAGTGATTTAATAAAATACACTGTTAATGTGCCTAACATCACAAAAAGTGTCACAAAAATTATCAAGGAAGGATATACATCCTATTTTTAGTATATGCTTTTACTTAAAAAAACGTTCATTATTATGTGAATGAACATTAATAATGGAAAGAGGCAAAACATAAAGAGTATGATAGCTCAATGATTATTGGCAAGCAGCCATGATCACTATTCATAGACTGGTGTGATATGGTCAAGAAAGGATATATCACAAATGTATCATACACAAGCATTCACTGCCAGTTCCCGTTTGTGTGAAAATCCTTTAACATAACAAGCAAGGAATTTCTCAGCACTGCAAATGAACAGGCGGTTAGACTGTATAGGAGGGATTTCTTTAGTGAGGAAAGGATAGCTGCTGTTTAAGTGGAGGTGCTGTTGATGACTGGCAGTCTTTATATGAATGAAAGTTTTCATGGTATCATCAGAGAGGTGAAGGTCAACATCATGGAAGGCAGCATGCTGAACCAAAGAGGACTACCTGAAATGGATAGGAGAAGAGGTGGTGTGACTGTGTAGCAATAAAGACAGGGTCTTGGATGGCTAGGAAGGTTTTCTCTGAATGGACCACAGATAAGATGGCATATGGTGGTGCAATGTTGGTGCCAATGCCCTTGCCACACATGATTTGCTTATGTATCTTTCCCTCGAAGGAGTAGTAGTTGTTGGTAAGGATATAGTTGGTTAGTCATAAAAGGAATGAGATGGAGGTGTTGGAATTGGGAGTATAGTGAGAGAGAGTATTCAATGGTAGCAAGACCACAGGCACGAAGGATGGACAATGTAGTGTCAACAATTACAAGCAGGGATACGGATGAAAATGAGTTGTAGATGTAGGAGATGCAATTATGGAAGTGACTGGTGTCCCTGATATGGTTACAGTTAATGGGTTGGAGGTGTTCGCCAATCAGAACCAAAATTATTTTTGTTAGAGCACAGATGCAGGTACATCTAGATCATCAACGTACATACTCTGCAAACCATTGTATGGTGCATGGTGAGAGGTACCCTGTACCACTGCTAGTCATTTCCTTTCCTGTTCCACTCACAAATAGAGCAAGGAAAAAACGACTCTGTATACGACTCTGAATGGACCCTAATTTATCCTTCGTGGCCCTGAGGTGAAATTATGTTGGTTGGTTGGTTGTTTGGGGGAAGAGACCAAACTGCGAGGTCATCGGCCTCAGCGGATTACGGAAGGACGGGGAAGGAAGTCGGCCGTGCCCTTTCGAAGGAACCATCCCGGCATTTGCCTGGAGAGATTTAGGGAAATCACGGAAAACATAAATCAGGATGGCCGGACGCGGGATTGAACCGTCGTCCTCCCGAATGCGAGTCCAGTGTGCTAACCACTGCGCCACCTCGCTCGGTTAATTATATTAGCAGCAGTATAATCGTTCTGCAGTCAGCTTCAAATATTGGTTCTCTAAATTTTCTCAATAATGTTTCTTGAAAAGAACGTTTACTTCCCTCCAGAGATTCCGTTTGAGTTCCTGAAGCATCTCCATAATACTTGTGTGTTGTTTGAACCTACTGGTAACAAATCTACTAGCCCGCCTCTGAATTGGTTTTACACTCCTGGAAATTGAAATAAGAACACCGTGAATTCATTGTCCCAGGAAGGGGAAACTTTACTGACACATTCCTGGGGTCAGATACATCACATGATCACACTGACGGAACCACAGGCACATAGACACAGGCAACAGAGCATGCACAATATCGGCACTAGTACAGTGTATATCCACCTTTCGCAGCAATGCAGGCTGCTATTCTCCCATGGAGACGATCGTAGAGATGATGGATGTAGTCCTGTGGAACGGCTTGCCATGCCATTTCCACCTGGCGCCTCAGTTGGACCAGCGTTCGTGCTGGACGTGCAGACCGCGTGAGACGATGCTTCATCCAGTCCCAAACATGCTCAATGGGGGACAGATCCGGAGATCTTGCTGGCCAGGGTAGTTGACTTACACCTTCTAGAGCACGTTGGGTAGCACGGGATACATGCGGACGTGCATTGTCCTGTTGGAACAGCAAGTTCCCTTGCCGGTCTAGGAATGGTAGAACGATGGGTTCGATGACAGTTTGGATGTACCGTGCACTATTCAGTGTCCCCTTGACGATCACCAGAGGTGTACGGCCAGTGTAGGAGATCACTCCCCACACCATGATGCCAGGTGTTGGCCCTATGTGCCTCGGTCGTATGCAGTCCTGATTGTGGCGCTCACCTGCACGGCACCAAACACGCATACGACCATCATTGGCACCAAGGCAGAAGCGACTCTCATCGCTGAAGACTACACGTCTCCATTCGTCCCTCCATTCACGCCTGTCGCGACACCACTGGAGACGGGCTGCACGATGTTGGGGCATGAGCGGAAGACGGCCTAACGGTGTGCGGGACCGTAGCCTAGCTTCATGGAGACGGTTGCGAATGGTCCTCGCCAATATCCCAGGAGCAACAGTGTCCCTAATTTGCTGGGAAGTGGCGGTGCGGTCCCCTACGGCACTGCGTAGGATCCTACGGTCTTGGCGTGCATCCGTGCATCGCTGTGGTCCGGTCCCAGGTCGATGGGCACGTGCACCTTCCGCCGACCACTGGCGACAACGTCGATGTACTGTGGAGACCTCACGCCCCACGTGTTGAGCAATTCGGCGGTACGTCCAACCGGCCTCCCGCATGCCCACTATATGCCCTCGCTCAAAGTCCGTCAACTGCACATACGGTTCACGTCCACGCTGTCGCGGCATGCTACCAGTGTTAAAGACTGCGATGGAACTCCGTATGCCACGGCAAACTGGCTGACACTGATGGCGGCGGTGCACAAATGCTGCGCAGCTAGCGCCATTCGACGGCCAACACCGCGGTTCCTGGTGTGTCCACTGTGCCGTGCGTGTGATCATTGATTGTACAGCCCTCTCGCAGTGTCCGGAGCAAGTATGGTGGGTCTGACACACCGGTGTCAATGTGTTCTTTTTTCCATTTCCAGGAGTGTATGTCTTTCTTTAATCTGACCTGGTGTTGATTCCAAACACTTGAGCAAACTCAAGAATCAGTCACATTAGAGCCCTATATGCGGACTCCTTTACAGCTGAACCATACTTTCCCAAAATTCTCCCAATAAACCAAAGCCGACCACTCGTCTCCCCACCACACTCCTCACATGCTCATTCCATTTCATATTACTATGCAACATTATGCCCAGGTATTTAAATGATGTGCCTGTGTCAAGCAGGACACTACTGATACTGTATTTGAAAGTTAAGGGTTTGTTTTTTCTTACTCACCTGCTTTAAGTCACATTTTGCTACATTTAGAGCTAGCTGCTACTCATCATACCAACCAGAAATTTTGTGCAAGTCATTTTGTATCCTCTTACAGTCACTCATCTTCAACTCTTACTGTAAATATGTCAGCAACGAACAACAACTACAGACTGCTGCTCAATCTGTCCACTGGACCATTTATGTATGCATTTATGTATGAACACTCACTGTCGGGGACAACATTCTGGATTTGATTACTAAAGAAGTCTTCAAGCCACTGACACATCTGGGGACCTATTTCATAGGCTCGTGCCTTCAGCAACCATCTGCAGTGGGGCACCACGTCAAATGCTTTCCGGAAATTGAGAAATGTGGAATCTGCCTGTTGTCCTTCATCCATAGTTCGCAGAATTATCGTGGGAGAAAACGGCAAGTTGAGTTTCACATGAGTGATGCTTTCTAAAAGTGTGCTGATTCATGGACAGAAGCTTTTTGGTCTCAACGAAATTTATTATATTTGATTTATGCAGCAAACCAATGTTAAGGATGCTGGCCTGTAATTTTGCAGGTCTCTAAGGTGGTTAGGTTTATGGGTTTTATGAAATATTTAGAAACAGTGTGTCAGGGATAATCAAGAAGAGGATTGAAATGAATCGGGAAAAGAGGTTCTGAGACATGTCTAGCATTTTGACTAGGGACTGCAGGTTCATCTACATTTTTACTCCGCAAGCCACCCAACGGTGTGTGGCAGAGGGGTTACGATTTTTGAGGAGCATGGTCTTCAATTTGGGAGGCTGGGTGTAGGTAACTGGAATTGGACTTTGTAGTCATCATGAAATGATGAATGGCTTCTGAAGACAAGAACTTTTGTGATTACGATGTTGAGGAGGTGGAGGAGCTTCAATGGGTTAGACAGTATTTCAGGAATAGGGTGTGAGAGTGCATTTTAGTTAGAGATTGTTATGCTTTTCTAAACTCACACAGGTATATGGAGTAGGGATCCACTAACAATAAGATATCTGCCACTGTAGCTGAGAGGACAGTGTGCCAGCTTGTCATGCCAGTGGTGCCTGGGTTCAATTCCTGGCCGGGTTGGAGATTTTCTCTGCTCAGGGACTGGGTGTTTGTGTTGTCTCCATCGTCGTCATCATCATCATCATCATCATCATCATCATCATCATCATCATCGACGCGTAAGTCGTCGAAGTGGCGTCACCTCAAGTACTCGCACCAAGCAACCGAGTCTATTCATTGGGAGGCCCTCGGCACACAACATTTTAACAATAAGATGTAGTTATAGGAAGAGAAAAAAATTTAAAGAGAAAGTGAAGTTATCTGGATGTGAGTAACTGGAACTCTAGTTAATCACTGCATGTTTCTATAGGCCACCTTATTCCTCCATAATAGTTGTGGAATCATTCAAAGAAAGTCTATACTCAATTGCAAAAAAATACCCTGATCGTGCAATATTAGTTGGAGGTGACTTTACCCTAACAGGTATACAAAGGGATGTCTATATGGAGTCACTGCAGGTGATATGAGCATTGTGTCCTGTGAAGTAATTCTGGACAGATTTTCTGAAAACTGTCTTCAGTAGCATGTACAATGAAAGATAGGCTGGCTGAGGTTCTTGTAGATAATATATGAGAGCCACCATTAAAACAGCAAGATCCGTCTAGCAACTAGTGTCAGAGAGGTACCTCTTTACATTAAAATCAACACTCAAGCACCACGTTTTGAAAGAAGTCAAAATAACAGAAGAGCCCCACAAAATGCTTAAGAATGCACAGAAAAGTAAGATTAGCTTATTTCATCAAAATATTAGAGGATTGAGTAACAAGGAAGAAAAGCTTCTTACGTGTTTGGAAAATTTAGAGAGCTCTGAGAAGATAGACATCCTATGCCTATCTGAGCACCACATAACAGGGTTAGATGAGTTATATATAAAACATTACACTCTAGCAGGTTACTCACACAGAACTAATATGGAAACAGGAGTTGTAACATATATCACGAGAGAATTAAAAAACAGTTCACTTTGAATTGGAACTGTAAACAGATCCCCACCAGGAAATTTTGAACTGTTTATGAAGAATCTGGATTCCCTACTATGCTATTTGTCAGATTGCAGCAGGCAGTTAATAGTCTGTGCTGATTTCAATGTAGATTTTCTAAAGGATACTGATAGGAAAAATAATAAGGAAACCTTATTTGGATCCTACATTATGATCTCAGTAATTAACTTTCCAACATGGGTGGATAAAGACAGTAGGGCTGTAATTGCCAATGTTTTCTTTGGTGAAGTTCAAAGCAAGAAAATAACTGTTTACCCAGTAACAAACATTATCTTTGATCATAATGTACAGTTAGTTATGATAAATGAGACAGTGCCTCTGTGGAAATCAGAATAAGTAATGACCCTAGGACAAATGTTTTTAAGAATAGTTTACGTGGGATGAAATTCATAATGAACCAAATGCTAACACAAAATTTAATCTACTCCATGACAAATTCATATCATTATTTGAAAATAGCTTTCCACATAAGCTAACCAGAAAGAACATTAAACAACAATGTAAAAAAAAAAAAAAAAAAAAAAAAAATACTGTTGATCACTAAAGGGATTAGATTATCTTGTGAAATGAAAAAGGAAATGTACCTCCTGGTAAGAACAAGTAGGGACTCTGTAGTAATTCCACACAACAAAAACTATTCAAAAGGTCATTAGAAAATCAAGGGACATGCAGATTATACCACAAATCAGTAATTCCGATGACACACTTAAGGCTAAAGGTAGTGCAGTGAAATGAGAGACAGGAAAACCAGCCACAGAACAGGATATCACACTAGTGAACTAAATGGAAGGTTAATAAATCACAAGTAGCAAACCTATTGCCAATGATTCCTTATATATAGTAGAAAGTATTGGGACAAACAGTTCAACAGAAGAATCACAGCAGTATGTTGAAAAGTAACCCTCACAAAATTCAATCATATGAATGTATCAAGAACTTTTTCTGAAATTAAGAAAGTAATATATTCTCTCAAAAATGAAAGCTCATCTGGTTTTGATGGTGTTTCCAATAGAATACTAAAGATCTGTTCCCATATAATATGCATGGTTTTACCTGAAATATGTAAAGCATCACTAACTCAAGGTATTTTTCGAGAGAGACTGAAATATGTCATCATCACACCACTATTTAGGAAAGGTTATAAAAGAGATTTCAATAACTTCTGACCTGTTTCACTACTGGCCCTGTTTCCCAAATTTTTGAGAAGTATATATATTCTAGAGTACTCCCAAGTGACTGGAAGAAAGCACAGATGACTCCTGGGTATAAGACAGGCAAAAGAACAGACCTGCAAAATTACACACCTATATCACTAACATCAGTTTGCTGAAGAATCCTTGAACATATTCTCAGTTCAAATATAATAAATTTTCTTGAAATAAAGAAGCTTATGTCCACTTGTAAGCATGGTTTTAGAAAGCTTCGCAGTGCAAAACTCAGTTTGCCCTCTTCTCTTGTGATATAATGTGGACTACAGATGAAGGACAACAGGCGGATTCCCTATTTCTAGATTTCCGGAAAGGGCCTGACATGGTGCCCCATTGCAGGCTGTTAAAGAAGTTATGAGCATATAGAATTGGTTCATAAATATGTGAGTGGCTTGAAAACCTTTTAAATTATAGGACCCAGTATGTTGTCCTAGACATGGAATGTTCATCAGAGCAAAGGCTATCATCAGGAGTGCCCCAAGGAAGTGTGATAGGACTGCTATTATTCTCTATATACATACATGATTTGGCAGACAGGGTAGGCAGCACACTGCAATTGATTGCTGATGATGCTGTGGTGCACAATAAGGCGTCAAAGTTGGGCAACTGTCAGAGAATACAAAACGATATGAAATGTAATAAGCATGAGAGGATTGTGGTAGGAGAGGTGAATGGTTGACTTCAGGTTATTGGGAGAATTATACGGAAAAGAGAACACATATAGTAAAATAGTGCAACATGTTTTGGAGTACCACTCAATTGTTTGAGATCTGTACCAGGTGGGATTAAATGAAGACATCAAAGCAATTCAGAGGCGGGCTGCTAGATTTGTTACTGTTAAGTTTGAACAATAAGCAAGAGTTAAAGTGATGCTTCGTGAACTCAAATGAGAATCCCTGGAGGGAGGGCGATGTTCTTTTTGAAGAACACTATTGAGAAAATTTAGAGAACCCGCATCTGAAGCTGACTGCAGAACGATTTTGCTGCCTCCAACTTACACTGCACATAAGGACCACGAATATACAAGAAATTAGGGCATGTAAGGACCATGAAGTACCCTCTGCCACATGCTGTATGGTGGATTGTGGAGTATCAATGTATGTGTAGTATTTCACTTCAACAACAGTAATATCCTCAGCAGTTCACAATTTGGATACCAGAAGAGTTGTTCCACTGAGAATGCATTTACATGTTCACTCACCAAATTTTACAAGCATTAAATAAAGAAATATCAAAGGTTGATATTTTCTGCGACCTATGTAAGGCATTTGACTGTGTGAATCACAATATCCTTCAAGATAAATTTAAGTTCTACAAGACTGATGGTATAGTCAACCAATGGATGTCATATTTCTAAACAAAAGAATGCAAAAAGTTGTCTTAGTAATTCGACCTATGAAGTCCAGGGACATTACTCTGACTGGGGAGAAATCATGTATGAAGTTCCCCAAGGATCAATCTTTGGTCTGCTACTGTCCCTCATATATGTAAACGACCTTCCATTAATATACAACAAGGAGTAGCTCTTTTTTTTTCTTTCCAGATGATACTAGTATTATAACCAACCCAAGCATACACACAGAAAGAGAAGAAAAGGTACACAAGGCTTTTAAAAGTACTGTTGACTGGTTTTCTGCAAATGGTCTCAGCCCTCAATTTTAAAAAGACACAACATATGCAGTTCCTCACAGCTAGGGATACCACACCTATGATAAGAGTAACACATAGTGAAGAAATAATATACAGCATAGAAACTGCAAAATTTTACGTGTCCATATGTTTCTAATTTAAACGGGAAAAAGCACATTTTGAAATTCTGGAAACAATATAGTTCAACAACATTTTCATTTATAATCACTGCAAATCTTGGGAAAAGGCTAATCCTAAGGCAACAAGATTGTGCATATTTTCATTTTTTGTTTTTTTGGGGGAAGGAGACCAGACAGCGTGGTCATCGGTCTCATTGGATTAGGGAAGGATGGGGAAGGAAGTTGGCCATGCCTTTTCAGAGGAACCATCCCGGCATTGGCCTGGAGTGATTTAGGGAAATCACAAAAAACCTAAATCAGGATGGCTGGACGCAGGATTGAACCGTCGTCCTCCCGAATGCCAGTCCAGTGTCTAACCACTGCACCACCTCGCTCGGTATATTTTCATTCAATAATATCATATGGAATAATGTTCTGGGTAACAAATCTTAAAACAGGAAGCCCTCATTGCTCAAAAACATGCTGTATGAATAATATGTGGTGCTTACTGTCAATCATCTTGTAGACATCTGTTTAAGGAGTTGAGCATTCTGACTACTCCAGACTGGGTTGTGCTTGGGTAGCTCATATGGTGGAGCACTTGCTCGTGAAAGGCAAAGGTCCCGAGTTAAAGTCTCGGTCCGGCACACAGTTTAAATCTGCCAGGAATTCTAAAAAATTCCGAGTTTTTTTCCACATTTCCTGGGGCGCATACACACTGAGCAATACCAGAAAGAAATGAAATGTATTACTCCACATTAAGATTGTTTTTAGCACAAAAAAGGGTGCACAATGCTGCAACTAAAATTTCTGATAACTTACCCAGTGATATAAAATGCCCGGCAGACACCAAAGCAAAACTTGAAAACAGACTGAAACAGTTCTTCCTCCTATTCCTAGAAGAACTCAAATGGAGATCATTTAGTTCCATTTTGATGGGCTTATACGAATTATGAGCTAACTTTAAACTGATTGTGAATTACACTCTGGAGAAGTATATGCTGAGTAGGTGAGTTAAACACAGGAAAGATCCTCCGTGATTTAATAACAAAATTCAGAAAAATCGTGAGGAAGCAGAGAATGTTGCACTATCAGTTAAAAAAAAAAAAAAAACCTGTGGAATGTCAACAGGGAACAGTTAGTAGAAATTTGAGCATCGGAAAAAAAAGAAAGAAAAAAAATGCTGAAACATAAATCAATTCCCACTATCATTCCCTAGTGAAACATCTTCCCAAAAACCGAAGAAAATTCTGGTGTTACTTAAAATTATTAAGCAGGGTGAAGGCTTCTATCTAGGCCCTTGTTAACCAGTCTGGTGGGGCAATAGAAGACAGCAAAAAGAAAGTGGAAGTTTTAAATTTTGCATTTAAGATATCATTCACACAGAAGGATCATACAAACATACCATCGCTTGACCATCACATGGACTACTCTATGAAGAACATAGTAATAGGCATCTCTGGTGTAGAGAAGCAACTGTAAGAGTTGAAAACAAATAAGTTTCCGAATCCAGATGCAATCCTAGTTCAGTTTCACAGTGAGTACTCAAGAGCACTGGCCCCTTACTTAGCTGGCATTTATCCCAAAATTCTCACCCATTAGAAAGTCTGAAGCTTCTGCGAAAAGCACAGGTGTCTCCTGCATATCTGCAGACTGTTAACAAGCTCCGAGCACATGGAATAGGTTCCCAAATATGCGATTGGCTTGAAGACTTCTTAAGTCATCAAATGTTGCTCTCGATGGCAAGTGTTCATCAGAGACAGGGGTATCATCAGGAGTGGCCCAAAGAAGATTGATAGAACTGCTCTTGTTCTGCATATACATAGATAATCTGATGATATGGGAAACTATCACCAATGAGTCATTGTAGAAGGATACACACCAATGAGTTTTTCTAATAATTTCCGGGTATGCAGCCGGATCCCGTCGACATTCTGCCACGATATTTCGGCCCAGAGACGTCCGGCCATCATCAGATGAGTACACAACTACTGAAGAGCCCAGGTGCAGTCGAGGTATTTATGTCGATTCTCGCGCACGTGTTGACATGCGCGGCATAGCCGAGTTGTACGTGCTGCCCTCGGTGGTGAAACTAAAAGATCATCTAGTCATTGAGTATCGAATGACGCTGTCTATTCCGCTGTGAATGTATAACTTTAATAACAGGATTCCAATTTTTATCCAGTTGAAAGCCGTTGTCACGATTTATAAGATTGTCGGCAAGACGTATTTCCACTGATTCCTTGATTACGGAATCCCAAAATCCAGAAACCGGAGCTAAAATTTTTGTTCCATTGTATTCCATTGAATGTCCCTATGCAATACAGTGCTCTGCTACTGCCGATTTTGACGGTTGCCGCAGACGGGTGTATCTTTCATGTTCTGTACATCGTTCATGGACAGTTCTTGTCGTCTGGCCAATATATGCAGAGCCACATTCGCAGGGAATTTTGTAGACGCCTGCTTTCTTCTTTCTGTATCTCCAGGCGTCAAGCTGCCACCACCCAGCACAAACAGTCGGTGTTCTCAGTACCTTAATACATCGAGCGCATGTAATATCAGACGATGAAAACCTCCACGCAGAATTAGAACACTTGGAAAAGGTTTTTAAAGAGAATGGCTACACTTCACGCCAAATAAGAAAGGCCATGCGCAACTGTCATAACAAGAAGCATCGCACTGAGGACGCTGATGACGACTTTAAATCAACTGCGTTTCTTCCATACGCCGGGAATGTGTCGTCAAAAATAGGCCGATTACTGAAGAAGAATAAAATCAAGGTTATCTTCCGTCCACCAGCAAAGAACCGGGCCCTGGTTGGATCCCTTAAAGACGATTTACAACTGAAGAAAGCAGGCGTCTACAAAATTCCCTGTGAATGTGGCTCTGCATATATTGGCCAGACGACAAGAACTGTCCATGAACGATGTACAGAACATGAAAGATACACCCGTCTGCGGCAACCGTCAAAATCGGCAGTAGCAGAGCACTGTATTGCATTGGGACATTCAATGGAATACAATGGAACAAAAATTTTAGCTCCGGTTTCCGGATTTTGGGATTCCGTAATCAAGGAATCAGTGGAAATACGTCTTGCCGACAATCTTATAAATCGTGACAACGGCTTTCAACTGGATAAAAATTGGAATCCTGTTATTAAAATTATACATTCACAGCGGAATAGACAGCGTCATTCGATACTCAATGACTAGATGATCTTTTACTTTCACCACCGAGGGCAGCACGTACAACTCGGCTATGCTGCGCACGTCAACACGTGCGCGAGAATCGGCATAAATACCGTGACTGCACCTGGGCTCTTCAGTAGTTGTGTACTCACCTGATGATGGCTGGACGTCTCTGGGCCGAAATATCGTGGCAGAATGTCGACGGGATCCGGCTGCATACCCGGAAATTATTAGAAGAACAAATACGCCGGGAAAATTTCAGAAGTCACACACCAACGAGTGATTGTAGAAGGATACAGAATTTTTATTTTGTGTGATGAATAGCAGTTTGCTCAAAATGTGGGAAAAATGTAAGTTAACGCAAATGAGTACAAACAAAAATCTTTTAATGTTCAAATACAGTATTCATGTCGATTAAATATCTAGGCACGAACTTACAAACCAATATGAAATGTAATGAGAACATAAGAAGAGTAGAGGGAATGTGAATGGTCAACTTGGGTTTACTGGAACAATTCTGGGAAAGTTTAACTCATCTATAAAGGAGACCACACTAGTGCGACACATTCTTGAGTACTGCTCGAGCGTTTGGGATCCCACCAGGTCAGATTAAAGGCAGACATCTAAAGAATTCAGAAGCCTGTTGCTAGATTTGTTACTTGTATGTTTGATCACCACATGAGGATTATGGAAAAGCTTCATTAAGTTACATGGGAATCCCTGGTGGGAAAATGATTGTCTTTTCGCGAAGCACTGTTGAGAAAATTTTGAAAACTGGCATTTGCAGACGACTGCAGAATAATCCTACTGCCACCAAAGTACATTTCACTTAAGGACCACAAAGATACGGTAAGAGAAATCAGTGCTTGTACAGAGGGACATAGACTGTTGTTTTACCCTCACTCCATTTGTAAGTGAAACAGGAAAGGAAAGGAAAAGTATGATACCATACAGCTGGGTTTCCGAGTATGAATGTAGATGTGTGGAGAGATGATGGTTACATAGGAGATTTCTGGCTGTGTATTGCAGGAAGCTAACAACTATCAGTCCTTAGCAACATGACCTTTAACAACATATCTTTAACTAAAATGCAATTCTCACTAACCAAGTGTTACATGCTGTGTTGCTGCTACAAGTACTGCTGCAAATAACAGCAACAAAAATTTCAAACAAAAAGTGGCATAGTTGTAAAAATTACATTTCCCCAAGAAGTTTCACTTGAATTGCTATAGCTATCCAATATAGATTTTCCATACTCTCCCTCTGTTGCTCTAAGAGGTGGCTGATACTGTGAAAATTCATTGAACCATCTTTGTCAAAATCCAAGATAATGCTACACCTCCACATATGACTTCGTAAACGAAGTCGCATCAAAGAAAATGGATAAATAAAAGTTCTGAGGAACAGTAAAGAGTAGAATCTCATACATGCATACTGTGTTAAATTGGCACAGAGAAAATGTACAAGAGATTACGGAGGTGAACAGATGTAAACAGACGTATGCTGCTTTCAATACCCAATAACTGAAGTAAAGTAAAGTAAATGTGTGCACCTTGCCACAGTACTCTTTCAACAGCATACTCTTCCTAACTGAGAATATGATGTTCCACCTAGGGATTTGATGTGTATTCTTCTTTTTTTTTTTTTTTTTTTTTTTATGGATGCAGCACTGTACCAATCCAGTAATCAATCAATACGTAACTTACTTATGAAAATAAATTTATTTGAAACAAATACACATTGCTTTCAATACAGTAAAATTATAAATTATTGCAGGCACTAGTGACTTGTTCTGGGTCATTTGTTTATTTACAATAAAGCTATGTATGAATAATGAAATTGTGTCTGTGCTAAGTATTGAAGGAAGCAGAAGAAATTCAAGTAATGTGTCACAAGCACAAAAGACATGGTGATAGGCAAAATTGTGAAATAAACAATCAAGATTACACGCAGTGAGGTGACAAAAGTCATGGGAGAGAGATATCAACATACACAGATGGAGTACAAAAGGTATAAAAGGGCAGTGCATTGGCAGAGCTGTCATTTTTACTTAGGTGATTCATGTGAAAAGGTTTTCCTTACATGATAATGGCACATGACAGGAATTAACAGACTTTAAATGTGGAATGGTAGTTGGGGCTAGACACATGGGACAATCCATTTAGAAAATTGTTAAGTAATTCACTATTCCGAGATCCACAGCGAAAAGAGTTTGCCAAGAATACCAAATTTCAGGCATTACCTCTCACCATGGACAAAGCTGTGGTAGCAGAATTTGCAAAGAGTTGTCAATGCTAACAGAGAAGCAACACTGCATGAAATATCCACGGAAATCAATGTTGGATGTATGACAAATGTATCCATTATGACAGTGTGGCAAAATTTGGCATTAATTGGTCAGGGCAGCAGAGATTGATGCAAGTGTCTTTGCTAATAGCACAATATCCCCTGCGGCACCTTTCTTGGGCTTGTGACCATATTGGCTGGCCCCTGGAAGACTGGAAAACCATGACTTGGTCAAATAAGTCCCAATTTCAGTCGGTAACAGGTAACGGTATGGTTCGAGTGTGGCACAGAGCTTTTGAAGCCATGGACCCAAGTTGTCAACAAAGCACTGTGCAAGCTGGTGGTGGGTCCACAGTGCTGCGGGTTGTGTTTACATGGAATGGACTGGGCCCTTTGGTCCAACTGAACTGATCACTGGCTGGAAATAGTTATGTTCAGATGCTTGGAGATCATTTGCAGCCGTTCATGTACTTCACGGTCACAAACAACAATGAAATTTTTATGGGCAAAAGTGCACCATCATCGGGCCATAATTTTTCATAGGTTTGAAGAACATTCTGGACAACTTAAGCAAACGATTTGGCCACCCAGATCACCTGACATGAATCCCATCAAACATTTATGGGACATAATCAACAGGTCAGTACATGCACAAAATCCTAGATATTTTCACAATTATGGACGGCTATAGAGGCAGTATGGCTCAATATTTCTGCAGCGGACTTTCAACGACTTGTTGAGTCATGTCATGTCGAGTTGCTGCAGTACAATGGGCAAAAGGATGTTTGACACGATATTAGGAGGTATCCTCTGACTGTTGTCACCTCGGTTCATTTCTATGGAAGAAATAGCAATAGATGCAGGCTTCACATGGAAAAAAAAAATGTGACACTGTGACACAGGACTCAGTCAAAATCAACCAATGAACTGACAGGGAAAGTTCGTTACTATTTGATATCCCGTCATCAGTGAAATCTTCTGATATATGGGAAGTGTAAAAAGCAACTGCCTCCAGCTTTCCATTAAATCAGTTCCACCATTGTACAGAAATGATATTACGAAACTGGAAAGTCCCAAAAAAGAGTCCAGAGGCTGAGGGAGAAGGGGATGGACAACACTGTCAGGTCTTATTCCCAATTCACTTTACTTCACGTATAAAGTGAAAACATTAAGGTAACATCTATGCTCCACAGTTGTCATGTTTACAAACTCCATTGAACTAGAGTGCACGCGAATGACCACTACTAAACAGGCTGAACACATGAATGAAGAAAGATGAACTATCCCCCTTGACGAAATCCAGAGGCTAGCTGTTAAGCATGTTCAACAGCATAATGTAAAAGAGCTGAGTGCCTGCTATACATCAAGGACAATTTGGATCCTCCCACCCAGCACTAGTTTCTTTTAACTACAAAGGTAGATACATACTCTCAGCCTGCCACTCCACTGGACCTAACCTCCATTAACAGCACCCTCTTTTTCACCAGTGCTTATTATCTATAGTTTTATCCCCCTTTTTTCTTTTCTTATCTTTTTCCCTTTCTTCCTATTATTTTAATTGAATAATTCTTTCAATGTTTCTTTTCCTTCCTCTTTTAATCTACCACTACTACTCACTGTGTTCATGCTACCCTCTCTGACCTAAACAATGCTTACCAACGTATTTCACACCTGATCTTTTTGGTGTGTGTGTCTCCACCTCTGACTACTACTGTATTTGTCTGAGTGACCTGCTTCTCCTTTCAAGCCCTGTTTCGTTTCCTCTTGAAAGTTAGTATTCTTATCTTGTACTTAACATTTTTCTATTACAAATACTAGGAATTTTGCCTCCTGAAAATAAGAGTTGGCCAGTCATTCTGTCTCCTTGTAATTTTAAAAAAATTGTGAAATGGATATCTAGAGGCATACTTCATATGGCACTGGAAAGCAAATATCACAGTCTGAAATCAAAGAGCACCACATCCTGCGAATAATAAATACAGAAGGAAGAAATTTGCAGATGGCAGAATGGAAATCTCACATCAGTAACCTGAAGTACATTAGAAACTTAAAACATAAACCAGTACCCTGGTGAATGATGTCATAAGGATTATGAAACAACTAGTAACTCATGAACCCCAGTAATGGTAGTATTGCAGCTGTACTGTTAAAGGCCATGTTGTTGGCAACAGAAACATTATTATGACAACAAATTAGAAAAAGTTAGCAGATACAAATGGCCAAGGTAACATAAGTAATTTATATTTATTCTCATTCCAGAGCAAAGAGATTTGAAGGACTGTTGAAACAATTCTATAGTGTATGTAAAATTCTCCTGAAAATCATTACCCAATGTTTGAGGACCATGACTGCAAGAAACGCCAGAGAACGGCCAAGACATTGCCAAGTACTAAGAACAAGAGACCAAATTTTATGCATTTAAGGAATAACAAGAGGAACACAGAAAAATAAATAAAAAAATCTGATGTGTTTGAATAATTATCTAAGGGGTACATGGAAAGTACCTCAGACATACCCAGGGAAATAATGGGGAGTTCCCACGGTCTGCAGTTTCCATTACTGAAGCACTGATGTAAGGCTGATTAGAATGAGAAACACACAATGGAATTCCTCAGTGCTGGCAATAACCATAATTTCTGTAATTCTTTAGGCTTTCCTGGCAATCTGTTGACATGCTGAATAATTGGGAACTCTGCTGGATGTTTCTTGTTGCGGACGGAACACCTGATGTGGTGTGGATTGGTTATGGAACGCCCAGCAAGAAACAGAAGTGGAGTCTGAGGAAACGGGCATGTGACAGAGCACCAGAAATTACACATCGGCTTTGTCACATCTCAGATAATGAACATGACCCCCAGAGGACAGCATGGCTGAGCCCTGCGTGGATGGCAGTTGGAACACCGGTGACCAGAGAGGACTATTGGAGCCGTGCCTGGCGGGTGCAGACTGCGGACGGAACAATCAATGCAGTGCAGACCGATTATGGAGCACCCAGCACCATTCAGGCACAAATACTGGACTCGACCCATCCAAGGACAGTTCCCAGCTAGCGCTTTAAGAAGACAGCAAGTTACACCATTGAAACATCATGCGAGAACAACACGAACATCCAGCAGAGATCCCGATTATTCAACATGTCACCATAATTTTTATTAATACTGAGATAATGTTATTGGGGAAAGGAAGTCTATCTATCATTTGCGAGAAGTTTAACACTGTGAGATGTACTTTTTCAAGACATGACAGATTTCCAGTTGATCAGACCACAGGTAAAGGAATGAAACTAGCCCTAGAAAGACTGTGTATGAAATATGACAATATAGATTTTACCAACACTGAGAATCAAGTTTTATCTGCAGATGTCACAAGAATTCTTAGTGAGAGCAATTCCCTCCTTACAAAAATATCTGTGCACAAACCAGCAACTCATGACGAAGTTCAAGATACATATAATTTATATTCACATTCCACAAAACTGATCTTGGATGACTTCAATCAGCACAGCTTTTCTTGGGGCTATAAGGAGACAGAGAAATGGAGAGAACCAAAATGCTTTACTGCACTGTCAGGTCTTAAACTACTTCACAACCAAAAATGGTCTCCATTCTGAAATAGCACTATTTACAGACAAGGATAAAACCCACACCATGTTTTCTGTCAATGACCACATATTACAAGCGAAAAAGAACATTGCGGAGCCACTGCCACAAACCCAACACAGAACCATCAACTGCATCACAGAAGCAATCATTAAACTTTAAACTGTCCTTTTCAAAACATGGATCAACTTCAAGTAAGTACAGTGGGACAATTATGTCAAGGATTTTGACAAAAAAAATAGAAAACTTCACTTTACCTTGGGAAAAATCAGAAGACTTTGTTGAAATGGGGAAGATAATTCAAGGCAGACATATCCAAAGGAATAGCACAGCAAACTGTATACTAACCTTGACAAAGACTCCAAGTACATACTCAGTAAATATAAACGTCTCTCTCAAACAGATCCCTTCTTGGAAGGTGGAGTACAGGTTGGAGAAAAAGCCCTGCAAGTCATATGATTTGTAGGGGGGAGAGATATGGTGCAAACATTTGTTAGAGCTTTCAGCCAAGACAAAACAGCCAGCAAACCTGAAGGAGACTTAAGAACCTTAACAAAGATTCTAATGTTAGCCCTATGTAACAAATCAGAGTTTCTTATGACTAAGTAGCTCATCAGCTGTTGCTTCTGTTGTCATCATTGTAGCCTTCAGTCTGAAGACTGCTTTGATTCAGCCCTCCACACTACTCTATCCTGTGCAAGTCTCATCTCTGCATAGCTACTGAAACCTACATCAATTTTAGCCTGTTTAATGTATTCAAGCCTTGGTCTCCCTCCACAATTTTTATCATCCCCCCCCCCCCCCCCAAATACCAAATTGATGAATCCTTGATGCCTGAGGATGTGTCCTATCCATAGATCTCTTAAATAGTGAAGGTAAAAGTTGGTACAGGAAAGATAAAACACAATATCTCTCGCTGACCATAAAAATAATCCCCTAAATTCTAAGGCCCATGTCCTTCACTACTAGCTTCATAATAAAATTTGAGCTGCAGATGTACAGCATGGTTTTATTGCCTACATAATGTAAGGAATCTTGACAAAATGCATTCTCATCAGACACGACACACTGTAATTTGCAATTTTGATGTTTCTTTTTAGGAACGAATCATTTTTGCATTCATATCATTCCTAACAGCTTCATAATGCCGGCAATTTTCAACCTATATGGGATTGAGATTAGCCCAGTGTGTTGAAATTTTGTCAGTTTCATACTGGTCCCTCATCCTTTTTAGAAAATTTATATGGTTAACACATGTTTCAGAAGAGATCCTATCAGCCATAAGCAGTCCATCAGCTATGACACAGCTCTCACCTCCACATCCAAACTGGCAGGTCTTCCAGGCTGTGGCTTACCAGGCTTACCACATGGGATAGTGTTTTGGGAAGCTAACAGATGCTAATTCTATCATTTTTCACACACTATTTTTATCAGAGGTAAGGTCACAACAACACTGTCTGAAAATTACAATACATGCAAAGTTTCAAACTGATCAATGTCTCAGTCACACATTTCTCAAAGTGTAATTTACATGTCACATTAAACTAATTTACATTGCATTTTTTGCAGTTACTGTGTTTGGAGACCAGTCACCAGCTTGCAGTGCATTTGGATTAATCTTCTCTACTTACCACTGACATGAAAGCACCGTTATGGTTTGAGACGGGGAAAAGGATTCTAGCAAATAGATCTGAGAAAATATCCAAAAGCCCTACTTTGTCTAACTAGTGCTTGCAATACATCAGTGGGGATGATCAACAAGAAATATTAATGTACACAGTGTTTCAGAAAGATTAACTTGACTATATCTTCTACATGAACAAAGATCAATATATTTCCACTTGTGCATAAAATTATTAATATACTTGGTGGTGGTGGTGGTGGTGGTGGTGGCAGAAGTAGTAGTAGTAGTAGTAGTAGTAGTAGTAGTAGTAGCAGCAGCAGCAGCAGCAGGAGTGGGAGTAGTAAGTTGCTAGTTCAAGTGGTTGTCATTAGAGGACATCCTGGTGCAACTAGCTTGACCTTTCATTATCCATACTCATACCCGGATGTGTTGGAGATCTGGCTTTTTCCAGAACTGAGAGAACATCCCAGAAATTCTGAACAGTATGGAGCACCACCACATTGGTATCTGCACTGTAGGACCATTTATTAACAACAATCTGCCTCAATGATGGATCAGCCATATCAGGTGGATGGACTCCGCATTGGCACCTTTGGCCACCAAGGTCACTTGATCTCTCTGTGTGTGGTTTTGAGAGTGTGTGTGTGTGTGGCGGGGGGGGGGGGGGGGGGGGGGGCGAGTGGGGGAGGGGGGAGGGGGGGAGGGGGAGAGATTAGGAAGGGGGTTTCAGAGACTGTGTCTATGTGCCTCTCCTACAATAACTTTGAGTGAACTGTTACATCCCAAAGCAATAGCACTGACTACAACGACTCCAGCCGTGCTCACAAACATATGGGACAAATCTGACTATGTTCTGGATATTGAACATTTGTGAAAGTTAAATGAAAACTTTGATCCTAAACATAATTATAGAAAGTATCCCAACATTGTATGTAAAAGGTTTACCTTTGTAAAATCTGTTGGTTCTTCTGGAGAGGGGGAAGAGGGGGGGGGGGGGGGGGGATTTTGTTGCCCTATGTTCAAGTTAAAAATCTGTACCAAGTTACCACCTTCACTCAAATAGTCTTGTGAAATAAAATGAATCATTTGAAACACCTAGTATTTATCACCATGAAAAAAAGTGTATTTTCTGTGTGTGTGTGTCCATTCAACAGTGAGCATGCATGTCCTATATTTACAGTTACAAAATTACAATGACTATTAATGGCATTACACTGAAGACTATTGAAGAATATTATGTTACACTGCACACACACACACAACTTTTATTTCTCAACGGGAGAAGTAAATACCATTCATTGCATTTCTTCAATTTTTTTCCACGCGGTGTCCCTCTTGTTACGCAAAATAGTGATATGCAGCATTGTAATTAATATTGTTATTGTTACTTTTACACAATAGGCAAGAAAGGCTTTAAATAATGGCCACCAAGTATAGTTATGAGTTTTATGAACAGAAAAGGTTCTTACAGAAATGGTTTCCAGGTCCTGCATAGTGATGTCCCTTATAGGCTGCAAACAGCCCAGGATTGATTCCAATCTGTACCAATGGAAAAGAGTTGATATAATGTGCTGAATGTGTAAATAAAGAAGAAAGTCCAACTGATATACACTGCAGGAAGATTACTCAGCAGAACATCATCTTTCGTAAACTACAGAACAAAAAGGAAGCTTGTATGTCAGGAAAAAAGACATTTAACAAACATATTTACACATGAATTCATATTGACATACATATTATGTGAAACAAAATAATAACTTATATCAGAGTTCAGACTGAACTCTGTTACTTCCCATGTTTCATAAAGAGCTGATTTAAATTAATCTTTCAATCACCTTAAAAAACAGAACAGTGGTAAGCCATTTACTAACAAACACAATTAAAAATGTCCAGCAATAGATATCATGCATTGCAACACATATTCAGTATGTAACAGAAACACACAAAAAAATCTTTAATGTTATCACAGAAACTATGCTGTCATAATTTCATAGCTGCCTCAAGTCATCTAACGCACATTAAAATGTGACTACTGTTATTACCAAAAAGATTTGTTTTGGTGCAAGCTGAAGCTAGAGGTGGGTAGTTATTCAATATATGAATGGAACAATAACTAAATATCAGTGGTGTACTTAAATATATCAAATGTGGTTTTGTAAGAAAAAATGTGTAAAGCTTTTGTACAAAGTTATAGTGTAACTGCTGACTGTCCATGTGCTACACAATATTTTATACACGTGATAATCTTTTACATTGTTTCAGCACTGCCAATTTTTTATCTTAATGTTTTATAGAAGTTAAACTTTAAAACAAGCCATCATACACCACGGTAGACAGGAGAAGTTGAAAAAAACTGTATATAATTTAAATCAGTAAACTGTCTGCATGCCAGAGCTGTGAAAACTGTAGCCTTTAATTTTTTACTTTTCCAAAAAATGCTATTTATTTGTTTTGAATAATATAGGAGAAAGCTCATTAAAAATTGAGAATTTTCTGATTATCAATGCCCATTACATAAAAAGAGTAACAAGCTTTAACAATATTTTTGTGAGCAATGCCGATCTTCAAAATGATCAAATTTTTACTACCTTATAACAACCTGCAGTACATCAAGGGGGGAGGGGGCACGGTGATAGAATAATAAATTTTCACTTACCTTATAACTGATGCTGCGATGTGCAGGAAACAGCTTTAATAATCAGCGTCTCACATTAACGCACTTTCAAATGCAATGCAATGACACTCAAAGCAAAAATAATAAGCAGAAACCAAATATTCCGAGACATGCAAAAAATTTAGAGAGAGAGAGAGAGAGAGAGAGAGAGAGAGAGAGAGAAGGATGCCCATACAAGTGGAATTCACACTACAATTTTCAGGGTGTAAGGGGAAGACTGCATGGACCATAGAAACACCTCCATGTGATACACATTATTCATTAGAGGGTGTGTCATCCTTTCTAATGTAATACTTCTACGCAACCAGTCTGTGTGACAACACTGCAGAATATCCAAGACATTAGGTAGGGAATTTCAAATATTACAAGAATAATCTACTCCTCTGTGAGAGATTCCATATTTCTTATGGAACAATGTACAAAACTGTACATGGAGATCTGAAGTGTAAAAATGTGAGCGATGTGAAGAGGGAAAATAAGCACAATAACTAAACAATAGTGGCACATCTTAACCACTTATGCATCACGTTACAAGCGCCCATAATTTTCAGGAAGGGATCATGACAGGTGGTGAACCCTGTGACTACCATACACATCATTAACATGTTTTCAAGTGTGGAAAAGTGGGGAAAAAACTGATGAAACCAACATTTCAGGCACAGTTACAGTATCCTAGCCCACCTGGCTAACCACACGGTCTAATGCGCTGCTTCCCGAGTGGGAAGGCATGCTGGTCCCTGGCACGAATCTGCCCAGCGGATTGGTGTTCAGGTCTGGTGTGCCGATCAGCCTGTGGATGGTTTTTACGGCAGTTTTCCATCTAACTCATTGAATGCAGGCTGTTTCCACTTATTCTGCCTCAGTTACAGTGTCGGCAATTGCTGCGCAAACACTGTCTCCACATATAGGTACATCATAACTACTCTACCGAGCAAACATCTGAGGTTACACTTGTCTGGTATGAGACATTCCCAAGGGGGTCCATGGGGGGCCGAACTGCACTATAACCCTGGGTTCGGTGAGGGGTGGCAATGGGGTGGGTATACTGCTGTGGCCTGTTATGGGGTTGTGAACCACTGAGAGCTACAATGTGATGAAGCCTCTCCATCATTTCTAGGTCACCGGTTTAATACACACACAATACATACAGTAGCCGCCTCCTGAGTCCGCTGTACTGGAAAGTAGAGCCAGGAGGAGGCCACTATAACAATGACAAAGATCAGTTTCATCAATGACAGTTTCTTCTTACTATATGATACGGTACTGTACCCAGAAAGTTTATGGTAACTGACTCTCACCACACAAACCCATGCGCTTACAGAGTGACCTCTTAGTGGTGCTTCATACAAGGAGGACAAATGTCGACATCAAAACTATGATGATACTTTCTTCAAAATGTGTCATATTCTTTGTAATAAGCACTAGACACTACCATTGGACTGTGTGTTCTGATTAGTCAGACTCTACATATAGCTCTAACAGTGTTATACAGAAAATAAGGCAGATGAGGAAACAACATGATGACACATGCAAGAGAGAAATAACAGTCCATCTAACAACTGTGGATTTGGACACTGATGATCTATGTCAGAAGACAGTTGAAGAATTAGCTTGAAAATTCTACATAAGGTAATGGTTCAAAATTAAGAAATGTATATCTTACTCAACCCATGCAAGTTTTCAGTGTGTTTACGAAGTAATCAACCACACAGCCAGAGAATGCCGACATACCTTGACCACTTTAGTATTATATTACATTACAGAAAGATTTTTTAGTCCTGTCACTTATGTTCGATAAAATTTAATGCAGTAATTCTATGCTTCCTGCATACTTAACTTATTGTCCAACCTAAAGATATTTACTCTTAATCTTTAGTAAAACTTTAATTCATAATTATGAACCTTGAGCATGAAGATAGTCTTTTGTAAACTTAAGACCTGATTTGTTTCATAATGAGTTGTTTCGTATTTGGTTTATATGAAACACATAAATGTCTTCCAAATCAGCTGGAATAACACCTCATTTATAAATGTCTACAAGGGACTAAAGAATGACAACTAATGTAAAATAACAGCACTGTCACTGTACTATGTTAAAATTCATATAACACCGGTTATCATAAATCTGAAACTGACTTTAATGTTCAAGGAATGCACGCAGAAACCGAATCGATTTTATACTGGTAGAAGAAAGATACAGGAATGGAATCAAGAAGGTGCATACATTACCAGGTGCAGATATTAATAGTGACCACAACTTAATTATGGCAGAAATAGAAATAAGAATGAAAAAAACTGAAGAAGTTGACCATGGTGAAGAAGTGAGATCTAAAGAAGATAAGATCCAACAAAGAAAAATTAAAGAAATTCTATAGTTTGAGTTTCTAAACATATTATGAGACAAAGAACCACCTGATAACGTTATTGAGTACTGGATATGCTGAAAGAAGGAATTATTAAAGCAGGACAGCAGAATATAGGATATGTAAATGGAGGAAAAAACATGGGACACAGAAGAAATGATTTCCAAGATGGAGAGAAGAAAATTTAAAAACAAGAACACTGAAGATGCAAGAAAGATGTACTGAAGGTTAAATAATGAACTGCAAAGAGAAACAGCAGGCTAGGAAAAAATGGCTAAAAGAGGAATGTTATGCAACTGAAGAACTGGACAGGAAGGGAAGATACGATTTACTATACAACAGAGTGAAGATTATGATATGGGATAAAAAACAGAGCAGGAAGTGCTACTATGGAAATTTTGAGTAAAGGCGAAGAGGTAGTGTACAATTATCATGACAATGTCCTCCAGAGATGGGAAGAATATCTAAAAGAGCTATATTACACAGACTGCAAACCAGAAACTCTGGAACTTGAATCATTCAACAGTGTAAGTGATGACGAGAAAGGACTAACCATCATAATGGAAGAAGCAAAGTCTGCCATAGCTGCAATGAAAAATGGCAAAGCAGTAGGTATAGATACAATACTGGGAGAAATATTAAAATATTTGAATCAAAATGGAATAAGAGAAATATTGAGGTTATGTAATAAAATATATGACAGTGGTGAATGGCCCTAGGACTTTCTGACAAAAAAAAAAAAAAAAAAAAAAAAAAAAAAAAAAAAAAAAAAAAAAAAAACCAAGAAATGCAGTGAGCACAGAGCACAGGACAATTAGAATCATTTCACACGCAGCCAAAGCAATGCTAAGAATAATTAATTAATTAATTAATATGAGACTTGAAAATGTAATTGAGGAGAACCTTGGCGAGGAGCAGTTTGGCTTTAGACGGAATATGGGCACTAGAGATGCAATAGGGCTCCTATGAATCTTCAGAGAAAGGTTTATTGAAAAAGGAAGAGACCTCTATATGTGCTTCATCAATCTAAAAAATGCATTTGACAATGTGGCTTGGGACAAGCTGGCGACTATAATGAGGGAGAAGAGAGTGGACTGGAAAACCAGAAGACTTGTACACTCATTATATCTGAATCAAAAAGCCTCAGTTAAAGTGAGCGGAGAAAGCACAAACTGTATCGGACTAGGAAAAGGAGTGAGGCAAGGATGCTGTCTATCACCTACCCTTTTCAACCTCTACTTGGAAAATATGATTGACCAATGCTCATTACATGACAAAGGAGTAGAAATTGGAGGAAGAAGTGTAGGGTGTTTGAGGTTTGCTGATGACATGGTCCTTCTATCCACAGGGGAAAAAGAATTACAGGATTTAGTGGACACCATTGAAGCTAACTGAAAAAATTGTGGAATGAAAATTAACACAAATAAAACAAAAGTATTGGCATTAGGAGGAAATAAAGAAATAAAAATTATGTTGAATGGAGAAATATTAGGACAGGTGCAAAATTTTAAGTATCTTGAAAGCAGGACAGTCACCAACTGGAAGTGCAGCACAGAAATTAAAACAAGGATAGCAATGGCAAAAGGGGCATTTTATAAGAAAAGGAGAATTTTATGCAGCAGTCTTGACAGAAAACTGAGGAGAAGACTCATAAAATGTTTTGTATGGAGTGTTCTTCTGTATGGTGCTGAAACATGGACTTTGAGGAAGAAAGACAGAGAAAGGCTGGAGGCTTTTGAGATGTGGACATGGCGGAGGATGGAAAGAATAAGAGTGGGAGAGAAAAGACAATTACTAGATATAATAAAAATAAGCAAAAGAAATTGGATTGGGCATATATTAAGAAAGAATGATGGACTAATAAAAACAGTTTTAGAAGGTTATGTAGATGGGAAAAGGAAGTGAGGAAGGAAGAGATTTCAGATACTGGATGACATGATGGATGGTACAACATACAGCAGCCTTAAGAAGGAAGTAATGGATTGCAAAAATGGAGAGGAAAAGGACCTGCTAATATATCAGAAAACTACTAATGATGATGAATGTATTTTATTTTGATGTGTTAATGCCTCATTTGTGGACCTCTGAGCAGATGTATGTTTCATATAACAATAATAACAATACTGTCAAACAGTAATACATAACATGGAGATACACCCCTCAACAATTTCTAAGAAACAACAGACACTCGCTATAGAACATCTGACCAATGATAGTAAAAGGAAATGTAGAGAGCGGGACATGACAACTGAAGCAAAGCCTGTGCACAGATGCTCTGTAGGCATTTGACAGCTCGTGCAGTACTGTCTCTGATGAAGGTTGTTGTAGAACCAATTTGTGCAGCATTCCATGTGGTATGGTATTGTGTATGCAAGACATAATTTGAGTGTTTACTATTGGGGGTGAACAGTTAATCACCCAAGGCCAATTCTTATAGGTAAGGTTTTATTTTTCTTCCCAACAGAAACAGCATTTTTATGCTTATACTGCTCAACACGCTGAAGAAGGAATGCTCGCCAATGAAGCACAGTGATGACAGATGAGCAGTTGGATGGCTCGAAGGCAGTCTAAGTGTCACTACTGTGGCCACAGTAATGAGTGTGTCTAGAAGTGTCATCTCGTGATTAAAAAAGACTGCTGAAGGTGGAAATGCTATGCAAAAGCATGCAGGTGGTTGCAGACAGAGAACCACACCACAAGAGGATTGATACCTAGCCCTAGTGGTGATAAAGAACAGACATCTCACTCTCAGTAGTGTGCTGCAGACCTTGCAAGTGCTTCCAGTACATGTCTCCATCAGAAACATTGTGTGGCAGTTAAATCATGCTAGTTTGTCTGCTCAGAAGCCTGTTAAATGAATCCCACTTCAGCCAAGTCATCGTCGGAACAAGTTTGTTGGTGTAGGAAACATGTTGGTTGGGGGCAACAACAGTGATGCAAAGTGACATTCTCCAATGAATCCCGCTTCAATGTAGCAAGTAATTGTGGCCATTATGTACAGTGACCGAACACTACTATACATCTTTGTGCAAGGTACTGTTACAATACAATAGCATTTCAGGGAGTTTAATCTGGATCATGTACGTCTCTTTAGGGTTGCAGCAAGCCCCAACTTTCTGTCTATGGACAACAATGCCCGCCCACCCAGGACCGCTGAGGTGTTGGACACATTGGAAAGTGAAGACATTGAATGTATAGAATGGCCTCCACACTCCATGAACCTAAACCCTATAAAGAATGCCTAGGATGTTCTTGGTAGATTTGTTCCTCAATGAATACCCCTTTCCCAAACCGTGAAAGAATTTAAAACCACACTGAGAGAGGACTGGAACAATGTCCCCCAAAGCTTGCTTAACAGCTTGGTAGCCAGCATAAATAACAGGTGTTAAATGTGCATTAATGCCCAAGAGGGCATATTCCTTACTGAAAGTCCAATATTGAACTTTATGTTGGCCTGACCTGTGTCAAACATGAAAATTATAAATATTTGTTGTTATACTTTCCGAAGTGGTGAAATCTGTACTGTTTTACATTATAAATATACTACTACACCTCTATTACATATGCTACCATGTTTCATGTCCATAATTACCTGTGATTATTTCTGTCCAACAATGTATCTGTTCCTTAGCAACTGTCAAGCAGTGTTATTTATGGAACATGGAAATTGAGTAAATACCTAACACAGAAGCTGCAAATACTTGACTACTCCATGAACATGTGAAGTAATTGTAATTGTGAAGCCTCCATTCATTCAAAGATTGGATAATTAGTCTGGTAGATGCTTCAACACGTATCATGATTGCTAACTGTGTGCCAATGGATATCGAAATATATGGGCCATTGAAGAAATACTTTCAGTCTGACACAGACTGCATACCTTACATAAAGGTAGCTATACACTCTGCTAAAATAGTTCTACCAACAGAGTATTTCATAAACTCCTGTTCCAATGGCAGAATGTGTTGAGAAATACTCATGGAGATGAGGGATCAGTCTGTATGTTATTGTTTCTTCCAATGCATTAAAGAAATAAAGAATGTGTAATGTTGACAATCCCTGTACATTATTTTATATCTTTTTTCAGTCTTAACACAGTTAAGGGAAAACAAAAATTATCATAACTAATATACAAAGAACACAAGCACGACAGGAAACAGATATTTTAATTCAGATTTTGAAACTAAGTAAGGATGGAGAAGGGAAATAATATGCAATGAAAGCATTTTTTGAAGTATTAGTATTCATGTACTAATTCAGAATCAATGGAAGAGCATGCATATATTAAGAATGTTATTAGGTGACCTTATAGAAAGACATTAACAATCATTGGGACACATGCTTTCCTCACCTTTGATTCATTGGTCAAATATTACCTACCCTATTAGTCATCTGTTCTTCAAATGAAGTAGTCTTCTCTCTTCTTTGTAATGAAGGTGGCAACAGATTCAAAATTCTGTATTAGTACTATTATTTTCCCCCTTTCAGTGCATATGCAATAACTACTGTTTTACATGTCTGGTTTAAGCCACTTTAAATTTCTTAATTCCTTGAAGAACAGAACAAAAACCTTGTACAATTAAATAAGATTGAATAATCACAGAAGCGTTGAGTGTTCATCAGGTGACATCTGGTACTAAATTTATTAATTTGATAATCATTTGTTGGGCAGCAGCTAGTACAGTTAACACAATCAGCAGCTACAGGGTGTCCCACTCAAAAGAAGCCCTATAAATGTGTACCAGTCACTTAAATTTGTGACGTTTGACATGGCAACATTGCACTCTGCAACATCGTTTGACACAACAGTGTGTTTCTGCGCACTGCTGTGGTTGGAGCTCAGTGATCATTGTTTAGTGACAATGTATTGCTGTTCTGTCTAAGAGCATGTGTTTCTTGAGAAACAATATTGGATTACTTGTACCATTAAGACATGTCAACTAATGTTTGTTAAACAGCTTGGTGAGCAGCATTTACAGTTTGTTTGTTTGTTTGTTTGTTTATTTATTTATTTTGCTTTAGGGTGCAGAAACAACTGGGGTCATACACGCCCAAGCCAGAACTATAGAACACAAAGACAGAGAGGAGTCTAAAAATTGGCTATACATCAGTCCCAATGGACATAAGAGAAGACAGCGAAAAGCAGGGACATGGAGAAAGGGCTGAAAAAGACATCACACAGAAATGCAGGTCCAAAACTGAGAATTGAATGGCCTTTCCCATATTGCTTTGGCGGATAAAAAGTAAAATGTGGATGACAGCCCACACAATATTTGCTAAAACAGCTGAAACTCAGACGGCAAACCCAAGTGGGAATGTAAACAGTTAAAAAATGGATATTCCGTCAGGAAGTAGTGGACAGTTAAATAGGTGCAATGTGTACAAAGTGGTGGGGTAGCACCACTTATCAAATGACAATGGCTAAAAAGGCAGTGCCCAATACGCAACCTAGTTAAAATGACCTCCTCCCGGCAGAAGGGCCAAGAGGAGGTCGTCCAAGCCACTGGGAGAGGCTTAATGAGCTGGAGCTTATTCCCATGCAGGAAGGACCAGTGGCAATGTCACCTCCTGGGGTGGCCTAAACGTCAAGGTCTACAGCAGCAAACCCACACAACTTGGTAGGCTTATGAGAGAGCATCATCCGTGAAATCCAGGCAGTGACACCAGAGGTTCTGGCAGCAACATTTGAGAATCTGCACTGTCATGTTCAACTGTGTTTACATGTTGAGGGCTGTAACTTCTAGCACCTTTTGTGATTCACCTTTATTTTCCCACGAACAAGGTACAACTTGTTCATTTAACTTCTTGATTTTTATGCAAAGCCTTTACGTGTAATTTAAGTAGATGTATGTTTGTTTTTGAGTGGGACATCCTGTATCAAGAAACATGCTATTAATCAGATGTTACATTCAGAAGAGGGGAGGGGGGAGGGGATACGCAGCATAAAAGACAATAACATGAAAATATGGATTCAATAATTAATATTTTTCCAGGAAGTTTGCTATTCAAAGTGGGCACTTTGAGTTTTGTAACTTCTAAGGAATTTTTCCACGTGAGGTGGCAATGGTTAAGAAGACTGACTGTTTTTTTTTGCTATAAGCACAGATCAGATCCTCATATGGCCAGTAGGATCTCTGTGTTTTTCCCAAAAACATTTCAGGCGAATGCTAGGACAATTCATTAAATAGGGCCACAACTGATTTTCTTCACTAGCCTTACCGAACTAATAGTGATCTACTTCTAATGACATCATTGACAAATGATTGAACTATAGCCTATGTCCCTTCATTCACAGATTTCAACACAAGCTGTACAGTAGATTCCTGAAAGATAGCCTTATCTTTATCTACATCACAATTCCACCCAGAACTCAAAAGTATTGGTATACATCAACTACTATGCAGATGAAAACTATCAGAAAATACATAATACAGAAGAGCAAAAGACACTAAATAACATTCGTATCTACATATACACTTCACATGTCTGTGAACAGTGCATGGTGGAGAATACTTCAAACTGATATTACTGACTTCCTTATTTATTCCATTTGTGCCCGCAGTGAAGGGAAAATGATGTCTAAATACCTTAGTACTTATCTCTCTTATCTTACTCTTATGATCACTTAGTTCTAGTAAGATGGATGTAGAGGAATTACGGGCAAGGTTTAAGCAGATTGTAAATCGTGGCCTAGAGAGTTACGTACCTAGTAAGTGGATAAAAGATGGAAAAGACCCACCATGGTTTAATAATGACATTCTGCAGATGCTGAGGAAGCAAAGGCTGTTGCACTCTCTGTTCAAAGGGGAATGCATAAATAACGACATGCACAGGTTAGTAGACATTTGTGCATCTGTGAAAAGATCTACGCGCCAAGTATACAACAATACCACTATCACACCTTAGCAAACGATCTGGCAGAGAACCTGAGGAAATTCTGGTCTTATGTAAAATCACTAAGTGAGACTAAGGCTTCCATTAAGTTTCTTGTTGACCAGTCTGGTGTGGCAGTTGAAGATTGAAAAATGAAAGTTTTAAATTTCACATTCAAGAAATCATTCACACAGGAAAATCGTACAAATATATTGTCATTTGACCATCAGACAGACTCCTGTATGGATGACACAGTAAGAAGCATACCTGACAGAGCAACAACTGAAAGATATCAAAGCAAATAAATCACCATGTGTGGATGGAATCCCAGTTCGATTTTACAAAGAGTGCTCTATGGCATTGGCCCCTTACCTAGCTTGCATTTATCACAAATCTCTGCCCAGCACAAAGTCCCAAGCGACTGGAAAAGACACAGGTGACTCTAGTATATAAGAAGGGTAAAAGGAAAGACATGCAAAACTACAGACCAATACCCCTATCTTCTGTTTGCTGCACAATCATTGAACATATTCTCAGTTTGAATCCAATAAACTTTGAGACTCAGAAACTTATATTCACAAATCAGCATGGTTTTAGAAAACATCACTCTAGTAAAACTCATCTTACCCTTTCCTCACATGATATTTCTAGATTTCCAGAAGGCCTTTGAAACGGTAGCCCATTGCTGACTTAATGAAGGTATGATCATATGGAATAGGTTCACAGATATACGAGTGGTTCAAAGACTTCATAACTAATATAACACAGTATGTTGATCTCAACTGCGAGTGTTCATCGGAGACAAGGGTATCGTAAGGGGTGCTGCAGGGACGTGTGATCAGACCGCCGTGGTTCTCTATATTCATAAATGATTTGGTGGACAGGGTGGGTAGCAATCTGCAGTTGTTTGCAGATGATTCTATGGTGTACAGTAAGGCGTCGAAGTTCAGAGACTGTAGGAAGATACAAGGCAACTTAGACAAAATTTCCAGTTGGCATGATAAATAGCAGTTAGCAGTAAATGTGGAAAAATGTAAGTTAAAGCAGATGAGTAAGAAGATCAAACCTGTAATGTTTGGATACAGTATTACTAGTGTCTAACTTAGCACAGTCAAGTCGTTTAGCTATCTGGGCTTAATGTTGCAAAGTGATATGAGGTGGAATGAGCCCGTGAAACTGTGGTGGGGAAGGCAAATGGTCGACCTCGGTTTATTGGGAGAATTTTAGGAACGAGTGGTTTGCCTGTAAAGGGGACTGTATATAGTATGCTGGGGTGACCTGCTATTGAGTACTGCTAGAGTGTTTGGGGTCCACACCAGGTTGGACTGAAGGAAGACATCGAAGCAATTCTCAGGCAAGCTGCTAGATTTGTTACAGGTAGTTTTGAACAACACATGTTACGGATATGCTTTGGGAACTCAAATGGGAATCCCTGGAGGGAATACGAGAAACATTATTGAGAAAATTTAGAGAACCAGAATTTGAAGCTGACTGCTGAATAATTCTATTGACACCAACATACAATGCATGCAAGGACCATGAAAGTAAGATACAAGAAAATAGGGCTCATACAGGGGCATACATACAGACGTTTCACCCCTCACTCTATTTGGGAGCGGAACAGGAAAGCGAATGACAATTAGTCAATTAGTGGTAAAGGGTACCCTCCACCATGCACCATACGGTGGCTTATGAAGTATCTATGTAGATGTAGATCGCAATGTGAGATATATGACTGAGGCAGTTTGTTAAAATTTACCCAATGGGGTTTGCAAGAACATCAACTTTCTTCTAGAGATGGACTTTTGTTTTTGTTATCATTTCTCTCTCACATTTTACTTGTTACTACTATAGCACCAAGTTTAATTTAATGTGATGTCTACTGTCGTGCTTCCTTGGTATGGTCTCCAAATGCTGGAGAAGTTAGCTGTATTATGTTGCACTAGCATCTTGTATAGTAATGATTTCATGTGTTAAGCCAGTATAATATCGATTTTTAATAATATAATGAATACTAAAAAGACGCAACAGGCTCTGAAATTTTACCTCTGGTCTCCCAACCTAATAATATCATGTTCATTCTCTCTGACAGGACATTATCTTGCATTCATTACACCATGTGGAAAAACAATGAAAGTTATTCTGCAGTTCCTTACACTCATCACTGACAACACTACATGAAGTCTATAACGGGCTTGTCATGAGAGCAACCACAAAAATACTAATCACAGTATACCTTTAACTTTCTGTCTACTACAATATTTTTAGATTGCGTTTGGCATCTTCCTGTCTCTTCTATCTTCTTCTTTCTACCCAGAACGTTTCGTTATATTTGCACCAATATGGATCACTTGACAGCAAGAACTTTACATGGGAATCATCTGGCCTGTTATGTTGGAATCTGCTGCAATATTTTTGTTGTCGTATCATATAAAAATCAACATGCCAAATTTTAGCTGTCATTGGATATTATGTTAATCACTTCTGTTACTTTCTAGTAGAACAACATAATTATAAGTGAAAGAGCACAGCATTGTGTTATGTTCTATAGTATTAATTTATTTAGTTAACTAGTTTTCGGCTTACAAGGTCATCAGAATTTAACTGACTATTGTTGTCAAGTATAACACAATATGAAACTTCCTGGCAGACTAAAACTGTGTGCCAGAATGAGACACGAACTAGCGACCTTTGCCTTTCTCAGGCAAGTGCTCTACTGACGGAAGTAAAGCTGTGAGGCCAGGTTGTGAGTCTTGATTGGGTACCTCAGCCGGTAGAGCACTTGCCTGCAAAAGGGAAAGGTCCCGAGTTCGAGTTTCAGTCCGGTGCAGTTTTAATCTGCTAGGAAGTTCACGTCAGTGCATATTCCACTGCACAGTGAAAATTTCATTCTGGCAAGCCACAATATTTTCAAAAATTGGGGTGGATGTTACTCATCTTGACTGAGGCACTAATGTACAGTAAATGTCATTTTTGACAGTGCAGTGACAATATAATTAAAAGGGAAAAAGTTTAACTGTAAATAAACAAAATGGGAGAAAATCAGGAAAACCTTAACACCAAACACGAAAAATAGTGCTTGTACAATAAATTAAATTACATTAACAACCATAATAAAATAAAATTACTACCACCTGACAAGAGTGCTAAAGAATAGCTTGAAGAGAGAATACACATGGAAAGCGATACAGAAACAGAGTTAAATATAGAACTGACAACTGTAACAAAAGAATGTATGGAGTACATAGGCCATCATAATAAAATATAGGAATAGAAAGGAGGAGACAGTATGGGTAGCATTAGAAATCTGAGAGGATTAACTGATGTTTAGAAGAGGGAAGTATTGAGCTGCTTGGTCATTTAATATTATCAGTCATATGGGGCAGATATTTGTTGATTTCCAGGGCTTCCAACAGGTGAATATTTTGGCCTTAGCTAAGTGGATGACATGGCACTGTGGCTGGTAGCAGTAGACCTCACTCGCTGTATGTTCAGCAAATGTGGAGTCATCATTCTGCAACTTCCATTTGCCTACTTCCTATGTCTCTGCCTGATTGACCACAGTAAAACTTATCACAATCAGGAGAGAGAATTTTGTACATCCCAGTGTTGGCTAGTTAAGGGGTCTTATCTTTTCTACTGAAAATGTACTGAGCTGTGGTGTTCCTCAGATAGTAAGCCATCATATAGTTGCAAGATTTCACTGTTTCTGCTAATTTCTGAGATACCTATCCTCGGTATCAGACTGTACACCACTTACTACAGGCAGTGGGAGATAGAGATGGGCAAAACTGTTCTTTTCAGATATTGGATCAGAATTGTTCACTCCCTGAAATGAACTAGCTCTTTTTAATGACTCACCACTCATTCACAATAGAAAATAAATGGAAGGCACATTGCCCTTTAAACTTGGTTTATTCCAGTACTATACCTGTATTTTGATATTATTTGATCCTATTTCGAAGTAACACAGATAATGAGTAAGAATTTTGTATTGTTTATTGAAATTTTCACGATATGACAAAGTTTTTATTGATTTATTTTGCACTATCGTGGCTTTTTGGGTGATCGGAAAATGTTGTAACTTGAGATTTAAATTAACAATATATTTGGCTACAATGTATTAAAATTTCATTAACCTCGTACAAATACATAGCAAGCCATATATTTTTAAAGTGAATGTTTCCTCCCGAAGACGCCTAAAATCACTAAATTCGTACCAGAATAAGAAAATAAAAATATAAATTTGACTGTAAGACTAAAGTGCTGCATATAGCCTTATGCATAATAAAACAAGGAAAATATTGGTGTATCACATTTTGCGATACGTTTATCGGTTCGCTCGTAATTAAAGCATGAATTCGAGTGTCCATAATAAAAGTCCTATAGTAAGAAGAGTCGTCAGGAACCTAATCTGATCAGTTTAAACAAATAAAAATAAAATAAAAACAAATGATGTATACATAACATAATAATCTAATATACATAGCGGTATTACTACGAAGAACAATATCCAGTAGAGACGAACTCCAATGCAGAGGCGCTAAGTCAAGCAGGTCGAGCCGCGAGCTGTATTACTGCGTGAGCTAAGACCGCAGAGGCCAGAGTGACACCTGAGTTGCTTTGCTCAGCACTTTGGCTAGAGTTGAGAACGGTTGGATGAGCGTTGAGCAGGCGAGTTCCGAAGGTGGGGGGGGGGGGGGGGGGGGGGGTGAACGGCCACCAGTCACCCGCTCCAAGACAAATCGTCCGTTCTCTTGCAAGCAGTTCTTATGTTCTCCGTTAGAAGGCTCTCTGTCCTGTTCCTCGCATCAACTGCCCAGAGGGCAGGACGTGCAAATGAAACGATCGCCGACGGAGTGCGATGCTAAGTTACGGTGCGCCAGAGGAAGCACAGAGACGGCACAGCATATGTGAAACACAAAATCCAATGAGCACTGCACAATGCAGGCAGCCAAGGTAGAAGCTGGGCAGAGGCCGGTGCTGGCTGTATTATGTGGTGTGCAGTGTGCTCTGACCAGCAGAGGCCCGGCTGATATGCTCTCTCTCTCTCTCTCTCTCTCTCTCTCTCTCTCTGCTGTGGGAAACTTTTGGAGCTACCGTTCTTTTTTTCTGAATCACTGATTGTTCACTCCTTTGAAAGATTCAACTCTATGAATCAGTTCAGGAGCGGATCCCCCATCTCTAGTAGGAGAGGCAGCAGAGAGAGCACAGAGAATGGGTATAATCTTCAGTTTTTGTTTCCTATGCAAGATGTGAAAGGTCAAGACAGCACACACTGGTTGAGGTAATGACCAAACACAACTCAATACTTACCGTCTTCTAAACTTTACTTACTCCTCACAGTTTTACTACCGAGAAAATTTTTTGGAAGAAAAGTGATATGAACTGAAGTGATCAAACCTTTTGTTACAAACGCCAAGAATAAATTCTCTGATCTGAATCTTGAACATATAAGACATATGAATTTATTTTTAAAAAAAATTATGTGTGCTAGTAATATTTGTTGTCATTTAAAGGTAAATTCCATAACTGCACTTCTATATTCATGTACAATAATGCCCTTTATCAGTCTGAATGATTTAGTGTAACCTGCATTATATGTCTGTCTTTAAGAATAAAGTGGCAACTTAAGACCATTTGTTCAAAAGAAATTGTTTTGTGGTGATAATTTTATGGTGGAAATGTCAACATCTTGAAAATGTGGAAAGAAAATTATTACACCTTGTGTGTGTAACCTTTTTTTTCTTTTTTATGGGAACAAATAGTTTCTCTCTGTCGAATTTTCATCATGTCATACTACTTTTGAAAAGAGAGAGAGAGAGAGAGAGAGAGAGAGAGAGAGAGAGAGAGGAGGACATAAGGGGCTCACTTGGGCGATTTCTCTATTGGAAAAGTTTTATTAAAAGTTCTGCGACTAATTCAGCCATTAAAGAAGTTTAAGTCAAATTTATCTCAAACAGCGAACAAAGAGCATATTACAATTAACACTGCAGGCTAACTGTACTTCAGTACTTATCTGGGCAACCTTGAGTGTGTGCTACATTTTTGATACTGTGATTCCACAGTAACAAAGCAGTAGTAAAAGCAAACATCGCAACCGTTTTAGGAAAATTTTTTAAGATGAGATGTTAAAAAAATGGTTGGTTGGTTTGTGGGATTAAAGGGACCAGACTGCTACGGTCGCCTGTCCCTTTTTCCGAAAAAAACTAAAACCACCAACAGAGAATAAAAGAAAAAAAAGGAAAAGCCAACCACCGAGAACACATTAAAAACTCAGTATAATATCGGAGACCAAAAGCCAGAATCAACACTAAAAAACAAACACTCAGATTAAATGATAAAAAAAACCTGCCCAAATAAAACGCAAAACAAAGTCCACTGTGGCAGAGTCATCTATTAAAAGGGCAGGGAGCATGTTAGGCAGCGCAAACGTCTGCCTGAACACAGCTAAAAGGTGACACTCCATAAAAATGTGGACCACAGACAAAACGGAGCCACAGCGACATAGAGGTGAGTCCTCACGGCGCAGTAAGTGACTGTGCGTCAGCCGAGTGTGCCCAATGCGGACCCGGCTAAGGACTACTGTGTCCCTGTGAGTGGCTCGCAGGGATGACCGCCACACAGTCATCGTCTTCTTGACGGCACGGAGTTTGCTAGGTGTGGTCAGACCGCACCATTCAGCGTCCCATAGCGCGAAAACTTTGCCGCGTAAGACTGCTCGCAAATCAGTCTCCGGGAGACCAATGTCCAGAGATGGTTTACTGGTGGCCTCTTTCGCCAGGCGGTCAACATTTTCATTGCCAGGTATCTCAACATGGCCAGGGGTCCACATAAAGACCACAGATAGGCCGCAATCGGCAAGAGTATGCAGGGACTCCTGGTCAGCCATCACCAGATGAGAGCGAGTGAAGTACTGGTCGATAGCTCGGAAGTTGCTACAGATAACAAAGGACTCTCCTGAGCAGGAGCGGATATACTCTAGGGCACGAAAAATGACGACCAGCTCAGCAGTGAAAATGCTGCAGCAAGCCAGAAATGAACGTTGTTCGGAATGGTCCCCTAGAGTTAAAGCATAACCAACACGACTAGCAACCATCGAATCGTCAGTGTAAACAACGCCAGAGCCCTGATACATGGCAAGGATGGAATAAAAGCGGCGACGGAAGGCCTCCGGCGGGACTAAGTCCTTAGGGCCCTGTGCGAAGTTGAGCCGAAGGCAAGGGCGGGGCACACACCACGGCGGTATACACAGAGGGGCCTGCAAAGGAGGTGGAACAGGGAAAACCCAAAGCCCGGAGAGAAGCTCTCGGACACGGACGGTGATCGTACAACCCGACCGGGGCCGATATTCTGGCAGTTGGACAACTGACTGTGGGAACAGGAGACGATAATTTGGATGCCCGGGGAAGCTACAAACATGGGCAGCATAAGCGGCCAGTAAATGCTGGTGCCGCAACCACAGTGGAGGGACACGTGCCTCCACAAGTATGCTGTCCACTGGGCTGGTCCGGAAGGCACCAGTGGCAAGTCGTATTCCGCTGTGTAGGATTGGGTTCAGCAGCCACAGTGCAGATGGGGATGCTGAGCTATAAGCCAGGCTCCCATAATCCAGACGAGACTGGATTAACGCCTTGTAGAGCCGAAAGAAGGTAGATCGGTTGGGGCCCAACCTGGTGTGGCTCAAGCAACGCAGAGCATTTAGATGCTGCCAACACATCCGTTTAAGCTGCCGAATATGAGGCAGCCAAGTCAACTGGGCATCAAAGCCACACCCAAAAACCTATGTGACTCCAACACAGCAAGAAGTTCACCATCAAGGTAAAGCCGCGGCTCCGGATGAACAGTGCAGAAATGCGTAACGCAGGTCTCGGCTGCCGAAAACTGAAAGCCATGCGCTACAGCCCAAGACTGCGCCTTGCGGGTAGCGCCCTGCAGCTGACGTTCAGCAGCTGCAATGCCAGTAGAGCTATAGTAAAGGCAGAAGTCAGCAGCATACAAGGACGCTGAGACAGACGTTCCCACAGCCGCAGCGAGCCCATTAATTGCTATTAAAAACAGGCAGACACTTAAAACAGATCCCCGTGGCACCCTGTTCTCCTGAACTTTGGAGGAACTATGAGAGGCCGCGACTTGCAAGCGGAAGGTACGATGCGCCACAAAATTGCGCATGAAAATCGGCAGCGGACCCCGAAGACCCCAATCATGAAGTGTAGAAAGGATGTGATGGCGTCATGTAGTATAGTACGCCTTCCGCATGTCGAAAAAGACAGCGATTAAGTGCTGATGGCAGGCAAAGGCCGTACGTATGGCTGACTCCAGGCCTACCACAGATTGTCAGCGGCAGAGCGGCCTTTACGGAACCCACCCTGAGACGGAGCCAGAAGGCCCCGAGACTCCAGTACCCAATTCAATCGCCAGCTCACTATCTGTTCAAGCAACTTGCAAAGAACATTGGTGAGGCTAATGGGACGGTAGCTGTCCACCTCCAAATGGTTATTGCCAGGTTTCAAAACGGGGATAACAATACTTTCCCACCATTGCGACGGAAACTCACCCTCGACACAAAGTCGGTTGTAAATGTCGAGGAGGCGTCGCTGGCAGTCCACTCAAAGGTGTTTCAGCATTTGACAGTGGTTGCGATCTGGCCCAGAGGCAGTATCAGGGCAAGCGGCGAGGGCACTGTGAAATTCCCACTCACTGAATGGAACACTGTAGGATTCAGGATGGTGGGTGCAAAATGAAGGGCTCTGACGTTCCATCCGCTCTTTAATGGAGCGGAAGGCCAGTGGGTAGTTCGAAGAAGCAAAATGCTCTGCCAAGCATTTGGCAATTACGTCGGAGTCAGTACAAACTGCTCCATTCAGTGAGAGCGCAGGGACGCTGACAGGGGTCCGATAGCCATAGAGGTGTCGAATCTTGGCCCAGACCTGCGAGGGAGTGACATGGAGGCCAATAGTGGACACATACCAATCCCAGCACTCCTGCTTGCGTTGGCGGATAAGGCGGCGGGCCCGCGCACGCAGCTGGTTGAAGACGATGAGGTGTTCTACAGAGGGATGTCGCTTGTGATGCTGGAGCGCCTGCCGGCGATCTTTAATCACTTCAGCGATGTCAGGCGACCACCAAAGCACAGTCCTCTGCCGAGGGGACCCAGAAGAACGGGGAATGGCAGATTCTGCGGCAATACCGATGCTGGTGGTGACCGAGTGAACCACCGCATCAATGTCGTCATTAGAGAGAGGCTCAATAGCGGCAATGGAGGCGAAGAGTCAGCCTTATTCATAGCCCACCTGCAAGGGCGCCCAGAAGACTAACGCTGTGGCAGTGACAAAAAGAACGGAAAGTGGTCACTACCACACATGTCATCGTGCACTCTCCATTGGACAGACAGTAAGAGGCTAGGGCTGCAAAACGAAAGGTCGATGGCGGAGAATGTGCCGTGCACCACACTGAAGTGTGTTAAGGCACCATCATTTAAAATGGAAAGATCAAGCTGTGCCAACACATGCTCAATGGTGGCACCTCGACCTGTTGCCATTGACCCACACCACAGAGTGTTATGGGCATTGAAGTTGACCAGCAACAAGAAAGGTGATAGCAATTGCGCTATCAGCACAGCCAGGACATTCTGCGCGACATCACCATCCGGTGGAAGGTGAAGACTGCAGACGGTAACAGCCTGTGGCGTCCACACCCGAACAGCGACAGCCTATAAAGGTGTTTGTAGAGGGACAGACTCGCTGTGAAGAGAGTTCAGGACATAGATGCAGACGCCACCAGACACCCTTTCATAAGCTGCCCGGTTCTTATAATAACCCCGATAGCCACGGAGGCTGGAGGTTCGCATCACTGGAAACTAAGTTTCCTGAAGAGCAATGCAAAAGAAAGGGTGAAGGCTGATAAGTTGTTGGAGCTCAGCTAGATGGTGGAAGAAACCACTGCAGTTCCACTAGAGGATGATACTGTCCATGGCTGCAAAGGTGTGAAGGGACTGGGGAGGCAGATTACGCCTCCTGGGCCCCTGCTGCTATTGAGTGATGTCATTATCTGCCTAACTGTCTTCAGTAATGAATCAGACGAAGAAAGAATGAAGGTTAGTTTTGGTTAATGTCCCCATGACAATGAGAGCATTAAAGAAGGAGCACAAACTTAGACTAAGGAAATTATATCAATTGTGTTCTTTAAAAGGAACCACCCCAGCATTTGCCTTGCAAGGTGACGGCATGACTTGGGAAATTCAGATTGGAATGAGACTTGGGTGGCCTGAATATAGTTTTCAAAGTTTGACCCACACTTTGTATAGTAGTTTAATGAATGCCAGACCTTGTGTAAAAATAGCTCAATTGAAACACGCTTTATTTTTGATCTGCTGATCTGTGTTTAATCTCAGCTTCCACCACTTTTTTTTTAATGTAATAATCAGAAGTATTTTTAAATACTATGAATAACCAAAACTATCGAAATGAAATCATTAATGATTTTATTTTATACATGCTGCAACTGTTTGTTAGACCTGACATAAAAAGTTAAAATGAATATTGTGTTTTAAAACAGTTAAAAAAAACTTTTATTGCAATTATAACAAATCATCTGATAAAATAAAAATATCTCATTTATACTAAAACTGTCATACCATAACGTGAATGATAATTATCATAAAAACACAAACTGTACTGACATCTGGAACAATTTACAGAAGGTGAATTTTAATACAAATAATGGTTCTGTAAAAGGTCTGTGGGAAAACATACTTCATTGACATTCATAAAAATTCCTCTTTCATCAGAAAGTTTGGAAGCATACCAGGCACACAAGAACATTTCATTAAAAATTGACGATGATGCATTATCGCTTGTATTTTTATGTGGTCTTGGCGGGAATTTATTTCTCTGTTATTTTCAATGAGATAAGCACAATTTTTTTATATACTTTATTAAATTTTTTACTTGCCAATAAAAGCAAACATCACAAGGCTGAACAAGAGGAGAACATTTTTGGGGAATCATTTTAATTGTGCAAGTTGGTGACTTTTCCTTATCTTGAAAGACTTCATCACATAATCCATGCATTGTACACCCACTCCCAGAGTCAATAATCAACTGAAACTTTTCTTTCCCCACATAAGGCATCAGACAGCTGTTAAGGAAGTCAACGTACAATCCTGTTGGTACCTTTCCAGATTCTGAAATCATCATCACAACACTTCTATATTTTTGAGAATATTCATTTACTGTTTGCTGTACTGAAGGGCTAAATTTGCCAGTGACTTCTTGCAAACACACAAATACTTTGGGTAGTAATCTCCCAGACAGAGTTAGAAAATACTGTGTGCTGTATGTATGTGTAGCTTTATTCACATTGTGCCTTTGTATAAAGATAATTTTTGTTCCTTTTCGCACAAAAGTTCTATAATAGACAGAGTGGTACAGACATCCTGGAAGGGGAAAACAAGATACATTCAAATGTTTTGTATAGAGTGTGAAAAAAATAAAGCAAAAATTTTTTAAGTAATCTGTGGCAATTTACCTATCTGGTCAGTGTTAATAACGATCTCTCTATTGAAAGTAGGTATTAATCTCTATGTTTGTGTTCAAAAAATCTCTGCAGATGCCAAAGTTTATTCTATAGTTGTGGTTTCTTTTTTATTTTAAAATAAATTTCACCACTCTTCACTAATGACTCCCATGCTTACATTTGAACTTCTCGACCCATCTTTCAGAGGCTTTAAATTCAACTGCCCATCTGCTGCCATCAAGGCCCACTGTTGCAAATTCTGCTTAGTGACTTGTTGATAGCTTTCTCTAACTTCCACAAAATGATCATATGTCAAGAAATCGCTGACTGCATACTTATCAAACTGATTCTCACCTTTTGGATATACGATTATATCCCTTCTTTTTCAATGGCTACCCTCCCTCCCCCCATTTTCTTCTTCTTCTCTCTCTCTCTCTCTCTCTCTCTCTCTCTCTCTCTCTCAGACTCCACATAGGATGAGCTTTTTAAATATTTACAAAATTTGTTCTATAGTCAACACTGAGATATTCTGCTTCTCTTCCTTTTTGCCCCCTTCTGATTCATATTCATCCGCTGGGCTATTATGTCTAATTTCTTTGAGTGGTTCCTCAACACAGTTTTAATTTTCGTGTACGAGTTGTTCTTCAGTTACAAAAATTTTTGAGCCAGTATGAAATGTCCTCATCTATCAACAATGCTTCATGAGAAATTGAAGTTGATGATTTTGGTGCAAATAAATTTTCAGTAAATAAGCCTGCATAATGAACAACTGCATCTCTAAGCAGTAAGTTCAACTTTTCACTATATAATGAGTCTTGAGTAATTTTATTTCCAACTTCTGATACACACTCATGGTTTCCTTATTAACAGACATATTCATTCCAACAATCTTTAACAACATAAACATTCCAAATTCTGGAATACTCCAGAAGGAGCTGGCACATGTATTAGAGTTTATTTAGCACAATCTGGTAAAATTTATAATATGGCAACATATTGTAGCCTGTAGGTACTGTTATTTGAATAGTTCCTGTAGTGTATTGGATATTCTGAAACATCTGCCTATCAATAACAGATCAACAGTTATACTATTCCATGGAATTAACATGTTAAAAAAAGTTCTAATGAACAACTTGCACCTATCCACATATAATAATGGTAAAAAAAACCTGACGACTTTTTAATGCCAGTAGTAGTGTATTAATAATTACCTCTTCTCTAAAAAACGGATGTACTATTACTTAACTATTTTAAAATAGACTGTTAACTTTAATTCATTTCATTAGATCCAACAAAGTTACATATAAAATAAAAGCATTAATGATTTCATAGTTTTGATTATTACACTCCTGGAAATTGAAATAAGAACACCGTGAATTCATTGTCCCAGGAAGGGGAAACTTTATTGACACATTCCTGGGGTCAGATACATCACATGATCACACTGACAGAACCACAGGCACATAGACACAGGCAACAGAGCATGCACAATGTCGGTACTAGTACAGTGTAGATCCACCTTTCGCAGCAATGCAGGTTGCTATTCTCCCATGGAGACGATCGTAGAGATGCTGGATGTAGTCCTGTGGAACGGCTTGCCATGCCATTTCCACCTGGCGCCTCAGTTGGACCAGCGTTCGTGTTGGATGTGCAGACCGCGTGAGACGACGCTTCATCCAGTCCCAAACATGCTCAATGGGGGACAGATCCGGAGATCTTGCTGACCAGGGTAGTTGTCTTACACCTTCTAGAGCACGTTGGGTGGCACGGGATACATGCGGACGTGCATTGTCCTGTTGGAACAGCAAGTTCCCTTGCCGGTCTAGGAATGGTAGAACGATGGGTTCGATGACGGTTTGGATGTACCGTGCACTATTCAGTGTCCCCTCAACGATCACCAGAGGTGTACGGCCAGTGTAGGAGATCGCTCCCCACACCATGATGCCGGGTGTTGGCCCTGTGTGCCTCGGTCGTATGCAGTCCTGATTGTGGCGCTCACCTGCACGGCGCCAAACACGCATACGACCATTATTGGCACCAAGGCAGAAGCGACTCTCATCGCTGAAGACTACACGTCTCCATTCGTCCCTCCATTCACGCCTGTCGCGACACCACTGGAGACGGGCTGCACGATGTTGGGGCGTGAGCGGAAGACGGCCTAACGGTGTGCGGGACCGTAGCCCAGCTTCATGGAGGCGGTTGCGAATGGTCCTCGCTGATACCCCAGGAGCAACAGTGTCCCTAATTTGCAGGGAAGTGGCGGTGCGGTCCCCTACGGCACTGCGTAGGATCCTACGGTCTTGGCGTGCATCCGTGCGTCACTGCGGTCTGGTCCCAGGTCGATGGGCACGTGCACCTTCTGCCGACCACTGGCGACAACATCGATGTACTGTGGAGACCTCACACCCCACGTGTTGAGCAATTCGGCGGTACTTCCACCCGGCCTCCCACATGCCCACTATACGCCCTCGCTCAAAGTCCATCATCTGCACAAACGGTTCACATCCACGCTGTCGCGGCATGCTACCAGTGTTAAAGACTGCGATGGAGCTCCGTATGCCACGGCAAACTGGCTGACACTGACGGCGGCGGTGCACAAATGCTGCGCAGCTAGCGCCATTCGACGGCCAACACCGCGGTTCCTGGTGTGTCCGCTGTGCCGTGCGTGTGATCATTGCTTGTACAGCCCTCTCGCAGTGTCCGGAGCAAGTATGGTGGGTCTGACACACCGGTGTCAATGTGTTCTTTTTTCCATTTCCAGGAGTGTAATTTTATTTAAAAATTCTTCTTATTATTACAAAAAAAGGTAAAAAGGTAGAAGCTGGGATTAAGCCCATATCAGCAGATCAAAAATCAAGCATGCATGAGCTACTTTTACAAAACTTCAGGCATTCATTAAACTAGTACTCCAATCTGAATTTCCCAACTCGTGCCTTCCCCTTCTTAGTAATTTGTGGAAATCACAGGAAACCAAAAACTGGATTGCTAGATAGAGATTTGAAACACTGTCCTCCCAAGTGGATTCAGAAGGACAGGAGGAGAAACTAAGTTGGCACATCCTATAAATATCACGAATAAAAAGAAACAAAGGGAAAATTAAGAATAACTGAGACACTTTGGGGGAAAATAATAGTTGTTAGTTACTCTTAAACACACATCATGAATTTCTACAGCATTTCCAGGACACTCACCAAGATGGCCCGGAGCTACTTTTTTGGAGATCCCTTACTATTTCTTGTATTTCTAAATAGTTATGACAGAATCTGTAAGAAGTTTTATTGGACAGGGTTTCTCAGGCTTATCTTATTCTCTGTAAGAAGCAAAGTATTTTTTTTTTATAAGAATCCTGAAAGTTTCACATCAATCTCACTTGGAGAATTACTTTTCTAGTTCATTAAAGTTTAATATCTTGGCTGACTCGACACACTGACAGAAAATACATGTGTATTTGCACATTTATAATTTGTACAATTTCCTTGCAGCCCAAAACGTTTCAAGACTGAATTAATAAAAAAAGAGATAGAGACAGAAAAGTTAAGACATTGATTTTAATGTTTCAATTGTTTTACATAGTCTCCCCAACTTGAGTACAACACACAGAATGTTCGTACAATCATGTGAAGCTGTCAGAAGAGTTCTCCTTGGGATGCTGTTCAATTTAAATATTACATGCACAACTTCTTTGGCTTGGCAAACTATCAGAGACCCATTCTGCATTTTTTAAATTTGTGGTAGTTTGTGTAGATAACACAACGTCAGTTTACATCTACATCTACGGTTTACCCGTGATGATCTTTTCCCAGAAAAGAACTGTTCACTTTTTCATTACAGTGAAGTCACAGATGGCACCCACACTTTATACGGTTGTTGCCTGAGAGTCAAGTTGTGGACGTCAAACTTTGCACACAATTCTCTCTTCTTCAGAATATTCCATAGAATGTCTTGAACACTTGATTTAGAGATGTACAGTTCAGTTTATTGCTCCACTGTGATTTGCAAAAGAACAATGACACACTCCAGCCACACATACATTAACCTATTCTGCCTATTCAATACCAACTGGTCGACTGCACATCTGTTGTTTACAGTTGTTAGTTCAAGCTACGCCATAATTAGTATGCCAGGAATAAAATCAGTCTGTGAGCTTTTTGGACTAATGATGTATACATGATTTGGTATATCATACAAAAGCCCTGCACTTAGTGGAAATTTCAGAGCAAGTCAAATTCAATGTGTAGCACAGTTTTGAAGTGCGGAGCTCTGGGACCCACAACAGATTGGAGAAAAAGTTTTCCTTAACAACCATGTAATGTCACTCTGTTGAAATATCAATTAAAACTTCTTTCTGTAACTTCTCCAAGGTTGCTATAACACTGCTGTTTGTGTTGAGTAATGGGAAGGATTTCTTTAGGTTGGTACTTTTTCTCGCCACAGCAGCAAGCACATCTGTATGAAGAGTGCGAGTTAAATGTCATCTACATTACTTATCTGTGTACTGTTTAGATACATCCAGTGAATTTATCTCTATAATGCCTGCATATTACATGTCCAATACTGGAACTTGAGAATCATTTGAACATTCGTATAAACTTGTGTGGGTAACTATTTGAAAACTATTGCCTCGCTGGATTCTGCGATACGTTATAAGACATGGAATTAATCAAAAACAGGATCCCCTCCTCACTTTGGATGAAAGCAGATTATGTATCTCAAGAAAGTGGCCATGCAGACTCCTTAACTATGATATCATTTGGTTTCAGAATTTGATAGCAAACCCTAAAAAAATATCTACAGCAGCATTTTTATTATATGAAGTTTTAAGCATTATTTATTTATTTGCTTAGTGTAATATGAAGCTAAAGTCGCTCTCTGGTGTTAAAGTACAGTCCAGTCTCATAGAATACACTGTCTTTTTACCTTCAATCTTCTTGGACATTATTACACAAATGGAAGCTAACACTGACAAAATGTCTCTTGCAAAATTAATTTTTCTCCTTTTAGTTTTTACAAAAAACAAAAGTAACTTTGAATATTATTTATCTGCATTCCAGTTTGCCAGAATAATAGGATGACTCATACTAAAGAACACAAACACAAATTTTCTAGAGCTCTACAATAATTTTGAAAAGCCAATGAATGAATAAAAATTCTGCAGGTTGTAAAAAGGTAAAAACATTTACAGACAAGTACATGGTGTATTTCTAATCAATTTGCAAATGAAGGACAATCCATCAGGAAGATCAGTAGAAGATCATTTTATAAGAGGTAAACTTCAAGAAATAACCCTCATATACATTGTATAATACATCAAGAGCTCTTTATAAAAAGCAACAGAAAGTAAGCCAGTACTTTACCAAGTCTTATATAATAAATAGTAAGCAGATGGACTATTAATTCAAAATCCAGCAGCAACAAGTCACCATAATCACTGAAGGTTTTGTTCCACAAAAGTGGAGAAATCAAATGGAAGAGGTCTGTATCAGACAGTCTATTGAGCAAAACTATTAATGAGGTTACTCTAGTTGCAAGTAAGCTTGTAAATGAACTGCAGTACATAGGGGTGTGCACTGTAAAGAAGGTAGTGGCAGCTGAAATTGTAACTGCAAATAAGTAACAATGACAATGACATCTAATACGCAAGGAGCCATAAATGAGCACCAGTACCTTATCAGTTTCATTAATATTTGTTATCCACTCATTACAAACCTGCATTCAGCATCTTAAAGATAAACCAGGGAATTGTGTAGCAATCTCTGCTGTGAGAAGGAACTATTGTTATGAGATTATTATTATGCCAGAGTAGAATAAATTTTGATCTTTAACAGGTATATACAGACCATCTTGTTTAGATATATTTGTCCATTTCTTTTCTTTTTTACTTAAATTTCTAGTCACAGAAGTCATCATAAAACAATGTGAAAAAATGGTTGAGTAATTACCTTAGCAACTGGACACAGAAAAATTGCTGAACTGTCAAAATATTCTAATAAAAAATAATAAAAGAAAAATTATATTAAATGAGTTTAATTTAACTCCCCTGATAAATGAGCAAAACAGAGAGATAATTAACACCAAAACATACCTTGATACTGTAACAACAAATAGAGCACACTTTACTTGCATTGAATCAGATTATTTTTTTTTTTTATCGTGGTACAGGACTGTTACAAATACTCTCTCATGATTTGTAAAATAGAGAGAATGCGCATAAAAATGATTTAGTTAAATAATTACAGCATTATTACAATTCTGGAATGGGCGGTGGTAGTTTTTCTTATACAAAACATACAGATGTACCAGCACTAGCATACTGTTAAGACAAAGTATCAAACTCGGGGATTGCTGGAATAAGTTACGGCTTAATAAGATACTGTCTGTATAATAGGGAACAGCCTGTGTTTGCTAAAACAAGTCCATTATCACTGACTTTATATGAGTACTAAAATGCTCAGTCATAGAATCAATTATCTATTTGATTTTTGTATGCAATAGAAAATATTTATCTTCAGATTTTAAAGTTCTGTCTTCTGATGCTACATCTGTTGTAAGTAGGCACAACACCAATTAGATATATTGTGAAATAACATCATCATCTTTGATATTCTAATGTGATTCATTCTAACATCTTTGTCATGGCCAAAAAACCAAGAAAATTAAATTCTGCATGGGAACTTTCACATTATGATTAAAACAATGTTAACTTACATGAAATTATAAAATGAAATGGACTGAAATGGGATTAGGTCTAACAACATAAAACTTGCCAACAAATTAAACATATGCTGAACCAGGACCCAAACCAAAACCCTTGGCCTTTCACAGTCAAGACTCTCATAAGCTAAGCTTGGCCTTTCAGACCCAACACTCCTATAAGCTGAGCTATTCAAGCACAACTCATGACCCATCTTCACAGTTTCATTTAGGGCAGTATTTCTCTAATAATATACTAATAGCAAATATGGTCTGTAAACAGTTCACAGATATAATCACAGGTGATTATTTCATCTAATGCCTTCAGTTTTCTGTACTCAGTGTGATGCTCACTCATTCAAATAACATTAAAGCTTTAGTTGATATAGTTCTGAGGAGAGTAATGGAAATGTTCTCATGCACAACACAGATTTGCTGTGACAGATGCAGGCTAGTAATGTTAGAAAGCCTGTACATTATGAACCATTCAGGTGTACTAAGGCGAGAATCATCAAACATGGCAACAAAGAATTGCAAACTGTTCACATTAATGCACAAAATGTGTATACTTTCAGTACACAAAAGAAAGTCTAAAATAAAATTGCTTTGATTGAAAGAGTTACTACAATGTCCACTGTGCAATTTGACATTAAAGTTGGATACTAATGATATTAACATCGTTTTAAAAAAGTAAAAATAAAAAGAATTAATAGCAGGACACCTGACGGTACACATGCAAGATCATGTGCTATCTAATACATTCCAAAACACAGTGTATAAGGGTGGTATGTTCCGGGGCTCATACCTCAGGTTCTTTGGGTGATAGAAAGGTAGGGTCAAGTTTTTTGGATAGCCCTTTGACTAGGGACTATTTGTATACTCAACAGAATATTCTTCTTAATGTAACTGTCCTACAGTACAGGGTCAAAGTTCAAATATTACACACTTCCTTCAGCTTAGACAAATGGAGGAAGTCCTTTGGTTCTTTTTGCATTATATGTGGTCTATGGTGTGCCTTAAGAGGCTCATGGAGGCACCATTTAGTTCACAGGTGGTTCCTGAGAAAACCTGAATAACATGGTTTTTTGGGTACCAGAACTGAGCTGCAGATTACGAGACAGCTATGCATAGCAAATGGATGATATTATTATGATATATTTCTAAGATTCCAACATCTAAAAACCTTGAAAATTTTCTTGGTCTCTTTATCCAAGTCCAAGGCGCAGTGGTTCAAATTTACCTTACTTTTAGGTGTAAAATCTGCACATAATATCTGGTATAAGGCAAAAGCATAGTTTATTAAGTGGCGTAACATGGAGAAATATGGCGTAAAGTGTCTCAGTTATCATCAAAAGGGTTCTGGGAAATCCATATTGTAATACTGAAGCTTATGCAAATTTTGTGCACATAACATCTGGTCCAAGATGTACAATTAGTTTTGCGTTATTTCAATTTCACACAAGTAAACTATCAAAACGGTACTGACCCATAAAGTTCTTTTCATATGAGTGACATGTCCTGCTGTAGCAGGGAAGAGAAGGAAATCAAGGGAAAAATACTCCTCTCAGACCACAAAAAAGAGTAAAATGCTCATGTTTTAAAATACTGATTGAAAAATGGGGTACCAACTACCTCATTCTACCTTCCTCAGACCTTTAAAAATTTTGGCAAGTGAACATATCTGTGTTTTTTTATGCTGAAAGAGAAGGAGACAGTGGCACTGAGAAAGAGATGGAAAATTAGTATACACTGGAAAATAGTAGACAGTACTTGTGGTATAGAAAGAGTGAAGGAGGCGGTGGCAGAGAGAGAGAAAGAGAGAGGCACAGTGGCAGGGGAACATAGATGACAGTGACAGAACAGTGCTAGGAAAAGAGTGAAGGAGATAGTGCCAGTGAGAGAGGAATTAACATAAGGAGAAAGTAGAAGTGAGTGAGAGCCAGTGAAAATGACTCAGTCTACAACAATGACAACGAGGAAGAGAGAAATAGTGACAGTGAGAAAAGACTGCAACAGTGGGAAGGAATAAATGAGATAGTAGCAGTACGACAGAGCAAGAGGGGGACAGTTACAGTGAAAGGAGACAGTAGTAGTTGGATAGAACAAAGGAGACTGCTGCTGTGAGACAGGAGACAGCAACTGAGAAACACAAAGAGATAATGGTAATGAGCTGGGCTGAATGAGGAGGTGAAAAGGTAGTGAGGAAGGTAGAACGAAGCAGCGGGAACCCCACTTTTCAGTCAGAGTCTTTTAAAAGATGAGCATATTAGCCTTTTTTTAGCACCAATAGGAGCATTTTTCCTCTGGTGGTGATTACGGCTGCCTGAATCTTGCAAAAGCAGCACAGAACTTCGTATCTTTTACTTTTCTCCTCAGTTTAACTCAGCTGTCTCAACATAAAAAGTATATTCTTGTGGGTTAGGAGTGTTCATTTATTTATTTCATTGACCTACCTGAAGATTTTAGTTACAATAAAAAGAAACCATTAAAAGTAAATCATGTAGTTTAAATGCAATGTCATCATCATATAGTAAAAAATATGTTGATCACGTGATTTTTATAAATGTTGTTATGATCCGCTGCAGTAATTTAGCTAAATTAACATTGAATGTTCTGCACTCCAATCTGCAGCAGCTGATTGTGGATGTTTTTATGACCATGATGTTCATGACAGAACACAACATGGTTCTGTAATGGCGTGTAACCTTCACTAATTTTTCCTCTATATAACTCATTTCCCTAACAGCTGCTTGCATTTAAATGTGATTCTTTAATGTCCATCTTGTGTGCATTTAATGGAAAACACTTCTCTGGTTCACATACATCAGCTTCTGGGAATTTTTGTAGTATCACCTATAAAAGAAATGTCCTGGCTCTTCCCTAAGCAAGAATTCTGCATACTCTGATGGTAAAATTTTATGCCAATATATAAACAATTTTTTACACCTGGATCAGAACAACATTGTGACTGACAGACACTCAAAGGGGTGATTTTGTTAGTGTGCCATTCCCCACTGTGGCAGCAACAGCTGTTCAATTCAGTACTGAATTCCTTTGTACAGTTTCCAGTAAGCTGCAGTACTGTGTTTGCCTTGCTAGCTCATAGGTCTTAATGATTTTCTGCTCACTTTCGCTATTAGCTGCAGATTATTTTTTGCGTATTACACAAAAATTTGGACATGACAAAAAGAAATCATAACAATTACATTAGCAGCTGCAATTTGTTGTTATAATTGGTGTGTAAATAGTATGCTGTCTAGTAAGTTCAATACGAACCAAGCAAAAATTAAATTAAAAAAATGTGTCTTAAGTTAATGTATAACAAACATGCGAGTTAGCCTAATCGTTAAGTGATTGGACTCTTGTTCACGAGAAGTGGAGTTTATATTTTCATCTAATCATCTGGAGTTAAGATTACCATGATACCCACCATAATTAAAGGCAAATATCAGGAACATGGTTCCAGTGCAAGCACAATTTCCTTCCTAAATTATTTCCCATCTTAATGCTACATCTACAGCCACATCTACATATCAGTTCACAGCAGAGGGTACCCCATATCATTATTAGTGACCTTCTGATCTATTCTATTTGTGTAAGGAGCATGGAAAAAATGACTCCATACATTTCTCTATGTGCAGTAATCACTTTTATAATTCTTATGGCCCCTATCCACCACATACAGTGGATGGTGTTGAAAAGTTGTACAGTCTGCCACTAAACTTACCCAACTGTATTTTTCGAAAATGTTGCTCATCTTTCTTCATGATATTCGCATTTAAGTTCCCAGATCATACCTCGTAAACTTTCATATGAGCTGCATTGACCTTTTACAATCTAGATTCATTTCATGTCTGCGCCATGCATAATTTATAAACAGTCAAAATTCTGGAGCAATAAAATGAATTGACTACATTAAAGTCTTTCTAGATGTGCTGGGCAGTGGCAGAACTTTACACTTTTTCAGTCACATTCCCCAGTGCTAATTTTCTTTGTTTACTCCATTCCGTATCTCCTCTGTAGGAATACTTCTACATACGTAAATAAAGTGATAAACTCCAGGAGTTTACCAGTAATTTCATAACTGTATACTATGGGGTTCTCTCTCATCATAAGGCTGTTATTATTTAGATGTAAACAGAGTTATCATTAAGTACATCATGTGGGATTCTGCCAAACTCATTCTGCATTTCCTGTTGGCCAGAGAGATTGTGGAGATGGTTGGTTGATCTGGAGGACGCGATAAACAGCGAGGTCATCAGTCCTATTGGATTACAGAAGGCTGGGGAAGGAAGGCGACCATGCCCTTTCAAGGGAACCATCCCGGCATTTGCCTGAAGCGATTGAGGGCAATCACGGAAAACCTAAGTCAGAATGGCCAGATGATCGTTTGAACTATTGTCCACTCAAATGCCAGTCCAGTGTGCTAGCTACTGCGAGACCTCCCTCGGTGGCCACAGGAAGATTATGCCTTTGTGTAGAGAACAGTATTAGTAGCAAACAAGCTGAGTGATACTGCCCCATATTTCATCAATCATTTGTATATGTTGAGTATTCTCAGTACAAAATTCTTTGAGCAAATTATGTACATTTGCAACAGTACTTCATAAGATTGTATCTCCATAACCAGTTGACATTTTCATATTTTTGGAAATCTAGACAAACAGGCTCTACCTCCACACTTGTATTACTATTTGCAAGATTTCAGGTATGAAAAATGAGGCTGTCTTTCACATGAGTTGTTCTTCCTCTATCCAAGTTAATTCTTTGAGAGAACATCCAGGAATTCCACACTGTTTAAAATTAGAACATACTTTAGAATTCTGCAACAGATGGACATTAGGGACAATGGTCAGTAATTCTGTGTATCTGCTCTGTTACACTTTTTTTGAACAGGAGCACCCTTAATTTCTTTTAGTCAAACATGAGAGATTTTTAGTAAACATAAGGTAGGAAAAGAGGAAATTCCAAAGGACATTAAATGAAAATCTAATAGGCAGTGCAACAGGGCCTGATACGACATGTCTTTTAGATTTATGTCAGTGGAAGATGAAACTTCAGGTTAAATTTAATGTAAGCGTTCAGAACAAAAAATGAATCATCCCCAGTAGACGTCATAACAATACTGTGTAACACTGCCTCTAGCACTGACAATGACCTCAACTGGCTGAGAAGGATAACCCACAGTTTCTTCAGTTTCAATTGCCAATCCAAACAGCGTTTTTTTTGTGGTTTTAGGGCGTACAACTACAATGGTCATTAGTGCCCTGACTAAGTTAGGAAAGTACCGCGAGGCACAAGGTTAAAACAGCAACTAAAAGGGACAAAACTATAAAAGACGCATTAACAGGCATAGGATTAAAAAACTACAGCACAATCAAACGTCCTTAGACAGGTTTGTCAAGTTGATAAAACGAAGAACGCGAGCAGCAGCTCCTGGGTCATCCGCTAAAATGGCCAAGATCAAGACGCAGCGTAGTAAAATCCGGACAGGACGTTAAAATGTGGCGGACCGTCGGCAATTGCCCACATGGACAGAACAGCGCCGACGCTGCCATCAGCAGATTGCGATGGCTGAACCGGCAGTGTCCAATTCGTAGCTGGGCCAAAACGACCTCCTCCCGCCGAGAAGGACGTGAGGAGGACATCCAAGCTGCGGGAAGAGGTTTCAAGACCCGAAGCTTGTTGTCCGTAAGTGCAGCCCAATCAGCATGCCACAGCGATAAAATGCGCCGACAAATGACCGTGCTACAATCTGATGAAGGGACACAACAAGAAGCCGTCCGAGGCTGGAGGACCGCAGCCTTGGCCGCGGTATCTGCAGCTTCGTTCCCAGGGATACCGACATGGCCAGGAACCCACATAAAGCTTACTGGAGACCCGTCGACCACCAGCTGCTGAAGAGAGCATTGGATCCGATGCATGAAAGGGTGAACCGGATACGGATCACTGAGGCTCTGGATAGCGCTCAGAGAATCAGAGCAGATGACATAAGCAGAATGTCGGTGGCAGCAGACGTAAAGAACAGCCTGGTAGAGGGCAAAGAGCTCAGCTGTGAAGACCGAACAATGGCCATGGAGCCGGTATTTGAAACTTTGTGCCCCGACAATAAAAGAACACCCAACCCCGTCATTGGTCTTAGAGCCATCTATATAAATTAATGTCATATTAATGAACTTCGAACAAAGTTCGACAAAATGGGAGTGGTATACCAAACCGGGGGTAACCTCCTTTGGGAGCGAGCTGAGGTGAAGGTGAATGCGAACCTGAGCCTGGAGCCAAGGTTGCGTGTGGCTCTCACCCACTCTAAAGGTTGCAGGGAGTGAAAAATCAAGGTGTTGAAGGAGGCGACGAAAGCGAACTCCAGGGGGTAGCAGGGCAGATACATACAACCCGTATTAACGGTCGAGAGAGTCATCAAAAAAGGAACGATACGATGGGTGGTCGGGTATTGACAGTAACAGACAGGCGTCACGACAAAGCAGTATATCGCGCCGGTAGGTGAGTGGCAATTCACCAGCTTCAGCATGAAGACTCTCGACGGGACTAGTATAAAACGCTCCAATCGCAAGCCGTAAACCCCAATGTTGAATGGAGTTGAGGCGGCGTAAGATGGACGGCCGTGCAGAGGAGTATACAAAGCACCCATAATCCAGCTTGGAGCGGACGATCGACCGATATAGGCAAAGTAGGACGGTTTGATCCGCTCCCCACGACGTGCCACTGAGAACATGGAGGACATTTAGAGAACGGGTACAACGGGCAGCCAAATATGACACATGTGGAGACCAACTAAGTTTCCCATCAAATGTAAAACCCAAAAAATTTTGTTGTCTCCACGAATGGGAGAGCAACGGGACCGAGTCGTAAGGACGGTGGGAGAAACTCTTTGTAGCGCCAGAAGTTAATACAGACCGTTTTCTCGGCAGAAAAATGGAAGCCATTGGCGACACTCCAGGAGTAAAGACAGTCAAGAGAACGCTGAAGAAAGTGCTCCAGGAAACATGTATGCTGCGCGCTGCAATAGATGGTAAAATTGTCCACGAAAAGGGAGCCTGATACATCATCTGGGAGGCAATCCATTATTGGATTGATCGCTATGGCGAAGAGAGCGACGCTCAAAACGGAGCCCTGTGGCACCCCATTCTCCTGGCGAAAGGTGTCTGACAGGACAGAACCCACACGTACCCTGAACTGTCGATCCATTAAAAAGGAACGAATAGAAAGAGGGAGGCGACCGCGAAATCCCCATGTATGCATGGTGCGGAGAATGCCCGCCCTCCAATAGGTATCATAAGCCTTCTCCAAATCAAAGAACACAGCCGCAGTCGGGCGCTTCCGCAAGAAGTTATTCATAATGAAGGTCGACAAGGGAACCAGATGGTCAACAGCAGAGCGGTGCCTACGAAATCCACATTGTACATTGGTAAGTAGGCGTCGAGATTCGAGCAGCCAAACCAACCAAGAGTTAACCATTCGCTCCATCACCTTACAGACACAGCTGGTAAGCGAGATGGGTCGATAACTGGAAGGCAAGTGCTTGTCCTTCCCCGGCTTAGGAATCGGTATAACAATAGACTCACACCAGCATGCGGGAACATGTCCCTCAATCCAGATGCAATTGTAAGTACGAAGAAGGAAACCTTTACCCGCAGGAGAAAGGTTCTTCAGCATCTGAATATGAATAGAATCAGGCCCTGGAGCGGAGGACCGTGACCGGGCAAGTGCATTTTCGAGTTCCCGCATGGTGAATGGGGCATTGTAACTTTCACGATTCGAGGAGTGGAAGTTAGGTGGCCGAGCCTCCTCTGCCTGTTTTCGGGGGAGGAAGGCAGGGGGGGTAATGAGTGGAGCTCGAAACCTCTGCGAAAAAGGGGCCGAAGGCATTGGAGACATCCTCAGGGGCCACAAGGATGTCATTCGCGACCATCAAGCCAGAAACTGGTGAGTGGACCATAGTGCCAGATAGCCGGCGCAGGCTACCCCAGACAACAGAAGAAAGAGTAAAACTGTTGAAGGTGCTTGTGAAAGCAGCCCAGCTGGCTTTCTTGCTTTCTTTAAAAATACGACACTGCGCATGTAATCGTTTATAATTGATACAATTCGCTACTGTAGGGTGGCGTTTAAAGGTGCGTATAGCACGTCGACGAGCACGTAAGGCGTCTCTACATGCTGCGGTCCACCAGGGGGACCGGTACGCGGCGTGGAGAAGAAGTAGTGTGAGGGATGGAATATTCAGCAGCAGTGAGAATGACTTCCATGAGGTGTGCTGCCTGACTATCGGAGCTTGTGAAGGTTTGATCCTGAACGGTCGCCCTGGAAGAGAAGAGCCCCCAGTCTGCTTTGGAGATGTTCCAACTAGTTGAGCACGGAGAGGGGGTATGATGCAGGAGATGGATAACACACGGGAAGTGGTCACTCGAATATGTATCAGAAAGCGCATACCACTCAAATCGGCGTCCAAGTTGGGTAGTACATACAGAGAGGTCTAAATGGGAATAGGTGTGAGAGGTGTCTGAAAGGAAAGTAGGGGCGCCAGTATTGAGGCAGATAAGATTGAGCTGTGAAAACGTATGCTAACAGGGAGCCCCTTGGACAGGATGCTAGAGAGCCCCAAAGAGGATGGTGAGCATTGAAGTCTCCAGTTAACAAAAATGGTGCAGGTAGCTGAGCAATAATTTGCAGCATGTCTGCCCTGGTAATGGCAGACGACAATGGAGTGTAAACGGTACAAATGGAAAATGTAAAAGTGGGGAGAGTAATGTGGACGGCAACTGCCTGCAGGCCGGTGTGCAATGTGATGGGATCATAGTAGGTATCATCCCGGACCAGCAACATAACCCCTCCATGAGCTGGAATACCTGCCACAGGGCGTAGGTCAGAACGCACAGAGGTGTAGTGTGCCAAGGCAATTTGATCACATGGGCGTAGCTTCGTTTCCTGGAGGGCTACGACGAGCGGACGGTGCAAGCGGAGCAGCAATTTCAAGTCCTCTCGGTTGGAGCGAATGTTGCGAATATTCCAGTGAATAAGTGCCATCGTGAGAAGAAAAAGATGCAAGAAGGGATCATCTTGAAGGCCGCTGAGAGCCCGGCTTCGAGCGAGCACTGCCGCCGCTAGCAGGAGGCGGACAGTCATCATCCATTTGTTCTATAGTTTCATCAGCCATCTTGTGAAGATGGCCGGGAGGGGGAGCTTCCTCCGCTGGTGAACGGCCAGATGTTGGGCTACCAGCGGTGCGGCCAGGCGAAACGGATGACGGCCTGGGGCGGCAACCGCTGGGTGGCGCAGGAGAAGAAATGCGCCGTGGCGGGGAAGGAGAACTGTGCTTCCTATGAGCTTTCTTGGAAGGTCGTTTTGTGGAAGGATTGGTTGATGGCTGAGAGTTCGAGGTACGTAGAAGGTCTGCACGAGACGGTTCCTTCTTGAAGGCCCGTGCATCTGACTTCTGGGTCTGCGTCCTGGCAGAAGCTGATAAAGGTGCTTGTGTCGGAGGGGTGACGGGAGGAAGAGGAGACGTCGACCGGGCGATCTTAGCACTGGCCGAACGGACGACCGTAGTGCTGAAGGTCAGATCGCATGTCTGCGTCGCCACCTCCCTGGTAGTCCGAGGAGAGGCGAGGACAGTACTGTATTTCCCCACTGGGAGCAATGTGGGCTTCCTACTAGCAAATAGCTTGCGAGCAGCCGAGGTGGACACTTTCTCTTTGACCCGAATTTCTTGGATACAGCGTTCTTCCTTGTAGATCGGACAGTCGCGGGAGGACGCTGCATGGTCACCATGACAGTTCACACAACGAGGAGACGGAGGTGGACAGTCACCCTCATGGGCATCCCTGCCACAAGTCACACATGTAGCCGCATTGAAACAAGACTGGCGAGTGTGATTAAAACGCTGACACTGGTAGCAGCGGGTGTGTGTCGGGACATAGGGGCGAACAGAAATAACCTCGTAGCCCGCTTTGATGCGCGACGGCAGCTGAACACTATCAAAGGTCAAGAAAAGTGTCCGGGTCAGTACAAGGTCATTGTTGACCTTTTTCATGACCGTATGGACAGCCGTCACGCCCTGCTCAGCGAGGAAAGACTGAATCTCCTCGTCAGTCAATCTGTCGAGTGATCTAGTATATACCACACCACGAGACGAATTCAAAGTGCGGTGAGCCTCCACCCGGACAGGGAACGTGTAGAGGAGTGTGCCCCGAAGCAGTTTTTGTGCCTGAAAGGCGCTCTCAGTTTCTAGTAACAAGGTACCATTACGCAACCTGGTACAAGACTTGACCGATCCAGCTATGGCATCTACGCCCTTCTGCATAACGAAAGGGTTGACAGAGGAAAAGTCCTTTCAGTCCTCAGATCGAGAAACTACGAGGAACTGTGGGGCAAGCGGTAGTACTTTTGTCACTGGTGGCTGGTCAAGTTTCCATTTGTGGGCAGAAGTCAAGAGAAGAAGAAGAAGAAGAAGAAGAAGAAGAAGAAGAGAAATCCATTGCGGAGGAATCCCCCATGATTGCCAGTGTCTCTGATGGCGCGATCCTTCCTTGTGGGGACCCTCTCAGAGGGCACTCCTGCCTTAGGTGATTGTTCACACCTCAGGTCACACCTCCCGAGAAACAGACGGAGGGATCAATCGGCATGGTCGGAAGGTGTCAGCTCAGGCAATCACCCCTCCCTGGGCCTGGCCTTTACCAGGGGGTATGTGCGTGCCTTACTTGTCTACCCAGGGTGGGGAATTACGCGTTACCCTGTCACCGGCTATGCGTGCGAACGTGTGGGTCAGCCTTCAGGTACACACAGGGAGGAAGGAAGAAGAGGAAAAAGAAAGGAGAGAGGGAAAAAAAGGACAGACTGTCTCAACCGCCAAGGCGGAGACCAGAAAAGGCAAGGAGAAGAAGGCAAGGGAAAGAATAAGTAAGACTGTGAGGTGGAGAAGAACAAAGAAAGTAACCAACCAAAGGAAGGAAGAAACCAGAAGAAGTGAAAAACCAAAAAAAACGAAAATATAGGTCATGAAACCGTCCGTCCCTGGATGCAGGCGCTAACTACCCCCTTGAGGGGGAGGGACTCCTTTTAGTCGCCTCTTACGACAGGCAGGAATACCTCTGGCCTATTCTAACCCCCGGACCCGCAGGGGGGCAAACAGCGCTGACTATTTTATGCAATTAACCCTCGAACGGGCAGGCCGTTTTTTATAACACGAGCAAATTCGTAGCGTACTTTGTATACATGTAAATAATAGATGCCTCCATGTTACCAAGGTAAAGATGTACGAGCAAAATCACACTTAAATAAACCAACATTATATGAGCTAAATCACTGTTTCATTAAACAATATTAAAATAATTATTAATTATATCACACTGTTACCTCATACAAGTGTTACCCCCACAGTAATGACCCACTTGGATCATTAAACAGCACAGTTGCATCACATCCCAGCCAACCACTTATTCAGTTGCTAATTATCATGTAGACATCTGTCTCTTTGTGGGATTGTGCTTACAGCCCAAAATCTGTCATTTTCTTGCACGAACAGTTAATTGTTTTCTCTCACCTAGCTCACCGTTTATTTTATATGACTGTTGCTCACTTGTCTGTTTGACAGCACAACTTATCACAGTGTTAGCTGAAGCAATAATGATTTGCAATTGCAAGACAACAATGGAACTGTAGAAGACACTTATTTGTGCAGGGCGCACTTTATACATAGGCGTACCCACTTGAAGGTTAAGATTAGGCGATTTAGCTGGCTAGTTGGGGTACGAAAGGTGCCCAGGGGTTAATCAGGCTGGTAAGATGTGTGTGCAGTCCTGTGAACACAGCTAACTTATCTTTGAGAACAAGGTGCATACTCGTCACAAAGTTTTAGAAGAAAGGTGAACACTTGGTCAAAGAGAATATTGAAATAAACATTCTGGTTCACATTCACTGTGACCTGAATGTATGTGTCCAAGTTGTGGTACAAAAACACCCCCAAAACTTCACAGAGCCACCAACAGCTTACTGTAAGAAATGTCTGCCGTTTGACTACAAATTACGATTCCTTTATTTCACATAAAAGTTCTACACAACTGTGGTCCCCCGCGAAGGAAAAACCATTATGTACAGCATAAGATAGACTCTCCATGCACCGGGTTAAATGTCTAATCAGGCTGTCAGTGCGCTAGATGCTTTGCATAATTTGAAACAAGGCAAAATTGTGATTCACTGTACCACACTACATGCCTCAAGTCAACTATTTGTCCAATTTCTGTGTTGTTTAGCCTGCTGGATACCTCAGGCTTTATATGACATTGTGAGTAACAGAATTGTGTCACATACCGAATATCCATACCATACAGTTCCTTTCATCTAGTTCACTCCGAAACTAGTCAAGATGGAAATGGATTCATGGACAGCATGAATTCCTGTTGGGTTTGAAACCATAACATACTCATCTGATCCTTGTCAATTACAACCTTTTTTTTTTTACAATCATTGTTCTTATACCATTTTATGTAACTGCAAGTGGTATGCCACTCCTTGAAAACATGTTGGACAGTCCACATTGATATCCCAAAAAGTCAAACAACTTTATTTACAATTTGATTACTGGCACATTCAAACATGATAGCTCCTTCGTGTCATTTTACAAAACCTCCACATCAACCCAATTTACTGAGCAAAATTCCATACAACCAACTGGCACATGCACAACAGGTCAGTGTTGGAGGGTCACATAACTGCCTGTACACCACCAACAGACTACAAAGTGATCATGTGCTTTTTTAGGCTCTGACTTACATACTGAAGAGCCAAAGAAACTGGTAAACCTGCCTAATATCGTGTAGGGCCCCAGCAAGCACGCAGAAGTGCCGCAACACAAGGTGGCATGGGCTCAACAAATGTCTGAAATAGTGCTGAAGGGAACGGACACCATGAATCCTGCAGGGCACACCATAAATCCGTAGGAGTACGAGAGGATGGCGAGCTCTTCTGAACAGCACGTTGCGAGGCTTCCCAGATATGCTCAATAATGTTCATGTCTGGGGAGTTTTGTGGCCAGCGGAAGTGTTTAAACTCTGAAGAGTGTTCCTGGAGCCACTCTCTAGCAATTCTGGACATGTGGGGTATCACACTGTCCTGCTGAAATTGCCCAAGTCCATCAGAATGAACAATGGACATGAATGGATGCAGGTGATCAGACAGGATGCTTACGTACATGTCACCTGTCAGCAGCATATCTAGACGGGGCAGGGGTACCATATCACTCCAATTGTATACACTCCACACCATTACAGAGCCTCCACCAGCTTGAACAGTCCCCTGCTAACAGGCAGGGTCCATGTATTCCTGATGTTGTCTCCATATCCATACACATCCGTATGCTCAATACAATTTGAAACGAGGCTCGTCTGACCTGGCAACACGTCCCCAGTCATCAACAGTCCAATGTCAGAACTGACAGGCCCAGGTTAGGCATAAAGCTTTGTGTCGTGCTGTCATCAAGGGTACACGAATGGGCCTTCAGCTCCAAAAGCCCATATCGATGATTTCTTGTTGAATGGTTCACATGCAGACATTTGTTGATGGCCCAGCATTGAAATCTGCAGCAATTTGCGGAAGGGTTGCACTTCTGTCACGTTGAACGATTCTCTTCAGTCATTGTCGGTCCCATTCTGCAGGATCTTTTTCCGGTTGCAGCAATGCCTGAGATTTGATGTTTTACCAGATTCCTGATATTCACTTGTGAAATGCTTCATATAGGAAAATACCCACTTCACAGCTACCTCAGAGATGCTGCGTCCCATCGCTTGTGCATCGACTATAACACAACATTCAAAAACCACTTATATCTTGATAACTTGCCATTGTTGCAGCAGTGACTGATCCAACAACTGCACCAGACACTTGTTTTATATAGGCATTGCCGAACGCAGCGATGTATTTTGCCTGTTTACATATCTCTGTATTTGAATACGCGTGTCTGTACCGGTTTCTTTGGCACTTCAGTGTATTTTGCTCGGTGAGCTTATAGTGGTAGACTGCAAACAGTGACGACCAGTTAACTGCTACAAGTCATCACGCACATTGTGCAAGGGTGTTATTTTTGATATTGAAGATGTTTCAAAATCTATGGACTTGTAATGTATATAGTGAAAGAAGTGTTTTGCATTCATATGCACACAAGAGTTAACTTTAAGAACGAGATTACATAAATTTTAACAAGTTGCTGATGGTGCAAAAAGTGACAAGCTTTATTTATGGTCCTAAATTCAAATGCAATGTTTTCTTATGCAATCCCGAAAATAGGGTGGTAGTGGTGATTGCTCAATAACAGAACCCGATTCTTTTAAAATGAAAATATTTCAGCCAATTTAAAATTCTTACCTAAAACAGCCATTGTGCAACACTATTAAACAATCTTGTACACGCAGTGCTGAAGTTAACCAATAAACTGATGAATGATTTCACAGTTCTTCTTTCAAACAGAATAAAACCTAATGTAAAACATATAGGATGATCCGAACCCGCTTGTGTAATTAGAAATGCTCCACATTTTCATGCAAAACTAAGAAAAGAACTTACACAGATTCAAAGAGTGCACAAAAATTGCCTATATTTACTGAGGAAAAGTGCATAGAAAGAGGCATACTTTTAATACAGAAGAAATAAAAGAAACGTTAAGATAGTTCCTGAGCTCCAAATTGGTATACTACTGTTCTTATATATTAACTGACAACGATTATATTTACGATTTCCTATGACAGCCTCAAACTTCTGTATTTTATAGATTGTACAAAGTAATATTGTGCTGAGTTAAGTGTTTACCCTTGATATGCAATATAATAGGGACACAGAAATAAACTAAATTTGCAACTGCATAAGCAATATATGGATAATGGCTACAAAGCTGACAGTAGAGAAAGATCATCTTCAACTGTGGGATAGAAAAGAGTGAATCTTAGAGGAAGGAGAGCTCTAAAAACAGGTGATGAAGGGATGTAGGGTGGGGAAGTCATGATAATGAACATGGATTTCAGTTATCCACAGTAGCAATATGAACAGTCCTGCACATTTAGAATACTAGGAATTTGAAAATGTATATTTCTAGAAAAGTGTGTGTAAACTAACTTGAGGCAGTTTCCAAAAAGGATCACATAATACAATGGGCTACACAATTTGATTATAATCAACAATGAAATAATAATCTGCCAATACAAAGATATTACAAGTGGCTCATTCTGTTACAAAAACTTATTTGTTACACCTATATTTCTTCCAGAATGAATGAGCTATTAACAAAAAGCATTAGTGACCCTATTTATGCAAATCAAAGGATCCCCGTGTCTTCTGAATCTCTAAACAGACAGTTGATGAAGTGATAAAGTAAATAATAAGAATTCTGTTAGCATGGAAGATACACTTGGTACCTAAAGGAATTTTACTGATACATTTCTGAGCTCAATAATATTTTCTGATGAACCGATCACAGCACAACTACAATACTGCCTCATAATTTTTCTGTTTTAACTAAGGAAAATTCTATTAACTCACTACATACTCATCAGTAATTAAATCTTATACCCACTAGAAACTAACTAACAGTACAAGTTAACCATTAATACAAGAGACAGAAAAAAGAACCTGATCACTCAAACTCCACAAACATCAAACAAATGCGCCACAAAAATGAATGGTAACTATTTCCGGTTAATTAAATTGGTCACTGACATTCCTTGATCAGGGCAGACCCTAGGTCAACTAACAAGTGGGATACATTTAGCATTACATTAAAGTTTCTTAAATTGGTTGTAGACACAGATCCTCCCATTACAAAGCTGTAACTTAATAAATTCACGGTGTCCATTATATGCTGTTGGGGCAAAATAATACGAACAACAGTGTATCTATAAATCAATGGAAAGGTAGAAGAAAGATTTACCAAATAGGCCCACTGTAGCAAGGTCTAAAAATTAGCATTATTTTGATCATTTGTAAGTGTTAGAATGAAGCAACTTCTATTTCATGCTCATGCTCAAGTTTAAAGCACATAAATAAATGTCAGTTTAAATTTGCTTCACTCAATGCATTAGTCTATGAATGTAATATCGTAACTTTGCCCACTAATACGATAACCAATAAAAAGATAACAGGGCTTTATAAAGAATGCATGGCGATCATAATGCATTTATATCCTTTTTCCAACATATTCTACAAATAAAATCATAATGAATGTTCAAATAGAATACAAACAAGACTTATAAGTAACATTCTAAAGTACCCAGTACTGGAAGCACAAACACATTATTCCCCCACAACAAGTACGATTCTACAGTTCACAATTTACAATGCAAACTGATTCCGTGCAACCTAGAAAGAGCAAAGGTACATGAGAAACACTTTAAAACAGTGAAAACTACATTGACAGATGTCAGTAATAGAAGAAGTAATAAGTTTAACTACTTACAATAACTATGTCCAAGTTAAGTGCTAAATGATCTGGCAACGTTCTTTTCGAAACTTCCTCCTCCGACATGCCATTAAAACGGTCATGTTTTTTCCGTTCCTTGAAAATTGGTATAAATTTTCCTTCTTTTAATTTCTTCTTCATCAATGGATCCCCATTCATTAAATTTTCTGCATTCTCTAACCTAGATAAAGTTCACCCAGTTAAAACAACTCTAGTAAGCACCACTCACATTATTTCAGTTTAAGTCCCACTTGTGTTTAGAAATCATTAACATGAGCCTAACTGATTGAGGTATTAGAAATGGGAAAATCAGGCATGGAAAAAATAATTTATGCCACATTCAACAGTTCTGAAATTAAACAGAAAATCATTTTCAAATACTTATAAGTGTTCTAAAATCTATGAAAAAGTATTATTGATCACGTTACAAGGTTTATAAAGCTAATCTTTCCCAGAGTATGGACACACACATTTAATGCAGCTCTCAAAAAACCAGTGGAATGCAAAATGCAAAAACAACATGACACAATGAATCAGTACCTACAAAATGGGTTCTCAATTACACCATACATTACATACAGCACCTTTCTCCGCTGTGTGATTCTGAAAGTATGTGAAATGATTAACCGTATTGCCAAATATGAAAGTTCACGCAGAATATATAATCTTAAAATGATTAAAATCATATGCCATCGGAAATACACAACATCTAATAAGTTACTTAACCACAAATGCTCTGTATAAAAACAGTGTTACAACCGTGTGTGTGTGTGTGTGTGTGTGTGTGTGTGTGTGTGTGTGTGTGTGTGTGAGAGAGAGAGAGAGAGAGAGAGAGAGAGAGAGAGAGAGAGAGAGAGAGAACACAAATGCAGGTGGAGGGGGGGGGGGGGGGGGGGGGGAGGCCGGTGACTGTATGACAACACACATTTTGATCGTTATTTTGTACTACAAATATTATTTTTTGTCCTCATTACAACAGTGTTTGATTAAGAAGAGATTCAATAACAATAACTACACAGTCAATTCATGCAAAGAATAAATTTTACAGTTATCCTACAAAAATTTCCACATTTAATAATAAACGTGAAGGATTACTAAAATTATTATACTGTGATCTACACCATGCAACTGTTCACAACATGCAAGTGTTTACAAATGTGACAATAAGGGAAAATATTTTAACTTTATTAGTTTAAAGATAACAACAATTGGTTTAATGACAAAAGTCTTACTTTATTGTGCAGAGTATGGTTTAGAACCACTGCTTGTGAGAAATATGTTTCTCATGCAACACTACACTAACTATTCTCATACAGCAAGATCTAAAGCATGAATCAAAGCAGATGAAACCTAATGACATTCCAATTAACTGCAGTGCACATTTTGTCAGACAAAAAGTGTGTTTATCTGTCAAATTAGTTTATTATGATACACTTCAAAAAATGTACGGGTACATTAAATTCATTTCATGAATGCTGTGACTGTGTTTAAAATAGTAGATGTGTTTGAATGACACTGAGTGTAGTAGCAATACAAATCATCCGGTATCCAATATTATTCACAAGAGACATTTTAACTGTAAATTTGCTGGACATAGCATTTCTAAATATTTAAATAAAAAATTCTGCATTGCTACACAGCTTCAATTTATTTAAAGAATGACACTGCAGAACCACTAAAAGCTGTTGTAATGGATAATTACTGCCAAACAACTAGTTCTATTCAATGGGTCATCTTCAAGTCATGAATAAACACATCAAGTTTAAGGAAGGTATCTTGGTGTCAAATAAATAACTGTTTAGTTGCATCATTCATCACATTGTTGGAAAATGTATCATGTACCAGATACTTAGGTATGTGACAGATGATACAAATTTAAAAACAATGATGCACTCAACACCAAGCTACCTTCCTTACAGTTGCTGTAGTGTTTAACCAGCCATGACTTGAAGATGGTCATCTGACAAGAAATAGTTGAAATGTATACTTATTTCCAGACAACTACTTTTTGTGGTTTCACAAAAAATATACATACTACCTTACACTGTCTTTGAACACACAACAAGCAATGCACTCTCAATTAAAATAAATGAGATATTGTAGCCTTAAAATTAAATCTGACAGTAATGTAACCTTAATAAAGTTTGATGGGAACATTGTTCAGCATAGAATCAATGGCATTTTGGTGAAAACCTGAATTTTAAATAGCTGTCATGTTGGGCAGAGTAGCCCTGACAGATTGTTCAATGGAATGGTGATACTTAGCACATGCCCATAATATCATTAGAGCTTCCACTGGCTGTTTAAGAAACAGCCATACACAGAATGAACAAGATACAACATTTTAATGTATTTAATCCAGGCTAGGCATCTGAGCTACCCCATCAGTGAAATCAAGCAGGCACTGGAATTCCTGTGGTACCATTTCTAGATTTCACATTGTGACAGATACTTACCAATTTAGTGTCAATAACAAAAAATATAAGCAGGCATACCATTGAAACAATTTCTTCATTATTGTTTACAGAAGCTACTGCCACACGCAGTTACCTCTGTTAGTCGTGTCACACTAAAAGATTGGGTGTATGAAGACTACCAATGTAACTTAGAAAAGTGAACAAATATTACCTGGTTTGATGGATCATGACATATGGTACTAGAAAGAAGCTGATAGCATACAACAACAAAGACTGAATCTTTCTTGACCAGCAGGATACAAATCAGGATTATAATTTTTCATCTATGAAAATGCTGGAGAGCTGTATATTCAGCAAAATTGTGCTCAGTGAGAACTACATATGTCTAACTTTCTGGTTACACAAGCTCAATCCTGGTAAGCATGTCACTTTTATGTAGAGCCCTGGACACAGTCTTTACAAATATAGTGATGTGTAGTCACATCTGGAAGACTGTGTCACGGGAGATATGTGCACATTCAATGCATTTTACATAAGGAAAGCAGTTTCTGAGGAGTCACAATTAACTCTAATGGTATTTTATGGAATTTATGCTTGATGAATCATCTCCAGAGACAGGGAAACACAGGGGCACAATTTCAGTTGCTCAAAGTAAGAAAGTGAGAAAGATCAGGGTTTAACACCCCATCAACATTGAGGTCATTAGGCAGGAGCACAAGCTTGGAATGTTTCAAGGATGGGGAAGGAAATCAGCTGTGCCCTTTCAACGGAACCATCCTGGCACCCTGCGTGGAGTGATTTATGTAAATCACTGACAACCTAAATCTTGACGGCCAGTCATGAATTTGTTCCGGTATGCTCCCGAATGTGAAACCAGAGTGCTACCCACTGTGCCACTGTGCTCGGTTTCAACTGTGAGAAATTTTCAATACTTTTCATTATGCAGGTCTTGTGAGACTTTCTTACAGACAAATGTATGGTATATACAGAACAACAAGAGGATCTAACCAGTGAGGTGATATGTTGGATAATGGAGAGAAATCTGGCCTTCTATGCACAGTGAATAGTGTGCGTGCACAAGTGGGTATAAAGTACGCAGTATTCTACAATGAATGAGAAAAGAAATTTATCATTTAATATGAGTCCTTGATAATTTTAGTGTCACGAATAGGAAATATCTGTGTCAGCTACAATGAATGTTTCTGTACGCTAGCGTAGCTGTCAACTGACACGTAAGTCCTGGGTCTGACATCCAGGTGATCACCTCAGACTTTCTATGCTGTAGGTAAAGTCTGGAATGTGGTCCTCCAGGCCTTGCAAGACAAAATAAAAATCAAACTATATATGCAGACTGAAGTGGCAAATGAAAATTTGTACCAAGGACAGGATTCAAACTCTGGGTGGCATAGTGGTTAGCACATCTGCTTAGTGGGCAGAACACCCAGGTTTGAATTCTGGCCTTGGTACAAATTTTCATTTGTCACTTCAGTCTGCAAATATACGTACATCATAGAGGTCTGTGACATGAAAATGTCTCTGGAACCATGTAGTGTCATTTGATCAAAGCACCTATGCCTGGGTTTCAGGCATGATCCTCGTTTCATTTGATGCTGAGGTGCTATTCCAACAAAGCTGAAGAGCCCCTGCAAAGCTGTTCGAGTTTGGGGGAATACAAAGTGGGCTGTGGTACAGATGGGAATTTGGATTGAGGAGGGATGTGTGCTAAAGTAGTCGTACAGTTGTGAAAGACACTGTGTCAGGGTGGCATAGTGGTTAGTGCATCAGCTCACTGAGCAGAAGACCCAGATTCAGATCCTTTCCTTGTACTCCAAATCAGTTTTATTTCCTCTTTCAATTTTAGTATTAGTAATTTGTTCATCCAAAGATCGTTTTACAATGATACATTGTTTGTCATCTTAATGCAAAGGAAACATAAATAATATATACAAACTTGTTTAACACATGGATTTAACTAGGTGGGGAGGAGGAAGGGAGAGGAGAGGCCAAGTGGTCCGCCATGGCCTTATGAAGCGACCATCCTGGCCTTTGCCTGAAGTGATTTAGTACACTCAAAGAAAACCTAAATCAGGATGGCCAAACAGGGCACAAGCCTCTTTCCTATTGAATCTGGGGCCAGTGCCTTATGCAATACACTACATCAGACGTATTCAACATTTTTACCTACTGCCCATTTTTCTGTCTGTTAATAGTAAAATTTTCTAATCACCCACGGGTTGCTCAATAATGGTGAATTATAAAATAGGGAAGTAACTTCATTTAATGAAATTTATAATGTAATGTTATAACAAATTACAGAATATAATAATAATTACTTACCAAACACTACATTAAAATTTTATGAAAACCTAATGAAAAACATTATTCAAAACCCTATCACCTACCACCCACCACAAATCTGAAACACCCACTAGTAGGTGGTTGGGACCAGGTTGACCAGTACTGCACTACATCATGTAGTTATACCCAATGTAAAGTTTATCACGGTTGTACATACTCGGAACAAGTGAGTTAGATAACATAAAAAATAGTTATACACTAGTCATGTAGGAGGAGGAGGAGGAGGAGGAGGAGGAGGAGCTTACAGGTGCTCAACACAAAGATTATCAGTGCTGTTCATGTAGTCTCTTCACGTATTTCACTGCCCACCACCACATCATTTGCAGATGACATTAGGATTGCAAACATGCTCCAACTTTTACACTTCTTTCTTGAAACTGGTTTCTGACTAATGTGGAATGGGTGCAATAATAAGTATGTAAAGAGCCTTATTTTAGTATCAATCTTGACAAATGCACTTAATTTTGTCGCAGGCATTTCCTATCACCCTACAGTAATCGGTAACTGTTGTCAGAGCCTACTAAGGATCAGATCATATGTGCCACCAACTGAATGTTCTCTTTCTGACTCAAGACACAGAAAACACCACCAAAACTTAATTTCCTTCAAATTACTAAATAGTGAACTGGGTGAAGATACAGCACACAATAGCAAAGTATACTTAATTTCTTCTCCTTTCTGTGGTGGTGTTTTGTTTTGATATCCTGTCAAGGGTGAGATCATTACAGATAAAATTACAATTTTATGTTGGAATAAGATTTGGCTGAAGATAAGTCTTTGCTTGTCTCAAAAGACTCCATATTGCAATCTGTCTGAAGTGGTTAAGAAAATTCACAGAAAATATAAATGGGAGTGATCACAGAAGTAATCTTCAAACTGTGGTTGTAAGCAGATGTCCCACTAGCCGCTGTAACTGGCTTTCCAGTGCATAGTCATGGTTTGTTAAGCAGATTATGAATCTATGTCCCAGGATCTCAGACTAGCCAATTGTACAACAGCATGGAGATGAACCCTGTAGTGCAAATTCCCAATGGTGTCTGTGGATACAATACTTTCTCAGTACTGTAACAACTTCCGTCACAGACGAGTTAAATGTTTCAGCAGTGTTCGGGTGTTCCTGTACATTAAGTACACAATACTCACCTTAAAATACCCTCTCCAGGAAAACAACAAAGTATCCTGAAAATATTCTTTACAGTATAAGGATAGAAGAAAAATTAGGGTTTAACTTTCCATTGATGGCGATGTCATGGTGCACAAGCTTGAAGGGGAAGGATGGACTGTGTGGGCATCCCCCCTCAAAAAGAGGAACGGTACAAATATCGACAGCAGTTCCTACACACTGCATTTCACCCTTACTCATCTATGATGGTGAAGAGCCCATAGGTGGGGTGGATATGTCTCATCATCTGTGAGTAGTGGTATTCTGATGCCTACCAATTTGGTGCACAGTAGTGCAGCAGAGTGGGTCACAGGTGAGCTTAATGTGCAAAATCCATACCGGACAGAGAAAAATAGTTGCAAAAAAATAATAACTGTCTCTTCAAGTTAGTTTTGTGTGAAAAGGGGAAACTTTTTTTTATGGTGCCCAGACTGAATCCTTAAGCACTGGCAAAATTGAATCAAGTTATGAAGTTGTGTGAATGTAATGTGTCAATAATGAACTGCTTCCAATTTCAAGATTTCTTTTTCCATCACGTTTTTATAATATGAGGAGCAGTAATATTAGGAATATGATAGGGCCCGTGTCACTTGGGCACATGGATAAGAATTTCATTACCATGATGTGTGTACCTCTGAAGCTAAACTACTCACAAATGCTGTCAAAATCCAGAGTCCGATGTCAAATTAATATCACAGCAAATTAAAGACAGAATAAACATTTAATTCAAATATAGGGAGGCGGCCTTACATGAGCCATTCCAGCATTTGCATTAACTTAATTATGGAAATCACGCAAGACCTACATGCAGATTGTCAAACAAGGATTTGAACTATGGCCCTCCTGAAAGTGAGTTACGTCTCTTAACCACTGTGCTGTGCCATGCTTCCTTGTCTTGTTTTAAACTGTAAAGTCACAGAATCTAGTTCACAAGTACAGGTAAGGCAGATAAATGTGTAGTTGTATTCAAAAATTAATATTCTTGTTTTACCTTTAATATGTACTGTATGAAAAGTAGACATCAGTTTCATGTAACATGAGAAACTTTAAATTTTGGTACACAATTTTCCAGATGAATAAATTCTAAAGTAAGATAACATTTAAAGAGTACATTTACACTGCGTGCCAGATGGGGACTCTAATCTGGTTCAAATTATGGTCCCTCAAGTCTGGTACAGAGTTCCGGACATCCATATATAATGTGGAATTGACCGCATGTCACAAGAGGCGGACCCACCAGTATAAAAGGAGGTGGGGAGTATAGAGTTGTCAGTAGAGAAGCTGTAACAGCGAACTGGTTTGGTCAGCAGAGCTCAGTGACTTCAAATGTGGATTAGTTATTGGATATCACCTGAGTAACGAACACAGCAGTGACATTTCAACCATTATAAAATTACCGAAGTCAAATGTTGATGATGCGACTGAAAAGTGGAAACACAAAGTAACAACCACAGCTAAACCAAGAACAGGAAGACCTCGTGTACTGCTGAACAGGAACCATGAGCACTGCAGACGTCTTTTACATGCAATCAGCAGCAGGAAACACTCGTGAATTCCAAAGCACTGACAGCAGTCCAGTTAGCACAATGACTGCGCATAGTAACTTAAACAAATGGGATACAACAGTCAAGCAGCTCTACATCACTCACTCATTTCTGCAGACAATATAGTCTGATCAATTATGCTATGTTCTGCGACAATCTAATGGTAGGATTTGAATTTTTTGAATGCCTGGAGGACATTACACATCATCACATGTAGTACCAACAGTGAAGTACAGAGGAGACAGTGTTACAGTATGAGAGTGGTTTTTGTGGTTATGGTGTGGTCCCCTTGTTGCCGTTAAAAAAAAAAAAATCACAACCTGTGAGGCAATGGTTTGTGGAGAATAACGTTGCTGAAACTGGTCTGTCCAAAGTCCCAACCTGAACCCTATAGAACACTTCTGGGATGAGTTGGAATGTTGACTTCGGTCCAGACCCAAGCGTGTAACATCACAACCTTTTCTGGTTTCACTGAGCGGGGTGGAGCAGTTAATAATGCAATGAATTGGCATTCAAAAGGATAACTCTTCAAATCCATGTCCAGCCAACCAGAGTTACGTTTTACATGATTACTATAAATCATTTCAGGCAAATAAGGGGATGGCTCCTTTGACAGGTCATAAGCGACTTCCTTCCCCATTCCTGAAACATGCCGAGCTTGTGCTCCATCTCTAACGACCTCGATGTTGAATGGGGTGTTAAACTCAAATCTTCCTTCCTTCTGTGATTTCAGCTCTTTAGGAAGAATGGGCTGGCACTGCTCCACAGACATTCATACACCTCTCTGAAAGCATTCCCAGCACAGTTCAAGCAATCATGAAGGCAGATTGTGGACACACTCTCCATTAGTGTCCGCTAATAGGTGTCTGGATACTTTTGATTGGAGTATGTACATTGCTATAAAACTAGCACTATGCTACCTGATATCTTTCTCTATGTATGCATGTATCTATCTATCCAGCTATCCAGCCATTCATCCAGCTTCGTACACAGTGAGTTACTTAATATAAGCTTCTGTTTTATGGATCTTCTCAGTATGCCAGATGGTCTGCAACATTTTTTTCAAAGATTTGTGCCACCTATTCCCAACATTTCAGTTACAAATCCAGCTTTTCCTGGTGCACTATTGTTTTTCAAGTTGCAGATTATTTGATCAGTTTATGTATATTCCACAGTCAGATTATATTTGTTAAAAGATAATACATTTTTTAAACAAAAGTTGTAATCTAAGCCCACTGTATTATTAATTATTTGCTTACCATCTATCACTGAGGTAGGTGCCAACTATGGATATAGGGTGGGTTTCTCAAAGGAAGATTGTTTATTGGAATTTCCTTAATTTAGTAAGTACTGAGAATAACCTTCCAGAAGTCAACAATTTTCTTCATAATTTGTTTCCAGTACTCCCTCTGGAAGTCGAAGAAATGAAATGGAGACATGACAATTTTGGAGTTGTTCATTAAAAATTTCTTGTAGCAGTTTCAAGAGTTCTGAAGTCTTGACCAGTAACTTTTGCACACTTATGGTTACAATTTTCTGCTCTGGTGATTCTGGAAGCATTCTAGTCACATGATTTTTAACTTTTGAAACAACAAACTAGATAACAGAGTGGCAAATCTTTCTACCATGATAAATGTGTCAGATATAGTAGAATTTGCTAATGAAAAAGAAAATCCAAAAGTGTCTAATTAATATTTAGTTTTAAAGTTGTTTTTATTTTTCTCGGAGCACATAAAATATTAATGTGCACCAATTGCTACCATTTTAAGCTGATTTCGAGTACAGAAACTGCAGCCTGTGGTGCGCCCTTCAAATATGAACACACTTTTAATATACAGTATAACCCCACTTTTACATTCCCAGAACTAACATTTTCCCGCCATTCACAACATTTTTTATCATTCTTGTCAAATTTCCAATTTCCACAATGTTAGTTTGCACCCCATTTTGCATCAACATATTTATAATTTTCATGCAATTTATGTATTGCAAAAAAATATTCGTTGACGGAAAAAAAAAATGATGCTGGCATGTTGTCCATCCAGTAGTGTTTACAAATATTATGTGGTTAAGTTTCTTGACAACAGAGCACTCTAATTAGCGGATTTGAATCAGTAAACATGTAAAAGTTGGAACAATTCATGCCGTATCTCCTGCCGCTGCCAAGCACTACTTGGCCTGATGGCTGATGGGGGTAACTAGGTTCATTCGAATAAGGATACCATGACCATTCACAATCATTTCCAAACTCTCTACTGCGCAAATGCAGTTTCGCGAGTGTTGTGATCATCATGACACCTTTATCGAATCATATTTAGCATGTTTCAGAGTTTCGCCTCTTCTAGCGCTAGTTGACATTGTCATTCACTTTGCGTTGCTCAAATGTTTTTACTTTAAACACAACGACCGTTATGTATTTTATCATGCTGAGCAAAACGTGTTATGAGAATTTACTTTTGTTGTCAAGTGCAGTATTTTCATATTATTTTTTGTGATGTTACACAAACAGTGAGAGTTATAGTTTGTATGTGTGTGGTTTTCTACATAACTGAGGAGGCACATTACTTGATAACCTCAAAAAGATGACTACAGTGCATGAGAAGCAGAATAACACATATTCAAATCACACAAAATACATTTTACGTATTTGCACTTGACAATGAGAGAAAATTCTTGAAACGTGTCATTAAGCATGAAAAAATATGTAACTGCTGCAGTATTTTATTATTTAAATAATGAATGACTGCTGCAAGGTTTTCAAAAACATTGATTATGATTTTTGAAATTATAAATTCTTGAAAGGCACAGTTAAGCAAGAAAAAATGTGAAAATAATGCAGGATTTCATTATTTAAATAATGAATTAGAGCTGTAGGCTTCCCAGAAACATCGATTATGTTTAAAATTAAGTCAAACGTTTTTACTTCCCAGGCAGTTATCATTTACAGTTACATTAGTGGTTTTTATTAGATAACAAACCTTTATTAGATAATAAAAACATCCCTGACAAGTCTTTTGACGATATTTTTGAAGTCCCTTGGAAAGTCTAAAAGTGAGGTTTCACTGTATGAAAGATCCTTTATTATTTGCAATAACCAGTTATTGACTCAACAGTACTTCAACAATGCCCAATTAAGAGTGGCGGCCCCTGTACAAACTTACTGCACAGTACAAATATAACTGCTGCTAAGAATGCTTGTAATCAATAAGACTGTGTCAAGAGGAAATATATCAGATTAATTAGAAATTTGAAGTTTATTACATGTGCTTTTTAATTCCTATTGGAAACCGTCTGAAAATGAAATCTGAAGAATGATGTGTATTATTATTATCTAATGGTATATGAACTGTTATGGAAGTGTGCACTGTCTTCCCTTTTGTATTAACACAACGAATGGGAATATTCTATTAATTATAAATTCCATGAATGTTTATACATAGTGAAACGGTAATGTTACAATTCCTAAACATTTAAACAGCAGCAACACGAAGTCCACAAATTTACACTGCACATACTTCTAACAGCCCTTTCCTGGAGGAGGAGGAGGAGGAGGAGGAGGAGGAGGAGGAGGAGGAGGAGGAGGAGGAGATTAGTGTTTAACATTCAGTCAACAATGGAGTCATTAGACACGGAGCACAAGCTCAGATTAGGGAAGGGTTGGCAAGAAAATTGGTGTCACGGAAAATATAAATTAGGATTCCTGGCTGCAGGTTTGAACTGTCAGCCTCCTGAAGGTGGAGAATGCGTATTCAATGTAAATCGGTAGGATTAAGTTCAGATTGTGCTACCACACATCGCCAAAGACCAAGCACTAGAGCTTTTCTGTATAAAGGTGTTGGCACAATTGTATGATGGCCACAGGACACCACAATACACAATACCAATTAAAAGTTCTTGGCCTAGCCTAGAGTCGAAGCAAATGTCTATGAAATTTTGTTTTTGTAATGTTAGCTCAAGTTGCGCAAAACAAACATCAAGTGTCAACTTTATCTGTTAAAAAAATATTTATACAGCTTGTCAAAGAAATCATCTTGTCCATTTTGTTATATTGGATAAACTGGAATACAGAGTAATGATAAAATTCTTTAATCAGGACAGTTTGTGATCTTAGCAAACTGACCAAAAGTTGCCGAAAGTAAGTTCTCTCTTCTACAAGTTTCAAAGTGCAAAGAACAACTGGTTAAATTCAAATATGGCCATACTTGTCTCAAAAATTAGCAACACAAAGAAAGTTCAACTACAATTACATTTGGAAATATCAAGAATGCACAACATATTGAACTGGAAAATCTGTGATAGCAGGCTTACAAAGTAACTGATGCCCTAGTTGTTGAATGTCGACAAGAGTCAAATGTGTGAACTAACTTCTCACTAATGTTTGGACCATTCTAGAAAGAATCCACCTGATTGTGTATTGACATTTGTTCCTGTGGATGTGACTTATCTTGGCCAATTCCATCCACTGCCCAAACTGCTGTTTTGCTGGTGGAGTGGTGACATTTGTGGTGCTGCACAAAGCAGACAAAAGTCACTTAAATGTCTTGCAACTGTCTTTATGGAGTGCAAAGGAGAATATTGTAACTGGTGATCTTCCAAAAGGCAGAACAATAGCTGATAAATTGTATGCGAGTCTCTTGAACCCATTAGTAGTACTGCAAAAATAGTGGGAAGAGTCCTGGACTGACAAGAAAAGAAATTGTTCACCAGGACAATTCACATGTTCACAAAGATGCTGGGAAACAGAAACTGCTGGAGCATTCACCCTACTCAGCAGATATGGCAGCATCTGCCTATCCACTTACTTCCACAAAGAATGAATACTGCACTAACAAGGATTTGCAGTCTGACATCTACTTAATCACAGAGTCGAGAAGTATTTGTACATATGTTTGAACGTTTATGGAATTTCTGCAAAAGTTCTGCTTGATTAACAAAGCAGAGGACATCACTTGAAACCAGCCATAAAAGTAAGTAAGTTTGAAAAAAACGTTTTGATTAAGAGCCTCTGTAGCCTTGGGAAAAAGGAAAAGAAATGACAATATACAATTGTTAGCAGAACAAAGACATAACTCTCTCGCCAAAAAAAATGGATAATATTATCCCACATAAGCTTTAGGAACTGAGCTACTGGGATACACCTTGAACTTTGCATTACATAAACTCTAAACATTTTTGGCGAAATGTCAGGGAGACAGTGAATACACTTAAAAAGTGAGTGGAAGATCAACCAACATTAATTTATATAAAAAGCTCCAAAAAATAATAAAGAAACCACATGGGTATCAGTGTTCTTGTAACTACAACAAGACTGTAATGATCAGTGTTCATGGGAAGGCAACTACTTATGTGAGAAGAAGAGCGTGGGTCCAAGGCAAAAACATTTCCTATTAATAAAACATTTGACTTATAGCAAACTACTGGGAAAAAAAGGCATGGAACAAGAAAACACATATTTATTTTAATTAGAAAAGGAACACAACACAGCACTCCTGAAAATATTTCCACTCCATACTCAGCACCATCAGTATTCATCAATAATATACAGCAGTTAAAAAATTCTGATTGATGGGCTATAAATAACAATAGCACTTAAGCTCTCAAAAGTTACAATGGACAGTAACCAATGTGTCAAAGAGAGTGTGATATCGAAATCACACTATGGAGCGAAGAAGGCTTAAAATTCCTACTGAATATCCTAAGAAATTTTGGTCTTATGTCAAAGCGGTACGTGGATCAAAACAAAATATCCAGACACTCTGTGACCAAAATGGTACTGAAACAGAGGATGACAGACTAAAGGCCGAAATACTAAATGTCTTTTTCCAAAGCTGTTTCACAGAGGAAGACTGCACTGTAGTTCCTTCTCTAGATTGTCGCACAGATGGCAAAATGGTAGATATCGAAATAGATGACAGAGGGATAGAGAAACAATTAAAATCACTCAAAACAGGAAAGGCCGCTGGACCTGATGGGGTACCAGTTCGATTTTACACCGAGTACGGGAAGGAACTTGCCCCCTTCTTGCAGCGCTGTACAGTAGCTCTCTAGAAGAGCGTAGTGTTCCAAAGGATTGGAAAAGGGCACAGGTCATCCCCGTTTTCAAGAAGGGACATCAAACAGATGTGGAGAACTATAGACCTATATCTCTAACGTCGATTAGTTTTAGAATTTTGGAACACTTATTATGTTAGAGTATAATGACTTTTCTGGAGACTAGAAATCTACTCTGTAGGAATCAGCATGGGTTTAGAAAAAGACGATCGTGTGAAACCCAGCTCGCGCTATTCTTCCACGAGACTCAGAGGGCCATAGGCACGGGTTCCCAGGTAAATGTCGTGTTTCTTGACTTCCGCAAGGCATTCGATACAGTTCCCCACAGTCGTTTAATGAACAAAGTAAGAGCATATGGACTATCAGACCAATTGTGTGATTGGATTGAAGAGTTCTTAGATAACAGAATGCAGCATGCCATTCTCAATGGAAAGAAGTCATCCGAAGTAAGAGTGATTTCAGGTGTGCCGCAGGGGAGTGTCATAGGTCCGTTGCTATTCACAATATACATAAATGACCTTGTGGATGACATCGGAAGTTCACTGAGGCTTTTTGCAGATGATGCTGTGGTGTATCGAGAGGTTGTAACAATGGAAAATTGTACTGAAATGCAGGAGGATCTGCAGCGAATTGACGCATGGTGCAGGGATTGGCAATTCAATCTCAATGTAGACAAGTGTAATGTGCTGCAAATACACAGAAAGATAGATCCCTTATCATTTAGCTACAAAATAGCAGGTCAGCAACTGGAAGCAGTTAATTCCATAAATTATCTGGGAGTACGCATTAGGAGTGATTTAAAATGGAATGATCATATAAAGTTGATCATTGGTAAAGCAAATGCCAGATTGAGATTCATTGGAAGAATCTTAAGGAAATGCAATCCGAAAACAAAGGAAGTAGGTTACAGTGCGCTTGTTCGCCCACTGCTTGAGTACTGCTCAGCAGTGTGAGATCCATACCAGATAGGGTTGATAGAAAAGATAGAGAAGATCCAACGGAGAGCAGCGCACTTTGTTACAGGATCATTTAGTAATCACGAAAGCGTTACGGAGATGATAGATAAACTCCAGTGGAAGACTCTGCAGGAGAGACGCTCAGTAGCTTGGTACGGGCTTTTGTTAAAGTTTTGAGAAAATACCTTCACAGAGGAGTCAAGCAGTATATTGCTCCCTCCTACGTGTATCTCACGAAGAGACCATGAGGATAAAATCAGAGAGATTAGAGCCCACACAGAGGCATACCGACAATCCTTCTTTCCACTAACAATACGAGACTGGAATAGAAGGGAGAACCGATAGAGGTACTCAAGGTACCCTCCGCCACATCCCCTCAGGTGGCTTGCGGAGTATGGATGTAGATGTAGATGTAGATGTACCAGACAAAACAACATTTGGCAGTGACATCCATATTTCCTGGGAAATCTCTCTCTAAACACCATGGAATATAAATGGTTTCTATGCAATTCATGCATGCATTGGCTAATGCCGGGACAAAAAAAGACCATCAGGGGGAGTGACATGCTACTGTAACTCAGCCTTAAGTCAAGCTAAGCATGCAGACAAGGGAGGACACTAATTCATTAACTTTCAGGCATGCAGCCACGTAAATATTACTACTTCAGCCATTTACCATCTGGCAATCCTCAGAGTGAGTCGCAAGATTGATGACAAGGAGCCAAGCACTTCCTTCATTACTCCACCTCAGCATTACTGCGCATGCGGGTCACAGATGCCGGTCGGTGGCAAAGAGGTACACTTACACATGCGCACCCTGTGATGAAACTGTTCAGACATTTGATTCACTTATCCACATACGTTTGGCGGCAGTAACAACTTCACGACTTCTCTGCAATTTAATTATACTAATAGCCGGAGTCCATACCTTATCCAAATTAGAACCATTATCTCTATTTATTTAGTTACCAATTAATCTAATTTCTATGGCTTCCTTGAAAACAGAATTCCAAAAGGGAGAGGTGGATGTTAAAATCTTCATGTCACTGTAGTTCATCAAATGACCCCTATCTATACAATATACTCCCACAGCCGACTTGTCCGGCTCTAGTAAGCATATGTATCTTTGGTATTCCATACACCTCACATGAACGGTCCTTGGGGAAATTGTGATAAGTCGTACATAAGTCAGACAATATGCACCGTTTATGAGAGGTGCATGGAACACCGAAGATACATGCACTTACTACAGCCAGACAAGTCAGCTGTGGCACAACACTGTTTAGATATGGGTCATCTGATTCTTTACAATGACATGAACAATTTAACAACCACATTTTCCTTTTGGGATTCTATTTTCAAGGAAGTCATTAACCAATAACTTAATGAATAGAGATAATGGTTTCAATTTGGATAAGACATGGAATCTGGCTCTTGGTGTAAATAAATTGCACATAAATTGTCAAGGTGTTACCGCCACAGAAAATGTATCGATAAGCGAATCTAATGTCTGAAAGCTTCCACAACAGGTGGTGCGTGTGTAAGTGTAACTCTTTGCCACTGGCCAGCATCTGTAAGCAGTAAGTCCAGTACCACTGCAATGGAATACATAAGGCCACATTTGGCACCTTGTCATCAGTCCTGTGACTCACTCTGAAGATGGCCAGACAATAAGTGGCCTACATATCAGTTTAAATAGTAGTATTTGCACAGCTGCATGCCCAAAATTTAATGGATTATTCATTATGCCACAAGAACTTAAAAACGCACGACAAGAGAAAACACTGTGATACTACAGATAAACAAGCTGCAATCATAGGAATCTATGTGAAGTCCTCAATGTTCAGCAGATGAAGTGGTAGACAGCATCATGACTGCTGTGAACCAGACTGACCAGGAAATCCCAACCCTGCTGGTAGGAGATTTAAACTGCCAAATAGAGAGGCTGAACAGCAAAACACAGGACTTCATAAAGCTCATGGAAGAGGAAAACTTTACCCTCATCAATGAGGTTCCGGATAATGACTCCAGTAGCAGACTTTTTTATGGAAGAAAAAAGATAAAGCCCCAAAGCTTAACATCCACTACAGAGTCTCCAAGCACTCCTATAAGGAAACACCTCCCAGTATGAGTAAAAATTCAGATCACAACAACAACAACGAGAAAAATACAAAATTAACAGCAATGGACTTCGAGAAAAATCATCCTCAACCTACTAGTGCAGAATGTAAATGGTGGAAAAATACTAACCACAGTAGAAAAAGGCAACACTGATGATGCACGGTGGGTCCTAACTGAATCACTCCTGATCCAGGATCCAGTCAGTATCTCCCTAACCAACAACGAGGAAAAGCTAATTCTGGTTTCACAGAGAATGCTACAAAAGAAAATACATGGTCCGAGGGGGGGGGGGGGGGGGGGGAGCTGTAAAAGATGAAAATCTCAGACACAGCTATATGCATACAAGAGCAAATTATGCTGAGTCGCGATACGCACAACAAAAAGATTCACATAATTATAGCTTTCGGCTATTGAGGCCTTTGTCAGCACTAAAACACACACACACACACACACACACACACACACACACACACACACACGTCTGCAGTCTCAGAGAACTGAAACCACACTTTTTCAGTTCTCTGAGACTGCAGATGTGTGTGCAAGTTGCTTTTGTGTGAGCGCACACGTGTGTGTGTGTGTGTGTGTGTGTGTGTGTGTGTGTGTGTGTGTGTGTGTAGTGCTGACAAAAGCCTCAATGACCAAAAGCTATAATTATGTGAATCTTTTTGTTGCGCCTATCGTGACTCAGCATCTCCTCTATATGGTGAGTAGCAACTTTCCTACTCTGATATCGTTACATTCCATCCTGGATTTTTTCCATTGTTAGAACAAGATAAAACTCACTCGTGACAGAAAGGAAACAATAGTACACTCTGATAAAAGAAGAAGAATTACTACACGAAGCACAAGCAAAGCCCTACAAAGCCCTAGACCCACGGAGAACAAAGATGACCCCAAGCATCTACACAATAGTATGGGGAAACCACTATGTAAACCTATTCCAGAAGAAGAGCTTGCATTATAGCATTGAGGGCCCTTTGACTGAAAACAAAGTAACAGAAGTTGTAGTCTGGCAAGCAACTGAAAGAAGCAAACCCTGTGAGCTAGTGAAAGAAGAATGCTGCACACTGTAAAACTGTGGGCAGCACTATTCAGCAAGTACCTAGATATCATGGACATCCACAAAATATGCAGAAAATGTAAACTTAAAGTGGTCTACAAAGGAAAAGGATAGCAGAGTTCACTGGATTCTTATCGAGGCATCACCTTCAAATGTGTACAATTGCAAGATAATCACCACCACCACACTTAGAAAGATCCATGACAACATAATGACTTTAATATCCCTGGAGCAGCACAGCTTCATTCCTAGAAGTCCAACCATTCAAGCAGTTTGATACATTCTCCAGTGAAACCCCATCCAAACTTACATGCTATGCATACACAGTCTTTGTTGACTACAAACAAGGTTTTGACATGGCAAACAGGAGTAGAGGATTCGAAAAACTATATCCAATACTAGGCACAGAAAGTCACATCTTCCAGTTCATAGCAAGAATTCACGAGCAAAAACAATTGGAATTCATGAACGATTAATGCAGTTCCAAGGAATACAGTTAATAAATGGAGTACTGCTGGGAGAGCCTGAAAGTCCTACAATATTCAATATCCAGAATGAGATTTTCACTCTGCAACAGAGTGTGCTCTGATATGAAACTTCCTGGCAGATTAAAACTGTGTGTTGGACCGAGACTCAGTTGGTAGAGCACTTCCCTGCGAAAGGCAAAGGTCCAGAGTTCGAGTCTCGGTCCGGCACACAGTTTTAATCTGCCAGGAAGTTTCAATATTCAATATATTTTCCCATGATGTGATTCAAAGGATACAATCAGAAGAAGTGAGAATGGGGCTGCTGTTTGCTAATGATATGCTCCAAGTATAAGAAAGAAGAGTGCCCCTGCAAGAAGCTATTAATAAAGTGGAAAATGGTCCCAGGACAACAATCTACTCATAAGTACAACACAAAAGCAATGAAATTCAAGAAAGTTGGAACCATGAAAACCAAGACAAATTCACCTGCCGGGAACAATATCTGGAAACACTTAAAGTCACAAATACATAGTAATTACACTGCAGATGACAGGCCACACCTTTTCCAAGCAAAAAAAAAAAAAAAAAAAAAAAAAAAAAAAAAAAAAAAAAAAAAAAAAACCAACTACTAAGATAAAGAGACTGAGTCTACCAGCTGCAAGAACAGCTCTGGCACTATTGAACATAAAGGTTGTGCCGATGGCATCATAAGACACACACCTAATAGGGACACACCTCACATATTCAAACCTCAGATGACTGGAGGGAGTCAAGTCAGCATACCTGAAAAGAATGCTATTTGTCCCAAAATACACTCAAAATGAAGTAGCCTACATCTTGGCAGACACAACTTTCTTTGATGACAACCAGATTGAAGCTCATGAGCTGACAACCCCAGAAAGCACTAGACTCCTGGAAGACAGGAAGTAAAAAGCAATAGATAAAAAGACTCCTAAACACCCAACAATGACAAACAACAAATGGAAGGAAGCCAACTTCCATCTGTACCACCTGTATACAAGGGTGGCAGCCCATGGACTACATCAACGAATATGCTCAACCAAAATATTTCACAATCCCACTGAGAACTGCCTGTGCACCATATCCGGTGAACCTTGCAATATATATCACACTAGTTGCAGGCCCCCGCATTGTGTGTGGTGTTTAATATCTGCCACAAAAACTCATTGGCCCTGTGCCTTGTTGACACTCCTAGGGAATGCTGGCTGCAACCACTTTAAATCGAAGGGCATATTTGAATCACCGAATATTGATGGAATGTGAGGAATGAATATGTCGTCAACTGCAGCATACCCCGTGATGATCGTGGCCTCTATTACGTTCAGCAATAGTTTCTTCATGGTCATCCTTGTTCGGTTGCATATGTAACAATGGCAACTAATCATTAAATGAGAGTTTGCAATAATTTTTATGTCAAATTCTCATTCTTTTGTTTGTCCTGTGATCTAGTGACGTCTGATGGTACTATCTCCAAGACAGGTATTGTCCTGTAATTCATTCTTGTGACAAAAATCACCATAATATATTTCATTTGTTAGGCATTTACTTTTTCATTAATTTTCTTCACTGTTTCATCTGAATGTAGAAATCTGATGTAAATCGTGGTACTAATGAGAGGAAAGACCATCAGGTTTGCCATATTGCTCTGGCACAATGTTGCAACCACAGTTACACAAAGAAACTGTTACAGATCAGTTACTTCCAGGACAGCTAAAAGCCAGATGCTCTGAAGCATACATTCCACTGACTTCAAATCATCAACATGTGCAATTTCAGTGGTGTCAAGTGAGAGCTCATTGGAAGGCAGGATGGAGATCTGTTGTGTTTTCTAATGAAAGCTAGTTCTTCCTCGGTGCCACTGATGTTATGAGGAAGCCAGTTGAGGGCCTGCAGCAAACCTGTTCGCGTGCTAGACACAATGGACCTATACCTGGAGTTATGATCTGGGGCTGATTTCATAGGACACCAGGAGCACACTTGTGGTTATCCCACACACACTGACTGCAACTTTGTATGTCAATCTGGTGATTTGACCTGTTGTGCTGCCATTCATGAACACCATTCCAGGGGGTGTATTCCAACATAACACTAACCCACATACCACTGTTGAAACCCAAACATGCTTTACAGTGTGTCAACATGTTGCCTTAGCCTGCTCGACCATCATATCTGTCTCAAATCGAGCACATACAGGACATCATCAGACAACAACTCCAGCGTGATCCATGTATTGACCAACCGTGAGCAACAGGCAGGGAACTCCATCCCACAATCTGACATCAGGCACCTGTACAACACAATGAATGCATGTTTGTATGCTTGTGATCAACATTTCGGCAGTTACACTGGTTATTAATGCACCAGCATTTCACATTTGCAATGACTTATCTCTTGCTTACATTAAACTGTAATCTTGCAATGTTAATCACTTAAATATGTTGCCTAGATAAATGTATTTCCAAATTTTGATTACTCTACATTATTTTTTTGTTGCGACTTTTTTCATTGGCAGTGTAAACTTATATATTGTTTACATTATATAAAGCCTATGTCTGCCCAAATGTTCATTACAGGATTGTGTAGAAATTTGAAGTAAATCAGCCTAGAACTTTCAGAGATTTTTGGTAATATCCTCTCTCTTTTCTATATTACATATATGTTTCAAGTCAGATTATGAAATCTTATGTAGACAGTGAGCTTCCTCTTGTCTTGACAGTAGGACATGCAAAATTTCATCAAGATTGGAATAAAACTGTAGATTTGTATGAATTTTAAAGAAAGACAAATTGTCAATATATCACTGAGTGGAAAGAAATGATTTTGTCACTGTCTCACTATGGAAATAATGACGACTTTAACTAACCTAGTCCACATAGTGTTTAGTAAAATATCAATAAAAATACCATGTTATCTACAGAAACTAATATCCATTCCATAACAAACATCTAAACCTTCCACAAGTAATATCATAAATCTCACAGGCAGAGCATACCACCCTTCTTTTTTAAACTTCTGCCTTTAATCATAGTTTACATTGATCAGTATCTTTGTACTATCAAGATTTTCCTCAGTTACCATCATTTTTTTATATTCTATCTAATCCTTGATGATGCAATTCTTTAATGAATACCAGTGACATTTGGCTTTCCAGCACTGCAATCTACTACCTGTGTTTGAGTCCTCCCTATCAGTGACGTCATGTACCCAATAACATTACCTGTCAGTGTCCCGTGTGACTTATTTATCAGCTATAGCTGTGAACCTTTTCCTTTTCACCATTCTTACTTTCAAGCTTTAAAGATTGAAGTTTTTCTTCTAAAAGTCAAAACAAACTCTAAGCCCACCTCTTGTTTTTGCGTGTTTCTTACTTCAATCATACAGAATGAATTGATACAATAAACAAATAAATAAAAATTTTGAAGAAAACAGACATTCTAAAATCACAACATGGAACCACCACATACAATATTTTCAGAAAAACACAAACATTTATCAATTTTAACAATGTTCATCAGAGTATGTTGTAGAGTGAATGCAATGCTTACAAAAATTAAAAACTCTTTTTTTGAAACTTTGTTCAGATTAGAATTAAATCTATGCAAGGAGACAGACTCTAGCTAAAATTAAGGGCAAATTTTAGGTGATTACACAAGATAGAGTCAGCAAATACTGAGAAATGTCATCTTGGATATCAGTTCCTTTTTCAGATATACAGGCTTATGTGTTACAAGAAAAACCAACAGTTGTTACATGAAATTAAACAATGTCAACTGTAATTTATACTTTCTTTTATCAAGTTTAGCTGTACAATTGTGGTCATATCTGTTCTTTGTGTAATTGAAGATTTTTTGAATAAAATTTCAGTTTACATATTTTTGCCTTGGACAAAACTCTAGTAGTAAATAAGCAGATGAAGGAACTGCAAACTTATTTTAACATTCCCCTGTGGTAAATTCAACACAAAACAGAGGGAGGTATAAAAGACTGTAAAATGCATGTAATGGACATGGAACTGAAACATGCAGTGGATAGACACACACACACACACACACACACACACACACACACACACACAATTCAGGTGAGGGAGGGGGGGGAGGGGGGGAGGGAGGAAGCGAGCGAGAGAGAGAGAGAGAGAGAGAGAGAGAGAGAGAGAGAGAGAGAAGAGAGAGAGAGAGAGAGAGAGAGAGAGAGAGAGAGAGAGAGAGAGAGAGAGAGAGAGGCTGCAACATAGGTGTATGAGGAAGGGGAATAGAGACACACAAAGAGAAAATATGGATCTATGATTCATCAAACAATCACTAAGCATGAAAAATTTCAGTAAACATTAATTTATTTGATAACAATATAACAAAATATGATCCATTAAAACAGAAAAACATGCTTACAGAACATTTCACAACCATTCAACAATAAAAAATTACGGAATAATATAGTTAGGCATACCAGAAAGTGCAAAACTGAATGACAACTTAAGAAAAAATTATGACAGTAAAAATTTATTACCCTCCCTCCAAACAATTCTTCTTTTTTCGCCCTCTTTTCTTTGGGATGGGCTGTAAAACAACAGATTGTTGCCTATGTTGAGCAGTGGGTGTAGGATCATCATCCACAAAACTATATGGATCTTCAGTAGGCTCACATTTGATGTTGGCTGGATGAGGGCCTTGAAGATGATTCATGAATTTCTGATTTTCTACTTGTGTCCTCAGTTCAAGGTCACCACTTGTTTCATAGCCATCATCTTGAGTTTCTAGTTTCACAGGTCCATCCAGGAATGTTGGCCTACTGAGTTAAAAACAGGGAAAAAAAGTTAGTTTAATAAACAAAGAAAAACTTCTGCACATTTCAAATGAAATGAGAGTAACCAACTTGAGTAATTTACTAACATAAACAACTTTTTCCCACTATTTCATACAACTTCCTGTTCTTACCTGTGACATTCAAAATTAGAAATCAAACATGATAAAATAATACTTTAAATCATATATGCTCGCCATCTTCATGTTGGATCAATCAATGGCAGGATTATCAATATGAATGTATGGATTTAGCAAAATGAATGCAGTCACACTTCACAAGCAATCTTAATGCAACAATTTTCTATGCACACATTTCAGGTCGATTTAATGACTGTCTGGGGTGCTAATGCTTAGACCAAGGAAGGACACAACTCAGGGTCAGACCTCTAGACCCCACCAGTGCCAGACACTGTGCATCATAGTGCTCTCAAAGGATGTCATTACTCCAGAGGTTTGCCTTTTTAACAATGGCAAATGAGTGATGATATATATGATTAAGTACAATTAAATATAGTACAGAACTATGAGAAGGAAAACTAACAAGACCTAGTGCAACAGAGAACAATTGTTAATTCATCTGTCCCAAATGCATAAAGTCCTTTACAAAATTGGTTAAAATTATAAAAGTAATGTGTAATTCATTGCTCACAACAGCAAAATATTTAATATTTGAAATTTGCATTATCAATGCAAATTCCTGCCATCCGAAATCTCACAAATACACGTACTTTCATACCATGATCAGTAGAATGATTACAAATGGTGTACTAAAAAGCAGGAAATAAAATTGTTGGTAAAAGAAGGTAAAGTTAAGAAATGATTAAAGACAAAACAGCACCACAGTTTGAAGTGAGTGGCTGATCACATGACAGCAATGAATGAGTCAGTCAATCAGTTACACATTTAACCCCCCACAGCTCCAGTTCCAACTCAATATAAATATTTAAAATTTGAGATGTTGTCAGAGAAAAGTTAAGGCAAATCCTCATTATGTCTGAGGGCTGCCTTCTTGCTATCAAATGAAATGCACCTAGTTAACATGTGATATACAGACATGGTTGCATTAAACACAATGCATACTGGTGCTCCCCCCTCCCCTTTCTCTAAAAGGGAGCAGTGGGTCGTGAGCAATGGCCTATTCTGCATCTGGTAAGCACTATTTCATTCTTTTTCTGTTGCTGGGATGATGCACATTCCATTTGAATACTAGGCTTCATTTGTGGCAGCTTGTTTATTACTTCCAACTACTTGTCTACCCACTGACTCAATTTTTCATCCTGGATGCAAGATAATAACTGATAGGGTGATACAAACATCTTGCATTGTGTGATTTTTCAGGGCTTCTTGGTAGATCTGTTTCAAATTCACTTCTTGGGTTCAAAGCCAGATAACACTGGGCAAACCACATACTATTTCATCAAAACAACTGTTTGACGTCTTCAAATGGTGGTTGTTGCTGTGTTCACTGCTACAGGATGCAGCTGGTGATACGGACACCTGAAGATTGTTAAACTATTCAACAGTTGGCTCTTTAGGTGAGCTCTGATGTCATATCATTAAGTACGAAAGTGCCTCCAGAGGACTTTGAGCTTATTAGCAGCAGGTTTAGGAAATACATTGAGTCACTGTTTAAACATTTGCTTATCTAAACCTATTTCTTATTTAAAAATCAGTATTTTGAAAAAGTGGATTGTGATGGCATGGCAAGTCTCCCATCTCTCACAGTGGTCAACTATTTTATGTAAGAGTAAAGAAAAAGCACAGACATCTGCAACTCTCCAACCTTCCTGCTTCTGGCCACATGTTGACTACAAATTTGTTGAGTGGCCACACAGTATAGACACACTACCTATCTTTCTCCAGCATTTGAATTCATTCCATTTGAATATTCAGTTCGCCACGGAAGTGTAAAAAAATTGTATCTTACCATTTTTGAGCATTATTGTCCCAGTGTTCTATCGGTTTTTCTTCTATGTGTTTACCACAAACCGACTTGCACAGAGTTATATTTGCAGGCCAAAAACTATCACCACCCTGAACAACAAGGAATATCTTTTGCTCACTGGGGCATAGAGCACGTAATCTCAGATCCTGGCAGGTGAGCTGAAACAACTAAGAATGGTGTTCTAACAGAACAGTTATTCTGATCAATTGATATGTAATTCATTTCGATTAAAGCAAGTTCAGGGCAGGGATGTACATGAAGATGCAGAGGCAACAACTGCAACAGCCTTCTTCAGTATGGAAAATCTTGTGTTGGGCAGATACGTTGCACTGCAAGAAAACTGTGCTGAACACCATCAACATACACACAGGGCCAGCCTGACAAATCAGCTGCAGTGGAGCACTGACTGAAAATGGAGCACTGTATGTTCTATGAAAAGACTGAAGTTTTATACTGTGTATCATCATTCAGGGATGGCGTTTTTCAATGAGGCTGTACATATCTCTACGACAGAAAGTCTTAAAAGAGCTGCAGGATTTCAACAAAGTGCTGCCTGGACTCCAGCACTGACTACCATTAAATTAAAATGAAGTAAGAACCTCAAGTTTCTTACCCAATGCATCAAACTGCAGAGTGTTAAGTCAGCTTTTAATCACAGCAGTGTCCAGCAGCAGAGTCAAAGCCAACTGAGCATACTGGGACAGTGAGTGCTACTTTCATCCAACTGTGAGTGCATAATTCCTGCACCTAACCCTGATAAATTTTGATGCCAACTGTTTGTATCACCAATCATGTCTTGCAGTAGTGAACACAGCAACAGCCATCATCTGAATATGCTGAACAGTTGTTTTGATGGAATATTGAGGCAGTTGCACAATGTTACCCAGAGGCAAAACCAACAGGTGTATTTGTATGTTGAATTTCACTGTCCCCACACTTACCTATAGTTGCCGCTTCTGTTATATTGTTTTGCCTAATTCCTGCATACCCTGGCACCAAACATCGGGATACTTCTTTTCTTAGTTCCAATTTTCAGAAGTGTCTTTGATGTTTTGACTCTGTCTCTCTTTTGTTCACTTTTCCACTATTAACAGAAGTGAACAGAGACAATGAGTTGGTGAAACTTCCAGCTGGGTTGTGTGGAAGAATAACAGTTAAAAATATGGTTAAAAATGTCTCTTGTATTTTGTCATTTCTAAAATTACACTGGACCTTTTACTTAGCCACAATGGCGTACTGCTCCGAATCTGACTTGTAATCTTAGCTTCTGCCACTTTTTAATCTCTCGGAGCATTTTTGTGCTTGGATCTTGAATAATTTCATCGTATGCTGCCCATTTCTAAACAGTCACTCAAGAGGTGAACTACTGACCTTGATACATATTAACGATTGTGATGATAACAGGATCTTCAGATCACATATCACCATAAGAAGAAGCTAACTTACTAAGATTGGTGGCTCGCCAGCCGTAGTGAACCAGGTTGGTAATGGACTGGTTTAGTAAGCACCAGGTGCTAGCCTAATGTCCTCACCGTGGACAGCATCTTACATCCTTAGATATGTCTGTCTTGTACAACCACAGATAGTCAAGCTCATTCAAGTTCAGACAAAAGAAATTTCTTTTAAAACTGCAAGAGACGAGACCTGACAGTTTCCAAGGGTCATTTGCAATAAATCAAAGTCATTACATAACTGAATGTAGCTAGGGGAGAAAGAAAAGAAGAGTGAAGAGATGGGAAGGGAAGGGAACTATTGATATTAGCTGCATTGGGACTTTGTGTGAAATCAGCAGCACTTTAACCCAGTCTGGTACACATTTTCACTTGTTCATCCCGCACAAAGTCCTGATGCAGTTGATAAAAATAGTTCCTTTCTTTCCTTCTCCCCTTCCACCTTCAATTACACAATATGCATCACTGCTACAGATTTGGTGTGGTGTCTGTTCATTTGGACATGCCCGAAAGAACAGACACCATGCATTCATATAAAATCAAAGTCAAGGGAATTTAACACAAACTAAGTGGTGTGACATAATCGATGTGGATATAAGAAAACTGCAGAAAGAAGAAGAACCAGAAAAGGTTGATTGGAAGATATGACATACCACGATCTCTTCTTTCTTTAGCTGTTTTTACCCCCTGATGGTACAATTCTTCCCCTTCAGTTTGAAGAGTCAGGACCATGTTTTTACCCAACACCAGCTAGGTATCTATGAATTCCAACCAGGCAGAGTCTAAACTGCCTGGATCTTATACAGGTGAGGTGCGGCAGGTTCCTCAGATGCTGCCAGCTAATGACTGTTTTGCCTTAACAGTCAACCACACCTTTAGCATATAGCACACCTTGAGACAGAAGTTTTCTAAAAACGTTTGTACCTTCCTCATAATTTGGGCAGTTACGGCAAGATCCCTATTAATCATGGCACATGGCATTCCATCTTCACAACCAACAGTGGTCATTGAAGTGGGCCTACAGGTTACAGTCATGGACAATTAGTAATGCTGATAAGCCAAAAAAGCTTGGGAACCCCAGGATCACCAGGTTCATACACAGCCATTGTGTGGTGGACACCTGTGGGGAGGAAAAGGACAGTTAGAAGTTAGTTTTGCAGCAGTGAAAGGGAAGTAGTACAGCAAGAGCTCGATGAACTGCATTCACCTATCACATACTTTCAAAAGAGCTGTTATCACCCTGATTATGGCTGGATGATTTGTGTGTGTGTGTGGGGGGGGGGGGGGGGGGGGTGCTGTAGTTTAGGGAATGGATGGGGCCATGAACTTACACTCAGTCCAAGTTAATGACAACTAGCATCTTAGATGGATGGATATGGTGTTAAGGGCAACTAGCATCTTAATGGACCCAGAATATCACCGGAGGGAGAAGGAATGTAGGAAGCACTTAGATCTAGAACTCCTAGTTGTCCCTAAATGCCAGAAACAGATACGAAAAACAAGTTATATTATTATGAACTGTTGCAAACAGGCTCAAATGCATGGACTGGTGTACACTTCTGCTAGGCAGTACAGCAACCAAACAACTGACAAAGGCCCTAATCTGTGACCTATAGTAGAACATATTATTGTAAAGGCTCTAAGCACTTCCACTCATGGCTGCGACTATGACAGGAAATAAATTACATTTATACAAGAAAATCAGTATCATTGTATAATTTTATACCCTATTACAAAAACAACAACTGAAATTACAATGCTCAACACATTCAGTGAAGAAGAAGAAGAAGAAGAAGAAGAAGAAGGGCAAGAGGAGGAGGAGGAGGAGGAGGAGGAGGAGGAGGAGGAGGAGGAGGAGAAATAAAGTTAAGTATTGCCAGAAACATCCAGCACTGGCCAATGAACTACAAACTTGTAGCAGCACTGGCCAATGAACTACAAACTTGTAGCATCAAAAAGAATGTAAATGTAAATAAAATGTGTCAAAGTTGTTTTAAAAGGCAAATACCAAACAGTGAAAATGCCAGTTATATGAACAAAAACATTTAAGGGGGATGTATGTGTGTAAAGCAGTCATGTAAAAATTACTTCAACATATGCAAAGTGGTCTGAATACTGTTTTTAGTTTTTTGAGTTTCCACAAGTAAAGCAAAGCTGTTCTAAAATCCTGGATTTCTCTAACCAGTGAACTGACTTACCCAGGCATTTACTGGAAGACTTACAGTTTAACATGAACTCCAAATGTGGAGCAGCTGTACCTTTTGTAACTCACACAAATCACTGCCACATGTGAAAGAAATGGCAAGCAGTAGAAAATTCTAGGACCTACCACAGATGAAAGCTCAAGTCCTTTATGTTTATTTTCCGACTCTTCACCTCGACTATAAGCAACAGAGTGAATGCTTAGAATGGATTCTGAATGAGTGGGGAACCTGTGCCATGTCTTGTCTGTAGTTCACTGCTCTGGCACAGCACAGAAAGGGTGACAAGAAGAATGCATATTATAAACAGTGACGTTAATAACATGCGAGATAGCATGTAAAAGAAAGTTAAATAAATACAGTGGATAAGAAGAAAGAAATACTTTCCATTTTCATTTTCATAGTTCACACGGCCAAAATAAACTGGGATGGATAAATCAGGGACTGAGCAGAAGGGAAAAAAAGGAAGAGACTTATCTGTCAATAAAATAAATAAAAGGACAGGAGTACCTGCACACTGTTAACAAAATAATAAAAAAAAATTGTATTCCAATTCTGAAAAGAAGACATGGGGTAGGCAAACAGGAAAATAACTTGTCAAGAATGAACAGAGATTTATGTAAGTTAAACATATTTTGTCACCGAGGACCATTTACGTGTAACATAGCTCATTATAGCACTGGTCTACATACAGTTCCATATTCCAAAAACCACTGAAGCACATGGCAAATGGTTCTTCCCACTGTACCACAAATTAGGATTTATTTACAATCCATTCATGTATGGAGCATGGGAAGAATGATCGCCTAAATGGCCCTCTGTATGCTGTAGTTACTTCAATCTTGTCTTCATTCAGGTGTGCATAGGGGTAGGGGGAGTGGGGAGGAGGCTGTAATACATATATTCTGCACTTAATACTGAAGCTTGAAACACAGGCTTTTGTAGAGTAGTTAGCATTTATCTTCACACATCCTCCACTTCAGATTTTTCAGCATCTCAGCAATGCTTTTCCATAAGTCAAACAAAACTGACCAATTGTGCTGTTCTCCTTTGTATACATTCAATATCCCCTTGTTAGTCCAATTTGATACAAGTCCACTCATTATTCTAGTATGAGTCCTGGAAATGTTTTGCAAGCTACCTACTTTGTAGACTTATTGTTTCAATGGTAGGGTACAGGGAAAATGCAAAGTCTGTTTGCGTTTTGCCTATGACCAGGCCTATATGCTCATTCTACTTCATATTCCCACAAATTGTTACACCCATGTATTTATATGAGCTGCTTAATTCCAATTCAACCCACTGATATTTTTGTTGTAATATACTATGTTTCTGTGAAGAGTACAATTTTATTTTTCTGAACATTTCAAATGAGTTTCCAATCTTCACACAGCTTCTCCAGACAGAGTTTCATTAACAGTAACTGCGTAACCTTCCAAAATTTTGGAGTTACTATTAATATTGCCTTCTGCCAAGACTGTGATGCACAGGAAAGTCCAAGTGAAAATTGCACTGGTAAAAATGCCTGTTACTGTGCAAACAACTACAAGTGATAAAACATATTCGGTGTAGCAACTGTCACTGTTGGTTCCATGAGAAATGTTCCAAAGTAAACAATACTTTGTAACTGACAATTATTCAACGTTTTGTCTAACGTGTGCTAGTGAAGGTGCTGTTCCATGAGAACATAGACAAAAACCTTAAAAATTAAAAATATGCTTATTACAAATCAGATTTTCAGTTCTGTTAGCTGAAACACTATTTTTATTTGAAGCTTCATTTTCATGTTAAGAAGTGCTGGAACTGAAGAAATGGCTTTGTAGCATGTCAAATTTCATCTTCTAGACCCTCTGAGAAACTAGTTTTCAAAAGTACTACAACAATGCATTGTAAAGAAATTTATTAACAGAATATATCTGAAAAACTTTACAAGTATCTTAAGCCAGCCCATTTCGATAGCTTATATTGATTTTATTTAATTAGTAAAGTCCCCAGGCTGATTGATTTTTTATTCTTATCTCCTGATACTGTGTTACTGAAAAAAGCCTGATATACAGATTTATGAGAGAGATAAAAGTCTGACAGCAGAGAAAAAACTATTCATTACAAACAGAATTTTGCAATGGTGACAGAATGACACACATGCGGTAACAGAACAACAAATGGATTAACAGAATGACGATTTGACTGACATTCCTTCAGATGTAGATCAAATCCATTTATATGTTGGCTATACTGTTCATAAAAATTGGAGGGAAAGTGGGAAGTCCCACAAACCAAGAATGTACTTTCCAAAGAGAAGAAACTTATATTCAGGGAGTCTGCAGAGTAACTGCTGCAAGGGAAGTTAATAAGGTTCTTTAGTAAAGATTAAACTGAAATGACTAAAAGGCTGCATACTAAATACAGAATGGAGTTAATTATTTTGATAAACAGTATTTCTTCTTCCATAACCTATGCTTTCCCTGGGAAACAATGACAATGCCAAATTATAAGATAGTCTCAATGTTGCCTACAGAAAAAGAAGTTACTGACTTCCTATATACTGCAACAGAATGTTGATTGTCTTTGAAGGTCACTGTGTATTATGCCTAAATAGCAGACATTTTTATGTACTGTGTTGTTAAAAGATCACTATATTGTATAGGATTTTTTATTTAAAATAGATACTGGCTTATTTCTAGCAATTACACTTTTTCCACACTAATTCTCAAACAAGATAATTCATTTTTACAGTTGTTATAATGCCGCTCACATCAGCTGAGAAAATGAGAGAATACCGGAAACGACTCAAGGAGAAAGGATTAAGTTATGAGAAAGGACAGGAAAAGGAAAAGACTAAAATGGTCAAGTTTAACTATTGCTCAACTTAAGAAGCAAAGAGAAAGAGAGAAACTTAATCAAAGAAAATTCAGAAATAGTGTCAGAGGTAGCGTTGAACGCAATGGTGGTGGAGCTTGCGTCATCTACACCAATAGTCCACAGAAATCATATAAATCTCCAGCTAAATTAAAGAAAGCAATTAAACATATGGAAACGTGTTTACCTAGAAGTCCAAGAAAGTATAAGAAAGTTGTCATGGAATTAGCTGCTGCTCATGGAGTTTTAGTAAACGAATAACAAGAGAAAAATCAGATTCAACACCTAAATCCCAGGCACAGAAGAAGCTGTTGCTGCTTTTTATGTTTGAGATGACATTTCATGGCAAACTCCTGGAATGAAAGATTGTGTGATAATGAAGGTGGAAAAACCAAAGTCCAGAAGAGGTACATGATCATGACCTTGAAAGAAGAACAAGCTATATATCAAGAGTTATTCCCTGACATACCAATAAAATTGTTCAAGTTCTGTGCATCGAGACCAAAGTTTGTGTGCCCCTTACAGGATACATCATGCAATGTGTGTGTGTGTGTGTGTGTGTGTGTGTGTGTGTGTGTGTGTGTGTGTGCGCGCGCGTGCGTGTGCACGCGCGCCCTTGGGCGCTCCTACCACGAGAATGTAAAGTTACTTTTGAAAGTTATAAATGAGGTTGTTCTTTAAGTGAAAACCACATTTTCTGACATCATTAGCACAATAGGCTGCAATCAAGAGAAGGAAGTTTGCATAATGTCAAAATGTGAAAAGTGTCCAAATGTACTTTGAAAATTAAGTATTCTTTGAATGAAAACTTAATGAAAAAGCTGATCAAATGGACTGAATGGAAAACAGTGAACCAGTGAATCACTCTGCAAGAGATTCATGATATTGTTGGTCAGAGTCTTGATGCTTGTTTAAACATGCTATCCCAAGTCTTACAACATACATTTATTAAAAAACAACCAATTAAAAAAATCTCAAACAAGAAGAACATCTTTGAGCCTGCAAGTACATTTTGCACAAAATTATACTGTTCAACTGCAGAATGAAGTCCAGATTGCCCACTGGGATATTCCATGTAAAGTAGGACACACTTATGATATTCAAAAGCTCAAATTTGGTACTTTTTACATAATTTTTGACAAGGTTGGACTTTTTACTTTATGGCAACAATGGTTTGTGACCCATTATTGGTTTCCCTTCATAATTTGTAGCCATTTTTATAATGCCATATTTTTTCATGTGATGAGAGTGTGAATTATTGGAGATTTTGGACCTTCATTTCAATTAATTGGCAGGTAAGAAATGGCATATCATTATTTATAGTACTTTTACATACCCTAATGTATTGCATAAAAAGTATAAAACTGAAGTAGGTAAATTATAGGCTGGAGTAAATGATATAAGACAACAGCATGAACTTTCATATAACATGAGTCACTTTCATGTAATTAAATTTTTATACCAAGAGAGATATTAAAGATAAAAGTTATCTTGTTCAGTAATTTAATTCCTAGTGTGAATGTGTAACTAATATCACTACTAAAAATTTCCCAATTTCAACAATTATTGTAAAAACAGAAAATTAAATGTGTACTGTGAGTCACAGTTGTATTATTTTAAGATTAGAAGAAGAGGCTGCCCTTAGCAGCAGCAGAAAGACAGAGTAGGAGATGGGAAAAGTTACAGAGTGAAGGAAAATATGAAGAATTTAAGAAGCAGCATCTGGAAGAAGACTGAAAAAGCCAGCAGAAGCAGAAACAAAACAAAGGCAACATAAGATGCAAGATCAACAACTTAGTAAAGCAATTTTGTCACCGTATAAGTCACGTAGTGCTCTGGATAAAGCTATGGCTCGAGTGCTGCAGTTGCTTACGTTAGCATGGTATTATCAGCTATACCTGAAAATGTAAAGGTAGTTTCAATCTGGTCAGATGGACCTGCCTCACAATTTAAAAACAAATACATTACTGCTTCTATACCTCAATTTCAATCATTTCATAATGTGGAAATCTATTTGAACTTATTTGCTACATCCCATGGTAAAGGAGCAGTAGATGGAATTGATGCAGTTGCAGAATTGCTAGTGGGGAATGCAGTAAAAAAGCAAAAATTCATAGTAGGTGGTGATGCATCAACTTTTGCTCAGGTAGCTGCAAGTACCACAACTATGCAGGTATTTCATGTGTTTATTGATGGACTTCAAGGAATCAATTTGAAACTTAATCTGGCTCAAATATTTTCTTCAGTACCAAACATAAAACGCATTGAAACTACCTGGCAGATTAAAACTGGGTGCCCAACCGAGACTCGACTCGGCACCTTTGCCTTTCGCGAGCAAGCTGTGAGGACCGGGCATTAGTCGTGCTTCGGTAGCTCAGATGGTAGAGCACTTGCCCGCTAAAGGCAAAGGTCCCGAGTTCGAGTCTCGGTCGGGCACACAGTTTTAATCTGCCAGGAAGTTTTATATCAGCGCACACTCCGCTGCAGAGTGAAAATCTCATTCTGGATAAAAAGCATTCACTGTTTTCACTACAAGAAAGGAATACTACAAACATATCTGCTTTCTCCAAAGACTTTTCCTGCTGCAGATCATCACTCTGAAGAAACTATAGAAAATGTGACAATTGGAGACAGTTACAAAGTAGAATATGACAATAAATTCAATATTCGAGATCTATGTGCAGTTTTTGGAAATTCTTACTTAATCAGTGCAATGGAGCGTGCTGGTCACTATTGGAAATGGTCTGTAAAATGTGAAGAAATTATAAAGAAAATTAATCCACTCGATGATGTCAATGCAAGAGGATATTTTCATTTTTCTGTCTTTTAATTGAATTTACAATTTGTTTTCCCAGATGTCGTGCTCATGTAATTTTTCATAGTGTTTGAAAACTGAAATGTTAATGTCAAGTTTATCTTATTTGGCCAATAATGTCATATTTTCACTTCTCTGCTAGTGGTAAAAAACAAGAAGTAGCAAGTAACACGAGTCACGTAACATTGAGTTACGCACCTTTTTCAATATATTACAATATTTCGCATGGTGTAAGTATTTTTATAAATCTGCAACTCTGTCATTTGAATGCCAACCTAATATGCATTTTCTGTGACAAAAACCAGATCCATACTCCTAATAGTTTGAGGACACTTTTGACCTAAAGTGCACATTAGGAATAGGATGTCCAAAATTTGTAACACGAGTCACAACATAAATTACATTCTTGTTCTTTAATTTTAATGCTCTCCCCTGCTTAAATAACACTTCAAGATCTTTGCCTGAATAACACAATTTATAATGATGATCTACAAAAGAAAATATGGGTTTATAGATTGATAAGAAGTCAACATAATAAAACACTCGTTTCAAAATGTTATGTGAGTCACCATGGAATCTCCCGATTGGTCAAAACCACAAATCACTTTGTTTAAAGCATATGTTTGGGACTCACAAAATGATGGATTTTCTTGTGCTGTTGTTAGTGATGAACTTGATCACAACAAATATTCAGTGCACACTTTACTAAGTAAGATTGTAGAGCACATTATAGCCATGAGCCAAAAGGTAGAATCTGTCACATTCATGAGTGATGGTGCAGCCAGTCAATTTAAGCAGTGTTTCCTGTATACCAACTTGACATTTTTTTCAGAGAATGCTATGTGATAAATATTTCATGGGACTTCTTTGCCACATCACACAGCAAAGGTGTCATGGATGAGATTGGTGGAACTGTAAAGTATGCAGTCTGGAATATTTGCAGAGCTGGGAAACATATACTATTTGGTGCTGTGGACTTTGCAAAAATTGCATGTGAAAGATGTCACGGCATAAACATTTTTTTACATCTCCACCTTACAAATTGCAGAGAATAAGGATAAATTAGATCAAATATGGATGAGATTAGTTCCAACAGAGCAGACCAGAAACCATCCATGCTGTTACACTTATTGCTCCATACATTATTGAGTACCAGTATTACTTGCTATCTCCCCAGAGGTTTGCACACAATTTCAAAAAGCGATATTCAGCCAAAGAAAATTCACATGACCTGATCAATCTTACGGCCTCGCATCAAGAGGATTTTGCTCTGGTTTCCTATGCTGGTAGAAACTGATCAAGATTTTTTTTTTTTTTTTGTGGTTCAGGTGATTTAAGGAATCAGATAGATTATGTAATGGTAAGACAGAGATTTAGGAACCAGGTTTTAAATTGTAAGACATTTCCAGGGGCAGATGTGGACTCTGACCACAATCTATTGGTTATGAACTGTAGATTAAAACTGAAGAAACTGCAAAAATGTGGGAATTTAAGGATATGGGACCTGGATAAACTGAAAGAACCAGAGATTGTACAGAGTTTTAGGGAAAGCATAAGAGGACAATTGACAGGAATGGGGGAAAGAAATACAGTAGAAGAAGAATGGGTACCTTTGAGGGATGAAATAGTGAAGGCAGCAGAGGATCAAATACGTAAAAAGATGAGGGCTAGTAGAAACCCTTGGGTAACAGAAGAAATATTGAATTTAATTGATGAAAAGAGAAAATATAAAAATGCAGTAAATGAAGCACACAAAAAGGAATACAAACGTCTCAAAAATGATATTGACAGGAAGTGCAAAATGGCTAAGCAGGGATGTCTAGAGAACAAATGTAAGGATGTAGAGGCTTATCTCACTAGGGGTAAAATAGATACTGCCTACAGGAAAATTAGAGAGACCTTTGGAGAAAAGAGAACCACTTGTATGAATATCAAGAACTCAGATGGAAACCCAGTTCTAAGCAAAGAAGGGAAAGCAGAAATGTGAAAGGAGTATATAGAGGGCCTATACAAGGGAGATGTACTTGAGGACAATATTACGGAAATGGAAGAGGATGTAGATGAAGATGAAATGGGAGATATGATACTGCGTGAAGATTTTGACAGAGCACTGAAAGACCTGAGTCGAAACAAGGGGCCCGGAGTAGACAACATTCCATTGGAACTACTGACGGCCTTGGGAGAGCCAGTCATGACAAAACTCTACCATCTGGTGAGCAAGATGTATGAGATAGGTGAAATACCCTCAGACTTCAAGAAGAATATAATAAACCCAATCCCAAAAAAAGCAGGTGTTGACAGATGTGAAAATTACCGAGCTATCATTTTAATAAGTCACAGCTGCAAAATACTAATGCAAATTATTTACAGACGAATGGAAGACTTAGAGAAAGCTTTTGACAATGTTGACTGAAATACTCTCTTTCAAATTCTGAAGATGGCAGGGATAAAATACAGAGAGCGAAAAGCTATTTACAATTTGCACAGAAAGCAGATGGCTGTTATAAAAGTTGAGGGGTATGAAAGGGAAGCAGTGGTTGGGAAGAGAGTGATCAGGGGTGTAGCCTATCCCCAATGTTATTCAATCTGTATATTGAACAAGCAATAAAGGAAACAAAAGAAAAGTTCGGAGTAGGTATTAAAATCCATGGAGAAGAAATAAAAACTTTGAGGTTCGCCGATGACATTGTAATTCTGTCAGAGACAGCAAAGGACTTGGAAGATCAGTTGAATGGCATGGACAGTGTCTTGAGAGGAGTATATAAGATGAACATCAACAAAAGCAAAACGAGGAGAATGGAATGTAGTCGAATTAACTCTGGTGATTCTGAGGGAATTAGATTAGGAAATGAGACACTTAAAGTAGGAAAGGAATTTTGCTATTTGGGAAGCAAAATAGCTGATGATGGCCGAAGTAGAAAGGACATAAAATGTAGACTGGCAATGGCAAGGAAAGCGTTTGTGAAGAAGAGAAATTTGTTAACATCGAGTATAGATTTAAGTGTCAGGAAGTCGTTTCTGAAAGTATTTGTATGGAGTGTAGCCATGTATGGAAGTGAAACGTGGACGATAAATAGCTTAGACAAGAAGAGAATAGAAGCCTTCAAAATGTAGTGCTACAGAAGAATGCTGAAGATTAGATGGGTTGATGACATAACTAATGAGGAGGTATTGAATAGAATTGGGGAGAAGAGGAACTTGTGGCACAACTTGACTAGAAGACGGGATCGGTTGGTAGGACATGTTCTGAGACATCGAGGGATCACCAATTTAGTATTGGAGGGCAGCGTGGAGGGTAAAAATCGTAGAGGGAGACCAAGAGATGAATACACTAAACAGATTCAGAAGGATGTAGGTTGCAGCAGGTACTGAAGATGATGAAGCTTACACAGGATAGAGTAGCAACAACAACAATAACAACAACAGGTGATTTATGTTGAAGATTGTTATGAAATTTCGTTTCTGACAAAGAAGGATGGAAATGGAAATGATACATGTTGGGTAGAAAAAGACCAGATTGTAGAGAAACTAGCTGCACCCCTATAGATCAGAGGAATAAGTACTATTTTCCCTACCCAATCAGCAGTGCAGAACGAAACAATTTTCAAGTGAAAGTGTCATTCCGTTACCAGCATTTTTTTGTTTGTTTGTTTTGTTAGTAAAATATTAGTTTAACACATTTATTTTCTATGTCTTGTTTCCCATTTATTCATCTCCATAATATAATTTTTGTGAATTTTTTATAGGAAATGGGAGAGCTGAATTATTGCTGCATTATAAATGAGAACAATATGCATGTCTGAACTATGTCTCACTGTTACCACAAAGGTTTTTTCCCTGTAAGTCTCATTATATGAATGAAACTTAAACTATTAAATAAAATAAATTATGTTCCTTTGCTTATTTTTCTTTTATCATGATTCTTGGACTTTTCCATGCTTAAAGTGCAAAAACAATCACTGAATGTCATTCTGTTGGTCATGGAACTACCCAAAGATAATTTAGAGATTTAATCAGAAAAAAGATGAAATGATCAGCATACTTCAAAGTGGTATGTTTGATCTAGAAAAAAAAAAAAAAAGTAAGTTTACTGCTCTAAAGGATACAATGTACACATTCTTGAAAAAGAAAATACTTGTCCTTCCATTGCTAGATGATCACAATAAAAATTTCAGCGTAAACCAAATGGTCATGTTGATTCACTCTACAAATTATATCTCATCAAAGGAATACAATAGTAATCATTAGGAAACTGCAAACAACATTTGAGTTTCGTATAATAACAGTTTTTCAAAGGCATATGCCAACTATACGACCAACAAATTCATGACAGCGGAAAAATGGCTACAGAAGGAGTAAGTGAAACTACCTGGCAACCATCATGGATGCAACATAAAAGAATTATTGGTAAACATCATAAACAATAGTTTCTAGCATTGTAAAACCTGGAGCAAATTTCAACACTGTTACTTTTAGTATAATGCAGGATTGCCCTGATCTCAAAAGAAATAACTGTGTTGCTCTCATTGGAGGTCCTAATAACATCAATAATAACAAGGCCAGTGCCCTTATTAAAATATTGTTAACAATGTTACATTTCCTACATTTCACCAAGATTTAACTGTAATGACTTTGTGCCTCTAAGGTATGATCTACCAGACTCGTTTTGCATAAACAAAGAAATTAGACTAAATAATTTCAAACCAAAAGACCTGTGTGCAAAACTGGTAAATGTTACACTGTTACACATTAGCAATTATGACAGAAACTTCAGCACATGCCACAAGATGCATCTCAATAAATGTGGCAAAAGGCTACTAGCTTATGACATAAGCTGAGTTATCATGGAGATCTTTTATAGACAAAAGCAGAAATAAACCTGTTATTGAGCTGGACGGTCCTCCACAATGAAATTAATGAAGTGAAACAATTCCCATGGAATAGGCTCCAAAAGTAACAAAATAACAAGGGAATTCAATGTAGTAATAAAAATTCACACCTAAACACAGATGGTCTGTATGTAGGAATGATGAACAAGTTATATGAACTGGAAGTACTTCTGAAGAAGAAGGTATATTAGCATATATATCAAGCTAGTTAGTGACATGTGCAATTAAATACAAATCTGAAACTCTCCTGAGTAGGTTTCAAGCAGAAAAGTTGCAGAAAAAGGTTGTTATTTGTACAGACTTCACCATATATGTAAGAGCTGATAAAGAGTTTTTGAGAGAAATGCCTAATCTGTCATCTGCAAATGGCCGAACCCTATAGTAACAAAATCTACTGCAACACACACACATAATATTGCAAGCAGTATCAATTATCGTGTTAAAGAACGGTTCATTTCAGACTTGGGAGATATCTGACCATTCAGTGCTTTTTGTGTCATTGTCAAATTAAGATAAAACTTTATCAAGCTTATCCACTGCAGATATTTTAGAACCTGCGAATGTTAATTGAATGTATATATATAAAACTGCAACCATCACTTTTTTGGATAGTTATTTATTAATCCAAGAACTGGTTTTCAAACCTTTCAGGTTCACTTTCAAATGGTGTTCTGAAAGTGGCATCACTATTTCTAGCATAAGGCTCTGTGCTGGCTTGCGACAGAATGGGCGGCTTTTTTCATTAGCATCCATCTGTATGCTTCCATTTTGACTGCCAGTTGGTACATCACTTCACATACTTTTACACAATCTGTCACAGTGTAAATAAATACAGATTGTATAAAAGTGTGGGAAGTGATGTACCCCACTAGCCATCAAGATGGAAGCATAAAAATGGACACTAACAAAAAAATCTGTCCATATTGTCACAAGTCAGCAACCAGCATTACGCTAGAAATAGTGATGTAACTTCCAGAAAACCATTTAGATGTGAACCTGAAAAGGTTCGAAAACTGGTTCATGGAACAATAAATAACTATTCAAAAAATGAATGGGTGCAGTTTTCTGTATTTACATTCAGATAAAACATATACAGTGAAAAGAAACTGAATCAAGCTTCATGGTCATTCTGCAATCAGCATTCAGTAAACATCATCTACAATAGCTTTGTATCAGAATTAATGATTATTTTCAATGACTGTGCCCCCTTCATAACAGTGTATGTCACGTACAACAAAAAAGGATCATGGATAACTGAAGGCACCAAGATCTCTAGCATTAGAATGATGAAACTGCACATGTAAGCAAGGAACTAGCATGATGCAGAGTTTCTCATACAAATAAACAAATACAAAAGAATATTTGACAGTCATTAAACAGGCAAAACAAATGGCAAATAGTAAATTAATGTCACATACCATAAATAAATCATAAAATTAGGTGCTGAAAAAAAATACTCATTTTACACCTAAATTGGAAACTGTTATGAACTCCAGACAGAAATGTGAAGAATAATAATGGTATGAAACTGAACCTTACAAAAATACAAATTGTACACTTCAGGATGATATATATTGATCACAATTTATGAGGGCAAAGCACTGATCACTGCAGACACTGTTAAATTTATTGGAGTTACAATAGGAAAAACATGTCACAGACTGTTCAGGTGGACTGCTTAGGGAAATGATTAAACAGTTTCGTTTTTGCAATTGGAGTTATATTAACTAAATTAACTGACTTAGTTGTTAAGAAAATTGCTTACCATGCATATTTTACTCAGTTGTCAATAGGGCATGACTTTTTGGGGTATTGAAAAAAATAAACCACCTCAGAATGTTCAAGCTACAGAAAAAATTGACAGAGCTATGACTGGTACAAACTATAGACAGTCGTGCAAATCATTATTCAAAATCCCCAACTTAATGACAATTCCTTGTCTGCTGATATATGAAATACTCTCCTCTGAGAAGAAAAGCCCAAGTTTCAAAGGAAAGGACATTCTTTTACACATGTTTATGAAACAAGGCATAGGAAAGGCTACGGGTTGCTTCGTCACAGACTTAACTCTTACAAAATACCCCAATATTACACAATTGAAACTTTGTCAAGCAACAGACAATGCCCCTCATAGATGTTATCCAGGAAAGTACTGGATCAAGAAGCTGACATAACCGTGTGTGTCACCAACACAGCAGCTGACAACACATGCTACGAATGACCCATGTGTTGCCGAAGCAAGTGCCGTGCAGTACGGACTATTGAACTTTTCATTGTTTTATATTCAATAATTTTAACAACTGTAATTAAACAACTGTCAACTGCATGAATTGACAATTTAATGACACACACACACACACACACACACACACACACACACACACACACACACACACACACACACACCTGTGCCCACGAGAGAGAGAGTGCATTTTGGTGTGAGTGAATGTGTGTACTTTTGCTAGAAAAGGAGCAAGAGCTCAGAAGTTAATGTGGCTGCTGTTTTCTGTTACTGTGCTTGTCTGCTACAGGTCAGTACCATTCCATTATTTTATGTACTACCCCACCCAGGCATTTCTATTATAAGAAAAAGAGAGAGAGAGAGAGAGAGAGAGAGAGAGAGAGAGAGAGAGAGAGAGAGAGAGAGAGAATGTGTGTGTGTGTGTGTGTGTGTGTGTGTGTGTGTGTGTGTGTGTGTGTGTGTTCTGTTGGAGGGTGGCACATCCTTTAACATATGTGTATGTTTGTTTTTATATATACCTATGTAGGCATAAAACTGTATTCATTGATGAGTCACCAATGTTTCAATAAAATGATTGTATGTGACATTTCATGTGACACTACAGATACTATTCTGTTGGGTTCTAGATCATTAATGGGCTACATGAACAGTACGAGATGCGACATACCCTTCTCTGGGGCATGCCCAAGTCAGTTCTACATCTGCTGATGGCTCAATGTCCAAGATAACATGCTATGTCCTCCAAATCAGAAGCTCCTCAATTTAATCACAAATTTGATATCCTAAATAATTACACTTCCATTAATAAGTGCTGGTGTGGCACTAACTCAAATGCTTTACAGAACTTAAGAAACACTGCATATACACACCTTCCTAGCTCTACAGATTCTAGTATGCCATTTGGGAACAGCACAAGTTGGTTTCAAATGACTAATGTCTCCAGGATCAATGGTGACTATGTTTTATCTCAGTATGATTCTACATTAGATGGATGTCAACAGTATTGGGCAGTGGCTTTGTGGACGACTTGCTACCCTTCTTTTGCACTGGTATGAAATGTGCTTCCTTTCAACTAATGGATACATCTACACCTACATCTACGTGATTACTCTGCTGTTCACAATAAAGTACCTGGTAGAGGGTCCACTGAAAAACCTTCAAGCTGTCGCTCTACCGTTCCACTCTCTGACAGCACACGGAAATTACAAATCCAGTCACACATCTGAGGCGATATTCCATAGGCATGCAATTTGGTTAGAAGATGCTTGTGAGGAACAGTGTCAAAGGCCTTCGGGAAATCTAAAAATATGGAATCAATTTGACATTGCCCGTCGATAGCACTGATTACTTCACGAGTATTAAGTGACAGTTGTTTTTCACAAGAACAATATTTTCTAAATCCGTGCTGACTACGTGACAATAAATCGTTTTCTTCGTGGTACTCCATAATGTTCGAATACAGTACATGTTATAAAATCCTACTGCAAATCAATGTTAGTGATACAGGCCTGTAATTCAACGGATTACGGATTACTCTTACTTTCCTTTTAAGGTATTTGTGTGACTTAATCAATTTTCCAGTCTTTAGGTACGGATCTTACTGTGAGCGAGTGGTTGTATACAGGGTGTTACAAAAAGGTACGGCCAAACTTTCAGGAAACATTCCTCACACACAAAGAAAGAAAATATGTTATGTGGACATGTGTCTGGAAACGCTTACTTTCCATGTTAAGAGCTCATTTTATTACTTCTCTTCAAATCACATTAATCATGGAATAGAAACACACAGCAACAGAACGTACCAGCATGACTTCAAACACTTTGTTACAGGAAATGTTCAAAATGTCCTCCGTTACCAAGGATACAGGCAACCACCCTCCGTCGCATGGAATCCCTGATGCGCTGATGCAGCGCTGGATAATGGCGCATTGTATCACAGCCATCCACAATACGAGCACGAAGAGTCTCTACATATGGTACCGGGGTTGCGTAGACAAGAGCTTTCAAATGCCCTCATAAATGAAAGTCAGGAGGGTTGAGGTCAGGAGAGCATGGAGGCCATGAAATTGGTTTGCCTCTACCAATACATCGGTCACCGAATCTGTTGTTGAGAAGCGTACGAACACTTCGACTGAAACGTGCGGGAGCTCCATCTGGCATGAACCACATGTTGTGTCGTACTTGTAAAGGCACATGTTCTAGCAGCACAGGTAGAGTATCCCGTATGAAATCATGATAACGTGCTGCATTGACCGTAGGTGGAACGAAACTAAAATGAGCTCTAACATGGAAATTAAGCATTTCCGGACACATGTACACATAACATCTTTTCTTTATTTGTGTGTGAGGAATGTTTCCTGAAAGTCTGGCCATACCTTTTTGTAACACCCTGTATAACTGCTAAATAAGGAGCTATTGTATCACCGTACTCTGAGAGATACCTGACTGATATACAATCTGGCCCAGAAGCCTTGCCTTTATTAAGTGATTTAAGCTGCTTTGCGGTACCAGGATATCTATTTCTATATTTCTCATCTTGGCAGTTGTCCTTGATTGGCATTCAGGAATATTTACTTTGTCTTCTGTGGTGAAGAAGTTTCAGAAAAATTGTGTTTAACAAGTCTGCTTTAGTGGCACTGTCATCAGTGACTTCACCGTTGTTATCGTGCAGTGAAGGTATTGATTGCGTCTTGCCACTGGTGTGCTTTATGACCAGAATCTCTTTGGGTATTTTGCCAGATTTCAAGACAGAGTTTTGTTGTGGAAATTATTAAAAGCATCTAGTGTTTAAGTACTCACTATATTTTGAACTTCTGCAAAACTTTGCCAGTCTTCGGGATTTTGCGTTCTTTTAAATTTGGCGTGCATTTTTCGCTGCTTCTGCACAGTGGTTAAGTGCAGATTGAGCTAGATGTGAGATTTGACTGGCCAGATCATATGTGTCTGATGAAATGGAAAACCTGGCGTTGAGATAATGCACACACTGGGTTTTTCACACATCGTCATGAAAACCATGCACTGCAAGTACTTTGATTAGAGGGAAACTGCCACTGCCCAAGTTTCCTCATACCTCAAGACAGAATGAAAGCAATTCACATTACTCTTCTTTACTATTTGTGGGTAATACATTGACAATAGCTAAAACCTGCTTCATTACTAAACTGTTTTTATCAAATCATAAAATACAGTATTTGAGTTTGAAGACATGGATGCAATTCTTGCAGTCCAAATGCTCCAGTATCAGGAAGAGACTGAGTAGGACTTTTCTTCTGTGTTGAAACTCAAGAGCTGTAAAATGGTATTTGGAGATCAGCCTGTCTCATGTGCAGGTATGTTTAAAATAACTGCCTATGGTCAAGATCTGAGAACTAATTCCTTCATAACAATGCTCGAGTACCTCAGCCTTAAACTTATACTGATCATTTAACTGTAATGGGATTTGAAATTCTTGTACAGCCTACCTCAACCTTGAAACACACAGACTCAGTTGAAATTTGAGTAATTTTTTGTAGGCGAGCTTCAAACAGGAGCGACTTATTTACAGATGCCTGTGTAATTACTAGATTATTATTATTATTATTATTATTAATTTCTTGCATGTTCAAGTGCTTACTATGCACAACCTCTTATTTTAATAACAGCGTAGTGTACAGTACCGCCGTTGTTATCAACCCTCGTATCATATAGGCTTTTGTTCGTTTTGGTTAGTGTAGCTCAGTGTCGTTTAGACCATCAACGAGAGAGCACTTCGAATTTCTGCTACTAATAAGCCAATCACACCGTTTGTTTGTTATATATTTTTACGAGCTTAAAAACAGAAGCGATTGCAGTAATGAATAGGAACTGTGATTGCTGTGTACAGATGCGAGCTGAGTTCCCGACTCTTTCCCCACGGCTGCGTTGGCTTCCATCACACAGCTTAAGGCTGCTGTCAAGGGGCATCCATTGAATTACAGGCCTATGTCACTAATGTCAATTTGCAGTAGGGTTTTATAACAAAAACTGTGATGGGTCGTACACAGGGATGCGACCCAGTTATGGCCGCCCCGGGTACTGCCTGCACTGAGATTGACCCCACATCTGTGTTCGTGTGGGAGATCATCCCAAAGTCTGGCAGGCAGCAAAAAAACTTGCAGAGGGGGCAATTGTAGGGCCTCCACTGTTTGTTTGACAAATAGGTTTTGGGTGTTATCTGTGGCTGACGATGTCTCTAAGCCAGATGCAGCCGTCCACCCTGTTCCAGAGGAAGCTTCTCGGTGTGCAAGGTCTGGGCATTCAGAGGATGGGTTTGCTGGGAGCTCCAACATTAGGTGCGTCATGGAGCCCCTTAGGAACATGGCTGCCTAGGAAGGGAAGGGAGCCAGTGTGCACTCTGTGTGCTTACAAGGAGGAGTCATTCCAGATATGGAAAGGCTGCTTCCGGATGCCATGAAGAGTACAGGGTGCAACCAGCTGCCAGTGGTGGCTCAACAGAGGAGATTCTTTCTGGTTTCAGGCAGCTAGCAGAAATTGTAAAGGCTGCCAGTCTTGCTTGCGAGATTAAGGCGAAGCTCACCATCTACAGCATCGATTGAAGGAACAGACTGTGATGCTTTGGTGCAGAGGCGAGTGGAGGGTCTGAATCAGAGGCTCTGGGAATTCTGTGACCTAGACTTGCGCCATCGGGTGGTGGGTTTACAGGTTCTGCTTAAGAGGTCAGGAGTCCACTACACACAGGAAGTGGCTACATGGGCAGTGGGGGCTGTTTGAAAGGGACTGGGCAGTTTTTAAGTTAGGGGGTCTCAGGGAACCACAGAAAAGGCTTCCTTCTAAAAGGGGGCAGGTAAAACACAGTAAGTTAGTTGTAGAAACGATCAGTATTGTAGTTGTAATGTCATAGCTGCGTCCGGAAAGAGCCAGAGCTCCAAGCCCTAATAGAAAGCACTGAAGCTCAAATAGTTATAGGTACCGAAAGCTGGCTAAAGCAGGAAATAAGCTTCAAATGATCTAACAGTGTTCAGAAAGGATAGATTACATAAAGTTGGTGGTGGAGTATTTATTGCTGTCAGTAATAGTTTGCCTTGTAGTGAACTTGAAGTAGGTAGTTCCTGCGAAATAGTATGGCTAGAGGTTATACTTGACAATTGGACTAAACTATTAATTGGATAGTTTTACTGATACACCCCCCCCCCCCCCCCCCCCCCCCACACCCCAACTCAAAAGATATAATTGCTGAACAGTTCAAAGAAAACTTGAGTCCCATTTCAAATACGTACCACATTCATACAATTATAGTTGGTGGTGACTGTAATCTACCCTCGATATGCTGGAAAAATTATACGTTTAAAGCCAGCAGCAGGCATAAAACTTCATCTGAAATTCTACTGAATGCTTTCTTAGAAAATTATTTTGAACAATTAGTTCTTGAGCCCACTCGAAGTGTAAATGGTTGCGAAAACATACTTGACTTGACCTCTTAGCAACAAATAATCCTGGACAAATAGTGAGTACTGTTACGAAACAGAGATTAGCAACCACAAGGCAGTAGCCGCAAGGCTGAATACCATAATTCCTACAACCATCAAAAAGAAACACAAAGTATATCTATTTAAAAAAGCTGATAAAAAAGGATCTTAATACCTTGTTTTTTATAGACAGCCTGCACTCCTTCAGATCTGATCATGTAAGCGTAGGTAAGTTGTGGAATGATTTCAAAGAGATAGTATCGACAGCAATTGAGAGATATATACACCACATAAATTAATAAGTGATGGTACTGGTGTCCCATGATACACAAAGCGGGTCAGAGAGCTGTTGCAGAAGCAGCGAAAAATGCACGTCAAATTTAAAAGAATGCAAAATCCCCAAGACTGGCAAAGTTTTGCAGAAGTTCAAAATATAGCAAGTACTTCAACACTAGATGCTTTTAATAATTTCCACAACGAAACTCTGTCTCCCCAAGAAAGTGTTCTAGATCCTCTTTTGTTCCTGATCTATATGAACAACATAGGAGACAATGTCAGTATCCATCTTAGATTTTTAGCAGATGATGCTGCCATTTACAGTCTTGTAAAGCCATCAGATGGCCAAAACGAATTGCAAAATGATTCAGATAATATATCTATACAGTGCGAAAAGTGGCAGTTCACACTGAATAAAGAAAAGTGTGAAGTTATTCACATGAGCACTAAAAGAAATTTGCTAAATTTCATTATGCGATAAGTCACACAAATCTGAAGGCTGTAAATTCAACTAAATACTTGGGGATTACAATTACAAATAACCTAAATTGGAATGATCACACAGATAATATTGTGGGTAGAGCAAACCAAAGACCGATTCATTGGCAGAACACTTAGAAGGTGCAACAGGTCTACTAAAGAGACCGCCCTATTCTGGAGTATTGCTGTGCGGTGTGGGATCCGCATCAGATGGGACTGACGGATGACATCGAAAAAGTACAAAGAAGGGCAACTCATTTTGTATTCTCGTGAAGTAGGGGACATAGTGCCACAGACATGATATGTGAATTGGAGTGGCAATCATTAATCCAAAGGTGTTTTTCATTGCAACGGGATCTTCTCATAAAATTGCAATCACAGTTTTCTCCTCCGATTGCGAAAACATTCTGTTGGCACCCACCTACATAGGGAGAAATGATCATCATGATCAAATAAGAGAAATCAGGGCATGCACAGAAAAATGTAAGTGCTCATTTTTCCCGCAGGCCATTCAAAAGTGGAATGGTAGAGAGACAGCTTGAAGGTGGTTCATTGAACCCTCTGCCAGGCCGTTTATTACGAATAGCAGAGTAATCATGTAGATGTACATGGCCTAACTGATTCAAAACACATTTTATGCAACAAAGCCACTGTGATTGCCGTATGTGGCTTTAGTTATGCATATTTTCATATAAAAACAAAGATTCCAAGACTTACCAAGCGGGAAAGCGCCGGCAGACAGGCACATGAACAAAACACACAAACACACACACAGAATTACGAGCTTTCGCAACTGGCAGTTGCTTCGTCAGGAAGGAAGGAAGGAGAGGGAAAAATGAAAGGATGTGGGTTTTAAGGGAGAGGGTAAGGAGTCATTCCAATCCCGGGAGCGGAAAGACTTCCCTTAGGGGAAAAAAAGGACAGGTGTACACTCGCGCGCGCACACACACACACACACACACACATATCCATCCGCACATACACAGACACAAGCAGACATATTCAAAAGTGGAATGGTGTCTGTGTATGTGCGGATGGATGTGTGTGTGTGTGTGTGTGTGTGTGTGTGTGTGTGTGTGTGTGTGTGTGTGTGTGTGTGTGCGCGCGAGCGAGAGTGTACACCTGTCCTTTTTCCCCCTAAGGTAAGTCTTTCCGCTCTGGGGATTGGAATGACTCCTTACCCTCTAACTTAAAACCCACATCCTTTCATCTTTCCCTCTCCTTCCCTCTTTCCTGAAGAAGTAACCGTCGGTTGCGAAAGCTAGAAATTCTGTGTGTGTGTGTTTGTGTGTTTTATTTATTGTGCCTGTCTACCGGTGCTTTCCCACTTGGTAAGTATTGGAATCTTTGTTTTATATATAATACTGAGAACACAATAAAAGTGTTTGCAGACATGGGTCTACAACAAAATCAAAAAAGCCAAGTACATCTACATTTATACCTACAAAGATACTCTGGAAGCCACTGTACAGTGTGTGCCACATGGTACCTTGTACCACTACTTGTCATTTCAATTCCTATTCCACTCGCAAATAGAGCAAGAGAAAAATGGCCGTCTGTATGCCTCTATATAAGCCCTAATATATCTTCTCTTATCTTCGTGGTCCTTACGTGCAGTGTACGTTGGTGGCAGTAGGATCGTGAATTACTGAAATTTCTTCCTGATCTGTTAGTCAGATCTTAAAATAATTAAAATTTGCTACTAAATGAAAATAAAAATTACAAATAATCCAGTTTCAAATTTTTTTAAGATATACTGGACTTTTTCAAAGTGTCACACACCTCTCTTCCAGTGATGTTGGTGAAGTTGGCATAAGTGAGAGGCAAAGCAGTGGTCTCACTGCAAGAATGCTTAAACTTTAAAATTTACAGGTTGAAACACAAATATTTTACAAAGACCAACTATCTGGAACAAATTAGTTATGCAATCTATATTAATAGCACCCACTGTTTCATGCTCATGTTATTAACAATTATTCAGTGGTTATGAGCAACTAAACATAAATTACCAGTAGTTAAGTAGCAAAAATCACAGGGAAAACAACAACAGAGAGGTAAAAAACAAGTCAAAGGAAGACTGAGAAGGAAGAAAGGGATACGCAGACCAACTAATCCATTTGACAGGTACTCGAAAAGTCCAAATTTTCTGAACATTTAGTGTGCTGTATGTATGTGATCTGTAGCACAGATTCTAAGTTTTCAACCTCAAGAACCCTGGGATAACTTGTGGGGGGGGGGGGGGGGGGGGGGGGGGGGGGGGGGAAACCAAAAATCTACAAAATTTTGACACTTTTTTCAAGGGTAAAATTTCTCTCTTGTGTCCCACAGCTAGCAGCACTAGGACTTTTCTTGTGAAGCATTAAACTTCCTACAATTTACACTGGTCAAATGTCCTCTATAACCAAGATGGAAGCCTTCAAATGAATAGCAAATTTATCAAATCAATAGGAAATTGCAAAAAAATGCACCTTTTAACACTATATCTTTCACTTTCCCATTTTGGAAATCCTAGTGATATGTGCCTCAAAATCAAATAGATAATGCAGAAGTAGGTCTAATAATGAATAAGGAAACAGGAAAAACATATTACTGTAGCCAAGGTAGACACAAAACCACCATTTGCCACAGTAGTAAGAGTTTATAGGCAAATTGCCTCCACAGATGAAGAGACAAACAATGTACGGTGAGATAAAAGGATATATTCAGATAATTAAGGGAGTGGAAAATTAAATTGTGATGGTTGACTAGAATTTGGTACCAGGAAGAGGAAAAGAAGGAAAACTAATACGAGAATACAGACTGGGGGAAAGGAATGAATGAGGAAGTCCCCTGATTCAATTATGCTCTGTGCAAAATTCTATCACAGCTAACACTTAGTTCAAGAATAATAAAATAAGGCTGTATAGATGGAACAGACCTTGAGACGCTGGAAGGTTTCATATTGATTATATACTGGTAACACAGAGATTTCATAACCAGATTTTAAGCTGTAAGATATTTCCATGGACAAATGTGGACTCTGACCACAATCTATCAGTTATGAACTGTAGATTAAAACTGAAGAAATTGCAAAAAGGTAGGAAATTAAGGAGATGGGACATGCATACATTGCAACAACCAAAAGTTGCTGAGAGTTTCAGAGGAAGTTGGCAACAGTTGACTATAACAGGAGAAAGGAATACAGCAGATGATGACCAGGTAGCGTTACGAGATGAAACAGTGAAGGCTGCAGGGGATCAAATGGAAAGAAAGACAAGTCCTAGTAAAAATCCTTGGATAACACAGGAGATATTGAATTTAATTGGTGAAGGGAGAGAATATAAAAATGCAACAAATGAAGCAGGTGAAAGGGAATGCAAAAGTCTAAAAAACGAGATTGACAGGAACTGCAAAATGGCTACGCACGAATGGCTAGTGGACAAATACAAGGATTTAGAAGCATATATCACTAGGGGAAAGATAGATACCGCCTACAAGAAAATTAAAGAGGCCTTTGGAGAAAAGATAAGCAGCTTTGTGAATAATAAGGGCTCAGATGAAAAACTAGAACTGAGCAAAGAAGGGAAAGCCAAAAGGTGGAAGGAATAGATAGAGGGGCTATAAATGGGAAATGAACTTGAAGGCAATATTATAGAAAGGAAAGGGGGTGTAGATGGAGGTGAGGTGGGAGATGCAATACTGCAAGAAGAATTTGACAGAGCATTTAAAGATCTAAGCCAAAGCAAGGCCCTGGAGTAGAAGACATTCCCTCAGAACTGCAGATATCCTTGGGAGAACCAGCCATGATTAAACTATTCTACCTGATGTGCAATATATACGATACAAGAGAAATACCCTCAGATTTCAAGAAGAATTTAATAATTTCGAAGCAATCAAGTGCTGACAGGTGTGAAAATTACACTAGCAGTATAATAAGTCATGGCTGCAAAATACTGCCATGAATTATTTACAGAAGAATGTAAAAACTGATAGAAGCCGACCTCGGGGAAGATCAGTTTGAGTTTCAGAGAAATGTTGGAACTCGTGGAGCATTATGGACACTACAACATATCTTAGAAGACAGGTTAAGGAAAAGCAAACCTACATTTAAAGCATTTGTAGATTTAGAGAAAGCTTTTGACAAAGCTGACTGGAATACACTCTTAAATTTCTGAAGCTAGCAGGGGTAAAAGACAGGGAATGAAAGGCTCTTTACAGCTTATACATAAGCCAGACACCAGTTATAAGAGAGTAAAGGCATGAAACAGAAGCAGTAGGTGAGAATGGAGTAAGACATGGTTGTAGCCTCTCCTCAGTGTTATTCAGTCTGTACATTGAACAAGTTGTGAAGGAAAGCCTGAAGATATTTGGAAATTGAATTATAAGTTCATGGACGAGAACTGGAAACTCTGTTAGGCCAATGGCATTTTAATTCTGTCAGAGACAATGGAGGACTCTGAAGTGCAGCTGAATTGAATGGACAGTGCCTTGAAAGGAGGATATAAAACAAGCATTAACAAAAGCAAAATAAGGGTAATGGAATGTGGCAGAGTCAAATAAGCAAAGCTGAGGAAAATGCGTTAGGAAATGAGACACTAAACGTAGTACACGAGTTTCGCTAGCTGGGCAGTAAAATAAGGCATGAAAAGTGTTCCTGAAGAAGAGAGAGTTGTTAGCATTGAATAAAAATTGAGTCTTAGGAAGTCTTTTGTAATGGCATTTTATGAAGTGTAACCTTGTACAGAAGCCAAATATTGACAACAAGCAGTTCAGGCAAGATGAGAACAGAAGCTTTTGAATTGTGGTGCTACAGAAGAATGCTGAAAATGATTTGGGTAGATCACATTAACTAATAGGGTGGTACTTAAAAGAATTGGGGAGAAAAGAAGTTTGTGGCATAATGTCAATGAAAGAAGGGATTGGTTGACAAGATGTCAGTTTAGTATTGGTGGGGCGTGTGGAGGGTAAAAATTGCAAAGGGAGACCAATAGATGAATACAGTAAGCAAGTTCACACGGTAGAGTAGCATGGAGAGCTGAAGGCCAGACAGAACGCCACCATGCACCTCTAATGGTGAAAGTGTATTAACCCTGAGAACATCCCTGTCAATGAGAAGTTCATTTCCACTTAGGTTCAGGAATTGGCAACCAAGTGGATCAGTGTCCTTGGGATACCTAAAATAGTCGGTACCGTTCATACTCCCACAACTACCCTCCATCACTGTCTGAGTGCTTCTTAGAAACTGGATTTATTTACATAGTGTTGTGATCCTATAGTTGTGCTATGGATCCAGGCTTTCCACATATGTATCCCAATGAAAAACTTCATTTAAACTGAGTGGGTTTGAGAATGGAGCCTGAACATCAAACATGTAAAAGAAATGATTCCCCACTTCCATCCAGCAGGTCTTCTGAACTATGCTAAATGTGTATATCTGCACTATGCAATCATAATCAGCCGAAAAGGCAAAACAGATCGTCTGGCACTTCGCAAATTCACAGATGGTGACTACTTGACTATTCGTCATACTGGAAAATTCTAATAATGTAGAGCAGATCACGATGACTGCAACGAATTGTGGAGGGCTATCTGATAGCCACTGTATAATTGATAGTGTGCTGCCTCAATAGACTTTTGGTATTATACACCTCAAACACTTCTGTAAACAGAGTTGTTCACCAAGATACGTTCAGGACATCTGAACAACCTGTCGATATGACAGGCCTTTCCAAGTAACCATGGTTCTCTGAATATCCACCACTCCTTGGCAATAATGTCACTTGGCACAGGAACAATGGCGAACTGTTATTTAGCTCAAGAAATTGGCATCAACTGCATGAAGAAAATTTTGAAGATGTAAAATTCAAGTGAAAGAATAAGACTGTTACTCTTAGCCTCAGTTGCATATTCCATGAAAATAGCACACAAAAAAGTTACTGCTAATTGTTTTACTCTCTTCCAATGAATTTACACTGCCAAGCAATCTGTTGGCAATCCAAGCTACTTGTCCAGACCTGAGCTGCTTTTCGATGTATCCCTTCACTGAGTATACAGTATCTGCAAGGGCACAAAGTCAGTTTGGTATTTAGCGTTCACTCCGATACTAAAGAAGTGGACCTTGGGCTGCACAAATGAGCACCAATTGACAGCAGATACCTTCTGTGTAAGCTGGACAGAGCCCACGCCAAATTTCTGAAGCAGGGGAAATGTTTCTCATGGGGTATGGAGGAGATGTGCATACAGATATATTGGATGATCTATGCCACTGACAACTCTGTGGCAAAACCCAAATTCTGACTTGTGAGGCTGCAGTCTACTGGAGATACCACCCAGTACCATTCTTTTCTTACCTACCTACAAGTAGTGGCATAACTTAGTAGCTAAAAGATTCCATCATTTGGGACTAGAACTAAAAGAAGCAGCGATTCCCATAAAAGCGAAAAATGCAGCTCCAGACCCTTTACTGAAAATCATTTCTCACAAATATACAAAAGGGTGTAGACAAGAGCCTGCAGCTTCAAAACAGTAGGATTCCAGTACTCTGACATGTGCATACATTGTTGTGACCCTGCATGTGAGAATCCACATGAGCAGCACCTCAATAAGGAGAATCCTGAGAGGGATTACCATGATGGGGAAACCCTAACTTATGTCATAACTGCTGAGGAGGACAAAGATAATATTCTATTTGACCTGTCACATTGTCCAAAGAGGTCAAAGCATTTACTTTTTGGTTATTTTGTATTATATTCTGCATTTTTTTTTCCATTTGTAGTAATTGTCATTTTTTAAATATATGGGTAGCTGGTATTACAGGACATTGCATTAGGAGCAGGGTGTCCTTGGGGGTTGTTAAACTTTCACAATTAGAAGCACCTATGATGAAAAACTGCAGTTCTTACAATTTTTACGCAGCCTTAGCAGAAACAAGCATCTCACCGAGGAAAGGATGGAGGGTTTGGTTCTCAACTTTAAGTGTTTACTATTACTGGCACCTACCAATATCATTTTTCTTTTAAAAAAGTTTACAATTATAACTGTAATGCTGAAACCTGTCTTTGTTGCAGTTTTTTTTTATATAGTCCGATAAATATCCCGTACGTTTGAATCTCTGTATCTTGGTTAGCAAGTGGTGTAAAAATACGTCTGACCACTGCAAATTGTAGAAAACTTTTATATTCTACGTGAAAGTTCCAAACGCTTTGTCATAGCATGGAGAGGAGAACCTCACAAAGAAAGAATTTGCCAAAATTTTGTAGTTTTTTGACTCCATACAATTTACATAATGAGAAGCAGCCAGGAAAGAACTAATGAAAAACATCTTTATTATCTTGTATCAACAATTAAAGGAAAACATGCATAAGACCCACAACTCAGTATGAAAAACACATGAAACATCAATAATAGAATACTGCACGAATAAAAAGTCCTGAGAAATTTAAAGAAAAATGAAAACTATAGCACTGTAGCATCATGGTAGAAATTAGCCATAAAAGTATGCAGCGAGTAAGTTTAGATTAAAAGCATTGTGATTACATAGAAATCTTTCTATTTGTAGATAGTTTTCTAACTTATATTGGATTTTTCTATTGTTCCCACAGAGCTAGTAATAAAATAATTCTTGATTGGTTACAGAAGCTAATTTGATTTTCACACTCTTTACACAGTCATCATAGACCCAACTTAAAAATGTCTACTTTTAATACAGGATGTTAGAGGAAGTAATGGTCAATATTCAGAGATATGACAGGAAGGATCATTTGAAGTATGAGTGTATAGTAAACACAGACTCTAAAATGCATACCTTAAGAACCTTAAGAGCTGTGAGTCCATGTTCATCTTCACTACTGTGAAACACATCTCTTCCACTGAAGAAGTGGTCATAGCTCTTAAGGTATGTATTTTAGAGTCCATGTTTACCACACAATTTTTCTTTATTTGATCCATCTTATCTTCTTCCAAAAATATGGAATATAAAGAGCCTGCAGTAGCAGAGTTTTTTTTTTCCACAGTATTGAAGACGAAGAAATACTTGTAGGTCTTCATATATGCATTTTAGACCATATGTTTACTAGGCTTTTTACAAGGTGTACAACTTTGCTTCCGCCATTTGCTGATAGGTGGGACAACAGTAAGTAGTGGTTGAAAGAAACAGATTGCAGACATCAGACAGTTAGCTTGGACCTCAGTCAACATAACCTCATTCAAACATTAATCAATTTGTGTCTGCACCATAAAATTGTTCTTGATTTAAAATGTCAGTTTATGAGCCTAATTCTTGTCATTTGCAAGAGGTGTTACTGCTTTGTTTCAATATGAAGAAAACAGCGACTGGGTCATTGAATGCTCTCAGGTACGTATGATAAGGACGCTATTAGTGAAAGAACGTGTCGTGTGTGGTTTCAACGCTACAAGAATGGTGATTTTAATGTCGTAGACCGGCATAGTGGTGGAAGAGAGAATGTTTTCGAAGATGCATAATTGAAACCACTGCTGAGTGAAGACTCACGTCAAATTCAAGAAGAATTGGCATGATTAGTGTGAGTGACACAGCGAGCCATTTCAAAATGTCACAAAGCTATGGGCATGATTCAGAAAGAAGGAACTTGGGTCCTGTGTGAGCTGAAACCAAGAGACATTGAACGGTGTTTGTGTGTTTGTGAACAGTTGCTTCAGAGGCAAAAACGGAAGGGAGTTCTGAATTGCATTGTGATCGGGGCCGAAAAATGGGCTCATTATTGAAAGCAGTTAATGCGTTTGAGCAGAGCACTAAAAGACAAATGGTCGCAATTCAGCGAGAGACATGATAAATTGATTTTGCAGCACTTCAACACTCGACTTCACATTGCAAAAAGAGGTCAAACCGTACTTGGAAACGTTAAAATGGGAAGTCCTACCCCACCCACCGTATTCTCCAGATGTTGCTCCTTCTGACTATTGCCTGTTTAGATCAATGGCACATGGCCTAGCTGACCAACACTTCTGATCTCACGAAGAAGTCACAAATTGGATCAATTCATAGATCACTTCAAAAGATGAACAATTTTTTTGATGCGGGATTCGTACACTACCCAAAAGATGGGAGAAAGTAGTGACCAGCAATGGAAAATACTTTGAATGATACATGTGAAACCAATTTGTTTCATTAAAGCCTCAAATGTTGGGGAAAAAATGGAGGAAGCAAAGCTTTACACCTTGTAGCTGGAATGATAGTTCCGGTAACTTCACTGAATTTAGATCATTCCTCCCGGGACACCCTGCATAGAAACATTACAGGAGAAGTAGCTTGTTATTGTGTCAAGTGTTGACCCAACCACAGTAAATACAGAAATTGAGTTAACACAGCAGGGGAAGGAGTACATGGTAGACAAAGACTAGACTCCAAAACTAATTAACAAGGATGTTATCCATAGAAGGTAAGCACTGATACTCTATAAATGATCAAGTAAAGAGAATGAACATAAAAAAATGATCCTTTATTGTATGACTGCACAATGCATGATAAATCATAACAAAGCAACACAACAACAAAATATTTGGGTGTTACTGTCCATAAAAGCTAAAAATGTAATGATGGAGCCCAGGCTCAAGTTCACTTGGAGAATTCCTACAAAACTTAATTCAGCTACAAAAAGGGCTGCTTACAAAAGACTTGTTCAACACATTCTTGAAACTGCTCCCCTGCCAAAAATAAAAAAAAAAGAAATATATATGGCGTTAATACAGAGAAAAGCTGGCATAATTTGACACAGTTTTGTTAGTCAAAGAGAAAATACTACACATGTGCCCAATAAATTCCAGTAGAGGATTCTAGACCAACCACATTGTGTGTTACAAAAGAAGAACTAGACTTAAAAGTTCTGACAATAAAACTTCAATAGGGCATACTCCTTAGACCCACAGACAAGTTGCACACTGACCAAGATAGTAAAAGTAGTGAAGGTAAAGCTTATACAGAAGATTACTGGGAAGCATTCTTCATAAACATCCAGCGACATAAGGGACGGACAAGTGATAGTGGTACTTTATGTACCCTCTGCCACAGACAAAATAGAGTAAATGAGATCTCCAGGGCATTCTTTTTGAACCACTGACCTAATTTTCTCAAGACAAATGATCTGCAAGTACTAATGATATTGAACATTAACATCACAATTGTAATATCTGAAACACCATAATAAAGGTCGTGGATCCAAAAATATAAAACAAAGTTAATACATTCAAGAGAGCGGTTGAGTATCATTAATGTGTTGGTATAGCCAGTGCCCGAGTGAGACTCAGATGCCTTCTCTGAAGGGTTAACAAAATGACGAAACAAATCATTCATAATCACTTGAAAAAACTGACGTTACACTATTTTACAGGTCTAATACTGTTACTGTAACTGGCATCTTCATCACAACCATAAAATCATTCATTAACAGTCATCTGGATTTTCATTCTCACTAGAAACATCTCAACAATCATTGCAAAAACCTCCAAAAATATTTCACATTCACTCAGTTCCTTCTGTTTTCTGAATAGATCCATCTCAAAAAGCAGGCAGTACTTCAAGATGAAAATAGTAACTATTTGAAGTATAAAACCACAAGCAAAATGTTCAATAAGCAAAAACATACATGAAGGCAATCGAGTTTGATACACTGACTACTGCCGTAAACACCTAAATGGATGAAATAGTTAAAATATATTACAACATTCGGCATCTACACACTGCAAGTGGAAAATACAAGTTACCTCAACATATGTCTGTAACATATGGTGTGCAAAACCAGAGTAAACTCAGGATCTTGGGTATGTGTTAACATAATTTAGCTTTTAAAATTTCATTTGCTGATTTATCTATCCTAGCAAAGAGTCTTTTACACCTAACCAGGCATTTTTCATATTTTATCATTAATGTGCTATACATACCCCTTATATGCCCTACCAGGTTTGGTAACAACACTGAACAGGGACAACACTGAACAGGGACAACACTGAACAGGGACAACACTGAACAGGGACAACACTGAACAGGGACAACACTGGTGGCCATTCTAATTGCCACAGAGAATTGCAATTGTATCACTTACATATCTGCCAACGGTATGCACATGCATGAGGTTACACTGACATCTGGTTATATCTTCTGGAGATTTCATTTACTTTTCTCAGGCAGTGTAATTCATTTTATACATGTAAATGATAAGTATTTATTTCTAATAATGAAGTGGTGAAATTACTTTAATAAAACCAGTATGCACCTTTTGCCTTCACAGTCTATATGTAAGAAGTTTCTCAATACAAATTTAGAGCAATAATATGCAATACAAATTTGGAAAAAAAAGAGCTTATAACTCAAAGCATGTGACCCAACATTTATGTCACAGCATACTTCAACTATTTTTGAGCCCATATTTGCTTCTATTAAAGTCATTTTTTCAATCTGGTACCACAATTAGTTTACTATTGTTTCTTTTTTACTGTGACAGATAACTTGCAACAAAGTTGATTGGGGTACATATGTGCTGTGAACATATAATGTATACATAAATCCAAAAAAGATGCACTGAGACAAGACAATCATGGATGAACAACACACAATGGAATGTTTTCCAAAGCAGGACTCCCCCCTCCCCAACGAATACTGTTCTAGATGATATCAATGAACCCATTCATTTCATTCCATTCATATGAAGCACACTCTGGGATGTGGAACAAGTCAAATTATACATTAAACAGGAGAAGCCACTAATGCTGGCTACTTCTGTAAAGTATACAAATTACAAAATGTTCACTTATGCTTATCTACTCGCACCGACAGTTACAGTATTACTTCTAGATTACTTCATATATTATGCTGCTTTATAGATTATATTGCAATTTATTGAACAACAAAGACTTCATTATGAAGTTACAGTACATCTTTACTTTTCAAGTAGTAGTTAATGTGGTTTGCCATAGCCATTGGACAGCAAACCTTAAATACAATGGCAGATACATAAGTATGTAAAATAATTTGTCTGTGTATATTAGCAGAAAAACAGTGACTGGGGGGAAAAAAACTACTCATTACTTCCCCATACGCTCAGCTGCTGTTTTTATTCAAATAAATCATTTTGTAACTTTAAACAGATCACTATTACTTGTAAAGTCAGGATCTTGTTAATAAAAATATTAGAGTTTTGTAGAATGTAATTCATGAATGAATAAAAATAAAATAAGTATATGCATTGATTTGGATTTTCAGAGTGGCAACAAAACAAAGTTGCAATAGATGTTTAATTAGCTCCTGACTGTGCTTTTACCTCCTGTTAACAACATAAAATATATGGCCAAAATTCTCTGACTGTCACATGACAAACATTCATTGGGCCTTTTGTCTAGGAACCCAAGAGTATAGGGGTGCAGCCACAATGTGTCAACATAATAGTGATATAATATCATGTTTCCTGGCAGAGTGAGACAACATAAAAAAATGATAAACTGGTTTAATGGGATGCGATTGTAGGACTCCACAAGTTTGGGCATTCTGCTACAGATATTTCACAAGAGCTGCATTTGTCCAGATCCCTGTTTGAGATTTCTTGTGAAGCAGAATCATCATAAGTACATTAAACCTGTTCATTTGTTTTAATTTGTACATAAAAACATGTTTAAAATTTTTTCACTTATTCCTCCTCATTCAGAACCATTTCACTTAGGGTCTGTGAAATGAAAATTAGTATAGTAGTCCTCTTGGACAAAGGCATTATGTATGTTTTCTTTTTCAAGATGTTCCATATCCTTGAGGACTTGGAATCTCAATGTATCTAGCACTCCGATGGGTCTGCCAAATTCTAAAGCTAGCTGTATGAACCCATAATACATCCTTGCCAAATATTACACAGGACTTTTTATATCAAGTAAGCACATAAGTGAGTGGCAGAAAAGCTAGTCAAAAAGATGCTAATTTCATGGCAGTACCACTGCCCAATATTTTCGAATTAAAGAATGAATCCACAACATTGTTTACAGTCACACAAGCAATAATGTTATTGGCCTTTGCCAAAAAAATATGGTTTTATGACACAATGTGTCACAGTACAGGTGACAAAACAAAACTGACTGACTGTCTTGGTAAACTTGACTTGGGTATCTTCAGCTGTGTACAGCTTGCACTCTTGATAACATACTTTTACACTGTATTGGTTCTTGACACACTGCAAGTGTTAACATGAACGTAGCCACGATATGCCAAACATGATAAAACACTGCACCACGGATGGGTATATGACAGTCATTACTGCTGGGGTCAGGATATGCAGTCCATGAGAGATTGTGTCCTGGCACTTGTCCAGTACAATGGTTTAAGTGTGCACGAAGTGGCAGCCAGGTTAGACTTTCAACCTTTCTGCGCCCAGAAATGGATAAAGCCGTGGCACGAGATGGAAGCAACTGATTGGCTTTGAAGGTCAGTCTTAGGAAAGGTGTCGACATGTCAGCCAGACAATATGTTACTTAACATCTGTATGGAACTTCAATTTTTACTCACTGTCCAACTCAAGAACGATACCAATTCCCTAAATGCTTGAAATACATTCAAAACGACTTATGGTATCTGGGCATGAAAAAGCTCATAGGGCTGTTGATAAAGAGGCACACTCTGATGATCACAAACTTTATGGGCTTTCTTCACTGAACTGAATGTAGATCATGACTAGCACTAGTCATCTTGTTCAGGTGAGTCAATATTTAGCTCAGTGAATGAGGCTCTGGTGATTGTCTACATGGCACAGAGAGAATGTTACAATATACTGTGAAACATTCATGTGTTGATCACATAACAGTCTTGTGCTGCTGGTGGATATCACGAGATGGAGCAGTGATATTTCATCGAATTTATGGTCATTTCGTCACAGATCAGTATGTGCACATCATAAAACATAAGATGGTGCCGAGTGTGAGGAGGCACAATCCCAAACAGAATGATCCAGTTCCAGCATGACCATTCACTGGTTCACACTAGTCACATCATTCACCAATGGTTTTTGCAATAGGATGATGTCAACCAGATCAACTGGCCTTTGTGAGCACCGAATTTGAATCCCACTGAATATCTGTTTGCCAAAATGAAGTGTCATATGAACTTACACTGGGCAACAGTGGCCTTATGCACACCTGACCTAGTGTTGTATATATGGGAGAGTCACACAGACAATGATACATATTTCAAGAAATGACCGCCTCTGTGCCTCAGCACAACTCAGGTAATTGACGCCAATGATAGTTGAGCCTCATACTAGCCTCATCCCTGAGGTGTAACAGGTGTAACTTCCCTCATCTCACACTACACCACTTCAAATTGCAACATTTGATAAAACTTCACCTTTGTTGCTTGGGAATCTATGTAGAATCATTGCACTTTAATTCTGAATTACTGAATTCGTGCTACGCAACACTTAATACATGTAAATATAACAAAAGCACAAACAAGTCAATTTGAATCAAATCAGAAATGGAATCCTAATAAAAGGCAGTCAGAGAAAATAATGGCAACCAATATAACAGGTAAATCCTAAAAGAGTAATATTCTCTTCCTACCACCTTCTCATATTTTGTATTTATTGTGCAGGAGAAGTGCAGCCAGGGCATACAAAAGCTATTTTTCAAGTTAATATTCTTTGGGATCCCAAGAACAGCATTCAATGCACTGTGCCCATTTCTCTATGTTAATCTTCAGAGAAAGGACCATTGCAGAATAAGCATTCAGTACCTTCTCTTTTTCAAGAACAAAACTTTTGCTTGTCTCCTTTGATTCTGCTATTGCTTTCTTCTCTTTGAATTGTTTCAAATGTTGCCAGCATAGAGACGATGCTACCTACTTAACACATTCAGAATGTGCTGATTTTACTAGAGTTGTGTCTTTTGATGTGGCTTGCTGATTTTCAGAGCTGGTCAGATACCGCCTGGACTCACATTTACTCCACTGTTTCCACCTTTTATGTCAAACGCCTAGTACACTGCAAAGTCGTTGTATATAAGTATAGGCCTGCTACATGGGAAGACCCCCATTCTTTTGAGGCCATTTATACCATTTTTCATTGTTACTGCTCTCAAGTACACCACACCATGTAACTTTGTAATAAAAAATGAGGTTACTACTTGATATGGGTTATTTGCCCACCAGGCTTCTATTTCCTGAGGATAATGCATTTCAAACGGTCTCAGGAATTTCACACAACAGGCTACATTTTATGTGTGAAATGGGGGTGATAAAGCGATGATGTGGACAGATTTTTTCCTTGCTTTGGCTCTCACACAAATGTGATGTGGTATGCCCACACCCCAGACTACCAACATTATTGAGTTCGATTTTCCTTAAAAATCAGAGGGAAATGAACCATCATATCCACTGGAAAAACCGTACTCTATGCATGACCTGTGAACTGAAAGGCCATCCAATTTCACACACACTGAACCAGATTTTAATAAACATTGACCGACAGAATTTAAACTTTTTCAGACTCATTACACAGAATAGTTGAATTTATTTTTCCAAAGATATTTATGTTATACTACAACACCAAAATTTATACCATTATTCTCTCTTACACAATTTCATCTTTAAGACTGTTTTCAAAATTGAGAGTGATAGTCACTTTTACTGTCCCTGAATAAAGGGGAAAAACCATTGTTGTCACACTTGGTTCTTACATCAGTGTGTAATTTAATAAAAAATATACTATTACTAGCTTCATTTCAGCCAAAGAACTGAATAATTATTTAATTAGGTAATAAATTTGAAATATGAACTTTGTAAAACATAAAATTTTGCTAGAAATCTGATTCATCTAAAACCACTTCATCCTCAAAAAAATAATATTCTCCCACTCCAATAAAATGAATGCCCTCACAATAACTTCGCATAGGCGAAGTAATGGTGCTAAACTGTTCGCTTTGACCCTGTGCCCAAAGTCATGTTGTACAGATGGAGACGATGTCTCAATTATTGACGACGCCTTTGGCACAATTGTTTTATTAATCTCCATTGCATGATGTAATTTTAGATTTTTTACTTCTGATGAAGGTATATTTATATGTACCGAAACCTTGGTCAAGAATTTTAATAAATTTTTATCCTGCAACTGTTTTTGGCTGTCATCCTTTATCGTGAAGAATTTCAACAGTTGCTGTTGCAGCCATGTTTAAAATCTGTAAATATCTGACATGTAACTGAGTAATTATTTTTCAAAATTATAGTAGTCAGAGGTTTAGCAAACTGCCTTCGAAATTTTTGGGTACTTAATGTGACTTTCCACTGTAAATATTCGTAGGCCTACAGGAACCAATAAAAAATTCAATATCATTCAATAATTCAGGATACACATAAAGTGTTTTATTTCACATGTTACTCCTGCTACAAAGACAGACTAGTGATCAGCACAACACTATCTTCCCCCACTGCAGCACAAATTCCATCAAGTATGAAACATAAAAATGCAACCAGCTAATCAAAACTGTATATTCTCCGAAAATCTGAAACAATGGCATTCTGAGTGTTGTGCATAGTCAAACACTTGCATACTTCCTGAAAGATGATGCTATGAGTTATTAAACTAAATAGGTGTATATTTTTAATCCAACAAATACAAATGCTGGTTAATGGCAAATCACCTTTGATCCTGTACGAATAACTAAAAATTACATAAAAACTTCAAATTGTTTCAGTATGATAGTGAAGAGTATAAACCCACAGTTGAGAGCCCCAATTTACTTTTAAACCAAGAATATTAAACATTAATAATAATGGCGAAGTTACATAACCAAAGCAGATGGGCTGTTATCATAGTCAAATTATTTCTCCGTGAATTTGGCAATTAGCCCAGTTGACAGTAGAAGTTAGTTAGTTTTATCCCGATATACTTAATTTGAATGGTTTACCAATTCTAATACTGAGGTAAACAGAATAGTACAAATAAGAGGTAAGGCTATAATTTGACCCACTACTGATGAAATCATCTTGGGTTTCCATCTGGATAGATGTGTTCAAATTCCGTGACGTTGACAATAATCTAAACAAGCCCTCAGGTTTCATCCAGGCACAAACTGAGAAAGCCTACATTCACATATACTGCTCTACTATTGTTTTAAGTTACACTATTTCTCAACTAATCTGATATGTAAAATTGAAATGGTTGTAAGCAACAACAGGAAAAAACAAGCATATTTAAATGCGGGTATTTAACAGTCCATGAGACAAAAACATAATACTATTATTCAATGACACAATTTAAAGTAGATTTTGTATTATCTCCTACCCGGAGCTCCATACATATGATACCGATAATCACTTTCCCATATTCTGAGTACACAAAACATATATTAATGAGCAAACTATATCCTAGATATGACGGAAAAGAGAAAATCCGAAATACTTCTACACAACTGAAAGTGCCACACTTAACTATGACATCAGTGATTCAGTTTCACACAACAGTCACAACAGGAGGTAGTAGAACTAGATTAACCATATCACCAATGTACAAACCTATGTAATAAATTGAACACTGAATAACAGCTGACACTATCTTAAGAGCTCTCATGTGAGGTAAGTAAGATTCACTCATTCTAGTTCCGTAAACAGTAAAATCTATAAATTAACAACCATCAGAACACACACAAGTAATCAATTTCATATGGCATTTCAAGTATATTTATATTCCACTCTAATGCAATAGCTCTAACAGTAACATCAAATACAAATCAGTTATGCATCATACAGTATGTTTATGATTAGCAGTTCAGTATCCTATTAAGAGAACTTCACTACAGCGATCTATGATAATCATAATATGCAGATCTAAATCTCTGTTGTTACACACTGTATTCATATTAGTAACAATATGTGAATGAAAGAAAGACAATACCTCTGACACTACAACAATAATCCGTTTTCTACGACATATACAAAGACAGAAGATTTTTTACCACTGTATAAACTTTTTATAACTGTAATGTCATTTTCTCTAGTGACTAATGTAGAATTACTCATTACAGCAGCAGAACAAATATGCTTAACTGGAGTATCATGATACAAACACAAATCCAGAACCCTGGCCAATGACATGGGCTCAAAAGATGTTGAGTGTCCATACTGTCACTGATAACTAAGTAACAAAAACTTTGATAGCAGGATGGCCATAAAAAGCATTACTCCCCAGCTATGTATTTTCTGCGGTGTACTAGCAAGAAATTACACACACAGGAATATGTTTCATTCAACAACCAAAGTTTACTACCAACAAACCGCTAAACGCGTGATGTGAAGGCCAATGGGTTTCCAACAAGATTGTGGAATCCAATGTTACAACTTTATTTTATCTATATCTACATCTGTACATTATGTTCGGGAAATACCACGTCGCAAACACTTCGTACGTGTGACTGTATACGGATATATAATTGGATTGCCACTAAACAATAATTCCGATCAGTTTATTCTCGAGAGTACAATGACATTAACAACGCACTGATCGTTAGATTCCGGCCAAACAAACAATATGGAAAAATTAAATTAAAACGCACACGACCATGACAATATAGATATTTCATACATATTGAAGTCTAAATTACACGTATTATATGATACTGATAAGTTGCAAACAATAAGTTCGTGACTATGAAGCATAACGAAGTTTGAATGAGCAGGATGACAATTCAAACATACGCAAAATAATTAAAAATTGCCTAACACAAGAAAAAGTACTAAAATGTTGGCCAGAATGAGTAAGCTGTAAATTTGAAGTTTCTCAACAGTGCACTGGTACTTCCTAACTACACCAAAACAGCATTCCAACAACATAAACAAACAATTTTTGACAGACCTGTCAATGTAAACATTAACACAAAATGTATCCAAAGTTCAGATGTTATATATTAACAACTGTTAAATCTTGTCGCTATATCCCCATATCATTTTTGTAACAACGCAAATTTTTCTGACATTGCATACTTACAATTTAAACCCTTGCGTCTCAACCCCTGGCGGATCTTGGGCCTCCATGCTTGCGCCCAAGAGCGTAGCTGTTTCCCGAAAGAGTGTAGCAACCTGCATTTAGGAATCCGCCTTTCCGACACCGTGATAAAACACAAACTTAACACTGTTTAATCCACAGGAACATAGTACACAGTCAACCTAATGGCTGTCCATTTAAATATGGCTAACCAAACGAGCATCGAAACCTCACCCTTTAAAAAGAGTGAACTCCTCCGTGATTGGTTAACGGTTTGATGAGGAAAAATCAATAACAAGCAGTGTGTTCCATTTTTGGCGTTCGCTTTCTTTTTTCAAACCCGCCATATGTACTCTTGAAGAACCACAAACGAATTTAAAACATTTAAGAACACCGCCGACGAAGTAGCAACACAGCACACGCCCCCAGAACGACAGCCAGAGAAAAATACAAAATCCTCCACGTACAGTTCACTCCTTCAGCGTTCTACTATGTCTTTGCTTCTTAGTATTTACTACGAGTGTCCTTCACAGCTTGACGTTCGCAAGTAGTTACCTCTTTGCAATTACTCAAGGAACATCTTTCCCGTCAGAATTACCGTTAAAAGATTACATAAAAAATTATTTTGCTTTCTGTTACATTGAGTGGATCAGCCATTTTAAAACAACTCGCTCGTATGCAAAAAGAATACGTACTGGTCCTAAAGTTGAAACATCTCTACAACGCTGGAATATGCTTTTCTACGAAAACACAGAAAACAAAGTTACAGCAGAAAATGCAATAGCACATATCAAAATCACTTTTAAGCTTGAAATATTAATAATGACAATTTTTATCATTCTGATTTCCTTAAAATGATTTCGACGTTAATGACAATTTTTACAGGAATATTTCTGGCGTTTATGTTTTGAATATGCATTTTCAGATAAAACACAATAACACACAAAAAATGTGGCCCTTAACACAACGTTTTAATATTCTTATCCTTAATATATTCGATCAGTTACCAATTAAAAACAACTACGTGAAGGGAACAAGTAAAAGACTGACAAAAACAAAAAGAAAACAGAGTCGTCAAACACAGAAGCTCATTCTCTCAGATAAGTCTTTATTAAATAGAGAAACGAATGCTGATCTCTTTCATCATAATATATTTTCAAATATGGAAGATAAATAATTTATGTTATCTATTTACTTGATATGAACAATTTCAAGAAAATTATGAAACATGTCTTAAATATCCTACAAAAAGTATAAATGAATATAAGAGTAAATAAAAATATAGTTATGTTATAGTAAGATGACAAAGCATACACAACAAAAATGTGGAAGTAACAATTCTGGCATGACCCCTTCAAAGAAAACACTCTGGCATTAGCCTAGGTGATTCAATAACATCATGAAAAAACTTGATGATGATTGTTGAACAGGGATATAAAGCCCACGTTTCTTAGCCAGCCATTACTTCACAGAGAAGTTGCTAGTCACATGTAGGTGCATTACATTTACTTTTAGAAGTTTTGTGGTAAACAACAGAATGTTAGACGTCCCAGCAAACATCGGTATTAAAGATCTCAAGGAACCACTTATCATCATTTTTCATCTACGATTTCTACGTCCATCAATAGGCGTAGGGACAGACACTAGTGTATGTGAAAGAAAGGGCAAACAGAGAACGGAAAAAATAAACATTCTTATGATGTATACTACATAAATACTCTCTCCTGTGATGAATTTATATTTAGGTATGTAATATAGATGCAATGGAAAATCAGAGAAAGGTGTTACTTTGATTGGTTTCTGAAATCTGACTATACACTGATGTTCTCTATGCAATTTGAAAGGTGCGTTTCACAGGGTAACACATTCCTCTCTCAGAATAATAATAGTATTACGAATGAAATTATGTAAATAGGGATATCTGTGATTTAAATTAAGGGAATGTGATTGAAATCAGTTGAAATTTAAGAATAAAATAAAAAGAATAAATAAAATTTATAAGAAATGACTGCATTATATATTAGTGGAAACTTTGCAGTGACATATTAGAAAAGTGATTCAGACTGCCAGTCAGTGGAATAGAAAATAAGAATTTTACCGCTTTCACTGTAATTTATGAAATTTGCAAGTTCCATTTTCGTCGTTCGTAAGAATAGTTATGAGAGATAAGCTGCTATAATCTATCACATATCACTAAAATAAGTAATTCAAAGACTTCACTACATGATTTGTCTATGAGAGCCACTAACTAGGATTTTTGAGCTTTCACTCAATTACTGAACAGTTATAATGGATGTAGCTATATTCAAATATAGAATGTGATAATACAAGCATATATACTCCTGGAAATGGAAAAAAGAACACATTGACACCGGTGTGTCAGACCCACCATACTTGCTCCGGACACTGTGAGAGGGCTGTACAAGCAATGATCACACGCACGGCACAGCGGACACACCAGGAACCGCGGTGTTGGCCGTCGAATGGCGCTAGCAGCGCAGCATTTGTGCACCGCCGCCGTCAGTGTCAGCCAGTTTGCCGTGGCATACGGAGCTCCATCGCAGTCTTTAACACTGGTAGCATGCCGCGACAGCGTGGACGTGAACCGTATGTGCAGTTGACGGACTTTGAGCGAGGGCGTATAGTGGGCATGCGGGAGGCCGGATGGACGTACCGCCGAATTGCTCAACACGTGTGGCGTGAGGTCTCCACAGTACATCGATGTTGTCGCCAGTGGTCGGTGGAAGGTGCACGTGCCCGTCGACCTGGGACCGGACCGCAGCGACGCACGGATGCACGCCAAGACCATAGGATCCTACGCAGTGCTGTAGGGGACCGCACCGCCACATCCCACCAAATTAGTGACACTGTTGCTCCTGGGGTATCGGCGAGGACCATTCGCAACCGTCTCCATGAAGCTGGGCTACGGTCCCGCACACCGTTAGGCCGTCTTCCGCTCACGCCCCAACATCGTGCAGCCCGCCTCCAGTGGTGTCGCGACAGGCGTGAATGGAGGGACGAATGGAGACGTGTAGTCTTCAGCGATGACAGTCGCTTCTGCCTTGGTGCCAATGATGGTCGTATGCGTGTTTGGCGCCGTGCAGGTGAGCGCCACAATCAGGACTGCATACGACCAAGGCACACAGGGCCAACACCCGGCATCATGGTGTGGCGAGCGATCTCCTACACTGGCCGTACACCTCTGGTGATCGTCGAGGGGACACTGAATAGTGCACGGTACATCCAAACCGTCATCGAACCCATCGTTCTACCATTCCTAGACCGGCAAGGGAACTTGCTGTTCCAACAGGACAATGCACGTCCGCATGTATCCCGTGCCACCCAACATGCTCTAGAAGGTGTAAGTCAACTACCCTGTCCAGCAAGATCTCCGGATCTGTCCCCCATTGAGCATGTTTGGGACTGGATGAAGCGTCGTCTCACGCGGTCTGCACGTCTAGCACGAACGCTCGTCCAACTGAGGCGCCAGGTGGAAATGGCATGGCAAGCCGTTCCACAGGACTACATCCAGCATCTCTACGATCGTCTCCATGGGAGAAAAGCAGCCTGCATTGCTGCGAGAGGTGGATATACACTGTACTAGTGCCAACATTGTGCATGCTCTGTTGCCTGTGTCTATGTGCCTGTGGTTCTGTCAGTGCGATCATGTGATGTATCTGACCCCAGGAATGTGTCAATAAAGTTTCCCCTTCCTGGGACAATGAATTCAAGGTGTTCTTATTTCAATTTCCAGGAGTGTATCTATATGATAGGTAAATACAGTTGCTCATTTATTTGAATTTTACTGTCTTATCATACAAATAAATGCATTTCATACACAATAAACTTTGAATAGAAAGATTTTCTAAAAGAAATTAATTTATAATTCAGTGCATTACAAACAATAAAGTCATCTGTCCTATCATGATAAAACATATTCATATATTCTGTGTATATTTATATTGGGGCTATTTAGTTTCATTATATTATGATAACATATCCTATACCATTGTGAGAAGGACCCTGCATGAATGAATAAATAAAGCCTGAGAGTGTTTGTAAGAAAGTACCACATATTCTTTATTAAACAAACTATGAACCATATTTTCATCTAATATAAATATTGAGGTATTTCTTAATTACTTTTGACAGTCTATTTGGTAGGCAATGAATGTTATAACACATGATGTAGAGCATGCAGGAGACATTAATAATATATCCAGAACGAAATTTTCATTCTGCAGGGGATCTTTACCCTTCGCAAGCAAGTGTTCTACCAACTGAGCTACCCAAGCATGCTCACGACCCGTCCTCACAGATTTAATTCCGCCAATAGCTCGTCTCCTACCTACCAAAATTCACAGAAGCTCTCCCGTGGAACTTGCAGAATTAGCACTCGTGGAAGAAAGGATATTGAGGCCACATGGCTTAGCCTCAGCTTAGGGGATGTTTCCAGAATGATATTTTCACTCTGCAGTGCGTTGTGCACTGGTATGAAACTTCTTGGCAGATTAAAACTGTGTGCCAGACCAAGACTCGAACTTGGGACCTTTGCCTTTCGTGGGTAAGTGAGGAGAGGTTGAGTTATGCTTGGGTTGCTCAGATGGTAGAGCACTTGGCCGTGAAAGGCAAAGGTCCAGAGTTCGAGTCTCAGTCTGGCACACCGTTTTCGTCTGCCAGAAATTTCATTAATAATATAAATAGCCTACCTGACAAATCAAACTTTTCACTTGTGAAAGTCACAAAATCTCAACAGTTTATTTTTCTTACAATTTCAATGAGTTAGGCAAAAATATCTCCATTTTTTATACAAGGGAGCACTAAGTATCTAGTTATGGGGGAAATTATGAATAAATATGAGCACCACTGAGTTAAGCAGGTGAGAGATATATTCAGGTATTCATAACAAATAAAATCATATGGAAAGTACAAGTCTGTCGGTATTTTTAGATTTCTGTGCTATTCTAAACATACAAGGGAAAATTTAGGAACTGACGGCATTTGACCAGATTCTCTGCACCTAGGAAATCTTATTTTGGAATAGTGTGTATATTGTTTTAAAAGTAACAGGGGCCACATTTGTAAGACAGCTGTTACTTATAAGCTCATTGCACTATGGCACAAAATAAGAAGTTGATGATTTAACGTAATATTAACGAATACAGCAATGGTTTACAGTTACTAAATATATGTGGAAATTGGATATGGATCCTAATGGTTTTCTGTGCCCCCTCTCTGCCCCCCTCCTTCCCTTCTCTTTGTCCCTTTCCTCTTCCCTCTCCCCCTCACTCTCTTCATCACCTCCTCCCCCTCTATCTACTCTTTGCCTCCTCCTCCTTCTTCTCTTCTTCTCCACCTGCCACCTCTCTCTGCTCATATCCTTTTTACCTCTCTCTATGTGTGCTATTTCCCTCTCTCTCTGTCCATCTCTTCTTCCCCCATCTTTCTGACCTTGAACATTGTTTACTGTTGTTGCTGACGAAACCGTTGCTGGGAATTGAAGTCACTTAAAATGCCTGGGTGAATTAGTTGTGATCGTTGGTATGAGGGTATGGGAGACCTCTTCTATTGTATCTGTAAGGATAATAGCTTCAATGCAGTTTTTCGCATAGTTTTAATCTCCAAATGGGTAGGATTCCAAAGTTTTGAAAGATTTGGGTTCTGGAGTAGTATTCTAATCATAAGCAGATAACCCATAAAAACAACTTTCCTCCTTTCTGTTAAAACTGACTGCAAGGAAGAAAACAAAAGACATATTTGTGTATACATTTCGTGTTGAAAACTGCGTACAACGAAAAAGGATCTATATGGGGAAAACAATTTTTCTAATGGTTTAAATGCCTTTCTATAACAGTTAAAATTGACTATGAAAAAGAACACCAAACTACACATTTTCAAATCCTCTCATAGCCTAGTATTGTCTTTCATGCAGTCAGTTTTAACAGAAAAACTGGTCATTTTTGTTAAAAGAAATATGTAGCATTTGTCCATCTCAATGTTTTCTGGAGTATCATGTAAACATTCAAATTAAGTCAGTCAAAAACTTTTCGAAAAGTTTTTAACTGGCTTAAAGAGAAATGTATAGCTCATTGTAGCTCATGTCTGTCAGTAAGTTTAATATAGTAGCATGTAGCATGTAAAACTGTAGAGTAAACTGGTCAAGAAATTTTCGAGATTTTTGCTGAGAATCTTTCTCCTTTATTTAGAATATGAGTACTTATATACCTTCCTTGACCAATGTATATCACATTTTTACATGATACTGTAAAACACACACACACACACACACACACACACACACACACACATATATATATATATATATATATATATATATATATATATATATTAAGACAGAGAGAGAGAGAGAACATATTGAATTGTCTAAAAATTTAAAGTAAGTTACTTCATAACTCTGGTAACAACATTATACAGTGACTTGTCTTTATTTAGTAGTGCAGATATTCTGTGTACACTTATATATAATAGATATTAAAAATGCATAGCCTATGTCGACCTCAATGTTTAAATGCATATGTTAAAAATATGTAGCCTATGTCAGTCTGAACGCTTATTAGAGTATCATGTAAAAATTTAAATTGAAGTGGCCAAGAACTTTTAGAGATTATTGGTAACAGCGTTAAACAACGAGTTTACATTCTACAGTAGCATAAAAGTATAGATTAGTTTGATAGGTGTGAATGCAATGCAAATATCATAGGTCCATAAAGGCAATACCTTGGACGTGATGTCATTATTATGTGTAACTCATGTTCTGCTTCATTTAAGTGATCAGGCTTGTAATATGGATGTTTGTAGGCAACACTTGATTTTGATTCTAGGATTTTTACTTTGAGAAAACTATTTGTTAATAAATTTATCTAACCAATTATTCAATGAATTTTTTTCATTCTTCTCTTTTGTATCGATCAACATCCTTTTCTGATTAATTTATTTTACTAACTCCAATTTGATGGGGCTGATGACTTCACTGTTTGGTCCCCTCCCTCCCCCCCCAATTAACCAGCCAATCCGATATGATATGTTTTCATAACTGTCCTTCATACTCATGCGCCTAGTGCATCTTTTGTCTCTTCTATTACCCCAAACAAATTGCACACACCTATAGATAGAACATTCCACATAAAGGCCCTGATGAAATTATTTTTAGATCTGTACTGAGTTAACATTTGTTTTTCTGTTCAAGCTATACCCATATTTATGGCGTGTGTTTCATTGTTCTGAATATATCACTCATAATCATGTGTTAAATGCAACTTCTGTGATGCTATAAATAATGTTTCGTGTAAAAATTATGCGATAGAGGTGAAGGAAAAGCTTTTTGTTTATTGATTTACATTTCCTTAAATGTAGCCATAATACTGACGACTTTTGCAAACGGCATACTTAGATTAAATCTGTGGTGCAGTTGTCCACTGCAGCAGACAGCTGTTAATGTCACTTCTTTGGCGTTTTTAATCAGTCTTGAGGCTTTAAAGGTATACAAGACACAACACCAACAGGATGCATCCACTAGAGTGGACTGCATGCATTTGCAGCCTCAGGACCAATTAAAAACGCCAAATAAGTGACATTAAGAGCTGTCCACTGCAGTCAACAGCTGTACCACTTGTTTAAAGCAATAACATCACTCTAATAAATATATCAGTACTTACATATGACAGTGGTACATACATTTGCGTTAATATTTTAATATATTAAATGTTGAAATAACATTAGTGCTGAAAGTATGTAGTGTTTAGGTTAGGGTGAGGATTGAGGCACACTATAGAGAAAAAATTTAAGCAATAGAACCCCATAAAATGCTTAAGAATGCACCGAAAATTAATGTAAACTTATTTCGCCAGACTATTGGAGGACTCAGTAAATGGTAGAAGAATTACTTGTCTGTTAAGAAAATTCTGACATTCTGAAAAGAAAGGAAACCTGTACCTTTCTGAGCACCCATAACTATGGGGTTCAAGAAGTTACTCATAAGATATTACGATGTAGCATCTTACACCTGCTGAACTAATATGGGAAAAGGAGGAATTGTTACATATATTAAGACAGAACCAAGTTTAAAAACAATGAAACAAGTAAATTTTGAAGTGACCAACACATAGAAGTATGTTCTTGTGAAAAATAGTTCACTTTTAATCATAACTGTACATAGACGCCCTATTGGGAAATTTTGAATCACTTATGAGAAATATGGATTGCTTACTGTGCTCTCTACCAGACAGCAGTAAGCAGTTAATAGTAAGTACTGGATTTAGTGTATATTTTCTAATGGATTCTGATTCGGAGAAAGATCGGAATCCCTTATTCAGATCCTAAAATTTAATCCCATTACTCTGTTTTCCAACTCAGGTGAATAATGACAGTAGGATCCTAACTGATAAAGTTCTCTTTGATGAAGCTCAAAACAAGAAAATAGCTATATATTCAGTAACAAATGCTCTCTCTGAGCATGATGTACAGTTGATTAGGATAAATAAAATAGCATCTTACAGCAGTGGTTCTCAAACTGTTGGGTGCGACCCCATTGGGGGGGGGGGGCGATAATGACGTGCAAGGAGGGGGTGTGGTATACTTGAAAACCATTTGTAGTGACAATTACATTTCTCTTTTCCTTCGAATAAAGAAGATGTCACTGATCTGGCTTCAATTTCGCCCGAAGTCACTGTTATGCTAGACGCCATCGAAGACAATAAAACTGTGGTCATATTTTTATCATTGTTGGAAATTATCGGGCGAGATGGGCGACGTCAGCCGCTGGTGGAATCGCCCATTATCAGCTTCACTGTGACTGTATCCTCAAATATGGAGCATAGTGCAAATTTTGCCTTCTGTATCTCCACGCCTTTTTACAGTTTCCAGACTCTTTGAGGAAGACTTGACTGCAGTATGAAGCGGTTCCTGGTTGGTGACAGACTTGAAGACATCAGTAGTCTGTCAACTGGCGGAGAGGAGGGAGATACTTCAAAGGTGAAAACGAGAAGTTATGATGAGAAGTATTTATTTCTAGGTTTCAAGAAAACTGCAATCAATGGTGAAGAGCGTTGGCAGTGTGTAATTTGCTTAACCATTTTAGCTGCTAATATCATGAAGTCTAACAAATTAGAGTCATCCTGAAACCAAAAATTCTAAATTAACAAAAAACCAAAACAATTTTTTGTAAGGGAACTCAATATTTTAGTGTCTACCAAAAAGAACTTTGTTAAAACGACGATTGTGGGTTCTAAGGCCTTTTTAGCCTCATACCAAATTTCACATAGGACTGCTAAATACAAGAAACAACACTCATACACAGTTGGAGAAACTCTGGTTTTACCAGCAGCAATTGATATAGTATCAACAATGTTTGGTGATTCCTTTGCTTAAGTAGTATTCGTGTCTCCAATGCCACAGTAAGTAGTAGAATTTTAAACTTTCTAAAGATTTACTCCAGCAGTTAATCAATAAATTGAGTAACATCTGTTTTGCACTTCAAATAGCCGAAGTGGGATATTCATAAAGATGCTCATTTGATTGCTTATGTTTGTTTCGTTGATGAGTTTAATATTCAAGGGGAATTTCTTTTCTGTGAGCCAATACTGGAAACAGCTGCAGTTCAAAACTTTTTTGACACAATCATTACCTTTTAATCAAATCTTGATGTCATGCAATAATTACACTGGATTGTGCACTGGAGCTCGCTCATTCTTTGAAATTCATGGTGAATTGCTAGTGTAATTTAACACTGTAGCTCCTGATACCATATGGACTCACTACATAATACACTGAGAGGCTCTGGCCATTAAAGAACTTAGTCTACCGTTTCAAGAGGTGCTGCAGTCGGTTATAGAAATAGTTAACATTATTTACGCAAAATTTGTAAATTCAAGTCTTTTAAAAGTGCTGTGCAAGGAGTTGGTTGCTGAACTCGCTCAACTGCTTTTTTAGGAATACTCGATCGTATTCAAGGGTAAAGTACTAAAAAGAATATTTGAAATGAGGTGTTCTGTTTCTGAAAGAAAGAAAGTCTCTCTCTGGCAGACGGTTTCAGTAATGGAGATTTTCTATTGAAAATGGCTTACCTGACAGACATCTTTGAGGAACTAAATATTCTGGACAGTTCATTTCAATATAACCAGGCAACTATACTATTTTGAGATGAAAATTGAAGGCATTCATAAAGAAATTAGGGCTCTAGCAAAACCACATGGATAGTGACATGTTAAATATGTTCCCTATTCTAGTGACACTGTTAGAAGACGCAGACTAGCCGATACTTCTGAAAGCCTGTGTTCTTCATCGTCTTGCAACACTAAAAATTAACTTCTAAAAGTAGTTCAGCGACGATTATGATAAATTTAACTTTATTAAAAATCCATTCAAAATGCTCATGGACCCTAATCTCTAAATATAAAAGAGAAAGAACAACTTATTGATCTCACTTGCGATACTTCACCAAAGAGAAAATTTAATGAAATGTTATTGTTGGAGATTTGGATACATATTAACAGGGAATCGCCAACACTGGGCCAAAATGTAATGCAGATCCTGATTTCCTTTTTCAACAACATAGTTATGTGAGACTGACTTTTCACATTTGGCGTCTCTGAAGTTAGACTACCGTCCAGAGCTAAATCTAATCAACGAATTTCGAGTGGCAGTTTCTGCTGTGACACCATGCCACGTCTTGATAAACTTTCTTCTCAAAAGCAAGCTAATCTACCATGTTGAACTTTGTAATCTAAATTTTCAATGTCCTTGTAAGCCTCATTTGCTTGACTGCAATTGTCATTCACTTCATGGTGTTTGAATAAATAAAAATTTAATAAAGCTAAACAATTTATTTCATATTTTCGTCATAATAATTCATGTAGTTTTGGTTTCTGTTGCACAAAATCCTTCTGAACTGAATTTGGTAAAACAGAGAGTAAGGCAAAGAAAATATAAAAATGACTTTTTTTTATTAATGAAAGTGGCTCTGTAGAGTGGCAAATACTACTTTTTGAGGTGAAAAGCAGCCCGTAGAAAAAATTTTGAGGACCACTGCCTTATAATATAGACACTCCTCAGTGGAGATCAGACTAATTAATGACCCAAGTATATATGGTCTTAAGAACAGTTTACAAGAGATGACATAGGATAGAATTTATAAAAACTAAATGTCGATATAACATTACTCTCTCAAGTGATAATTTAATATCAGTATTCGCAAACAGTTTTCTGTATAAGCTAAACTGAAAGCACATTGAACAGCCATGCATAAACCATTGATCACTAGAGGGATTAAAGGTTCTAGTGAAAAGCAAGGAAATCATATCTGTTAGAAATAACAAGTAAAAGGCCTCAGTAGTTGCACTCTACAAAATTGCTCAAAACTTATGAGAAATTTTATTAAATAATCAAGGAACATGCCCATTATGTCAAAATAAGTAAATGTAAAAACAGAGTTAAGGCTATATGGAATGTATTAAAATGAGAGGTAGGACAACAAGACTTAAAACAAGATATATTATCACTATTAATTTAAATGCAAGGGCTTTAAGTGATCAGTTACAGGCAGCATACAAATTTAACAATCATTTCATAAATGTAATAAAAAATATGGGGACCATCAGTTGAAGAGAAATATGAAAAGGGTATGTTGAACAAGGACAATAAAAGCCCCTCTATAAGAAAGTCGATAGGTGAGATGTCAATAACTACTGACCTCTTTCAGTACTGACCTCATTTTACAAAATTTATGAGAAAGTCATGTGTTCTAGAATGGTATCCCACCTGAGCAACAATTATATCCTCAGTAAATCACAGTTTGAATTTCTAAAGAGTTCTCAACTGAGAATGCCAATTACACATTCACTCATCAAATTTTAAAAGCGCTAAATAACAAAATGACGTCATTTGCTGTTTTCTGCAACCTATCTAATGCATCTGGCTGTGAGAAAATTCTCTGGGATAAAATGAGATTTTGGAATTGATGGTATAGCAAATCAATGGATAAAGCCACATCTAACTAAAAGAATGCCGAAAGTTATACTTAATAATTCAACAAAATTAGGTAGGGGAGAGTCTTGTGCTTGGGGAGAAATCACTCATCGGGGTTCCACAAGGCTCAATCTTAGGTCCACTGTTGTTTCATATATATATATATATATATATATATATATATATATATATATATATATATATATATATATATATATATATTGCAGATAACATTAGTTTTGTAACTAATCCAAACATACACATAGCACAGAGTTAAGGTAAACTGTATTATTAAAAGTATTATTGGGTGGTTTTCTACGAATATCCTTACTCTCAATTTCAAAAAGGCACAGTATTTTCAGTTCTGCACATCTATAGGTAGAACACCAATTATCAGTGTAACGCATGATGAGGAAATAAAGAATTATGGTGGAAACTTCAGAATTGATGAGAATTTAAACTGAAAAACGCCGCATATTTTGGAACTTCTAATGCAGCTTAGTTTAGCCAAATTTGCACTTATAATCACTGCAAATCTTTGGGAGCAATAAATAAGGAAGTTGACTTATTCTGTGTATTTTCATTCAGTAATGTCATATGGAATAATATTATAGATAACTAATCTTTAAGATGGATAGTACTCATTGGTTGAAAACGTGCTGCAAGAATTATAATTAGCTGACTTACTTCATTTTCATGTAATATGATGAAATAGCAAAAGTTTAAACAATAAGAATCCCAGCTAGACAGTGAAAAGGTAAAAATATAGTTTATAATAAAGAAAAAGTGTGTGATCACATGGGCAAGAAAATACCTTTCTGAATGTGAGGTGTGTGAATAGCGATTGCAAAAGTAAGTGCATGCAAACAGGAAGGAAAACAAACATTATTCTGTTTCTAATCGATGAGGAGGAGTTTTATAATTACGATTGTTATTTGGTTTTCATATAAGAGGACTGTCGAGTCGTTTTACTTATAAGTTAAAACGTTCTTTTGGGTTAGATTCGAACCAGTGATCTATGGACATCGTCTTACAGGGTAACAGTTGTTCAGTTATAGAACTAAATGAAAAAAAATGTAAATTAATTACAAACTATGGCGCACATAGTTTATTCAACATGTAAACATCACTACATGTATTCGGATTTAGGTTATGACATGTTCGATATGTTCGTTATCATTGGTGATGATGTGGCTCTGAGGAATAGCGAAATTCTACATGACCTGCCAAAGTGCCAGCACTTGGTTGCTGTCGGTGACCTCCTGAACGGCTGTTTTATTGCTTTACGCCTTGTCTTTCATGTAGCTGCACAAAAAGAAATCGCAGTCCAGAGAACATGATGGCCAATCAAAGACCACGTCAGTGGCCTCTGGGTACCCGAGAGCCAAATGCGGTCCCCAAACTTGCTTGTCCAGGACATTAAACACTCTCCTGCTTCGATGGAGCTCCATCTTGCACGAACCGCACCTTGTCGAAATCAGGGTCACTTTGGACAATGCGGATGAAATCATGTACCGTTTGGTAATCGCTGTGCCATCAAGGAATATCGCACTAATTATTCCGTGATTGGACATTGCACCATACACGATCACTTGTTGAGGATGAAAAGACTTATCGATCATGAAACGCGGTTTCTCAGTCCCCCAAATAAGCCAATTTTGCTTAGTGATGAACCCATCCAAATGAAAGTCGGCTTCATCGCTAAACCACACTATACTAATTCCCATCATGCACCATATCTAACTGAGCAGTTTGAACGTCCTAACGCAAACCGTTCAGAAGTTATGACGATTTTATTCCATATCGTCACCCTGTATAATATTCGACAGTTTACCGCACTAACAACTAAGCTACTGAATAATTGAAGTGCAATTAGGTAAAACGACGATTTTCATTAGCAGTTTAATTTATATGAGTAAAGTTATCCTTCTGTGTAACAATGGGAGAGCATATCTTGGAGGTTAGCTAATGTTCAAAATGGTTCAAATGGCTCTGAGCACAATGTGACCTAACATCTGAGGTCATCAGTCCCCTAGAACTTAGGACTACTTAAACCTAACTAACTTAAGGACACCACACGCATCCATGCCCGAGGCAGGACTCGAACCTGCGACCGTAGCGCTCGCGCGGTTCCAGACTGAAGAGCCTAGAACCGCTCAGCCACACTGGCCGGCTAACTAATGTTAACTTCACAGAGCAACACATTTTTAATTAAGTTGGTGAACTTGTGCTTCGACGCGCTGGCGTTTTGCCTGTACAGTGCAACCACATTTTATATGTCTTCTCATTCTTCGTAAACACTCAAAAACAATTTTTCAGCGTATTTGAACAGTATGGTATTACACACCATTTGTAACCCATTTTCCGAAACGGAAATTCCAAAACAAGACATCACTGTGAACTAGCATTATGACAGCAGGAGCAGCGAGCTAGTCATTGATGTCACAGGCATCACATGACTCAAATGGAGCGTTTTAGTTGGTGTTTAAATTTTTTGCACTTCGTTTCTGTTTTTATAAAAGAATACTGAAATTGAAGAGGAAAGAAAGCATGTTAGAAGCATGACATGACATAATTATTCATTTAAAACGATTTCAGGAAAGCAGTCAAAGACCCCACTGCAAGGCAAAGGCCCTCAGGCAGTTAGTTGTCCCATACAATCTCTGGGCGCTGGCTCAACTTCAGTGGAGGGTGGCTTTGACAATCCCAAACACTCGTTCCAGCTAAACATCATGAAAATCATTAAACAACGATCCGTTGAAGTTCCCAAGACGAAATCCAACAGATAATACACCGTAAAAGTACTTTTGAACATTATTTGTTAATTATAAATGAAAAAATAATGAAAAAAGTAAAAAGGTTTTATATACTGCCTTCTAAATTTTCTTTGATTTTTATGCTGACATATTTTCTCTAGCAGTAAATACTGACATTATCAAAGTCCGCAGCTCGTGGTCGTGAGGTAGCGTTCTCGATTCCCGCGCCCGGGTTCCCGGGTTCGATTCCCGGCGAGGTCAGGGATTTTCTCTGCCTCTCGTGATGACTGGGTGTTGTGTGATGTCCTTAGGTTAGTTAGGTTTAAGTAGTTCTAAGTTCTAGGGGACTGATGACCATAGATGTTAAGTCCCATAGTGCTCAGAGCCATTTGAACCATTTTTGACATTATCAAATATTTGTACGACTTTTATCTTGTTGTTTCAGTTCTCGGCAGTTTACCATACATATTTTGTCAAGAACTTCCCCTATGATTTTTACATTGGCCCTTAAAAATCTATATCATAAATAGCTCTTTATTCTGATTCTATATCCTGACTTGCTTTAAAATCACAGATGGTATCTGTTAATCTCAATTTTACCATTCGATATAGGTTTAAATAGAATGTCACTGTGATGTGTGAACATATCACATTTTGAGAGTAATGTCAGCTCCCAGTCTGTTGACTTCCCACGTGAATCGGCGCTTTGACACAGATCCTTTCAATACAGATGATATTGAAGCTGTATCGGTCTCGATTAAAGGATTCCTAACTTTTAAATAAAAAAGTGTGTAATTTCTGTACGAATAGATATGTATCAATCAGCATAAAATAGCCCTAGAATGCAGTATAGGAAATTTAGACTAGAAGATCACAAATTCCACAAAATAAATGTGAAGCACCAATTTCATTTACAAAAAGCAAATTACACTCTTCTATTTGTAAAGCTAATGAACCAAGTACTAGTACACTGTAAACGATCATAGAATCAGCGCTAGCCACAAGACATTTCTTTGGATAAAATATAATTTTTATCAGACTATCACAGCTGAAACTGTGTCAAAATCGTGTCGCACCTGGTTTTCCCAGTGAAGTGCAGCTCCATGTGGCATGGACTCAACAAGTTGTTGGAAGTCTCCTGCAGAATTATTGAACCCTGTGGCGTCTATAGCCATCCCCAATTGCAAAAAATTTTGCCAGCGCTGGAGTTTGTGCACGAACTGCCCTTTCTATTATGCAACATAAATGTTCGATGGCATTCATGTCGGGCTATCTGGATGGGCAAATCATTCACTCAAATTGTCTAAAATGTACTTCAAACCAATCACAAATAGTGGCCTCAGCGTATTGCACATTGTCATCCATACAAATTCTATCATTGTTTGGGAACATGAAATCCATGAATGGCTGCAAATAGTCTCCAACTAGCCGAAAATAACCATTTCCAGTCAATGATCGTTCAGCTGGATTAGAGGACCCAGACGATTCCACGTAACACAGCCCACGCCATTATGGTGCCAGAACCAGCTAGCACAGTACCTTGTTGACAATTTGGGTCCATGGCTTCATGGGGTCTGCGCCACATTCTAGCCCTGCAATTAGCTCTTACCAACTGAAATCAGGACTCAGCTGACCAGGTCACAGTTTACTAGTCGTATAGGGTCTAACCGACATGGTCAAGAGCGTAGGAGATGTGCTGCAGGCGATGTCATGCTATTATCAAAGGCACTCACGACGCTCATATGCTGCCATAGCCCATTAACCCAAATTTCGACGCACTGTCCAAACGATTATGTTCGTCGTATGTCCCACGCTGATTTCCGCCGTTATTGTCAGCTAGCACTGATAACTCTACGTAAACGCCACTGCTCTTGGTCATTAAGGATACAGTGTACTTATAAATGCTGGAAAAAACGATTTTTTATGACTTTATTAAATTCTGTAGTCTTTCCTGATTACATTTATATATACTTTATAGGGTTCGAGGAGGTATTGAATACGATTGGGGAGAAGAAAAGTTTGTGGCACAACTTGACTAGAAGAAGGGATCTGTTGGCAGGACACGTTCTGAGGCATCAAGGGATCACCAATTTAGTATTGGAGGGCAGCGTGGAGGGTAAAAATCGTAGAGAGATGAATATACTAAACAGATAAAGAAGGATGTAGGTTGCAGTAGGTACTGGGAGATGAAGAAGCTTGCACAGGATAGAGTAGCATGGAGAGCTGCATCAAACCAGTCTTAGGACTGAAGACCACAACAACAACAACAGGGTTTCAAATGAAAAATTACCTGTATGTGACAAATTTTAAAGTTATGATCATGCATACCGCCATATCCCCTTTATTTCTGTTATTGAAACCAGTATTATTTCGAAAAGAACTGTGAACTTTCTGTTTCCAGCGATTATACGTATGATTCACTGTATATGTTGGTGACAGTGTAGGTTTCTACAGTCTGTAAATGATTATCTTTGCTATTATGAACTTTTGTTTCGCTGAAGCAGTTTGTTCACGTGTTACTGAATGTTTGTTGCCCAAGTGCTACATATATTTGTAGAAGTACATATCCTGTAGTGTGCAATAAATACGAACTATGCCATGCATCAAGAAATCCAATAAAAGGAAATTCCGTGGCAACCAGTTCACAAACAAGGCAAACCACACCGTTGAAAGTAACCTATGTATCATTTCGTGCATATCACTAGCCAACGACTTCTATCACTTCAGTGTAAGTCCATGAAGGAGTCCATTCACTATGAATAAATAAACCTCCCATCACAGTGTAATAGAAACAACTACAAGTGCCAATACATTCTCCCAGGATACTCTACATCTTCTCTGTAGTGACAAAAATCTGTTTTATTTCTATGCATAAAGATCTAGTCTGTGAATTATAAATTTTATGAGCTTATATATTAGTGAACAATGATTAAGAAAATAAAATATGAAACTTTTTTTGCCACAACTCCTTTACTTATCCTATTGCTCGTTGCTGAGGTTGAAAGCACTGTTTTGCTAGACGTGCGACTGTAAGAGACAAGGTACAATTCTGTAGTAATCACTCAGTACGGTTTCAGTATTACAAAATTTGATTGATAATCATCATTGGGATGTAATAACATTTCCTGTATCTTGTATTCGACAGTTGAACATACTCTTTCTAAACCAAATTATACTCTGAACCATATCCCAAGAATTTTGTGTAAGTTCTTTCTTCGGTACAACAATCCCCTAACTTGCATATTATAGCAGCAATACAGTTTGTGATAGGAAAAGTCAGTTTTGGTGCAATATTTCTGAATGCATAAGTTACAACCTGGTGCAGACCTGTTTACAGTGAGTTATACTCACCAGCAGTTGCAAAGTAAAATAGAGGCCACAGGAGAGTAGAACCGCCGGAAAAAGTACAAACAGCAGTTCGCATGGTGCAAGTCACAGGCAGAAGGGGACCACTTGCCAACCTAAGTTTTATGAGTACGTGACTTGGAGCGGCATGTTTAGCAAAACAGCGGTGCACAGCCACATATAAATACACTCCTGGAAATTGAAATAAGAACACCGTGAATTCATTGTCCCAGGAAGGGGAAACTTTATTGACACATTCCTGGGGTCAGATACATCACATGATCACACTGACAGAACCACAGGCACATAGACACAGGCAACAGAGCATGCACAATGTCGGCACTAGTACAGTGTATATCCACCTTTCGCAGCAATGCAGGCTGCTATTCTCCCATGGAGACGATCGTAGAGATGCTGAATGTAGTCCTGTGGAACGGCTTGCCATGCCATTTCCACCTGGCGCCTCAGTTGGACCAGCGTTCGTGCTGGAAGTGCAGACCGCGTGAGACGACGCTTCGTCCAGTCCCAAACATGCTCAATGGGGGACAGATCCGGAGATCTTGCTGGCCAGGGTAGTTGACTTACACCTTCTAGAGCATGTTGGGTGGCACGGGATACATGCGGACGTGCATTGTCCTGTTGGAACAGCAAGTTCCCTCGCCGGTCTAGGAATGGTAGAACGATGGGTTCGATGACGGTTTGGATGTACCGTGCACTATTCAGTGTCCCCTCGACGATCACCAGAGGTGTACGGCCAGTGTAGGAGATCGCTCCCCACACCATGATGCCGGGTGTTGGCCCTGTGTGCCTCGGTCGTATGCAGTCCTGATTGTGGCGCTCACCTGCACGGCGCCAAACACGCATACGACCATCATTGGCACCAAGGCAGAAGCGACTGTCATCGCTGAAGACGACACGTCTCCATTCGTCCCTCCATTCACGCCTGTCGCGACACCACTGGAGGCGGGCTGCACGATGTTGGGGCGTGAGCGGAAGACGGCCTAACGGTGTGCGGGACCGTAGCCCAGCTTCATGGAGACGGTTGCGAATGGTCCTCGCCGATACCCCTGGAGCAACAGTGTCACTAATTTGCTGGGAAGTGGCGGTGCGGTCCCCTACGGCACTGCGTAGGATCCTACGGTCTTGGCGTGCATCCGTGCGTCGCTGCGGTCCGGTCCCAGGTCGACGGGCACGTGCACCTTCCGCCGACCACTGGCGACAACATCGAAGTACTGTGGAGACCTCACGCCCCACGTGTTGAGCAATTCGGCGGTACGTCCACCCGGCCTCCCGCATGCCCACTATACGCCCTCGCTCAAAGTCCGTCAACTGCACATACGGTTCACGTCCACGCTGTCGCGGCATGCTACCAGTGTTAAAGACTGCGATGGAGCTCCGTATGCCACGGCAAACTGGCTGACACTGACGGCGGCGGTGCACAAATGCTGCGCTGCTAGCGCCATTCGACGGCCAACACCGCGGTTCCTGGTGTGTCCGCTGTGCCGTGCGTGTGATCATTGCTTGTACAGCCCTCTCGCAGTGTCCGGAGCAAGTATGGTGGGTCTGACACACCGGTGTCAATGTGTTCTTTTTTCCATTTCCAGGAGTGTAGCTGCTGGTTCACTAACAAAGCATTCAAGTGTGACAGCTCTCCTAGACAGTGGGGTATGTCACACCACCAGCTACACACAGCAGCAGATGGGGAACCAGTGTTCCAGTCAATGGTGGGTCTGTGGTTCGACCCTCTGAGACCAATGCAGGGTCCGTAGCCAGCAAGCGGTGGGCCACTCCACAGCTCGCTACCGCAGGCAGTCGTCGTGCCTCCCAACATGCACTGGAGACATCCTGAGGCGAGGGCCGCAGATTCGGCTGCTGTATCATGGGTGCTTGTTGTCGCCGCAATCTTACCCACGCCAGCAAGGAAGCATGTCGTGGGCGCCTTGTGGCTTCCCGGTGCGTGGCGCTGAGGCAAGTGGGGATGGCGGCTGCTGAGTTGGCTGCCGGCACATCCTGACGTCGCCACAACTCCACGGCCATACAAGACCGACACATAGGGCGTTGCACAGTTTGCCGACCAGCCATTCCATGCCAAGCTGTTTCGCAGACAGTGAAGTAGTGTCCTCAGCGTTGTGGGACCCGGCGACGCAGACCAAGCGGAACATGGCACTATAGTTGGAAACAATAAATAACTTAGAAAGCTCGGACGAGTCTTAATACCGTGCTGCCTACCTCTTCCCAATACATTCGTGTCAGAAGTTGCTACGACATTTGGTGTCAGAATAGCGGACGTTGCCTGTACAGTACGTCGTTCGAGTCCACCGTCTGCATTACAGTCACAAGATGTACTGAGTTTTGACCAGTTTTCTTTCGAGTGTTGGACGTTTTCTTTCTGTTTGTGATTTTGAGTATGGCTCATGGCAGGCCATTGTAGATGTTTTGCATGGGCATAGTATTTTTTGTTGTCAGAGTAAGTGTTAGTGTATTTGGGGCAGTAAGATTTATTATTTTTTTCTTTGCAGCATTCAATTACTTTTGTATTGGTGTATGATGTTACTTAGAATGATGATACTGAGGTGTAGGGAGTTGGGTTATTTTTGTACCTAATTGTTTTGTTTCGGGATTAACTGGGAACGAAAGCAATACAATGGCAGAATCAGGAATGCGAGGTGTGTCAGAACCAGAAGTTGTACGGATTTTGTTGGAAAAGGTAGCACAGTTGACAGCAGACAATACACAGTTGAGGAGTGAATTAACATCTAGAAGTGAGTGGGAAACCGTATCGGTTCAGTCGTTTTTTCCTAGGGTGCCGCAGCAGGAGATTGATCCAGTTGCCATGGGTTTGATTATTCCGTTTTCTAGCAAGGCATCTGAGGATGTGTGTTCATTTGTGGAGGACTTGGAAACTTAAGCTGTGATGAATGGTTGGTCAGAAGAACAGTTGTTACATGTAACCAACATTAGTGTAGTGGCTGTTGCCAGGAGGTAGAATGTGCCATATTAAAACTCAGCAAGAGCTTGCCAAATGATTTATTTATTCCAACCACAGTGCCCTCGTACACCTCGGTCTGCGTCACAGGGCTCTGCAATGTTGAGTAAGGACCCCAGCGGCCTGTACAATGCAATACTTGTGTCGAGCCGGACTTGTACGCCAGTGGAATTGTGGCATTGTCAGGATGCCACAGTTGACTCGGCGGTCTGGGTCCCTGCCAAATCAGCTGTCCCCGTTCTCATTGCCTCCACGCCGCTCTGAGGAGCCGCCGAGTGGCCCACTGACAACTGCAAGATGGTCCTCACCATGTTCCTTCGCCGGTGTGGTTTAGGACGTGGCGATGACAAGCTCCCGTTAGCTGCAACCGAATCTGCGACCTTCGCCCCAGATGGCACCGGTGCGCGTTGGAAGCCAGGACGTCTGCCTGTGGTAATGAGCTGAAGAGTGGCCCATTGCTGGCTGGCTACGGACCCCGCGTCGGCCTCAGAGGGTCGAACCTACGACCAGCCATGGAGTGGAACGCTGGTTCACCATCTGCTGCTGCGTGTAGCTGGTGGTGTGACACGCCCCGCCATTCATGACAGCTGCCACACTTGAATGAATCTCAATAGAAAACGGCACCTATTTATTCTCGGCCTCCGTTTTGCCAAGCGCGCTCCTTCGCGTCACGTACTTATAACACGCTAGATTGGCCAGTGTACCCTTCTGCCTGTGACCTGCGACATGAAAACTGCTGTGTGCGCCCTCTCCGGCTGTTCTACGCCCCTGTGATCTCTATTTGCCTTCGCAACTGCTGGTATGCATAACTCACTGCAATCTGACCCGCACCAGGCTGTAACTTGTGATCAGATAATCGCACAAAACTAACTTTCCCTATTATAAACGGTGGTGCAGCTACATTATTCCCTTCTTCGGAAAGACCTGGTCCCTGGGTTGACCCTTAACTAGCTCTTAGCTTGTTTGGATCGGCACCTATGACATATTTCCATACTACTAGAAAACTTAAATGTGGTCTAGTGCCCTCTTAAAAACATTACATAAAACAAAACGTAAAAATTCCTCCCTGGTCGACCAACCCCTTACCTACTTGTCTCACGCTCTCGTTATCCAATCCACTGGGACTTGGGCTACCCTTGGTTCCCTTTTGGAATTAGCTCTCTGCCTGATCAGAAAGAAAACAACACATCACAAAGTTAAGGCTGCGGTGACACTTGGCACAGAGGCGCTCAAAATGCCGCTGTGTTTCCCTATACTATGGAACATGTTGAACAAGCTGTTCGGCTGATATGCGCCCCTCTTGCTCTAAAATGTACATGTTTGCGGATCTCATCAGACCTGGCTCCAGAGTTTGAGTTAACAAGGTCAGATTCTGCCTTGGCAAAAACTCTAAAGTGGCTTCGAGCCAGAACAGCTGTGGTCTGCATAACATTCTATTGCGTGACTCCTGAAATTGACGCTGGCAGGTGGGAGGTTGGTCCTATTTTGTTACACTTAGTTCCATTGATTAAAATTCCGCTCCCCTCGAGCTGTATACGTTTCGCTTCTGCAAATACTCCCCGCTCAAAACAACTTGCTACTACTACCAAATTCTCGTAGGAGAAGATCCAAAGCATCAAGACCCATTGCAAGTTCAATTGTTGCTCCACTATGTCCCTTGGACAGTCTATTCCTTTCTCCCTAGCTAAAAATAACTGCACCGTGCACGTGTACTATATTTGTAGCTTCCTCCAACATTTTTTATTTTTGATCCAAACTCAACACCGATAGTGTGACTACTTTCAAATTTTAATTACATTATACGAACTGGTGCAGTAAATACAACATTCCCGACCCAACACTGTCGATAACTAAAAATTTAAACAGGACTCTGACAACGTTCAACACATGTTTATTATGGCTTTGCCGCAAAATTTACTCCGTCGCAATTATTTCTCCAGAACTGCGTTAGATTTCCCCTACAACAACACTCCACATACGTCAGACGCTATACTTCCCTTTTCAGTGACCTGAGCACCCCTTCCTCCCTCTTTAAAAGGACTGCTGCCCCTAGCAGGCTCACAGTACTCGAAAACACATATAACATATGAAAATAAAATGCCTGATTACTCTATGCAAACCTAATGATACATGACAAGAAAACAAAAAAGCTACAAACACTCTACTGCTTTCTGGATGGTAAAGCATACAGTACTTCATACTGTACTCCATCTTTGTGTTTTCTCTGTGCTTAGCACCTCTCTTCACTCTCTTTTTCTTCCTCTTTCCTTCCTGTGACATACCGGAATCACATCCGGCAACCCTTAAATGGCCTAATCGACCAATGCGTACTATCGTCGTTCTAGTTGGCACTGAATCTTAACATTAATGGGAGATGTGGTTTCAACAACATAGTATGGCCCTTGATACCGCGTGAGGAACTTCTTCGTTTTTCCTTTTTGCGTATAGGGGCTGGACAGCATTACCCATTGCTCCACTCTATACTGCGCTAAACTTCCTTTCCGCTTTACTGCTTCTTCCTGCCTTTCCAAAACCTTTGTGTTCACCTTTTGTACCCGTTTCCAAACATCCCGAATTGTTCTCGCAAATTGACGTACAGATTCACCAATCCTTCCTTTCTGTAACTTCACTAAATCAAACGGTGACGGCAATTTTCGCACGTACACTACCTCATATGGAGACAAATCGGTATTTGTATGGACTTTTGCATTGTATGCGCATACAATACGGCTCAAATACTCGTTCCAAAGATAGTGATGAGAATCGACATAAAAACTCTGCATCTTCTCGATTGTTCTATGTACCCGTTCTGTCCTTACGTTGGCCTGTGGATGCAACGCACTCGTCCTCAACTTCTTTTTGCGTTCCAACAATTTACACGGTTCCTTCATTAAGTCCGACGTGAAGTTGGTTCCTTGGTCAGTAATTATTGTCTCCGGTACACAAAAATCCAGTTGTTTACCATAGCTTTCGCGACCATTGCTGCCTGTTGATTTGGCATAGCCACCATCTCCACTTACCTTGAAGAATGGTCTATTATTGTCAGAACGAATCTGTTCCCCGATGGTGTTTTCGCCTAAAAGGTCCTAAGATATCAATCCCCAACAAAGAATGGACATGTTGCTTCCGGTAATCGTTGTAGCTGCATCTGTTTCCGACTCAAATCTGCTCTCTGCGCACATACAATTCTTGACATACTGATCGACATCTTCTTTCCTACCTCTCCTCCAATAGTTCTCCGCCACTTTCTTATTCGTCGCCCTACACCCTCCATGACCACATAACACGTGATCATGTGCTTCCTTTAAAACCCCATCCCTCAACTTCGCTGCCACTACTATTCTTGACCCTAGCTTCGTTTCCCTGCACAGAAGACCGTCGTACATATTAAATTGTGGCTGTGTCCGATACAATTTACAATCGTTGTCCGCGTCCTGTAATTCTTGCCAGACTGCTGGATCATAACTATGACTTCTACTTTTGCCACCTTCCTACTTAGCGCATCCGCATTACTGTGCTTCTTTCCAGGCTTGATCACCACCTCACAGTCGAATTAACTAACCCTCACAGCCAATCGAGCGAGTCTAGTGGACGGATCTTTCAACCCCAACAACCACTTCAAAGCAGCATGATCTGTCACTACCCGAAATCTTCTCCCATATAAGTAACATTTAAAATATGTGATTCCATAGATTACGCTAAGCATCTCCCTCTCTGTTGTTGAGTAATTCCTCTCTGTTGCATTCAACTGACTACACGCATAGGCTACAGGATGTTCCTTCCCATCAATTTCCTGACTAAGAACACATTATAATGCTTGATTCGATGCATCGCATGCTAATATAAACTCCTTTTCAAAATCTGGAAACACAAGAACCTGACTTGATGTTAACACTTCTTTCAGTTTGTCAAAAGCTTCCTGACAATCTTCTGTCCACTCAAATTTCACACCCTTCCGTAACAACTGCGTCAACGGCTGTGCCAAATCTGCAAAACCCTTCACGAACTTTCTATAGAAATTGCAAATTCCGATGAATGAATGCAATTCCTTAACTGTTTTCGGTTCCCGAAAATCCCTAACAGCCTGTACCAACCTCGCATCTGTTCACGCTCCGTCCTTACAGATAAGATGACCCAAATATTTTACGTCTTATAATGCAAAATGCCCCCCCCCCCCCCCCCATGAACCATGGACCTGGCCGTTGGTGGGGAGGCTTGCGTGCCTCAGCGATACAGATGGCCGTACCGTAGGTGCAACCACAACGGAGGGGTATCTGTTGAGAGGCCAGACAAACGTGTGGTTCCTGAAGAGGGGCAGCAGCCTTTTCAGAAGTTGTAGGGGCAACAGTCTGGATGATTGACTGATCTGGCCTTGCAACATTAACCAAAACGGCCTTGCTGTGCTGGTACTGCGAACGGCTGAAAGCAAGGGGAAACTACGGCCGTAATTTTTCCCGAGGACATGCAGCTTTACTGTATGATTAAATGATGATGGCATCCTCTTGGGTAAAATATTCCGGAGGTAAAATAGTCCCCCATTCGGATCTCCGGGCGGGGACTACTCAGGAGGATGTCGTTATCAGGAGAAAGAAATCTGGCGTTCTACGGATCGGAGCGTGGAATGTCAGATCCCTTAATCGGGCAGGTAGGTTAGAAAATTTAAAAAGGGAAATGGATAGGTTAAAGTTAGATATAGTGGGAATTAGTGAAGTTCGGTGGCAGGAGGAACAAGACTTCTGGTCAGGTGACTACAGAGTTATAAACACAAAATCAAATAGGGGTAATGCAGGAGTATGTTTAATAATGAATAGGAAAACAGGAATGCGGGTAAGCTACTACAAACAGCATAGTGAACGCATTATTGTGGCCAAGATAGATACGAAGCCCACACCTACTACAGTAGTACAAGTTTATATGCCAACTAGCTCTGCAGATGACGAAGAAATTGAAGAAATGTACGATGAAATAAAAGAAATTATTCAGATAGTGAAGGGAGACGAAAATTTAATAGTAATGGGTGACTGGAATTCGAGTGTAGGGAAAGGGAGAGAAGGAAACATAGTAGGTGAATATGGATTGGGGCAAAGAAATGAAAGAGGAAGCCGCCTAGTAGAATTTTGCACAGAGCACAACTTAATCATAGGTAACACTTGGTTTAAGAATCATGAAAGAAGGTTGTATACGTGGAAGAACCCTGGAGATACTAAAAGGTATCAGATAGATTATATAATGGTAAGACAGAGATTTAGGAACCAGGTTTTAAGTTGTAAGAGATTTCCAGGGGCAGATGTGGACTCTGACCACAATCTATTGGTTATGACCTGTAGATTAAAACTGAAGAAACTGCAAAAATGTGGGAAATTAAGGAGATGGGACCTGGATAAACTGAAAGAACCAGAGGTTGTACAGAGTTTCAGGGAGAGCATAAGGGAACAATAGACAGGAATAGGGGAAAGAAATACAGTAGAAGAAGAATGGGTAGCTCTGAGGGATGAAGTAGTGAAGGCAGCAGAGGATAAAGTAGGTAAAAAGACGAGGGCTGGTAGAAATCCTTGGGTAACAGAAGAAATATTGAATTTAATTGATGAAAGGAGAAAATATAAAAATGCAGTAAATGAAGCAGGCAAAAAGGAATACAAACGTTTCAAAAATGAGATCGACAGGAAGTGCAAAATGGCTAAACAGGGATGGCTAGAGGACAAATGTAAGGATGTAGAAGCTTATCTCACTAGGGGTAAGATAGATACTGCCTACAGGAAAATTAAAGAGACCTTTGGAGAGAAGAGAACCACGTGTATGAATATCAAGAGCTCAGATGGCAACCCAGTTCTAAGCAAAGAAGGCAAGGCAGAAAGGTGGAAGGAGTATATAGAAGGTTTATACAAGGGTGATGTACTTGAGGACAATATTATGGAAATGGAAGAGGATGTAGATGAAGACGAGATGGGAGATACGATACTGCGTAAAGAGTTTTACAGAGCACTGAAAGACCTGAGTCGAAACAAGGCCCCCGGAGTAGACAACATTCCATTAGAACTACTGACGGCCTTGGGAGAGCCAGTCATGACAAAACTCTACCAGCTGGTGAGCAAGATGTATGAGACAGGCGAAATACCATCAGACTTCAAGAAGAATATAATAATTCCAATCCCAAAGAAAGCAGGTGCTGACAGATGTGAAAATTACCGAACTATCAGTTTAATAAGTGACAGCTGCAAAATACTAACGCGAATTCTTTACAGACGAATGGAAAAACTGGTAGATGCGGACCTCGGGGAGGATCAGTTTGGATTCCGTCGAAATGTTCGAACACGTGAGGCAATACTGACCTTACGACTTATCTTAGAAGAAAGATTGAGGAAGGGCAAACCTACGTTTCTAGCATTCGTAGACTTAGAGAAAGCTTTTGACAATGTTGACTGGAATACTCTTTTTCAAATTCTAAAGGTGGCAGGGGTAAAATACAGGGAGCGAAAGGCTATTTACAATTTGTACAGAAACCAGATGGCAGTCATAAGAGTCGAGGGGCATGAAAGGGAAGCAGGGTTGTAGCCTCTCCCCGATGTTATTCAATCTGTATATTGAGCAAGCAGTAAAGGAAACAAAAGAAAAATTTGGAGTAGGTATTAAAATTCATGGAGACGAAGTAAAAACTTTGAGGATCGCCGATGACATTGTAAATCTGTCAGAGACGGCAAAGGACTTGGAAGAGCAGTTGAACGGAATGGACAGTGTCTTGAAAGGAGAATATAAGATGAACATCAACAAAAGCAAAACGAGGAGAATGGAATGTAGTCAAATTAAAGCGGGTGATGCTGAGGGAATTAGATTAGGAAATGAGACACTTAAAGTAGTAAAGGAGTTTTGCTATTTAGGAAGTAAAATAACTGATGATGGTCGAAGTAGAGAGGATATAAAATGTAGACTGGCAATGGCAAGGAAAGCGTTTCTGAAGAAGAGAAATTTGTTAACATCGAATGTAGATTTAAGTGTCAGGAAATCATTTCTGAAAATATTTGTTTGGAGTGTAGCCATGTATGGAAGTGAAACATGGACGATAACTAGTTTGGACAAGAAGAGAATAGAAGCTTTCGAAATGTGGTGCTACAGAAGAATACTGAAGATAAGGTGGATAGATCACGTAACTAATGAGGAGGTATTGAATAGGATTGGGGAGAAGAGAAGTTTGTGGCACAACTTGACTAGAAGAAGGGATCGGTTGGTAGGACATGTTTTGAGGCATCAAGGGATTACAAATTTAGCATTGGAGGGCAGTGTGGAGGGTAAAAGTCGTAGAGGGAGACCGAGAGATGAATACACTAAGCAGATTCAGAAGGATGTAGGTTGCCGTAGGTACTGGGAGATGATGAAGCTTGCACAGGATAGAGTAGCATGGAGAGCTGCATCAAACCAGTCTCAGGACTGAAGACAACAACAACAACAATGCAAAATGACACTTTTCCAGGCTCAGCGTCAAACGAGCTGCTTTTAACCACAAAAGACTTCCTTTAACTTGTGTCTATGTTGCTCTATACTACTTGAAAACACTATAATGTCATCCAAATAGACCAGACACTGCCATGGTTTTAAACTCCTCAAGACACTGTCTAGCAAGCTCTGAAACGTTGCCGGAGCGTTTTTCAAAACAAATGGCATTCTCCAGGTGTAGAGAAAGCAGTATTTGGACGATCCTCTTGAGCCACCTCTAACTGATGATAACCACGTGCCAAATCCATCGTAGAAAAGTAGTGGCACTGTCCTAAGTGATCCAAAGTCTCCGATATGTTTGAAATGTCTTATTATTGAGGTATCGGTAGTTACAACAGAACCTGTATTTCTTAGTTCCATCCATAGATTTTTTAGGCGCAACGGCAATGCCCGCTCCCCAGCAACTATTATTATGTTCTATAATACAGTCCTCAAGTTGTTTATCAATGAAATACTCCACAATCGGCTGAAAATACCTCGATATTCTGTATGGTTTACGGTAAACAGGTGCTTCATTCCCTGTTGGTATCCTATGTTGAACTAATGGAGTTGCTGGTAACGGCCCTTGTAGAAAAAACAAATCCAATAATTCTTCCAAATGCTCTCTTTCTCTTCCATTCAGTTGCTTAATTTTGTCACGCAATGCAGTTATATCGGCAGTTAGTGGTTGATCGCTTCGCCTAACTCTCGAACACCAGTCTTCGTCATTTGGCACATCCAAATTCGCTACTAAAACTCCTTTTCTCAAATTCCCGTCTAAAGCGCTAAAATTGTCCACATTCACGGGAACTACTCGCCTGTCGTTCTCCTCCTGTACACGTTCACAAAACAACCTAATGTATCCAAAAATTCATAATCCTCCAATGGTTCAATAACACACTCTGTACCCACAGGTAGATGTGACTCTACACTTACCCAAAGCAACTTCCCAGTGCCACTAGACAAACACTCATGCGAATTAAGCCTTAATGCTAATGTACGCGGTTCAACTGGTTTGTTCATTACGTTGAACGCCCCTCGCGACAGCTCTGCGTCGACAACAGTTTCCCCTATCTCAAATAACATTCCACCAAGTTTCACAGTTCGTTGTCCAGGGTTATAATGCTGATGCAAGAGATCTACTCCTAGGATCATGTCGTAGTCCTCGCTTACCCATGGTACTACCTCCATGCATGCATCAAATCGGACTTTCCCTATGCAATGGTCAACTGTCACTGACCCCAAAGGTGTGACCTCCTTATCCCCCACTCCAGGCAACCTATAACGTGTGGGTCCAACTTCCTTCGTCCCATTAAACTCTTAGTAGCTACTGGTACTTGGGCCCCTGTGTCCAACAAAATCATAAACGTTTTAATTCCTATGGATCCTACCACTTAACATTCCACCTCCGCATACATATTCGTAGCATTGAAATTAAAAGGGAGCTCCCTTAGCTGGGTCTTGGGCCCCTCTGCCGTTTAACGATTGGCAACCTCTACTAACTCCACTCCTCCATCATCCACGCTGCTGATTTCCACCCCTTCCTCTATTCCTCGGTGACCAAGTACATTGGCTCTGCACATGTCCCGTACGACCACACTTATAACATTTTATACTCACTGTAAACACTGTTTGTCTATCACGTACCCCCGCTGCCACTTCTATTTCCTCACATTGAATTGCCAGCTGAATGGCCGAATTCAAATCTTTCAGAGTCCCTTCACGCACTTTCCGTGACATATGCGCCGGTAACCCTCTCAAAAATACATCAAGTGCCCTTTGCTTGGCCTCCTGCAACAGAACACCATTCGCTTCATCGCACTGACCCAACTCGTAAATGTACTCGTTAATTTCCCTTATCCTGTCCACAAATTTCTCCATGGTCTTCCCCTGTCTCTTTGACATTGTACCGAGAGCTATTCTGTTTGTTGTACCTCTGTAAAAGCCCTTCCTTTAACTGCTTAAACTGTCCAGCCTTCCTCAAGGCCTCAGAACGCCTTCGCTTCACCCGTTAATCTAATGTAGCGGTACCACCGTTTAGGATAGGGAAAGTTAACTTTGTGCGATATTCCGAGCACAAGTTACAGCCAGGTGCAGGCCGGATTGCAATATGGGACAAAGAAACAGATTTGTGTCTTAAACACAAAACTGCATTTATTTTTTATGTATTACAAGCAATGTACATATTATACATAAAGAAGTCATTTACTAATAAAGTAGCCCTACATTTTATGAAAAGAATGTCAATATTGACTTTTGCTTCCGAGCTGAAACACGCTTTTTTGCCACTAGATCTCGCACACATCTTAAACACAGTAACTGGACAACATCACACTCTTCTTGTTTTTCAAACCACTCAATAGTCATCTCAAAGGAGTGAAAAGCTTCCTCGTTGAATGTTCTTTTTACAGTACAGTTGTCACTAGGCTATTCCCCATCATTGCAATGGTCTTAGTTGTCAATAACACTAGAAATGAATTCGTTGTGTTAACAACATTTCACCAGTCTCGAATGTTGGTCACAATCCTCAGGTCCCGAAAATTCTTTAATCAGCCAAGTCAGTTGTGATACAAACTGGCTGTGTGGTGAGTTTTCAGCTGCAGTGCTAAGCTCATCTGATGGAAGGAGCTTATTCCAGTCTTTTACTAAGGTAGCGTCTTTTACAGTAGCCCAAACTTCTGCTGTTATGTACATACCACCCATAAAGTTTATCTTGGTGCTGCCGGCAGAGAGGTTCTAGGCGCTTCAGTCCGGAACAGCGCGATTGCTACGGTTGCAGGTTCGAATCCTGCCTCGGGTATTGATGTGTGTGATGTCCTTAGGTTAGTTAGGTTTAAGTAGTTCTAAGTTCTAGGGGACTGATGACCTCAGATGTTAAATCCCATAGTGCTCCGAGCCATTTGAAACATTTTTTTGCTCTGGGGCCAACAACATACACATTCTCCATTTCATTGTTTGCTGCCCTCTCTACACTACTATCCAGCATCTCTTGCTTAATCTTAATACTGCTGAAAGTGTTGGAGGTTCACCTCACTCATCATGAGGTGGAAAACTATCCGTGTCCGCTTGTTCAGGCATTTTTCTACTCATTATTAAAACACTTCTCAGCAAATAAAACAATGCTCGACCACTTTTTGTAGCGTTTCTCACAACAATGCACTGAAACGGCGTGTTGATCGGCGCAATTGGCACGCATAGCTCTCTCGGCCATACGTGCGTCGTGATAGCTCGTTGGCTACTTGGCTGCCCCTCAACCGGGTGAAGGTAAAGCAAAGAACTGCTGGACACCTGGTTTGCACCAGACTTCCGTGACCCTCTGTTGTGCGTTCTGATGGCAGCTGCTGATACGCTCCGCTCTTCGTGCTTGGTAGATATTTTTACACTGACAGGCTGGTGCTCAGTGTTCTGTAACATTACAGACTAATAATTCCTCACATTGACTTCCAAAGCGGAATTCTGATACTTGTCTTCACTTACTTCTGAAAATTACTAATTATCTTTACTAGGCTAAAGCTGACCTACCTTTTTCAGACTTGATTCTACAGGGCGTCAAACATAAACCGGTACCCCATTTGTACTGGTTAATCGTCTCTGGTCTAATTGCTCGTGAAATGACAATACTGTATCGGAAGTTGGCTGCACTGCATTTTATCGGAAAGTTGAGTGCACCTCTGTGTTCATGCGTCAACTGTTGTGAAAAGCTCGTATTGTTGTGTTGTTACAGAAATGGGGCAGTTTGCATTAGAACAACGAATTGATATTGTGGAGTGTTAATAAAGACTGGCTCCATCAAAGAATGTAAACAAATCTTTGAAGCGAAGTATCCTGGTAGTAAACTCCCACGACAAGCACCGTTAGAGATGTGTACAAGAAATGGACGACTCTAGAATCCGTTCAGAATGTGCTGAGGAATAGGCGACCAATAGTGAGAAACCCTGAAACTATAGACTATAGAGAGACTTTGCACGGAAATTTCAAGACGTTCCCAGAAGTCAGTAAGAAGATTATTGCTGCAGGTTGGTTTATCTCATACATTGTGTCATCATGTACTAAAAGATATGAAATTAAAAGCCTATTGTGTGAGTACGGTGCAAGAGCTGAAATCTGAGGCTCAGGATCTGTTGATTATTGTAACTCGCTGTTAATGTAAATTGCTAACGGTTACTAGGAACCTTTGCTTCAGTTCATGTCAGATGAGGCCTGGCTTCATTTGTCAGGTTATGTCAACTCCCAGAATTGCAGACACTGGTCTCAGGGCAACCAACATACTCAGTATGAAGGACCTCTCCACTCAGAGAATATAGGTGTTTGGTGTGCAATGTCCTGTACACATATCGTTGGTCCCACATTTTTCAGTTACACCTTAAACAGTGCCAGATACGTTGGCTCTTTTTAGGCACAATTAACAGACGCAGAGAAGCTGTATGCACTATTCCAGTAAGATGAAGTAATCGCTCGCACATTCAACCAAGTATGGCTTACATCACTAACATGTTCCCTGAAGAGAGACTTGTCAGTAGAGGCCTCTGGCCCCCAAGATCCCCAGCCTTAACATTGTGTGATTTTTATTTATGGGACACATTAAAAAGCAAAGTGTATGAGGACAATCCTCGCAAACAGACGATCTTAAACGAAACATTACGAGAGAAATTAACAACATCACGCCATCAGAATTACGGAGTGTTGCTGGTAAGGTCATCACACAAAGTGATCGATGCTTGGATGCCTATGCCCACCACTTCCTGTGTTTCGTAGAACAGGTAAGTACATGGTTTTTTAAGGTTACTATTATCTATTCTTTTTTAGTTATTTCATTGTTACTTGGATCTCAGGCGAGAGATGTATCCGTTTTATGTGGGACACCCTGTATAATATGAGCTGCACTATTTGGAAATTGTTTCCTCCTCCTCAATTCACTACTTAGCAACTTGTTTCGTGGCCATTGTGGAGCATTTTCCTGGCCGATGCATGTTTGTGAGATTCTGCAAGCGCTACAAACGCCCATATTTCACCATCTCGACAGCAACACATTCGAGAAGAGTGCCGAGAATCTGTCTTGTAATTACACACTATTATTACCCAAATCATAATTGTATTGAGGTGGTCTAGGAAGTAGGGTTGTCTAGCCACGAATAAAAATACACACTTGAAATAACCTTGAAATGTTACTGAGAGGAGCCTTCTACTCTAATAAACACTAGCTGCTAGCAAGGGATTGATAGTTACAATTGTGTTTGACACCCATTATTTAAAACTAGAGCACACGAATGACACCTCTTACGCGTCTTGTATTATACTTCCATTCTTTCTTTCTTTCGCGTACGCCATAGTCCCACAGCGATCGCAGGGTCGGCGTGGCTAGAATGGATTTGGCAAGGTTAGTTTTAGGGGTGGCTGGAAGCCCTTCCTGCTGACACTCCGTACTCCCCAGGGATGGAATCAGTGTACCCCAGCTGTCTGCATCTAGTGTAAATCGTGGAATAGTGTGAACGTGTTTCAAATGTCTGTGACGCGTGTAACTGAGGCGGAACGTGGGGACCAGCCCAGTATTCACCTAGGGGAGTGTGGAAAACCGCCTAAAACCACATCTAGGCTGGCCGGCACACCAGCCCTCGTCGTTAATCCGCCAGGCATATTCGATCTAGGGCCAGCGCGCCTATCCGGGTCCAAGAAGCAGCGCGTTAGCACTCTCGGCTACCCTGGCGGGTTTTGTATTATACTTCCATCAGTCATGTTAAATATTATTCTCCTCACACATCAAGTAGTCACTATGAAGAGAATCTTTACTCACGTTAATCGTTTCTGGAACTCCAGAAACGTACCTCAGGCACTTGGTAATTTAACATACATACAACACGGAAAAATAATATGTAAAGAACCTTTCAATTACATTACTTAATTCTGCACTGCTATGTGAGTCTTTCGACAATGATTCTAAACTATACTTTTATTCATTTGTGTATAATAAATGGCATAAAAGATTGGGATTCCGTACCTCCATCACGCGACAAGTTGGCCACCTGCGTGGTTAAACGTTGAAGACATAACCATCAGAAATCTCGTAAGCACCAAGACATGAACGGAAATCACTTAACCATTATCCTGAGAGAGCATCATAGCTTGAGGACGCGTTCCTATCGTCGTTCTGATAATCGTCACAGTTGGAAATGATACATGTACATACATTGAAGGTCACTTCCCACCCGTAAATGTTACCGCGTGATATACACTACTGGCCATTAAAATTGCTACATCAAGAAGAAATGCAGATGATAAACGGGTATTCATTGAACAAATATGTTACACTAGAATTAACATGTGACTACATTGTCACGCAGTTTGAGTGCATAGATCTTGAGAAATCAGTACCCTGAACAACCACCTCTGGCCTTAATAACGGCCTTGATAGGCCTGGGCATTGAGTCAAACAGAACTTGGATGGAGTGTACAGGTACAGTTGCCCATGCAGCTTCAACACGATACCACAGTTCATCAAGAGCAGTGACTGGCGTATTGTGACGAGCCAGTTGCTCGGCCACCATTGACCAGATGTTTTCAATTGGTGAGAGATTTGGAGAATGTGCTGGCCAGGGCAGAAGTCGAACATTTTCTGTATCCAGAAAGGCCCTTACAGGACCTGCAGCACGCGGTCGTGCATTATCCTGCTGAAATGTAGGGTTTCACAAGGATCGAATGAAGGATACCATCACGCCGGGTGATACGCCAGTATGGCGATGATGAATACACGCTTCCAATGTGCGTTCACAGCGATGTCACCAAACACGGGTGCGACCATCATGATGCTGTAAACAGAACCGGGATTCATCCGAAAAAATGACGTTTTGCCATTCGTGCACCCAGGCTCGTCGTTGAGTACACCATCGCAGGCGCTCCTGTCTGTGATGCAGCGTCGAGGATAATCGCATCCATGGTCTCCGAGCTGATAGTCCATGCTGCTGCATACGTCCTCGAACTGTTCTAGGCGCTTCAGTCCGGAACCACGCTACTGCTACGGTCGCAGGTTCGAATCCTGCATCGGCCATGGATGTGTGTGATGTCCTTATGTTAGTAAGGTTTAAGTAGTTCTAAGTGATGTCCTTAGGTTAGTTAGGTTTAAGTAGTTCTAAGTTCTAATGGACTGATGACCTCAGATGTTAAGTTCCATAGTGCTCAGAGCCATTTGAACCATTTTTGAGCTCCATAACACCCTGAATTCGTTGTATAAAAACATGATGGTCATTTAATTCAATAAACAATGAACTTTGAATAATTTTAAAAAATAAAAAAAATTGAATCTTGACAATTTTTTAGAATTTCCTACATTACTATAGAATATTTATCAGCTAAAATTTATAAACTTTCCAGAAATACAATAAAACTATTTACTATTTTTAATTAATATCATATAAAAATCTATTCTTAAAACCGTCAAAGTGTTCATGCAATCCCCTTTCTTTCATAATATGACATAATTATTTTTTATTCTTTTTAATTTTTTAATGGGGGAACTTTGACTTCGCCAAAAGACATTGAAGAAATTAAATAATTAAATTCAGAACTCGTGAACCATTTTTGTCTCTCTTGAAAACTATGCACATATGGAAATTACACACATGTACACTGAAGAGCCAAAGAAACTGGCACACCTGCTTAATATCGTGTAGGGCCCCCGCGTGCAAACAGCAGCGCCACAGCACGACGCGACACGGACTCAACTAATGTATGAAGTAGTGCTGGAGGGAACTGACACCAAGAATCCTGCAGGGCTCTCCATAAATCCGTAAGAGCAAGAGGGGTGGAGATCTCTTCTGAAAAGCACGTTGCATGGCATCCCAGGTATGCTCAATAACGTTCATGCCTGCGGAGCTTGGTGGCCAGCTGAAGTGTTTAAACTCAGAGGTGTGTTCCTGGAGCCACTCTGAAACAATTCTGGACATTTGAGGTGTCGCATTATCCTGCTACAGTTGCCCCAGTCCGTCGGAATACACAATGGGCATGAATGGATGCAGGTTGTCAGACAGGATGCTTACATACGTGCCACCTGTCAGAGTCCTATCTAGACGTATCAGGGGTCCCATATCACTCCAACTGCACACGTTCCACTTCATTACAGAGCCTCCACCAGCTTGAACAGTACTCTGCTGACGTGAAGGGTCCATGGATTCATGAGGCTGTCTCCATCCCTGTACACGTCCATCCGCTCGATACAATCTGAAACAAGACTTGTCCAGCCAGGCAACATGTTTCCAGTAGTCAGCAGTCCAGTGTCGGTGTTTAAGGGCCCAGACGAGGCGTAAAGCTGTATGTCGTGCAGTCATCAAGGGTACAGGAGTGAGCCTGTTCGTTGAATGGTTCGCACACTGACACTTGTTGATGCCCCAGACATGAAATCTGCCGCAGGCCGTTGTGGCCGAGCGGTTCTAGGCGCTTTAGTCGGGAACCGCGCTGCTGCTACGGTCGCAGGTTCGAATCCTGCCTCGGGCATGGATGTGTGTGGTGTCCTTAGGTTAGTTACGTTTAAGTAGCTCTAAGTCTAGGGGACTGATGACCTCAGATGTTAACTGATGAATTCTTCTCGGGTTATCAGCCGAGTGGTGGCGTCGTCTTGTCGCAACGTTTCAATGGGTTTCGTACCCATCATCTTCTGGCGAAGACGGCTGATAACTCGAGAAGAATTCATCAGCGGAATACGCCGAGAAAGACTGAAATCGCGTATCTCAGACGTTAAGTCCCATAATGCTTAGAGCCATTTGAATTCTGAAATCTGCAAACGATTGTTTTCAGTCGTCGTTAGTCAGGCCGCAGCGATGTTTTACCGGATTCCAGATAGTCACGCTACACTCGTAAATTGGTCGTACGGGAAAATCCCCACTTCATTGCTACCTCGGAGATGCTGCGTTCCATCGCTCGTGCGCCAACTATAACACCACATTCAAACTCACTTAAATTTTGATAACCTGCCATTGTAGCAGCAGTAACCGATCTAACAAGTGCGCCAGACACTTGTTGTGTTATACGCATCGCCGCATGCTGACTGTTCACATACAGGGTGCGTTCCGAAAGTAATGCAATTATTTTTTTTAAAGTAATTTATTGAACAGATTTGCACAAACACTTAAAATTCTTCAAAGTACTGTCCTTGGGCCTCTACACATTTTTTCCAGCGACTCTGCCATGACCGGTACGCGCCCTGGAAGGCGTCTTCTGGGACCTCTCGCGAGGTCTTCGTCACGGCGGATTGGATCTCGTCTATGGACGAATACGGGTTCCTTTCAGGGCTGACTTAATCCTAGGAAACAAAAAGAAGTCAGCTGGGGCGAGGTCAGGACTATAGGGGGGGGGGGGGGGGGGCAGCGTTGGCACCTGGTGTTTGGCCAGGAACTCGCGGACTCGTAGCGCGTTGTGGCAAGGCGCGTTGCCGTGATGGAGTTGCCAGGTAGCGGAGATGTCCTTTCTCGTCCTGACGACCCTTTTGCAGAGTCTTTCCAGCACATTCACGTAGTAGGCAGCGTTAACTGTCTGTCATTGAGGAACAAACTCCTTATGGAGCACTCCTTTGCTGTCGAAAAAGACAATGAGCATTGTTTTCACTTTTGATTTGCTCATTCATGCCTTTTTGGGCTTAAAGGCCTTTAACCACCTCGAAACTTGTGAGTAGGACAGAGCAGAGTCCCCATAAGCCTCACGAATCATTTTGTTAGTCTCCTCAAAAGATTTGTTCAGTTTAGCACAAAACTTAATCGCGTAACGTTGCTCGATTCCATTTTTTCCGTGACACGGTCGGCGCGCAGAGGTTTACAATAACAGACGTCCTGCCGCTTCCACAGCTCGGAGAGCACTGAAACCGGTTTCGCGGCAAAGCTTAGCGTCTCCCCCACCTACTCCATGTGGCCCGCTCCCACTCCGACTACTAGGAGCGGCGCGGGAAATTCAATTGCATTACTTTCGGAACGTACCCTGTATCTCTGTATTTGACTCTCTCTCTCTCTCTCTCTCTCTCTCTCTCTCTCTCTCTCTATTCGTTTAGTAGGTTCCTACTCTTCGTGACCCCATGAACCAAATCACGCCACTTTTTCCTGTCTTGGACTTTCTCCCGTAGACCTTCCAGGTTGGAACACATTACTTCTGTGATGCCATCGATCCATCTCATCCTCTGACGTCCTCTTCTTCTAGTTCCTTCAATCTTCCCCAGCATTAATGTTTTTTCCAGCCAGGCATTCCTTCGCATTGTGTGTCCAAAGTAGGTCAGCTTTTGTTTTAACATTAGACCTTTCAGGGAGAAATCTGGTTTTATTTGCTCCAATATTAATCTGTTGGTTCTCTTTGCAGTCCATGGAACTCTAAGAAGTTTCCTCCAACACCACAATTCGAAGTATTTGAATATGCATACTTATATCAGTTCCTTTGGCGCTTTAGTGTAAATAAGCTGAAATGAACAAACAAATAGTTGACAATTTTGGCCAGTTTTGAAATTTTCTTATTAATAAACCACTTAAGGAAACGAACAACTCGTGAACCATCTGAGTCTCTGAGGTGACGGACGAACACTGCAGCTTGTAGACTCGGTAGTAAGTGGAGATTGTATTTGACTTGGCGCACTGAAGAGAACTGTCCGGCGTCTGCGAGACTTAGGCTCCGTAGGCATCGTAGGACAGCTCTGAACTCTATGTAGGCCTCACCCAGAGACACAGTAACAGGATTTTAATATTTTAGAGGACTTGTAATAATTTTTAACGTCTAATTGCGCTGGTCATTTCACAAGAAGAAGTATCATTTAAATTGAGTATTTCTTCATATTTAATAGGTATCATTTTATTACTAACTGTTGGGAATCTTTCTGATTGAAGATAACCTACAACGTCCTCCTGAATTCCAAACAAAATGGCGCAGTCGGCAGTTTCTGTTTGATACGCCGTTTTCTCTGCAGTGACCAACAGATAGCGAAAAAAAGTGTAGAGCTTGTGCGTGATAGTGTACTATGCATGTGGCAGTTTTCTGCTTCAGAAAGGCAGACAGCATCTACATCTACATCGACATACATACCGCACAAACTACCGTATGGTGGTTCCACTTGCAGATAGAGCGAGGGAAAAACGACTATCTGTTTGCCTACGTATGAGCCCTAATTTCCCGTATATTATCTTCGTGGTCCCTACGCAAAATGTGTGTTGGTGGCCGTAGGGACTTTCTGCAGTCAGCTTCAAATGCCGGTTCTCTAAACATTCTCAATAGTGTTCTTCAAAATGATTGTCTTCTTCCCTCCAGGGATTTACACTTGAACTCCAGAAGCATATCCGTCAAACTTGCATGTTGATCGAATCTACCGGTAACAAATCTAGCAGCTCGCCTCTCAATTGCTTCGATGTCTTCTTTCAATCCGACCTGGTGCGGATCCCAAACACTCGAGCAGCACTCAAGAGCAGGTTTCTCCAGCATCCTATATGCGGTCTCCTTTACAGAGGAACTAAACTTTCATAAAATTCTCCCAATAAACTGATGTCGACCATTCGCCTTCCGTATTACCGTCCTCACATGGTCGTTCCATTAAATATCGCTTCGCAGCGTTACACCCAGATATTTATACGACATGACTGTGTCAAACATGAAATTACTAATGCCGTATTCGAACATTACAGACTTGTTTCTCCTACTCCTCCGCATTAATTTTTATAGATTAAGAGCCAGCTGCCCCATTCATTACACCAACTAGAAATTTTGTCCAGATCATCTTGTATCAATCTACAGCCACTTATTTTCGACACCTTCCTGTACAGCTTCCTGAGTCACTCAAATATCGGAGCCTATTCCGTATGCACGTACCTTCGTTAATAGCCCGCGATGGGCTACTGTGACCAATACTTTTCGGAAATTTAGAAATGTGGAATCTGCCTGTTGCCCTTCATCCATAGTTTGCAGTATATCATGTGTGAAAAGAGAAAGCTGGGTTTCGCACGAGTGATGCTTTCTAGGGCCGTGCAGATATCTACATCTGCACCTACATGGATACTTCGCAAATCACAGTTAAGTGCCAGGCAGAGGGTTCATCGAACCACCTTCACAATTCTCTATTATTTCAATCTTGTATAGCGTACGGAAAGAACAAACACCTATATCTTTCCGTACTAGCTCTGATTTCCCTTGTCCGCAGCTCCTGGTCGTGCGGTAGCGTTCTCGATTCCCACTCCCGGGTTCGATTCCCGGCGGGGTCAGGGATTTTCTCTGCCTCGTGATGACTGAGTGTTGTGTGCTGTCCTTAGGTTAGTTAGGTTTAAGTAGTTCTAAGTTCTAGGGGACTGGTGACCATAGATGTTAAGTCCCATAGGCTCAGAGCCATCTGATTTCCCTTACTTTATTGTGGGGATCGTTTCTCTCTATGTAGGTCGGTGTAAACAAAGTATTTTCGCATTCGGAGGTGAAGGTTGGTGATTGGAATTTTGTGAGAAGGTTCTGTCTCAACGAAAAACGCGTTTACTTTAATGATGTCCAGCCCAAACCCTGTATCATCTCAGTGACACTCTCTCCCATATTTCGCAATAATACAAAACGTGCTGCCCTTCTTTGAACTTTTTCTATGTACTCCGTCAGTCCTGTCTGGTAAGTATCCCACACCGCGCAGCAGTATTCTAAAAGAGAACGGACAAGTGTAGTGTATGCAGCCTCCTTAGTAGATCTGTTACATTTTCTAAATGTCCTGCCAATAAAAAGCAGTCTTTGGTTAGCCTTCCCCACAACATTTTCTATGTGTTCCTTCGAATTTAAGTTGTTCGTAATTGTAATTCCTACCTATGTAGTTGAATTTACGGCCTTTAGTTTTGACTGATTTATCGTGTAATCGAAGTTTAACGGATTCCTTGTAGCAGCCCTGTGGATGACCTCACACTTTTCGTTATTTAGGGTGAACTGCCAATTTTCTCACCATTCAGATATCTTTACTAAATCGTTTTGCAATTCGTTTTGATCTTCTGATGACTTTATTAATCGATAAACGACAGCGTCATCTGCAAACAACCTAAGACGGCTGCTCAGATTGTCTCCCAAATCGTTTATATAGATAAGGAACAGCAAACGGATTACAACACTAACTTGTGGAACGCCAGAAATCACTTCTGTTTTATTCAACGACTTTCCGTCAGTTGCTGCGAACTATGACCTCTCTGACAGGTAATCACAAATCCAGTCACATAACTGAGACGACATTCTGTAAGCACGTGAAGCGGGGCGGGATCGATCGTCTGCGTTTTTGTTAACGCTATCGTTCAGTTCACCTACCTCGATAGCATTTTTTCCGGTGTCTCTTCACTCTGTGGTAGCAGATACATGCTAGGCAGTGTAAAGCAGCGTTGACGAAACCACCACACAGAGGCCGGATAACTCTAGTTGAAAGTCAGTTCCTAAAAGTTCATGATTAAAAAATCGTTTTAAATTAGATTAACTCTGCTTTTTATTCATACTGAAACACATGATAGGGCTATCAAGTCCGCATTTAATATGGTAATATCGAGGGTAGATTAAAGTCTCCACATACTGTAATTGTATGAGTCGGGTATGTGTTTTAAATCAAACTCAAGTTTCCTTTGAACGTTTCAGCAACTGTATCGTCTGAATTGGGAGGTGGCTAAAAGGATCCAATTGTCATTTTATTCTCGTTTCCAACATGACCTCAGCCCTTTCTAACTCACTGGAACTATCTACTTCAATTTCGCGACAAGATAAACTATTTCTAACATCAACAAACACGCCACCGCCAACCGTGTTTAGCCTAACCTTTCGGAACACCTTTAGGTTCTCTCAAAAATTTCGGCTGAGCTTATCTCCGGCTTTAGCTAGCTTTCAGTGCCTATAACGATTTTAGTATCAGGGCTTGGAGCTCTGGTACTTTCACAACACAGCTATGAGAATTTACAACTGTTATATCGATGCTTCCCGTATCTACGTTCTTCCTGTGTTCGGCCTGTAACCTTTGTGACTGAAGCCCTTCTTGTGTTTTCCCGAGACCCTCTAACTTAAAAAACCGCCCGGTTCACGCCAGACAGCCCCTGCTACCCGTGTAGCCGCCTCCTGCGTATAGTGGACACCTGACCTATTCAGCGGAACCTGAAACCCAACCACCCTTTGGCGCAAGTCGAGAAATCTGCAGCCTACACGGTCGCGGAACCGTCTCAGCCTCTGATTGAGAACCTTCACTCATCTCTGTACCAGAGGTCCGAAATCGGTCCTGTGTACTATGCTGCAAATGGTTAGCTGTGCATAAATCTTGCAAGCAAGACTGGCAGCCTTTACCTTCTGTTAGCCGCTCGAAACTAGAGAGAATCTGTTCTGATCCAAAGTGACACACTTCATTGGTACCGACGTGAGCAACCATCTGCAACTGGCGGTACCATGTGCTCTTCATGGCACCCAGGAGGACCCGTTCCACGTCTGGAATGACTCCACCCGGTCTGCACACGGAGTGCACACTGGTTTTCTTTCCTTTCTTGGCAGCCAAGTACCTAAGGGACACCATAACGCAACCAACGTTGGAGCTCCCAACTATCACTAATCTCAACCTCCGTGATTGTCCAGGTTTTGCAGGCTGAGAGGTTTCCTCTGAAATAGGCCAGGTGACGGCATCGGGCTCAGCGACAGTGTCAGCCACAGACAGCACCTGGAACCTGTTTGTCATACAAACTGGGAGGCCTTACACGTGGCTGCTGGGTAGTCTTTCGCCGCCTGCTACGCCCCGGGGCGATCTCCCACTCAACCACAGGTGGGGGGTCAACCTCAGTGTGAGCAGTAACTTGGCTGGCCACCAGTGAGGACCAGTCGGAGGACTCGGGCGTGCTGGATGCCCGTTGGATCCCACGGCCGGCCCACAACAGTGGGGCCCATCCACTGCAGCCTCAAGCTGTGTAGTCAAAGCCATCACAGTCTGGAGCTGAGAGTGAAGTGTCACCAACTCGGCTCGCATCCTCACACAACAGTCGCAGTCCCTGTCCATACTAAAGACCGTGGAAAACTAAACTATGCAGATAAACGGACTATCAGTAGGTGCTGCAAAACTGTGTCCAATAAATTAGATTAATACACAGAGATTCAAAAACTCCTCACGTCCCCAGACCTCAGTCCGCGCGATTATTGGCTTTGGGGTTACCTGAAGTCGTGATCGACCGACATCTCTAGGGATGCTGAAAGACAACATCCGACGCCAATGCCTCACCATAACTCCGGACATGCTTTACAGTGCTGTTCACAACATTGTTCCTCGACTACAGCTATTGTTGAGGAATGATGGTGGACATATTGAGGATTTCCTGCATAAAGAACATCATCTTTGTTTTGTTATGCTAATTATTGCTATTCTGGTCAGTTGAAGCGCCATCTCTCGGACATTTTTTGAACTTTTGTATTTTTTGGTGCTAATAAAACCCCATGTCATTCCAAGCATGTGTGTCAATTTGTACCTCTCTATCTTCATTATTCCGTGATTTATTCAGTTTTCAAATTTATACTGACTTTTTGATCACCCAGTATAAATGACTTAGTAGCTAATGTCGGACGTTCCATGCGGCTTTTCGCGAATGATGCTGTAGTATACAGAGAAGTTGCAGCATTAGAAAATTGCAGCGAAATGCAGGAAAATCTGCAGTGGATAGGCACTTGGTGCAGGGAGTGGCAACTGACCCTTAACATAGACAAATGTAATGTATTGCGAATACATCGAAAGAAGGATCCTTTATTGTATGACTATATGATAGCGGAAAAAAACACTGGTAACAGTGACTTCTGTAAGATATCTGGGAGTATGCGTACGGAACGATTTGAAGTGGAATGGTCATATAAAATTAATTGTTGGTAAGGCGGGTGCCAGGTTGAGATTCATTGGGAGAGTCCTTAGAAAATGTAGTCCATCAACAAAGGAAGTGGCTTACAAAACACTCGTTCGACCTATACTTGAGTATTGTTCATCAGTGTGGGATCCGTACCAGGTCGGATTGACAGAGGAGATAGAGAAGATCCAAAGAAGAGCCGCGCGTTTCGTCACAGGGTTATTCAGTAAGCGTGATAGCGGTACGGAGATGTTTAGCAAACTCAAGTGGCAGATTTTGCAAGAGAGGCTTTCTGTATCACGGTGTAGCTTGCTGTCCGGGTTTCGAAAGGATGCGTTTCTGGATGAGGTATCGAATATATTGCTTCCCCCTACTTATACCTCCCGAGGATATAACGAATGTAAAATTAGAGAGATTCGAGCGTGCACGGAGGCTTTCCGGCAGTCGTTCTTCCCGCGAACCATACGCGACTGGAACAGGAAAGGGAGGTAATGACAGTGGCACGTAAAGTGCCCTCCGCCACACGCCGTTCTACATCTAATTAATTTCACGTCTGCGGATCCGGAAGTTGAATTATGTGCAACTAGTCTACTAGTTTCTCCAGAAAGATCTGACTTTTGCTGATCTACCATTACGTCATGAGCAGCCTGTATGGTCTGAAATGATCCCCGGGTTTGACCCTCCACGCCAAGCAAGCGATTGGTTTCCGACACAGCTCCTTTAAGCATTCCTGTATTTTCTTTTGACACTTCAGTATGCAAAGTTACTACTTTATCCTGAACAGCCTGCTGATGGCCAACTTGTTCAGAAACAATTAACTGCTGAAATTCATCACATCCCTTCTTAGGAGACTCTAAGTCTTTCAGCACTGCAGATTCCACAAATTCATAACCAGTTGTTTGCATTCATCGTGAACCACTTTTGTCTATCCCCGTAGTTCGTCAGCTATATCTGAAAATTCTGACTCCCATTTTTTCCACTTGTTTCGATTATTCCACGAGACGTTCATCTAATTGATTTTTTAAAGTAACCATTTCGCCGGATAGTGCGCTATCTTCCCTTTCAACTCTGCCTTCACAGATTCCACTTTTGCCGGCCGGAGTGGCCGTGCGGTTCTAGGCGCTACAGTCTGGAGCCGAGCGCCCGCTACTGTCACAGGTTCGAATCCTGCCACGGGTATGGATGTGTGTGATGTCCTTAGGTTAGTTAGGTTTAATTAGTTCTAAGTTCTAGGCGACTGATGACCTCTGAAGTTAAGTCGCATAGTGCTCAGAGCCATTTGAACCAATTTTGTGTCTTTAGAAAAGTGCAAATATCGACTGACTGACTGACTGAACTACTTAAACCTAACGAACCTAAGGACATCATACACACCCATGCCCGAGGCAGGAATCGAACCTGCGACCGTAGCGTTCGCGCGGTTCCAGACTGTAGCGCCTAGAACCGCTCGGCCATCACGGCCGGCTAGAAATGACATAATCTGGTTAGTTTCTATCCCAGCAACAACTTGTTGCGATTACTATGCTCTTCAGGCTCTTCTAGAATTCTAGTACTTACGGAGTGATAATGGCCTGAATCATATATTTTCCATAACTTAATTTCTTCCTTCTTAAACTGTATGCGGAGTCAACTACATATACATTCACTATTTCATTGTTGGTTGTACCCTCTACACTACTATCAAGCATCTCTCTTCCTTAATCTTAATATTACTAAAATTATTGGAGGGTTCCCCTGACTCATTAAGAGGAGGAAAACTATCCTTGTCTGCTTGTTCAGCCATGTTCTACTAATTACTAAAATACTTCTCAGAAAACAAAACAATGCTCGATCACTTTTTTGTTGTGTTCTCACAGCAATGCGCTGAAACGGCGTGTTAATCGGCGTAAATGGCACACGTAGCTTGCCCGGCTTTACGGGCGCCGTGATTTCCGTCTGCTAGCTGCTCGGCTGCCCCTCATCTTCGGTGAAAGTGAAACGAAGAATTGCTGGACACCCAGTTTGTGCCAGACGTCTATGATCCTCTGTTGTGCCTTCTGCTGAGTGCTACTGACACGTTCCGCTCCCGGCGCGCGATTAATATTTTTACACTGATGGCTGCTGTTCACGTCAGTGTTCTGTCAGATTATAAAATAATTACAATAATGGCCATTAAAATTGCTATTCCAAGAAGAAATGCAGATGATAAACGGGTATTCATTGGACAAATATATTCTACTAGAACTGATATGTGATTACTTTTTCACGCAATTTGGATCCATAGATCCTGAAAAACCAGTACCCAGAACAACCATCTGTGGCCGTAATAACGGCCTTGATCCGCCTGGGCATTGAGTCAAACAGAGCTTGGATGGCGTGTACAGGTACAGCTGCCCATGCAGCTTCAACACGATACCACAGTTCATTAAGAGTAGTGACTGGCGCATTGTGACGAGCCAGTTGCTCGGCCACCATTGACCAGATGTTTTCAATTCGTGAGAGATTTGGAGAATGTGCTGGCCAGGGCAGCGGTCGAACATTTTCTGTATCCAGAAAGGCCCGTACAGGACTTGCAGCATGCGGTCGTGCTTTATCCTGCTGAAATGTAGGGTTTCGCAGGCATCGAATGAAGGGTTAGAGCCACGGGTCGTAACACATCTGAAATGCAACGACGACTGTTCAAAGTGCCGTCAGTGCCAATAAGAGGTGACCGAGACGTGTAACCAATGGCACCCCATACCATCACGTCGGGTGATACGCCAGTATGGCGATGACGAATGCACACTTCCAACGTGCGTTACCCGCGATGTCGCCAAACACGAATGCGGCCGTCATGATGCTTTAAACAGAATGATGCTTTAAACAGAACCTGGATTCGTCAGAAAAAATGACGTTTTGCCATTCGTGCACCCAGGTTCGTCGTCGAGTACACCATCGCAGGCGCTCCTGTCTGTGATGCAGCGTCAAAGGTAACCGCAGCCATGGTCTCCCAGCTGATAGTCCATGCTGTTGCAAACGTCGTCGAACTGTTCGTGCAGATGGTTGTTGTCTTGCAAACGTCTCCATCTGTTGACTCAGGGATCGAGACGTGGCTGCACGATCCGTTACAGCCATGCGGATAAGATGCCTGTCATCTTGACTGATAGAGATACGAAGCAGTTGGGATCCAGCACGGCGTTCCGTATTACCCTCCTGAACCCACCGATTCCATATTCTGCTAACAGTCATTGGATGTCGCGATACGATAACCGCAATCGCGATAGGCTACAATCCGACCTGTATCAAAGTCGGAAACGTGATGGTACGCATTTCTCCTCCTTACACGAGGCATCACAAAAACTTTTCACCAGGCAACGCCGGTCAACTGCTGTTTGTGTATGAGAAATCGGTTGGAAACTTTCGTCATGTCAGCACGTTGTAGGTGTCGCCACAGGCGCCAAACTTGTCTGAATGCTCTGAAAAGCTAATCATTTGCATATCACAGCATCTTCTTTCTGTCGGTTAAATTTCGCATCTGTAGCACGTCATCTTCGTGGTGTAGCAGTTTTAATGGCCAGTAGTGTATTCTGCGCACTGGCTCACACTGCGGAATTCTGATGCTTGTCTTTACTCATTCCTGATAATTACTAATTATCTTTACTTCGCTAATGTTAACCTATCTTTATCGTACTTGATTCTATAATAGGAGCTACAGTCCCTGGAAACTGTATTCTCGTCCCTGATGCACTATTTAGCAACTTGTTTCGCAGCCGATCGTACGATTCTGGAGTATTTCCCCGGGTGATGCAACATTTTAAAACTTAAAAGGCACGGTGGAGGGTCATAAAATGTATTAATCAGTTATACCTGACTATTTCTGTAACTGGTATATGCTAATCTTAATATCAAAACCTAAACATAAATGTGTTTGAATTGTGTCGGTTGGATGCCAATGACCAGTTACTTGAGTGCAAAGGTGCCACTTTCTGCATTTGCCAGGATGTGCAGCATGCCAGAGGCCATTATAATTATACAAATGATGATTATATTGAGGTGGCCTGGGAAACAGGGTTGCTTAGGCCCGAGTAAAAATAACAAAATTGCAATAACCTTCAAATGTAAGTGAGAGGTGCTTTGGCCTCTAATAAACAGCAGCTACAATAGCAAGGGATTGATAGATATCGTTGTGTTTGGCACCTTTTGTTTAAGAAGAGAACAAGTAAGACAGCACCTTGTGCGATACTTCCATAAATCATGTTAAATATAATTCTCTTCACAAATCAAGTACTCACTACAAAGAGAATCTTTACTCTCACTAGCCATTTATAGAACTTCAGAAATCTATCTCAAGCACTTGGTAATTTAACATACACTCCTGGAAATGGAAAAAAGAACACATTGACACCGGTGTGTCAGACCCACCATACTTGCTCCGGACACTGCGAGAGGGCTGTACAAGCAATGATCACACGCACGGCACAGCGGACACACCAGGAACCGCTGTGTTGGCCGTCAAATGGCGCTAGCTGCACAGCATTTGTGCACCGCCGCCGTCAGTGTCAGCCAGTTTGCCGTGGCATACGGAGCTCCATCGCAGTCTTTAACACTGGTTGCATGCCGCGACATCGTGGACGTGAACCGTATGTGCAGTTGACGGACTTTGAGCGAGGGCGTATAGTGGACATGCGGGAGGCCGGGTGGACGTACCGCCGAATTGCTCTAACACGTGGGGCGTGAGGTCTCCACAGTACATCGATGTTGTCGCCAGTGGTCGGCGGAAGGTGCACGTGCCCGTCGACCTGGGACCGGACCGCAGCGACGCACGGATGCACGCCAAGACCGTAGGATCCTACGCAGTGCCGTAGGGGACCGCACCGCCACTTCCCAGCAAATTAGGGACACTGTTGCTCCTGGGGTATCGGCGAGGACCATTCGCAACCGTCTCCATGAAGCTGGGCTACGGTCCCGCACACCGTTAGGCCGTCTTCCGCTCACGCCCCAACATCGTGCAGCCCACCTCCAGTGGTGTCGCGACAGGCGTGAATGGAGGGACGAATGGAGACGTGTCGTCTTCAGCGATGAGAGTCGCTTCTGCCTTGGTGCCAATGATGGTCGTATGCGTGTTTGGCGCCGAGCAGGTGAGCGCCACAATCAGGACTGCATACGACCGAGGCACACAGGGCCAACACCCGGCATCATGGTGTGGGGAGCGATCTCCTACACTGGCCGTACACCTCTGGTGATCGTCGAGGGGACACTGAATAGTGCACGGTACATCCAAACCGTCATCGAACCCATCGTTCTACCATTCCTAGACCGGCAAGGGAACTTGCTGTTCCAACAGGACAATGCACATCCGCATGTATCCCGTGCCACCCAACGTGCTCTAGAAGGTGTAAGTCAACTACCCTGGCCAGCAAGATCTCTGGATCTGTCCCCCATTGAGCATGTTTGGGACTGGATGAAGCGTCGTCTCACGCGGTCTGCACGTCCAGCACGAACGCTGATCCAACTAAGGCGCCAGGTGGAAATGGCATGGCAAGCCGTTCCACAGGACTACATCCAGCATCTCTACGATCGTCTCCATGGGAGAATAGCAGCCTGCATTGCTGCGAAAGGTGGATATACACTGTACTAGTGCCGACATTGTGCATGCTCTGCTGCCTGTGTCTATGTGCCTGTGGTTCTGTCAGTGTGATCATGTGATGTATCTGACCCCAGGAATGTGTCAATAAAGTTCCCCTTCCTGGGACAATGAATTCACGGTGTTCTTATTTCAATTTCCAGGAGTGTAGTTACAACACAGAAAAATAATATATGACTAAAAATGTACTTGCGATAATTAATTTTGCACTGCCACACTGGTCTTTCAGTAATGATTCTAAATTATGCTTTTGCTCATCAGTGCATAATAAATAGATAAGGAATCGGGATTCAGTACGTCTATCACATGACCAATCTGCCATCTGCGTGGTTAAAACTTGAAGACTCAAACAACAGAAATCTCGCAAGCACCGAAGTGCATCGAAACGGATGTGGTAGAGTGGACGTGGAGAGATTATTGGGATATGCAGAATTATTTAACATCCTTGACTATTGCAACCTGTGCCGATAATGCAGAACACAATTTCCAGTTGGAACGAGCTGCCTGTGTACAAAAAACATATTGGATACCCTGTCATTTACGACCAGTGATGGAGGAGTTTATTGGTCAACAGCTGCAGGACAAAGCTCCAGTTCATGGTTAGCACCGGTAGTGATTGTGCCAAAGAAATCGTCAGATGGTAAGAAGGCTTATAGATCCACCTGCGATTGTAGGTATTTAAAGCAGCGAGCAACAACTGATGTGTACCCCATGCTGAGCATTACAGATATCTTAGGGCTTACACGATATGGGGCCATGCTGTCATCTTACCACCACTGATTCATGACGTGGATATCACAGATCGTAAGTTGCGCTGGAACGTTGACCTAAAACAGCGTTTTCAGTTCCATTTGGTCTTCATCAGTATCATCAGATGCCTCTCTGTTTGAAAAATGCACCAACAACTTTCCAAAACTTGAAACTTCCTGACAGATTAAAACTGTGTGCTGGACCGAGACTGGGCCTCGAACTCGGGACCTATGTCACGGGCAAGTGCTCTACCAACTGAGTTACCCAAGCACGATCACGACCCGTCCTCACAGCTTCAATTCTGCCAGTACCTCGTCTCCTACCTTGCCCGCGAAAGGCAAAGGTCCCGAGCTCGAGTCTCTGTCCGGCACACAGTTTTAATCTGTCAGGGAGTTTCATATCAGCGCACACTCCACTGCAGAGTGAAAATCTCATTCTTTCGAAGACTTGTTTGATGAAGAGCTGTGGAGCCTGAAACCGAAACAGGGCGTGCTCTAACTGGACAATATTATTGTTTCCTTCAAGGACATCCGGGAACACTTGATACATCTGTGAAAGGTATTTGAATGGTTACGTGAGGCATGACTGTCCCTTAGATTAGAAAAGTGCCACTTCATATAACAGGGGGTCTGCTACTTAGGCACATTATCAGGTAAGACAGTGCACAAACTGACTACTTACTGGTACAAGCTGTAAAGGATTTCCTAACGCCAAGCACAGTAAAGGAATTAAAGTAATATCTTGGGATTGCTAATTTTTATAGAAGATACGTTCTAAAATCTGGGGAGATAGCAGACCCCTTGTTACATTTGTTAAAAATGGGAGTAAAGTTCGACTCCGGATTGTGAAGCAGTATTTGAGGGACTGAAAGAATTGTTGACCACCAGTCCCGTCCTTGTTTTTCCTGTCTGTTAAAAACAGTTCCTACTGTCGTGTGACTCGAGGAATCATGCTCTTGTCTGTGTTTTAAGTCAAGAGATAGATGGGAAAGAACACTCAATAGCATACACTTCTAGACAGCTCAATAAGATGCAAAATAACTATTACACTACTGAAAACAAAATGCTCACGCTAAATTTTGGCATCACTTATTTATGTTGTTATATGTATGGTCCACGTTTTAAGGTCATAGCGAATCACACAGTTCTAAAATGGCTTCTGGGACTAAAATACCCAAGCAGTCGTTTGACCCGCAGGGATTCACGATTAAGCGAATTTGATTTTGAGGTTGTACACTATCGAGGAAAATCTCACGGGAATGCACACAGATTGAGTCTCGAAGAAGACACCACAGAATTTCAGTGTCAGTGTGGAAGAATGGCGCAGTGCCAAGCCGCTGACCTGGTTTGTCAGCAGTTCACGAGGCAGAAACAATTCAGCTCTGACGACAGCTTCTTGTAGAAGCAAACATGTTGTGGCTGATGCATAGTTGTACCGGAAAGCTAGCAATACGAGGTGTTGAGGGCAGCTGGACATATAGCACGATGTGCCACAGAGTGCTGCATTGTGGACAACTTCTAGCGGTCAGAAGGAAACAAGATGTAGAGCATTATGTACTTGACGACTCAACACAAAAGTTTTATTTCACGTACAGATAAGTGTTGTGGATCAGTGGACAAAGTTCAAAACCATAGTGCAATATGCATTAGATGAATATGTACCAAGCAAGATCGTAAGAGATTGAAAAGAGCCACCGTGGTACAACAATCGAGTTAGAAAACTGCTTCGGCATCAAAGGGGACTTCACAGCAAATATAAACATAGTCAAAGCCTTGCAGACAAAGAAAAATTACACGAAGCGAAATGTAGTGTGAAGAGCGCTATGCTAGAGGCGTTCAACGAATTCGAAAGCTGTTTCACAGGGGAAAACTGCACTGTAATTCCTTCTATAGATTGTCGCACAGATGACAAAATGGTAGATATAGAAATAGATGACAGAGGGATAGAAAAACAATTAAAATCGTCCAAAAGAGGAAAGGCCGCTGGAGCTGATGGGGTACCAGTTCGATTTTACACAGAGTACGCGAAGGAACTTGCCCCGTTTCTAACAGCGGTGTACCGTAGGTCTCTAGAAGGGCGTAGCGTTCCAAAAGATTGGAAAAGGGCACAGGTCATTCCCGTTTTCAAGAAGGGACGTCGAACAGATGTGCAGAACTGTAGACCTATATCTCTAACGTCGATCAGTTGTAGAATTTTGGAACATTTATTATGTTCGAGTATAATGACTTTTCTGGAGACTAGAAATCTACTCTGTAGGAATCAGCATGGGTTTCGAAAAAGACGATCGAGTGAAACCCAGGTCGCGCTATTCGTCCACGAGGCTCAGAGGGCCATAGACACGGGTTCTCAGGTAGATGCCGTGTTTCTTGACTCCTGCAAGGCGTTTAATACAGTTCTCCACAGTCGTTTAATGACCAAAGTAAGAGCATATGGACTATCAGACCAACTGTGTGACTGGATTGAAGAGTTCCTAGATAACAGAACGCAGCTTGTCATTCTCAATGGAGAGAAGTCTTCCGAAGTAAGAGTGATTTCAGATGTGCCGCAGGGAAGTGTCGTAGGACCGTTGCTATTCACAATATACATAAATGACCTTGTGGATAACATCAGAAGTTCACTGGGGCTTTTTGGGGATGATACTGTAGTATATCGAGAAGTTATAACAATGGAAAATTGTACTGAAATGCAGGAGGATCTGCAACGAATTGACGCATGGTGCAGGGATTTGCAATTGAATCTCAATGTAGACAAGTGTAATGTGCTGCGAATACATAGAAAGAAAGATCCTTTTTCATTTCGCTACAATATAGCAGATCAGCAACTGGAAGCAGGTAATTCCATAAATTATCTAGGAGTAGGCATTAGGAGTGATTTAAAATGGAATGACCATATAAAATTGATCGTTGGTAAGGCGGATGCCAGACTGAGATTCATTGGAAGAATCCTAAGGAAATGCAGTCCGAAAACAAAGCAAGTAGGTTACAGTACACTTATTCGCGCACTGCTTGAATACTGCTCACGGGCGTGGAATCCGTACCAGATAGGGATGATAGAAGAGATAGTGAAAATCCAACGGAGAGCAGCGCGCTTCGTTACAGGATCATTTGGTAATCGCGAAAGCGTTACGGAGATGATAGATAAACTCCGGTGGAAGACTTTGCAGGAGAGACGCTCAGTAGCTCGGTACGGGCTTTTGTTGAAGTTTCGAGAACATACCTTCACCGAGGAATCAAGCAGTATATTGCTCCCTCCTATGTATATCTCACGGAGAGACCATGAGGATAAAATCAGAGAGATTAGAGCCCACACAAAGGCATACCGACAATCTTTCTTTCCACGAACCATACGAGACTGGAATAGAAGGGAGAACCGATAGAGGTACTCAAGGTACCCCCCACCACACACCGTAAGGTGGCTTGCGGAGTATGCCCTCAAAGAGCCGAGAAGTGTCGTTAACGGATCTCATTACAAAGGTTACCTGGGGCAGAGGGACCATTCCAAACGATTGGACTAAACGTCCACAGCCCCTTCGCACAAAAACCAGTAGGGAATCGACATGTGTTAACTGTAATTGACAATTTCTCACTTTTTTGACCATTGTAGCTATACTAAATCAACAGACAGAAATGGTGCGGCAGGCTATGGTTAATCAACGGTTGCTGCAATTCGGAACACAAGAGACTGTAATAATTGATCAAGGCACTAGCTTTATGTCTGAGTTATTGAAGCAAATATGCCGACTGTTGCACATAAATAAGTTACGAACTACTCCACTGCACCAGTAAGTGAATGGCAGAACTGAAGAGGTCACAGGACAGCGGGAAAATGGCTCTGAGCACTATGGGACTTAACTGCTGAGGTCATCAGTCCCCTAGAACTTAGAACTACTTAAACCTAACTAACCTGAGGACATCACACACATCCATGCCCGAGGCAGGATTCGAACCTGCGACCGCAGCGGTCGCGCGGTTCCAGACTGAAGCGCCTAGAACTGCTCGGCTACTCCCAGCGGGAAAAAGTTAAGTTACTACATAAATAGCAGCCATGATAACTGTGCCCTTCTACAATTCGTCGTGGTCACGTACAGCTAGAAGAACTATGAAAATACAGGTTTATCCCCCTATGAGGTTGTTTTCGGCCAAAAAATTGCCTTCCCTTTCGAATTATGCCAACGCACTCTGGGAAGAGATATATCCTCCGTTTGAGATTTTTCTAAAAACTGTTTAGAACGTATCTGGTGTCACGTTAAAAAGATGAATACGAAAGCTCTAGGAAGACAAGAAGGCACCTACAACAAAAGACGAAATTACCCAACTACCACGTCAGGCAGTGGGTGACGTTTCTAACCTTTACGTGCCCGAAAGAAAACACTGAAATGTTACCAGGTAGTTGTAATGAGGTCTACAGTTAATATCAAACTACAACTTCCGACCCGAAGCACAGTGGTGCACGTGGAAATAATTCGTCCGTTTCTGGGTCTATCTGAAATATTGCCTAAATTACAGGCAGCCCCTTCTGATGAGGGAAGGAAACTGGTCGGAGGAAAAAAGAAAAAGAATGTTAGAACTAGACAAGTGAAGCACAATGTACCAACAGTTTTTCTGACACATCCATACACCTTAAGACCATGAGATGGCCTTGCAAGCTAATTTTTTGTGTTTTCTAATTAGTTATTAGTGATATTTGTGAGTATATCTTATGGTTATATCAACGTTTGTGTTGCTTTTATGAGGGAACCTTAGTTAAGAAGGAAAACATTGATTCCTCATCGTGCAGTTCGTTTACTGTTTTGTTGGATATGTAGTTTGGGTAGAGGTAGTTCTGCGGGCTTATTAACAGGAGGTAGGGTGGCAGTAAATGAAAGTGAGTATGTGTACGTGTGACACACTTTGGCGTTTAAGGTTGAAGATTGTTTATAATGGATGTTTTCTACGTCATACACATATTTAAGATGATGTGGAATTTCAGGAAGTACCATGCTCCACTGCGGAATTACTGTAGAGCAGAACAGGGCAAGTCACTGTCTGCCCCACAAAGCAAATACATACTGCTTCCTAGTCTTCCGAGTATACACCGTTTCGCTCTGAAAAGCCTACGATAGAATGCACCAGGGAGATTATTACAAAGTGAAAACGAATTCTTTAAAAAGACAGAGCCACATTGGCTATTCTCAGTCCCAAAACCGGTAGCCATAATTTGCACCTGCTACGAACTAGGTCACTTCAGCGGCGCACAGTGGATGGAATTGGAGGGGCAGGGATTGCTGACGAACTGTACACGATTAGACATCTCAGAACCTACACACATCAAAAAAAGTTTTACATCATCCCAGTTCCCAGAACTCCTGGAGATAGACGTTGACTGTGGATATTGTATCACAGACACAGTCACTTTGACTGTTCAAAGGTGTCACTAAACTCGCCCAAAGGTGTAAACAACCATGCATGAACAGCGCCTATTAGACGGAGGGGGTCCGACAGCCGATCACTTCCAGTCATTCCACCAGGAAGGAGGTACACGGCTCGTGTTGTCTGTAGTTCAACCATGCCTAGACGGTCAGTACCGCGGCTCGATCGCGTCCGCATTGTTACTTTGTGCCAGGAAGCTCTCTCAACAAGCGAAGTGTCCAGGCGTCTCGGAGTGAACCAGAGCGATGTTGTTCGGACATGGAGGAGATACAGAGAGACAGGAACTGTCGATGACATGCCTCGCTCAGGCCGCCCAAGGGCTACTACTGCAGTGGATGACTGCTACCTACGGATTATGGCTCGGAGGAACCCTGACAGCAACGCCATCATGTTGAATAATGCTTTTCATGCAGCCACAGGATGTACTGTTACGACTCAAACTGTGCGCAATAGGCTGCATGATGCGCAACTTCACTCCCGACGTACATGGCGAGGTCCATTATTGCAACCACGACAACGTGTAGCGCAGTACAGATGGACCCAACAACATGACGAATGGGCCGCTCAGGATTGGCATCACGTTCTCTTCACCGATGAGTGTCGCGTATGCCTTCAACGAGACAATCGTCGGAGACGTGTTTGGAGGCGACCCGGTCAGGCTGAATACCTTAGACACACTGTCCAGCGAGTGCAGCAAGGTGGAGGTTCCTTGCTGTTTGGGGTGGCATTATGTGGGGCCAACATACGCCGCTGATGGTCGTGGAAGGCCCTGTAACGGCTGTACGATACGTGAATGCCATCCCCCGACCGATAGTGCAACTATATAGGCAGCACATTGGCGAGACGTTCGTCTTCATGGACGACAATTCGCGCCCCCATCGTGCACATCTTGTGAATGACTTTCTTCGTGATAACGACATCGCTCGACTAGAGTAGCCAGAATGTTCTCCAGAAATGAACCCTATCGAACATGCCTGGGATATATTGAAAAAAGCTGTTTCTGAACGACGTGACTCACCGACCACTCTGATTAATCTACGCGGAATCGTCGTTGGGGAGTGGGACAGTCTGGACCAACAGTGCCTTGATGAGCTTGTGGATAGTATGCCACGGCGAACACAGGCATGAACCAATGCAAGAGGACGTGGTACTAGGTATTAGAGGTAGCGGTGTGTACAACAATTTGGACCACCACATCTGAAGGTCTCGCTGTATGGTGGTACAACATGCAATATGTGGTTTTCATCAGCAATAAAAAGGGTGGAAATGTTGTTTATGTTGATCTCTACTCCAATTTTCTGTACAGGTTCTGGAACTCGCGGAACTGAGGAGATGCAAACTTTTTTTTGATGTGTGTACTTTCCAGTTACCTGCAACCATCACTGGAACCACCGCACTGAACACTATGGTAATTATTCGTTAATCTACATACCAGACCTACCTTTCGAGATCTTGGCCAATGAAAACCTAATCTACTTAAATAACATGCTAGACCTGACCCTTCTTGCTTTCTTGGATCTGATGATAGCAACATAAAATGGTTGCGTGATGATGGAACACCTGCTCGATCATGTGAAAAAATTTCCGCCGGAACAACGCCACTGATTTATCATGATAGTGACTAGTACACCGGTTGCCTATGTAATTCTGACAATAATAAGTACTGCGTACTGCCACCTCAGACACAGCGTCACCCAAATCCCACCTTTACTTTCATTTAACTTGCGGGCCCTTAGTAGTTGTGTTGGCATCAGTGAAGAAGTGACTCAGCCGGAGGGAATTAAATGGCGAAAAAGAGAAGAAAAAATATAGACCTAGAATTCCATTTTTGAGCATCACAAAAGTGAGATAGTGTACATAACGTAATATGGAAAGGGAAGGAGGACAAACATAAAGGAAAAGTTCTGAAAAAGTTTTTCGTTCCGACTTCATGCGGTAGAATGTAAAGTGGAGAAACAATGATGGGAAAAATGTGTGTCTGTTTTGCAGCCAAACTCTTATGCAGTAATCAAGGGTCCTAGATTAATATAAGTAGAGAGGGGATGTAGCGGCCTAAAGCTCTAGTAGCATGAAAAACAGTCCAAAACCATAAACAGGTCGCAGCCACTGTTGCAAGCCAGATACCTGCCCTGCAGACACTGCAATTCAGCTAAAAACGCCCCTTCCACACCGGTATGCTTGTGGGCCAACGACCTGGGAGTCGAACAGCTTTCAGGAAGCTTTAGCAGTTTTGACTGACTGCCGCGTCAACATCAGCCAACCCCAGTCATAGACCTCAACTTCAGAAGTATCCACGAGACACAGGAACATGGCTCTTTTTCTAAGCGCTGGCCCACGGTATTTAAACCACCAGGTTCAGACCGTTATCGGCAGAGCTGGGCCTTACTATGACGTACAGCCTGTGCCAGTCATCGCGACACTCACGATGGATCTATGTTTGCCGCCTCCGGGCTTTGAAGCAGCGGCCACTGTCTGGCTGCCTGAGCCCGATTTATCAGCACCTGCCGCCCCCGCTACGGTGCAAGTTGATCCGCGAGTTCTGGACAGTCCAGCAGTGGCCGCAACACGCCTCCCCCCTCCAACCTGTAGTTCCGTGTCTATTGCGTGGGTAGTCCCACTAGGCTTTCCTGCCTAGCCCTGGCTAGAGCCTGGCTCATTGGCGCCTGCCGTCTACTTTCTGCTGCACATGCACTGATGTACATTCACGTACGGTTGTTAAAGCGAAATTTGGCAACAGATTAGCTGCATACACCGTCTGCACCTCAACCCAACTCCAGCAGAGTACTGCTCGCCCACACCTTAACTGAAGGACCACCCTGTTACACAACCAACAAGTATGAACAAGACACAAAATCTACAAATACGAGGCGTGTTAGGTAGTAATCCCTCCGAGTTCTTTTTTAAAAATAAAACAAACGTCATTAACTTTCTACGTCTTTATTCTTCGTGTCTACATATTTCTTTTTCAACGTAGTCGCCCTAGCTCTGAATACATTTCTCCCAACGAGAGCCCAGTTTGTTGATACTGTCACTGTAGAATGTTTGACTTTGTTTCCGGAGCAAACACTTCACCTCTTCTTGCACCGCTTCAGCACTGTCAAGGTGAAGTCCTTGAAGGTATTCTTTAAATTTTGGAAACAGATGGAAATCGGATGGGTCCAAGTCGAGACTGCATGGAGAATGATTGATGACAAGAAACCCAAAGAGTTGGATTGTTGCAGATGTCGCAGGGCTCGTGTGTGGCCTGGCATTTTCATGCTGATGGAGAGGGTGCTCGATGCGTGGACTAACGCTTCGAATTGGAAACTCGATTACAGCACTTCGTAACACGCCATGTAACACGCTACAATTTGGAGCCTTCTGTCGGCACATGGCTTCAAATATAAAGATGTAGACCGTTAATAACGTTTTTAAGAGCTTTCACATAAAAAATTCGGAGGCATTACTTTTCAGCACGCCCTCGTATAATGTAAGTGGGAGTGGTGATGTTCTATTAGCAGACAATTCCATCTTCTCCCCACCAACGTCAATGTCAAAATGTTCTTCTTGGGGATCCTTCATGATGACTTTACTTTGCATCCCAGTCCATTCCATTCCGTTGAGGTTTTGTGTGAGCACTGCGATTTGAAATGCATTGTGGAATGTTTCGACTTTCTGCGATGTGAAGAGTGAATTGACTTCAAATTCATCAGGTTATCCTTAAATTAAACTTTATTAGTAGCTAAAATTTCCGCAGCTGTTTTTCATGACGTTTCTGATTGCTGCTATTTCAATTGGCGATTGCCTTCATGCAGGTTGTTTTGCTGCTGATTTATTTTGCGATACTGGTGCTAGACTGCGTTTTTATCTATAAAAGGCAGTGACCCTCCTACCTGTAACTACAGAAATCTGACCATAAGCGTATCAAAACCCATGCATTATACATTGATGAGCAAGAACATTGTGACCACCAGCTTAATAGCTTGTTTTTCCGTCTTTGGAACGAAATACATCACTGATTCTGCGTATCAGGGATCAGACAGTTTTTTTGTCAGGTTTGTGGAGATATGTGGCGTTAGATGTCTACGCGCAGGTCACGGCTCGCTGATTTGCGTACGAAGTGATGGCGCCAGGTAGCGACGTGTCTTCGATTACTAAAAAAATGGTTCAAATGGCTCTGAGCACTATGGGACTTAACATCTGTGGTCATCAGTCCCGTAGAACTTAGAACTACTTAAACGTAACTAACCTAAGGACATCACACTCATCCATGCCCGAGGCAGGATTCTAACCTGCGACCGTAGCAGTCGCTCTTCGATTACTACCACAGATCCATGTAAGTGCAGGAGAACGTCTCTCATAGCATAATACTACTCCCACCAGCTTGCGTCCGTGGCACGTTGCACGTTTCGAGCCGCCGTTCACCCCGATGACGGCGTTTGTGGAGATGACCAGTGAGTGACCTAGTCTAGCAGAAATGTGATTCACCCGAAGTTCTGACACGTTTCCATTGATCGACTGACAAATCCCAATGGCCCCGTGCGCACTGCGGTCTTAATTCACGGTGCCGTTAGGTCAACATGTGAACATATAGGATTGGTCTGATAAAGAGCTCCATGTTCAACAATGTGAATGGTGTGCTCGGAAACACTTGTGCGTCCACCAGCATTGTGGTCTTTTGGTAGAGATGCTACAGATCACCATATATCCTACGTTACAGAGTAGGCAAGTCTCCGAACCCCACGTTCTGTGAAGAGTCGTGGACGTCTAACCGTTTAGCGCCTAGGTTTCACTGTCCCTGTACCTCTTTTCGTAGACGCCCACGACAGTAGCACGCAAACACACGACCAGCTTCGCCGTTTGCAAGATACTCGTTCACAGGCTCTGCGTAACAAAAATCTTTTCTTTGTCAAAGTCGCTTATCCCAATGGATTTCCCATTTGCAGCCCATATCTTCCCCAGGGTGATCCCTCGCCCGTGTCTGCTCCACCTACATACCATTGTTACCCGTCACGTGCCAGCAACACCACCAGACGGCATCTAACGTTACGGTGGGCGGATGTCATACTGTTTTGCATTATCAGTGTACACTCCCTAATGAGCCTAACATATTTCCTCTTTAGTTATAAATGTACATTACCAGCAGCAAGGTTAACAAAAAAAAACTGTCATAAATTTAAGAAATTAGGCATCCATTAATTTTGCCTAGAAAAACAAATAGAAAGATGTGAGACAGAAGCAAAATTTCGTAATAAATCTTTCGTAATATACAGAGCACTTGAGGGTAATTTAGATCTGTTTATAAACCACCTAGAAACTTTATTGGCCTCTTTAACTGCAAAGAAACAAAGAAGTAATGGATGTTTGTATTTTAGCGCAGATTTCCTTAAAAACTCTTCCATCAAGAATTAGTGATGTCACTAACTTTATTATACAACGTAACTCTACATTTACATCTACATCTACATACTTATTTCGCAAGCCAACGGACGATGCATGGCGGGGTGTACCGTGTATTATTACTAGTCATTTCCTTTCCTGTTCGATTAGCAAAAACAGCGAGGATAAAAGACTGCCTATATTCCTCTGTATGAGTCCTAATTTCTCGTATCCTTTCTTCGTAGTCCTTACGCGAAATGTATGTTGCCGGCAGCAGAATCGTTCTGCAGTCAGCTTCAAATGCCGATTCTCTGAATTCTCTCAATAGTGCTTCTCAAAAAGAAGGTCGCGTTCAGGCTGGTGATTCCCACTTGAGTTCCTGAAGTATCTCCGTAATACTTGTATGTTGTTCGAATCTACCGATAACAAATCTAGCAGCCGCCTCTGAATTACTTCGACGACTTCCTTTAATCCGACGTGGTGCGGATCCCAAACACCAGAGAAGTACTCAAGAACAAGTCATACTAGCGCCCTATACGTGGTCTCCTTCACAGACGAACACACTTTCCTAATACTCTCCCAGTAAACCGAAGTCGACCATTCAACTTCTCCACCACAATCCTCACATGCTCGTTCCATTTCACATCACTTTGTAACGTTATGATCAGATATTTGGACGACGTAATTGTGTCAAGCAGGACACTATTAATCCAATACTACATCCTAACATTATAGGTTTGTTTTTCCTGTTCATCCGCATTAATTTACATTTTTTCTGCATTTAGAGCTAGCTCTCATTCATCAAAATTACTGGAAACTTCGTCTAAGACATCTTGAATCCTCCTGCAGTCACTCAACTTCCACATCTTCCCCTACATCACAGCGTCATAAGCGAACAACCGGAAATTGCAACCCACCCGGTCCGACAGATACTTTATGGATGTAGAAAATGATAGTGGTCCTATAACACATCCCTGGGGTATTCCTGACGATATTCTTGCGTCTGAGGAACATTAGTCGTCGAGGAAAATAAAAATTATTCGAGTCACTCATGTCTGGGAACCTATTCCATACCTTCGTTAAAAGTCTGCACTGGGGCACCGTGTCAAGTACTTTTCGGAAATCTAGAAATAAGGAATCTGTCTGTTGCCCTTCATCCGTAGTTCGCAATACATCATGTGAGATGCTTTCAAAAAACCGTGCTGATTTGTGGACATAAGCTTTTCGGCCTCTGGGAAATTTATTATATTCGAACTCAGAATATGTTCTAGAGTTCTGCAGCAAACCGATGTTAAGGCTATTGGTCTGTGATTTTTCTTTTAACTTTTTTATATACAGGAGTCACCTGCGCATTTTCCAGCCGCTTGGGACTTTGCGCTGGGCGAGAGATTCCCGATAAATGCACTCTTAGACCTAGCGACTTATTTGTTTTCACCTTTTTCAGTTACTTCGCTACGCCAGGTATGCTTATTACTATGTCGTCCATACGGGAGTGCGTGCGATGGTCAAATGACGGCATGTCTGTACGATTCTCTTTCGTGAACGCTTTCTGAAACGAGAAATTTAAAACCGGCTTTCGTTTTTGTGTCTACTACTGCCGCACCAGACTGGTCAGCGAGTGACTGGATGGAAGCTTTAGACCCGCTTAGTGATTTTTCATTGTACCAGAATTTTATTAGGATTTTGGCCAGATCTTTTGCTAAGATGGTGGTAGTTGTTGCATGCTTCGTGCATAAATCTTTTCACAGACTCACGAATCTCTACTAAACTTTGCCTGTCGTTGTTTGCGCGTTCTCTTTTGAGCCGTGAGTGCAACAGCCTTAGTTTTCTTAGCATTTTCTGAATTTCGTTGTTAAACCCCGATGGATCCTTTCCATCCTTAATCCGCTTACTAGACACATACTTGTTCATAGCACGATTTACAATCTGTTTAAACTTTTCACATAATTCCTCTATGTCCATCGTATTGGAAATAAAATAATGTCAGTTCATTGTCTAAGTGAGATCCTAACAACTTCTTATCTCCTCCTGCTAGCAGAGACACTCCTAGCCTTATTCACCGATTTAGTAACTTTCGTAACCATTGTCGCTATGATGACATCATGATCACTAATCTCCGTCTCTATATTGACGCCATCGATAAGGTCCGGCCTATTTGTAGCTACAAGGTCTATGATATTTCCGTTGCGTATGGGTTGCCGAACTAGCTGCTCAAGACAGTTTTCGGAGAACGTGTTCCAAAGACACAGGCTGTCTGTCAGTACCCCGTGCAATGAACGCATAGACGTCCTAGTCTATATTCGATAGGTTAAAGTCGCCTCCAACTTTTTCATGACTCGGATATTTCCGCGCTATTGACTGTAGACTTTCTTTGAATGACTCTAGAACCATCACAGCTGAATCGGGTGGCCGGTAAAAACATCCAACAATTAACTTGGTTTCATCTAGACCTATTAAACGTGACAAGATCTCTTCATTGTCAACTAAATTTCGATCTCAACAGAGACAGTATTTTTGTCAACTGCAGTAGAGATGGGGCCCCTCCACGCTTTACACCAACGTGGAGACCAAACCAAACGTTCTACTGTCACCTCCGTAAACATGTTAGTTATCTAGTAAGTGGATCACAGGATGCTGGGCTGTGATGTTATCCGTGCGTTTGGGTAAGACTACGCATTAACACGGTCCATCAGGTGATAGATAGTGGACGAAACGCGAGTGAGGGTAGCGAATTGAAGAGCAGAGGGAAAAAAGTGCCAAGGCTCGTGCCGTGGGAAAGAAATCTCTGCAACAGTGGGATGGTTAGTAAGATCAGTAGTTGCTTACTAGCTGCGATAGTTCACGCAAGGTTGGATTTATTAGTATGGGTATCACGCATCATTACCTTGGCAAGCGATGGCGATGTATCCCAGTTGCTGCAGCCGCTACATTCCTGGAACAATCAAGATCGTTATACAGTAGTGAGAGATCGGCCATAGATCATCTCACTGTGTGGGGGATGTGTGGAGCTTGTGCGCATGCAGTGTACAGAACGGCTTCCCTGCGTGGTGCCAGTTATTCGGCAGTGTATTCCAGCTGGATATCCAGTAATGGCGTCTGATTAACAGGGGCTCACCTGTACCGTTGTGTTTGCGTGTGCTTGGCCATAGGTGTTAGGTCCTTACAAGTATGCCTTTTGGTCTTTTATGTTTCCACCTATGGTTGTGCTCGTAGTTCCCCAGATTCAGAATAAACGGGTTCTGCGAATGTCTGGAGTTTCTGTATAGTCTTGCGGTGAGTTTGTGGATTACCTCCGTGAGAGTCTCAAGTCGGTATTCCCGGTGAAGGTCCGCGATGCGTGTGTATCGTGGAGCACTGGTTATGATTTTGAGTACTTTGTTTTGTATGAGCTGCAGACTGCGCAGGCGTGTAGGCGCAGCGTATCCCCAGGCAGGAGCTGCGTACTTCATCAGGGGTCGGATAAGTGTCATGTACATGGACCTAGACACCCTTCTGTTCAGTGTGCTACGCCTGTTGAGCATAGGGTAGAGTTGTTTGAGCCTCGCGCTAGCTCGATTGGTCATGTGTTGTATGTGGTCCCCCCAAAGTAATTTCCGGTCCAGCCAGACACCGAGGTATTTGACTTTCTCACGGAAACGTATTGGGCGTGCATGTAGAGTTATTGGTCTGCAGTATCGGTGTTTGCACAGTTGCTTCGGTCTTCTAGTGAACAGAACGGCTTCGCACTTTTCGACGTTTACTCTAACACGCCATTTCTCCAACCAAGGCTCAGCCACTCTGAGTGCAGTCTGTAGGCGTGACGTAATGTTTGATGGTCTCCAATCTTGAGCGAGGATGGATGTGTCATCCGCGTAGATTGCCATCGTTGTGTTGTGTGTGGTTCGGAAATCGGTTATGTAGCGGTTGAACAGAAGGGGCCCTAGGATGCTTCCCTGGGGTACTCCCGCGTGTATACCGTGTCGTGTTGCTTGTTTGCCCTGCACGTCAGTGTTGAAACTCCTGTCTGTGAGGTATGAGTGTATTAAACGCACCAGCCCGTCGGGGAATCCCGCGTCGCTGAGTTTGTGAATGAGGCCGTTGTGCCATAGATGGTCGAAAGCCTTTTCGATGTCCAGGAACACCGCCCCTGTAGCTTTGTTTATGTTGAAGCCATTTATTTATTTTTATGTCAAGTTCCGTAGGACCAAATTGAGGAGCAAATCTCCAAGGCCATGGAACGTGTCAGTACATGAACTTACAACATAAAAGTAATAACAGATAAAAATAAATGTTCATGAACCTGAAAGAAAATCAGTCCATAAGTTTAAGCAAAAGCTATCAGCAATACAATGAGAATCAGCTTAATTTTTCAAGGAACAGAATAGAACGAGTGACCCATGAGGAAACTCTTCAGTTTCGATTTGAAAGCGCGTGTGTTATTGCTAAGATTTTTGAATGCGAGTGGCAGCTTATTAAAAATGGATGCACCAGTATATTGCACACCTTTTTGCACAAGAGTTAAGGAAGTCCGATCCAAATGGAGGTTTGATTTCTGCCGAGTATTAACCGAGTGAGAGCTGCTTATTGTTGGAAATAAACTAATAATGGTAACAAGAAACGACAATAAGGAATATACATATTGAGAGGCCAATGTCAAAATACACAGACTCGTGAACAGAGGTCGACAAGAGGTTCCTGAACTCACACCACTTATTGCCCGAACCGCTCGTTTCTGAGCCAAAAATATCCTTCTACGAGTGGGAAGAGTTACCCCAAAACATAATACCATAGACATAAGTGAATGAAAATAAACAAAGTAGACTAATTTACGTGTCGAAGTATCACTCACTTTCGATACCGTTCGAGTAGTGAAAATGGCAGTATTAAGTATTTCAACAAGATCCTGAACGTGGGCTTTCTACGACAGCTTACTATCTATCTGAACACCTAGGAATTTGAACTGTTCAGTTTCACTAATCATATGCCCGTTCTGTGAGATTAAAACGTCAGGTTTTGTTGAATTGTGTGTTAGAAACTGTAAAAACTGAGTCTTACTGTGATTTAACGTTAGTTTATTTTCTACAAGCCATGAACTGAGGTCATGTACTGCTCTACTTGAAACCGAGTCAATGTTGCACACAACATCCTTTACTACCAAGCTAGTGTCATCAGCAAACAGAAATATTTTAGAGTTACCCATAATACTAGAGGGCATATCACTTATATAAATAAGGAACAGGAGCGGCCCGAACACTGATCCCTGGTGCACCCCCCACTTGACAGTACCCCACTCAGATCCCACATGACAGCCGTTATCAACATTGTGAATAATGACCTTTTGCTGCCTGTTGCTAAAGTAAGAGGTGAACCAATTGTGAGCTACTCCCCTTATTCCGTAATGGTCCAATTTCTGGAGCAATATTGTGAGATCAACACAGTCAAATGCCTTTGTTAAATCAAAAAATACGCCAAGCGTGCGGCACTTTTTGTTTAGCCCATTCAGTACCTCACAGAGAAAAGGGAATATAGCATTTTCAGTTGTCAAACGACTTCTAAAGCCGAACTGTACATTTGATAGCAAATCGTGTGATATAAAATGATCAATTAACCTTACATACACAGCCTTTTCGATAATTTTTGCAAACACTGGTAGCATAGAAATAGGTCTAAAATTACCTACATTATCCCTTTCTCCCTTTTTATAAAGCGGCTTTACTACTGAGTGCTTTAATCGCTCAGGAAACTGACCATTCCTAAAGGAAAAATTACAAAGATGGATAAATACAGGACTAACATGTGCAGCACAGTACTTTAATTTTCTACTAGACACTCCATCATGCGAGTCCTTAGTCTTCAGTGACATAATTATTGACTCAATCTCCCTCTTGTCTGTATCACAGAGGAGTATTTCAGACGTCAATCTCGGAAAGGAATTTGGTAAGAAATTTATATGATTTCCTGTAGAAAATAAATTTTTATTTAATTCACCAGCAGTGCTCAGAAAATGGTTGTTTAATACTGTACATATATCTGATTTATCAGTAACAAAAATATTATTACTGCTAACTGACTTTATATCATCAACCTTGTGCTTCTGATCGGACACTTCTTTCACAACTGACCACATGGCTTTAACTTTATCCTGTGAATTAGCTATTCTATTTGCATACCACATACTTTTTGCCTTGCTAATAACATTTTTAAGCACCTTACAATACAGTTTCTAATGGGCTACTGTAGCGTGATTGTGACTACTTCTAACATTTTGATATAATTCCCGCTTTGTTCTACATGATATCCTTATCCCACAGTCAGCCAACTGGGCTGTCCATTACTGTTAGTACCCCGTTTAGAATGTTCTAATGGAAAGCAACTCTCAAAGAGCATGAGAAATGTGTTATGGAAAGCATTGTATTTATCATCTATATTATCGGCACTATAAAAATCTTGCCACTCTTGTTCCTTGACAAGTTTTGAAAAACTCTCTATTGCTGTTGGATTAACTTTCCTACGTAGTTTGTAAATAAATACGACATTGGTTTGAGTACAAAAACCTTTTAGTGTTAAAATTTGTGCATCATGGTCTGAAAGGCCATTCACCCTTTTACTAACAGAATGCCCATCTAGTAATGAAGAATGAATAAAAATATTGTCTATGACTGTGCTACTGTTCCCTTGCACCCTAGTTGGAAAAAAACACAGTTTGCATCAGATCATATGAATTTAGGAGATCTACCAACATCCTTTTTCTTGCACAATCGTGTACAAAATTAATATTGAAGTCACCACATATAACTACTTTCTGGTACTTCCTACAAAGTGAATCAAGAACCCTCTCTAGCTTAAGCAAAAATGCTCTGAAGTCGGAGTTTGGGGACCTATAAACAACAGCAATTAGAAGTCAAGTTTCACTAAATTCAACTAATGCTGCACAACTTTCAAATATCTGTTCAGTGCAGTGTAGTGATACGTCTATGGACTCAAATGAAATACTGTTTTTTACGTACAGAGCCACTCCCCCAACCCGCAAGGAACTCCTCGAGAAACAGGCAGCTAATCTGTAGCCTGGTAAAGGAAGCCTCTGAATTATCAAATTATTTAAGTGGTGCTCTGATACACCAATGATTTCAGAGTTAACATCTATTAGCAGTTCACTAACTTTATCTCTAATACTTCTTATATTTTGATGAAATGTGCTAATTCCTTCTCCACTTGGAAACATTACATCCTCTGGAGGTGAGCCCTTAGTTAGAGGCACTTCCTTTAAGCAGGTATACCTATCAGCTGACTTCAGTCTATAAAAGGTGCAGCTCTAACACCAACTACTACAGGAATTTTTCCATGAGTGATACCACTACCACCACCACCACCCACAGCACTGTCACCTATAAGCTTAGCCAGCCTCCCCTTCCCATACCTATTGAGGTGCAGGCCATGCCTAGTGAAACCTCATCTACTGATAGACCCAACTGGCACCACTGAGATGTGATCCATGCCCTCCGCCATCAGTGCCCTCCCCAGCCCCACATTAACGCGGCTAACAGCCGCATTAAGGTGAGGCCGATCATGACGCTGAAACAGTTGCACGAAATGCACATTAGTGCCACCAGTTTGAGTAGCTATCTTAACCAAGTCACCACTGACATCATATTCCCCGTCCCTATCGAGACTGTTGCCGTCTCCACCCACTATCACTACCTGATCCTCTTTCTTAAAATTCTTACGTAACTCCCCTATGATTCCAGTCAGCTGAGCCAACCCTGCACTAGGCTTCACAATGCTGGTGACCTGCTGCTCACTCCCCAACACTTCCTGCAACTGCTGGCCCACGCCTCTACCGTGGGAACTACCTAGCAGCAGAACCTGCTGCTGTTATACACTCCTGGAAATGGAAAAAAGAACACATTGACACAGGTGTGTCAGACCCACCATACTTGCTCCGGACACTGCGAGAGGGCTGTACAAGCAATGATCACACGCACGGCACAGCGGACACACCAGGAACCGCGGTGTTGGCCGTCGAATGGCGCTAGCTGCGCAGCATTTGTGCACCGACGCCGTCAGTGTCAGCCAATTTGCCGTGGCATACGGAGCTCCATCGCAGTCTTTAACACTGGTAGCATGCCGCGACAGCGTGGACGTGAACCGTATGTGCAGTTGACGGACTTTGAGCGAGGGCGTATAGTGGGCATGCGGAAGGCCGGGTGGACGTACCGCCGAATTGCTCAACACGTGGGGCGTGAGGTCTCCACAGTACATAGATGTTGTCGCCAGTGGTCGGCGGAAGGTGCACGTGCCCGTCGACCTGGGACCGGACCGCAGCGACGCACGGATGCACGCCAAGACCGTAGGATCCTACGCAGTGCCGTAGGGGACCGCACCGCCACTTCCCAGCAAATTAGGGACACTGCTGCTCCTGGGGTATCGGCGAGGACCATTCGCAACCGTCTCCATGAAGCTGGGCTACGGTCCCGCACACCGTTAGGCCGTCTTCCGCTCACGCCCCAACATCGTGCAGCCCGCCTCCAGTGGTGTCGCGACAGGCGTGAATGGAGGGACGAATGGAGACGTGTCGTCTTCAGCGATGAGAGTCGCTTCTGCCTTGGTGCCAATGATGGTCGTATGCGTGTTTGGCGCCGTGCAGGTGAGCGCCACAATCAGGACTGCATACGACCGATTCACACAGGGCCAACACCCGGCATCATGGTGTGGGGACCGATCTCCTACACTGGCCGTACACCTCTGGTGATCGTCGAGGGGACACTGAATAGTGCCCGGTACATCCAAACCGTCATAGAACCCATCGTTCTACCATTCCTAGACCGGCAAGTGAACTTGCTGTTCCAACAGGACAATGCACGTCCGCATGTATCCCGTGCCACCCAACGTGCTCTAGAAGGTGTAAGTCAACTTCCCTGGCCAGCAAGATCTCCGGATCTGTCCCCCATTGAGCATGTTTGGGACTGGATGAAGCGTCGTCTCACGCGGTCTGTACGTCCAGCACGAACGCTGGTCCAACTGAGGCGCCAGGTGGAAATGGCATGGCAAGCCGTTCCACAGGACTACACCCAGCATCTCTACGATCGTCTCCATGGGAGAATAGCAGCCTGCATTGCTGCGAAAGGTGGATATACACTGTACTAGTGCCGACATTGTGCATGCTCTGTTGCCTGTGTCTATGTGCCTGTGGCTCTGTCGGTGTGATCATGTGATGTATCTGACCCCAGGAATGTGTCAATAAAGTTTCCCCTTCCTGGGACAATGAATTCACGGTGTTCTTATTTCAATTTCCAGGAGTGTATGTTCAACGACCCGTAAGAGTTGTTGTGTTGTGGAGTGGTGATTCCTGAAGCCGAATTGCTCCGGTCTTAGGATGTCATTTGTTATGCAGTGCCTCGTGATGTGTTTGAGAATCACCTTCTCAACAATCTTACTTAGCGAGCTCAGAAGGTTGATGGGTCGGTATTTTTGTGGGAGGTTGTGGTCTTTCCCTGGCTTCCTGAACATCAGGACCTTGGGCGTCTTCCAGAAGGCGGGGAAGTGTTGCTATTATAATATGGCATTCGTTATGTGTGTTAGGTACTCAGTAGCTTTATCCGTGAACTCCTGGAGGACACGGTTTTGAATGCCATCATGACCAGGGGCTTTCCTAGCAGCGGAATGCATTATAGCCCAGGAGACTTCGGCTGTGCTAGCATGTCGAATGTTGTCGCACGATGGTTGGGCTAGAATGCGTGTAACCGCTTGGTCAGTAGCAAGAGTGAACACTGGATTTGATGGTACCAGATTAGGTGTAAATGACGCTGCGAGTGTGCGGGCCATTAGTTCTGCTTTCTCTTCCGCTGAGTATGCAGCTCCGACAGGCCCTTGAAGCGTTGGGGTGTATATTTTCTCCATGGTGAAGTGTCGGGCTAGTTGCCACACGCCAGGTCGCGCCGTGTCCAGCCCTTCGAGGTTTTGGTTCCACTGTTGTGTTCTATGTGCTTGCATTTTATCGTGTATGATGCCCTGTAGCCTGTTAATGTGCCGTTTGAAGTACTGACGCTTGGTTCGCTGCCATTGTCTCCTGAGGCGATTCCTCATTGAGATTAGGCCCAGGATTTCCTGGGGCAGGGCCGTACTGCGTTGTTGTGAGGTGCGATCAGGCATGGTGCCCGCCATTGCGTCCTGGACGGCGTTAGTGAGGCTTTCTACTGCCTCGTCAATTTGTGCTGTTTCATTAATTTCGTGTATGGGTGGGATGTGGCTATAGAGCGTTTCCTTGAACAATGACCAATTCGCACGCCAGTAGTCCAACATCTTGAGTTGTTCCATGTGCTGCAGTGTTTCCTCAATGTATAGTATGTAAACTGCAGTGAATACTTCCCCTCCTATGGCGTCTAATCTGTCGTTCCGATACACATTCCATGGCTCTCTAAATATCTGAGGGCTTCCAGCCAGCTCTCGGCCCCAAGAATACTTTGAGCTTCGTAGAGGGGAGTAAGTTCGGGGACCTTTTTCTACGAATACTTCGACAATTTACTGTTACAATAAAACTGCCATACAGAATGAATGAATTCACACTTAGAATTACAAAACGCGAGGTAAAATCACTTAAATAGAAGATACGCACGAAATTTACACAGGAAAAGCTTAATACACAACTTGCCGGTGTGGAGATGTGTAACAGGCGATAGCTGAGCCCTTCTGAAAACTTTTCTCCTAATGTAGCTAATCGATTAAAACCGGCCATTGATCTTCGTCTAAGTGTCTACCCTGCAATTCACACCTGAATGCCTGGCAAAGGATTCTCTGAACCACCTTCAGACTATTTCTCTACTGTTCCACTATCGTACAGCGGACGGGGAAAACGAGAACTTAAATCTTTCCTATTGAGCTCTCATTTCTTTTATATTATCACGATGATCATTTCTTTCTATGCAGGTTGGCGTCAAAAAAATATTTTCCCATGCTGAGGTGAAAGATGGTGATTGAAATTTCGTGAATAGATCTTGCCTCAACATTACAACCACCTTTGTTTTAACGATTGTCACACCAACTCTCGTATCATATCCGTGGCACTTTCTCCCCTATCGAACAATGATACAAAACGAGCTGCCATTGTTTGAACTTTTTCAGTGTCCTCCGTCAATCCCATCTCGTACGTTTCCCATACCGTGTAGCAATACCCCAGAAGAAGACGGACAAGCTTAGTGTAGGCAAAATCTTCAGTTGATTTTTTGACTATTCTTAGTGTTCTGGCAATAAAAAGCAGACTTTGATTCACTTTCCGCACAACATTATCTATGAGATGGTACCAATTTAAGTTGTTGTTGTTGTTGTTGTGGTCTTCAGTCCTGAGACTGGTTTGATGCAGCTCTCCATGCTACTCTATCCTGTGCAAGCTTCTTCATCTCCCAGTACCTAGTGCAACCTACATACTTCTGAATCTGCTTAGTGTATTCATCTCTTGGTCTCCCTCTACGATTTTTACCCTCCACACTGCCCTTCAATACTAAATTGGTGATCCCTTGATGCCTCAGAACATGTCCTACCAACCGATCCCTTCTTCTGGTCAAGTTGTGCCACAAACTTCTCTTCTCCCCAATCCTATTCAATACTCCCTCATTAGTTATGTGATCTACCCATCTAATCTTCAGCATTCTTCTGTAGCACCACATTTCGAAAGCTTCTATTCTCTTCTTGTCCAAGCTTTCGACACCGTTCCTCACAAGCGACTTCTAATCAAGCTGCGGGCCTATGGGGTATCGTCTCAGTTGTGCGACTGGATTCGTGATTTCCTGTCAGAAAGGTCGCAGTTCGTAGTAATAGACGGCAAATCATCGAGTAAAACTGAAGTGATATCAGGTGTTCCCCAGGGAAGCGTCCTGGGACCTCTGCTGTTTCTGATCTATATAAATGACCTGGGTGACAATCTGAGCAATTCTCTTAGATTGTATGCAGATGACGCTGTAATTTACCGTCTAGTAAGGTCATCCGAAGACCAATATCAGCTGCAAAGCTGTCAATTCAACTAAGTACCTGGGTGTTAAAATTACGAACAACTTCAGTTGGAAGGACCACATAGATAATATTGTCGGGAAGGCGAGCCAAAGGTTGCGTTTCATTGGCAGGACACTTAGAAGATGCAACAAGTCCACTAAAGAGACAGCTTACACTACACTCGTTCGTCCTCTGTTAGAATATTGCTGCGCGGTGTGGGATCCTTACGAGGTGGGATTGACGGAGGACATCGAAAGGGTGCAAAAAAGGGCAGCTCGTTTTGTATTATCGCGTTATAGAGGAGAGAGTGTGGCAGATATGATACACGAGTTGGGATGGAAGTCATTACAGCATAGACGTTTTTCGTCGCGGCGAGACCTTTTTACGAAATTTCAGTCACCAACTTTCTCTTCCGAATGCGAAAATATTTTGTTGAGCCCAACCTACATAGGTAGGAATGATCATCAAAATAAAATAAGAGAAATCAGAGCTCGAACAGAAAGGTTTAGGTGCTCGTTTTTCCCGCTCGCTGTTCGGGAGTGGAATAGTAGAGAGATAGTATGATTGTGGTTCGATGAACCCTCTGCCAAGCACTTAAATGTGAATTGCAGAGTAGTCATGTAGATGTAGAAACTATTTATCGTCCATGTTTCACTTCCATACATGGCTACACTCCATACAAATACTTTCAGAAATGACTTCCTGACACTAAAATCTATACTCGATGTTAACAAATTTCTCTTCTTCAGAAACGCTTTCCTTGCCATTGCCAGTCTACATTTTGTATCCTCTTTACTTCGACCATCATAAGGTATTTTGCTCCCCAAATAACAAAACTCCTTTACTACTTTAAGTGTTTCATTTCCTAATCTAATTCCCTCAGCAGCACCCGACTTAATTCGACTACATTCCATTATCCTCGTTTTGCTTTTGTTGATGTTCATCTTATATCCTCCTTTCAAGACACTATCCATTCCATTCAACTGCTCTTCCAAGTCCTTTGCTGTCTCTGATAGAATTACAATGTCATCGGCGAACCTCAAAGTTTTTACTTCTTATCCATGGATTTTAATACCTACTCCGAATTTGTCTTTTGTTTCCTTTACTGCTTGCTCTATATAGAGATTGAATAACATCGGGGAGAGGCTACAACCCTGTCTTACTCCTTCCCAACAACTGCTTCCCTTTCATGTCCCTCGACTCTTATAACTGCCATCTGGTTTCTGTACAAATTGTAAATAACCTTTCGCTCCCTGTATTTTACCCCTGCCACCTATAGAATTTGGAAGAGAGTATTCCAGTCAACATTGTCAAAAGCTTTCTCTAAGTCTACGAATGCTAGAAACGTAGGTTTGCCCTTCCTCAATCTTTCTTCTAAGATAAGGCGTAAGGTCAGTTTTGCCTCACGTGTTCCAACATTTCTACGGAATCCAAACTGATCTTCCCCGAGGTCGGCTTCTACTAGTTTTTCCATTCGTCTGTAAGGAATTCGTGTTAGTATTTTGCAGCTGTGGCTTATTAAACTGATTGTTCGGTAATTTTCACATCTGTCAACACCTGCTTTCTTTGGGATTGGAATTATTATATTCTTCTTGAAGTTTGGGAATGGAATGGAACAGGGAGAGAAGATTGCTAGTTCTGGTACGAGGCACCCTCTGCCACTTACCGTATGGTGGATTGCGGAGTATGTATGTAGTGTAGATGAAACCCTTGAGAAAGGCAGAAAATTTCACTCAATAGTACTCCTAGGTAATTCAGTTATGACTAAGACACATCAACTTAGAATGAATGCACTTTACTAAATCACAATTAGATTACAAATTCATACCCAGTACCTGATACAGTACCGTAACATTGCCAAGGAGTGCAGTGCCACTCACCGGTGTTACCACTTCATGACATCGCACCCTAAGCGGGTGCACACAAGCGGTTTACCAATTAACAGAATCACGTGGCTTCTAAGAAGACGCATTAACAGCCATTGGCTACTCTCAAGCAAAGGCCCACTGCAGAACGAACAAGTACATATTATTCACCGAACACGACACAATAATAATGCGCCTATTTTCTTTCAAACAGGAAAAGCACATGGTCAGGATGTACATAGGTACTTTGTTACGGTGCAGTCTCCCCACCGTGAATTATCCTTTTAATTCCCTTTCAAATAACAGAAGGACGCCACCGCCAGCAGAGCTCCAGAGCACGACCTTCATCATCTTCTTCAGCGGCTGCCCAACATTCGACAATTCGAACGGTACATGCGTTGTCCATACCAAATCTGACGAGCAAAAATCGCCGCCAGGCACTACTGCTCGAGAACTCCTCCTTCCGTCACGTTACTTTCACAGCTCACCCGCCACGCCGAGCCTCCACACCTCAACTACGAAAACCAAAGATAAATCACAACGGAGGTAGCTACCAGTGTCAGAGGTAATTAGGCCAGCAAACCGAGCCGCCACGGCTCAGCATAATTCTATTTGACAATATGTTATTTCTTAAATAATTATCTGTTGTTCTTGAGAAATTCAGAGACTGTCAGCGCTAAAGTCTCCGACAAAATAACTATGTAAATAATCGGAAAGTGCAAGATACAAAGTGCCCTGTGTGTACGTCTGATAGTTATTTAAATAGATAATACGATGCTTTGTAGATCAGTTACACTATTGCTGTTGGGTACTCGATTCGTTATTGTCATATTACATAAATCAATTGCATGAGTGATATCGTAATTATATGGCACGCGTTAGTTTACAAGCTGCATAACATTATTTGTTTCTTTGTGTGAGAATAAGCTGCCCATGAAAGGAACACCTTCCAGCACATCGGCTTGTATTTAATAACAAGAATTAAGATATTAGTGTTTGGCAAAGGAAAAAGAATGCTACCAGGGACCAAGAGAAAAATCTCATTTTCCGGACATCTCTTAATGTTTTATCAGTGGTCCATATGACAGTGCTCATGTACAGTGCCTGCGTCTTCTACCTATTTGAATTTCAATTGTTTCACATTGTAACCAACCAATTTAGGCGGTTCTGGCAATTCGAACACCATCTTAACGATGGGAGACCGTGTATTGTATTGAACCAGTCTGCGGGTATTTCGCCTGTTTCATACATCTTGTTCACCAGATGGTAGAGTTTTGTCAGGACTGGCTCTCCCAAGGCCGTCAGTAGTTCCAATGGAATGTTGTCTACTCCGGGGGCCTTGTTTCGGCTCAGGACTTTCAGTGCTCTGTCAAACTCTTCACGCAGTATCGTATCTCCCATTTCATCTTCATCCACATCCTCTTCCATTTCCATAATATTGTCCTCAAGTACATCGCCCTTGTATAGACTCTCTATATACTCCTTCCACCTTTCTGCTTTCCCTTCTTTGCTTAGAACTGGGTTTCCATCTGAGTTCTTGATGTTCATGCAAGTGGTTCTCTTTTCTCCAAAGGTCTCTTTAATTTTCCTGTAGGCAGTATCTATCTTACCCCTAGTGAGATAAGCCTCTACATCCTTACATTTGTCCTCTAGCCATCCCTGCTTAGCCATTTTGCACTTCCTGTCGATCTCATTTTTGAGACGTTTGTATTCCTTTTTGCCTGCTTCATTTACTGCATTTTTATATTTTCTCCTTTCATCAATTAAATTCAATATTTCTTCTGTTACCCAAGGATTTCTACTAGCCGTCGTCTTTTTACCTACTTGATTATCTGCTGCCTTCACTACTTCATCCCTCAAAACTACCCATTCTTCTTCTACTGTATTTGTTTCCCCCATTCCTGTCAATTGTTCCCTTACGCTCTCCCTGAAACTCCGTACAACCTCTGGTTCTTTCAGTTTATCCAGGTCATTTCTCCTTAAGTTCCCTCCTTATTGCAGTTTCTTCACTTTTAATCTACAGGTCATAACCAATAGATTGTGGTCAGAGTCCACATCTGCCCCTGGAAATGTCTTACAATTTAAAACCTGGTTCCTAAATCTCTGTCTTACCATTATATAATCTATCTGATACCTTTTAGTATCTCCAGGGTTCTTCCATGTATACAACCTTCTTTCATGATTCTTAAACCAAGTATTAGCTGTGATTAAGTTGTGCTCTGTGCAAAATTCTACCAGGCTGGTTCCTCTTTCATTTCTTAGCCCCAATCCATATTCACCTACTACGTTTCCTTCTCTCCCTTTTCCTACTGCCGAATTCCAGTCACCCATGACTATTAAATTTTCATCACCCTTTACTATCTGAATAATTTCTTTTATTTCATCATACATTTCTTCAATTTCTTCGTCGTCTATAGAGCTAGTTGGCATATAATCTTGTACTACTGTAGTAGGTGTGGGCTTCGTATCTATCTTGGCCACAATAATGCGTTCACTATGCTATTTGTAGTAGCTTACCAGCATTCCTATTTTCCTATTCATTATTAAACCTACTTCTGCATTACCCCTATTTGATTTTGTGTTTATAACCCTGCAGTCACCTGACCAGAAGTCTTGTTCCTCCTGCCACCGAACTTCACTAATTCCCACTATATCTAACTTTAACCTATCCATTTCCCTTTTTAAATTTTCTAACCTACCTGCCCGATTAAGGGATCTGACATTCCACGCTCCGATCAGTAGAACGCCAGTTTTCTTTCTGCTGATAACGACATCCTCTTGAGTAGTCCCCCCCCCCCTCCCCCGGAGATCCGAATGGGGGACTATTTTACCTCCGGAATATTTTACCCAAGAGGACGCCATCATCACTAATCATACAGTAAAGCTGCATGCCCTCGGGAAAAATTACGGCCGTAGCTTCCCCTTGCTTTCAGCCATTCGCAGTACCAGCACAGCAAGGCCGTTTTGGTTATTGTTACAAGGCCAGATCAGTCAATCATCCAGAATGTTGCCCTTGCAACTACTGAAAAGGCTGCTGCCCCTCTTCAGGAACCACACGTTTGTCTGGCCTCTCAACAGATACCCCTCCGTTATGGTTGCACCTACTGTACGGCTATGTGTATCGCTGAGGCACGCAAGCCTCCCCACCAACGGCAAGGTCCAGGGTTCATGGGGGGGGGGGGGCAATTTAAGTTATTCGTATTTGTAATGCCAGAGCATTCAGTCGAATTTATAACCTTTAGATGTGTGGGATTTATCATGTCACCGAAATATTGCAGATTTCTTTTTTTTACTAATTTTGATGACTTTACAGTTTTCGTTATTTATTGTCAACTATCACTTTTCGCGTTATATAGAAACTTTTCTCAATCATTTTTTAATTGGTTTTGATCTTCTGATGACTTTACTAGACGGTAAACAAGAGCATCATCTGCAAACAGTCTGAGGACTGCTCAAATTGTCTCCTAAACCGTTTATAAAGATTAAAAACATCGGAGGCCCTACAACGCTTCGTTAGGGAGCATCAGATATCATTTTTGTTTTACTCGATGACGTACAGCAGAGATTACTGTATGTTGTGCCCGTAGAGACTGTTTACATCCAAGTAAAGGGTGCAACTCAAGTCGAGTCGTCAGATTATCTTTACACTACCTCTCTTAGTAGCAGGTTATTCACCTTGGCATACCTGTACACAAACTGGCAAAGTCCCTCATATTCAAGAAAAAGCAACATATCAGCACCAGTCAACAGTTCAATGTTGATGCGTTACTTTTTTAACATTGTGTCAACAAAAGCCCTGACACCGTGTGATAAAGACAGAATCCAGAGTGTACGTGTCTATGCAATCAATCTGAAATTTCTCAAAAATGTCTGCAGTAAGGCACACATCTGTATCCACGTACACTTTCAAAAAATGAATGCAACCAACATAATGTAACTGTGTCGCATGTACTCTAAACTCTGAAACCCTGTGAGGTACAGTCGTTTGACTATACAAAATGGTTGTCACATGAGACCACTTGAGAACACTGCTCATTACGGCACTCAGCCCAGATGTAAAGCAATACTGTCATGCACCAAATAATATAAAATGCGTTATTAGAGATGAGACAGTCCTTAACGCTTGTAAATGAAGCTTCATTACAATAAGTGACGCGCATTTTCACTGACAAGACTGAGACGGCATGGAGTTTTACAATTATGTATTGAACTTTTTTTACAATTTCTCCCTCGTCGTCCCTGCCCAGCCCTGCGGATACCTCCGCCTGGCTGCTGCTGTGTAGATTCTCCGACAATGCGCGCAACGCGCGCCGCTGATCGCACTCAGCAGCCTCAGGCCACCAGTGCTCCGCTGATGTCAGGATGCACTGTGGTTGAGATGAACTCGTCGCCGCTCGGCGCCACAGTACGGGCACACCCACAGAGCCGCATCGCCATGAGGTCACCTGCTGACGCCTGCTGCAGCGGCGGCTGGAAAGCTGCCAGTCGCGATGTCCACGAGGTCCCGTCATGGACAGACCACGCGCCGTGGGGCCGGGTTGGCGTGAAGTCTGGGTGTCGGTCCCCGGTGGCGCCTGTGACCAAGATCGCGCTGTGGCCCGTCCTGCTGGAAGTTCTCGCTGTAGTCAGTCAGCCATTGTGCCGACCGAACTCGGGCCGACCTCCAGTGCTGAAGTTGACATCTGACGGCGAACGGATGACTCCTGCGAGCTGGAACAGACTTCCGGAATCGTCACCTACGAAGATGGAACACTCGAAACGGACCACATCCGTCCTCAGATCCGAACTGCTTGCTAATGGCTTCTGTCTGTTGCTGCCTGCGCTCCACTGTTTATATCCAGCAGGAGGACATTTTTTACCCTTGGTGGTAACTTTTTGTTATTACTCCCGCAGTATATTGCAGAGTAACTTAGCGTGCTGGCCTTACTTCGCCTTGCTCAGCACACTCCACGCTTCGCTCAGCGCTCGGTCTGTGCGCGTCCTTGCGTCAGCCTGTTGGTAGACTGCTGCTGTCAGCAAGGCTATCTGTGCTTGCCTACTTCGCAATGCTTCAGTCGACGTCGTGCCTTTGTTTTGCCATTCTCCACTGCGTGAAGCAACGCTTACTACATGTGGCCGCAACATGATATTCACCTTAAGCTGCGACAAGCTGCTATCTGCAAGGCCACTCTCTCCCACTGAAATTCCTACAAGACTAATCTGGCCATTGCTGAACTTTCCAGCAGAAACTTTCCCTATGTTTCTCGTTATGCGAGAAAACATGTATCCAGCCCTAGTGTTATTATGTGGCGATATACACGCACATGGTTGGAACAGCATGCATATTATAGTGCCCTCTCAGTTCTCGCAAGAACAATTAACTAATTTGGCTGATTCGTTTCTCCACAGTTGGAGCTAAACGTTGCTACAGCTAATTCTTTAGCTGATGTGCGGCCGCTGTGAATGCAGTATCCACACAAGTTGCTTCTCTGCGTCGTAAGGAGTGTTGGGCACCCCGTTCTGTACTTGACACCAGTTTAGAGAAGAGTCCATAAAAAATTTCTCTCTTGTCCTACTCATGGCAGAACTGCCTCCCTCCAATTGCCTTCTTTTTTCACATCACGGCTTTTTTCGACCAATAGGAGCGTTCCTCTAATTTTGTAGAAACACACTCTACCAATTGCAACGTCCCTTCTATCAAAACTTCAGTATTTTTCTCCTTCCTAGTGCGTTTCCGTCAATCAGACGTTTTGTGCCAGTTCTAGACATGTAAAGTACATTGACCCTTCTATGTGTCACACTCGCTGGACGAAAGTGCCTCACTCTTTTGTTCATATCCCGTTGGAATTCCGAAATGCACTTTTCTAAGCTTCTTCTCTGCTCTTGTGCAGATGCCTCGCTACAGGCAGTCCTCCGGCTTGAATCACCTGGCCTGGGGTTGCTGTACTCCTTCCTACCACCCCTTTAAGTGGTTTCCGGCGTAGATCCCACAGTGCAGCTTTGCTACGTTATTGTGGAGCTGGCTTTTCCAAAGTAAAAGCATCTCGACTCGCGTTCTCTGTTCTACCTTCCTCTCAAAGACTTGCGTTCTATAGGAATGGTATGTTAATTACCGTCGATTGACTGTCATCCCTTTTTGCATTACATATTGACAGACAAATGTTCTCATAACTGTCGATTTAGGTGTCATCTTCACCTAGTCATTGCGATTTGTAAAGGTCTCGTGTAAGGTGCGAATCTGACCATTTATTCTGCTACCTTACAAGTTGGTATATAAAATATATATTTTCTTTTATTTATAGGTGAGCTATAATGGACCGTGAAGTATATGTCAGGTTGCGGCAATGGATGGTGATGCAATTCCTCTTCAAGACTGGCTGTGACTCTTCCAGATCGATTCACAGGAAGTTACTTCCTGTTTATGGGGAGGACACAATGTATTGCAGCAGTATCCAGCGGTGGTTGCAGAAGTTTAAAGAAGGTGATTTCTCTCTACTGAACAATCCACGATACGATAGACCATCGATGGCAATGAGTGATGTGAATAAGGAGACCATTGATCAAATGATCCAAAATGACAGATGTGTGATGACATGACAGCTTGCTGAAATGACTCATTTGTCATGGGGTAGTGTGGTATCACTGGTACAGTCACTAGGGTACAGAAAAATCTGTGCATGTTGGATGCCTAGATTATTGATAAGAGAAATGAAAACAATGAGGAAGAATGTGTGCAAGTGTCTCATGAAGACGTTCACAGAAGAGTGGAAACAGTGTTTTGATGGCATCATTATCCAGAATGAAACATGGTTGTTTTTGTCCGAACCCTAGGGCAAAACCCAATCCGTGGAGAGCGTCATCCAGGTTCACCTCAGAAGAAGAAATCAAGACTCTCACGAACAGCAGGCTGAAAGGTGATGGCCTCCTTCTTCTGGGATCAGAGTGGTGTCATTTTCATTGACTTTTTGGAATATTAATCCACAATTAACTGGGACCATTACTGTTTCTCACTAGACAAGCTGTGATGTGCCATCAAGACCCACAGACCACAGCTTCAGGGTCACTTCATCAGACTTCACCATGACAATGCCAAACCCCATACAGCCCGTATGACGCAGGAGAAAATCTGGAAAATGGGTTGAAAAATTGTTCCTCCTCCTCTCTACAGTCCGGACTTGGCTCCGTCTGATGTTTCCGTCCTTGGTACTCTGAAGACCCACCTCCGTGGCAAAATATTTGATAGTGAGAAAGACCTTACTTCCTGTATCAAGCAACTGTGTGAAACTCAACCCCCAGAATTTTAGCAAAGTGCATTTACAACATTGAAAGAACGTTGGGCCAGATGCGTCACTGCTGATGGAGGCTACATTGAGTAGGCTCAAAGTGTAACTAAATGTTCCAAGTATGTTCACAGAAAATTTCATTCTCTTCCTGCAAAAAATAAAAAAATTAGAGACGACCGTGTAAAACTTTTTGAACGCCCTTTGTACTGTGTAATCGATACTGCTATACGAACGATATTTCTATGTGCTTGATATCGAGAAGTTCCGCGTAAATGGTGTGATATTCTGGTAAACCATGTGAAAATACTTATGTTCTTGTAGTCCCAGAGTCATGAGATAAAGCAAGCAAGCAAGCAGGTCGGGGTCAGAAAGAGTAACTCCTTTATGCGGAGGGGAACTGACCCAGCCTTTGTACAACAGTTTCGAGAATAATCTCGGTCCGCTGAGGGTGCTCTGGTCATGCATTGGGGTACTGCGTGTGCGAGGGCAGATAACTGGTGACCGGCGGCTGCGGTGGATGACCACCTGACCTTGCGGGAAATAACTAGTGCTGTGAGGAGTATATACAGCCCATCTGCTTAGGCTATCTATCTTTGTGGTATATGTACAAGTGTCTGGTGGTCCCTAGCTATATGCAGGATACAGAAGAGATGATTTTGTATGGCCCAGGATTGGAACTGTATGTTTACTACATCGATGTAGTTTGTGGTGATATGCTGGGTTGGTGATGGGCTTCACACTGAAATAGTCAAGCCTTCCTCGACAGTAGTAGAACAGTGTAATTGAGGAAATGTCTTCCCATATTTCATGATCTGTACTCGACTTTTGCAAGGTTTAACTGTCAGTGCGATATGCCGATCCATGCAAAATACACTCCTCGAAATGGAAAAAAGAACACATTGACACCGGTGTGTCAGACCCACCGTACTTGCTCCGGACACTGCGAGAGGGCTGTACAAGCAATGATCACATGCACGGCACAGCGGACACACCAGGAACCGCGGTGTTGGCTGTCGAATGGCGCTAGCTGCGCAGCATTTGTGCACCGCCGCCGTCAGTGTCAGCCAGTTTGCCGTGGCATACGGAGCTCCATCGCAGTCTTTAACACTGGTAGCATGCCGCGACAGCGTGGACGTGAACCGTATGTGCAGTTGACGGACTTTGAGCGAAGGCGTATAGTGGGCATGCGGGAGGCCGGGTGGACGTACCGCCGAATTGCTCTAACACGTGGGGCGTGAGGTCTCCACAGTACATCGATGTTGTCGCCAGTGGTCGGCGGAAGGTGCATGTGCCCGTCGACCTGGAACCGGACCGCAGCGACGCACGGATGCACGCCAAGACCGTAGGATCCTACGCAGTGCCGTAGGGCACCGCACCGCCACTTCCCAGCAAATTAGGGACACTGTTGCTCCTGGGGTATCGGCGAGGACCATTCGCAACCGTCTCCATGAAGCTGGGCTACGGTCCCGCACACCGTTAGGCCGTCTTCCGCTCACGCCCCAACATCGTGCAGCCCGCCTCCAGTGGTGCCGCGACAGGCGTGAATGGAGGGACGAATGGAGACGTGTCGTCTTCAGCGATGAGAGTCGCTTCTGCCTTGGTGCCAATGATGGTCGTATGCGTGTTTGGCGCCGTGCAGGTGAGCGCCACAATCAGGACTGCATACGACCGAGGCACACAGGGCCAACACCTGGCATCATGGTGTGGGGAGCGATCTCCTACACTGGCCGTACACCTCTGGTGATCGTCGAGGGGACACTGAATAGTGCACGGTACATCCAAACCGTCATCGAACCCATCGTTCTACCATTCCTAGACCGGCAAGGGAACTTGCTGTTCCAACAGGACAATGCACGTCCGCATGTATCCCGTGCCACCCAACGTGCTCTAGAAGGTGTAAGTCAACTACCCTGGCCAGCAAGATCTCCGGATCTGTCCCCCATTGAGCATGTTTGGGACTGGATGAAGCGTCGTCTCACGCGGTCTGCACGTCCAGCGCGAACGCTGGTCCAACTGAGGCGCCAGGTGGAAATGGCATGGCAAGCCGTTCCGCAGGACTACATCCATCATCTCTACGATCGTCTCCATGGGAGAATAGAAGCCTGCATTGCTGCGAAAGGTGGATATACACTGTACTAGTGCCGACATTGTGCATGCTCTGTTGCCTGTGTCTATGTGCCTGTGGTTCTGTCAGTGTGATCATGTGATGTATCTGACCCCAGGAATGTGTCAATAAAGTTTCGCCTTCCTGGGACAATGAATTCACAGTGTTCTTATTTCAATTTCCAAGAGTGTAGTTTTGCAACTGAAAGTCTCGTCAACAGAAAAAAATGGCGTACAGTGCTCCCACATTGACAGTATCACCAATCTGAGGGTAAATTCAGTAAGAGCCAACCTGAATGTTCCATTCATTCACAAGAATGCTGGAGCATAGGAGCCTCTACAGATTGATTCGAACAAGATGGGTGCAAGTTATCTACAAAAGTTCTGAGAGTAACATGATGTCTTTTTCCTTCAAGTGTTCAAGGACAAGTTGAAGCAGACCATCCGTCTCTGGCAGGATGCTGTACCTCATCCTCCATTGTGGCATTAGGACATCTCCAGACCAGTAGCTGTAGGACACGGAAAATTTCAGCTTTTTTTCCTCTTCTATAGGATAGTGCTCCGAATTCTGTTTGCGTAATTGCTGTGATTTTCCCGTCTGTGCTTAGACAGAGCTCTCTTTCCAAACAACAAAAATGCTTTTATGATTAGTGGTGTTTTCGCGACCATGCTCACACATGATGAAGGCTTTTAGCGGTAAGAACATTAGCGAACGTTTATCGTGTTTGAGATGTATGTTGAAATCAGAACGTTGCGATATTTGGAAATGTAACACGTGATAGATGGGATGCCTCATTAGGAAAATCTGGAAGAATGCATTCTGTGTTATTCTGGGATACATTCGTAAACATGTCCTGTTAGGACAAAAATTCACATGAAGACTAGCTGAGACATCACGAAAGCTCCTACAATAAAAGCGACTGGGGCGCTTTACAGTTTCTGGGAAGTTTTGATATGTAATAGACAGCCTGTCATATTAGGATCGCTAGGAAGAATGTATCCTGTGTTATTCTGGAACATTTTCGTAAACAATTTCTGAAAGCATTGCAAAAGAATTCTATAGCCTGTCCAGAGGGAGACTTGGCTGTTATTTAAACAGACACGAGACATCAGCCTAACAGTGGCAGTCTTTTAGTTGCTGCACCTGCAAGTGTGGGTTCTTAGGCAAACATCTCGTCCGGCAATTAGGGCGCCACTGGACCTGCAGGTACAAAGGCAATGCGTCAGTGCACCAGCCACAGTGGCCAGGTAAACACGTGTGCAACTGGGTGCGTCTCGCATTGGGACAGGCTGGACAGTCCTGCGCACTCAACCCACATCTGGTCATCATTGTGCCTTGAACCTCTGCAGGGAACAGATCACTGATACATTTATTAACGATAGTTCGAAAGCGTTTTTACATGCAATGAGAATTTGTGCATGAAGTAAATGTGTCTGTCCATCAGTGTACTGCGTTATTATGTAAACATGTCTGTAGGCTGTGCAGTGCACTATTTCGACAATTTATAAGTAGTCAGTGTGTTTACAAAGTGTTTTAGATGCATTATTTTGACAATTTACGAGTTGTTTGTGTGTCTGTACATCAGTGTACTGCATTATTTCGGTAATTTACGAGTAGTTTGCAGGTCTTAGGCTATTTACTGTGATCCCAAGCAAGTCAGGGCGAGTGATTTGTATCAGCATAATAAATAAACTATGTGAAATTAATGCCTAAATAAATTTTTCAAACTTCCCACTGACAATAAATAAAGTACACTGCTTCCTCTCCAGCAGCTGGACACCGACTGAGTTCTTTTCCCGCCATTTTTCCCCAGACTGTCATCTTGGATTATGTGATGGAAGGGGTGAGCAGGAGGTACGACAGTGCCCTCTGGAGATGGTACTGTGTACTAGGTCAGTTGGACTCCAGACCTCATGGTGAACATACTTGGCGCTACAGCCTATGACAACTCAAATTGTTTAAATAAACAATGCATGCAAAATAAAGACTTACTTCCATCCTATCCAGCAGCACAGCAGAGACTGAGACCTTTTCCTCTCCAATTCATAGGAAGAGATAGTGGTAAGATGACTTAGGTCAGTGTACGTAGCCCAACTGACCTATTTTCCCGCCAAAATTTTCCTGCCACTTTCTTAGATAAGTGGAGGTAGCCCAAGTTACCCTTTCTCCCACCATTCTCTTCCCACCATTGTCTTGGGGAGGGGAGGGAAATGTAGGGGAGGGGGTTAGGCTAGTGGAGGTAGTCCAACTGACCTCTTTTCCCTTCAAAATTTAAACTTCCCACCATGACTTCATTGTGACATTGCCACATCTATCGCCACCATCTTGGATCCGCCATCTTCAATAAATTTGGCTACAAGGCAGATTGTGTTGATGCTCTCTTTGTCCCACTACTAATAGCAGAGGGTCTATACACTACCTTCTGGAACACCAGGAATCGTATCTGTTTTACTCAGTGACTTTCCATCAGTTACTACGAATATGACCTCTGTGACAGGAAATCACAGATCCAGTCCCATAACTGGAACTGTATTCTATAGCCACGCGATTTTATTACAAGCCAGTTTTGAGATACGGTGCCCATAGCCTTCTGTAAATCTAGGAATAGGGAATCAATTTGGAATCCCGTATCGATACCACTCCACACCTCACGTGAGTAAATAACTTGTTGCGTTTCACATGAATAAAGTTTACTAAATCCATGTTGCTTGTGTGTCAATAGAAGTAATTCAAAATGTTCGAATACAATGTATGTTCCAAAATTCTGGTACATATCGACGTTAATGATATTGGTCTTTAATTTACTGGATTACTCCCACTGCCATTATTGAATATCGATGTGACCTGTGCAGTTTTCCAGTGTTTGGGTATGGATCCTTCATCGAGCGAGCGGTTGCATATGATTGTTAGGTATGGAGCTATTGCATCAGCATATTCTCAAGGGAATCTAATTGGTATAGTCTGGACTGGAAGACATGCTTTTTCCAACAGATTTAAGTCGCTTCACTACTCCGAGTATATCTGGTTCTAAATTACTCATGTTGGCAGCTGTTCTTGATTCGAATTCTGGAATATGTACTTCGTCTCCTTGGTGAAGGAAATTCGGAAGGCTTTGTTTAGTAACTGTGCTTTAGCAGTTCTGTCACCGATAGTATTTATGCCGCTCGCACACGTTGCATACGACCAGTATCTCTTTGGATCGAGACGTTTAAGTCCGTGCTAAATTCCGAGCTTCTGTAAAAGATTGCCAATATAGGGGATTTTGCGTTCTTTAAATTTGGCATGCATTTTTCCTTGTTTCTGCATCAGTGTTCTGATCTGTTTTTTGTGCACCATGGGGGATCGGCTTCGTCGTTTGTTAATCTATTTGGTATAAATCTCTCAATTGGTGTCGATACTATTTCTTTGAATTCAGGCCACATATGGTCTACACCTGCAACGTTAATTTGAAAGGAAATGAGATTGTCTCTCAGGAAAGCGTTAAGCGAACTTTATCTGCTTTTTGAATAGATATATTTTTCTTTTATTTAGGGAGGAATAGGAAGTATTCACTCTAACTATGACAACTCTATGTTCACTAATCCTTGTATCCGTTTTGATGCTTGTTATTAGCTTATTTGTTGCTAAGAGGTCAAGTGTGTTCTCACAACCGTTTATTATTCGAGTGGGCTCTTGAACTAATTGCTCGAAATAATTTTCAGAGAATGAGTTTAGCACAATTTCGGATGATATTTTATACGTATCTCTGGCTTTAAACTTGTATTTTCGCCAACATATTGAGAGTAACTATAATTGTATGAGTTGGTTACGTGTTTGAAATATTAGACTCAAGTTTTCTTTAAACCTTTCAGCAACTGCATCATCTGAATTGGAAGGTCGGTAAAAGGATCCAATTACAATTTTATTCTGGTTGCCAAGAACTATCTTACTCGTACTAACTCACAGGAACTATCTATTTCAATTTTGCTACAAGAGAAACTACTTCTAACAGCAACAAACATGCCACTGTCAACTGAATCTAGCCTATCCCTTCTGAACATCATTAGGTGCTTCACAAAAAATTCGGCTGAACTTACCTCTGGCTTTAACCCGAGTAGTCACCTCCTCATGTAATGAACTCCTGATCTACTTCGAAACCCCAGTACCCTACAGTGAACGACGAGGAATCTGCAGCCTACACAGTCACAGAACAGTCTAAGCCTCTGATTCAGACACCCGACTCAGCTCTGTACCAGAGGTCCTCAATCGATCCTATCGACTTTGCTGCACGTGGTGACCTCTGGTTTCATCTCGGAAGCAAGACTGGCAGCTTTTACCACTTCTGACACCCTCTCAAAACCAGAGAGAATTTCTTCCGATGAAAAGCAACACACATAATCTGTACCGATGTGAGCTACTACCTGCAGTTGGCTGCATTTTGTGCCCTTTATGTAATATGGAAGGACCCATTCCACATCTGGAATGACTTCGCCCAGTGTGCACCTAGAGTGCCACACTGGCTTTCTTCCTCTCCTTAGCATCCATGTCTCCAACGGGCTCCATAACATGCCTAACATTGGAGCTCCCAACTACCAATAATCCCACCCTCTGTGACTGGCCATAACTTGTAGTCTGTGAGGCTCCCTCTGAAACAGGACAAGCAGCTGCAGCTGGCTGAGGAACAGTGTCAACTACATACAGCACCTGGAATCTGTTTGTCAGACTAACTGCATGTGTGGGAGGGGGGGGGGGGGGCGGAGGGGAAGAGGGCGGCGGCTTATGTTCAGACCCCTGGGAAATCGTTCACTGTCTGCCGTGTACTGAGGAGAATTTAGTGAATGTAACGTCTTTAAACACAAACTGTCGACCGTCGTCATAAAAGCCCTACATATATACAATGATGTTTGTTCTTTGAGACGTCATTGTGAGATATGTTGCCTGTGGTGCAGTACCTCTACATTTATTCTACATATTATATGATTCTTTTCAGAGGCAAGTAATTTATGATATAGTGGTGCAGCAAAAGCACGTGCTGTGTTACCTTTAGGGTATTTTTCCGATGATTCAGACTTAACATGCACGTCTACAGTACGGATGACAGTTACCGCTGAAACAACTGGTTTTTCGTTGTAACGATATTTTTCCACCTCAATTTAACGTGACTGTTAAAACGGCTCAAAATAATCTGTTTCGTTTTGTTATTCATATTATTTCTCTTAATAAACATAGAAATCGAACAAAGACTGAAAAATTTTGACTCTCTCTGTTTCTAGATATATAGAATCAAAATATTGAATTAAATAGGCAAATAAGAGAAAACTTAGCTACTTTTTTCTAAAACTGATAAGTGGCTGAATACTACAAAAAATCACCTGTATTCTGCTATTGATTCTAATTTTTTAAAACTGTGCTCAAAAACCATTTAATCGAGAATAATACAACTGTTTGGGCATTATGGATGGTCAGTGCTGAAGAATGAAAACTGAGACTGAAGATGTCTGTTTCTCATGTTACCGTTTCCGTTTTCAAGGGCTACAAGAAGATTGCATAGTATGCAAACTCAGTACATCAGCTACCTTCTATTTTTAAAGCCTGCTATGAATAAACTGTTTTTAAGTTTCCAATTTATTATTGTTACCATAATTTGCTTCCTTTTTTTATTAGTTCATGGAAATGGCAGACAAATATTTAATCATTTAAAGGAAACGAAGCACTGTATTTAATTCTATACCGCTTTGTGAAAATATTTCCTAACTAGGATTTATGCTATCCTGCAACGAAACAAATGTCAAGCGACAACAGCAAGAAACTACCATACAAAGCAGGTGGGGCAAACTTTACACAGTACATAAGTAGTGCAAAACCTGCAAGTCAGCCCACTCTCCATTGTTGCCAGATGTATCCAAGATGGCGGCGATAACGTCATCCAAGATGGCGGCGTGTAGACTTGCCAACAGCACATGACGTCATCCAAGAAGGCGGCTGTGATGACACTGATGACGCAAGTGGCACACACCCTGCCACACCACCCTGTCAGGAACTTTGAATTTTGGTGGGAACATAGGACAATTGGGCTATCTCCACTAACCTAACGCCACTCCCCTCCCCTCTCCCAGAAAAACAGCGGGAAGTTCAAATTCCAACAGCATAATGCATCACACTACGGTTATCTCTACTAACCTTAGAAAATCGAGAGAAAATATGTCACTTGGCCTATCCCCACTAACCTAACTCATCCGACCGCCACCTCTTCCTAGGAACTGGCGCCAAGTTTGACTTTTGGTGGTAAAGAATGGTCAATTCGCGTATCTCTACTAAGCTAAGAAAATGGTGCGAAAGAAAGGACACTTGGACTACCTCCACTAACCTAATTCACGGACCACCACCTCCTCCTAGGAACTGGCAATAAGTATGAACTTTGGCGGTAAAGAAAGGGCACTTGGGGTATCTCTACCAACTTAAGAAAATCGCGGTAAGATAGGTCACTCGGACTACCTCCACTAACCTAAGTCACCCGATCGCCGCCTCTTCCTAGCGATTGGTAAGAAAAGAACTCAGCCAGCACTGGGCTGGTGGAGAGAGGAAGGAGCGTACTTTATTTATTTTGGAACAATTTATTTAGGGATGGAATATATTTATTAGACTAATACAAAACACATGCTCTGGTACGCTTGGGATCACGTCACACAGCCTACAGACATGCGAACTACTAAAAGAATCTGCAAAGATGCTTGCTAATCATCAGCTGTCGAAATCATGCAACAGGCTTTATTTAAACAATTTGAGCCACTACCGCTATCCGCTGTGTTCGCCACGAGATCCAGAGCCCAACTGACCTAGAACACACTACTGTCTTCAGAAGATGCTGTCATCAAAGATGATGGACATGACGTCGGACCTAGTGCATACTACTATCACCAGAGGGTGCTGTCATCTGTTCTGTGACATAATCCAAGATGACTGTCTGGAGGGGAAAATGACTCAGCCTGCGCTGGGCTGCTGGAGAGAGGACGGAGTGTACTTTATTTATTTTGGAACAGTTTATTTAGGGATGGAGTACATTTATCACACTGACACAAAACACTCGTCGTGATGTGTGTGGGGTCACAATACGCAGTCTGCAAACCTGAAAACTATTCGTAAATAACGCAACAGACAAGCTTGCTAATTGTATATTGTTGAAGTAACGCATTCCACAGCCTACACCACATGCAAAATACTACACCGAAATAATTTCAGTACAGACCTGTAAACTGCTCCTAAATAATGCATCACACCGATGTGTAGACACGCTCAGTACTTGTAAACTGTCCAAATAGTGCATAGCACAGCCTACAGACCTGCTCACAAAATAATGCAACAGACAAGCAAATAATGTACGCAGGCACCTCCCCACCGTCCCCCTGTCCACTGGACTGATGAGGAGGCTAGGAGAAAGTGACGCAGCCATCGACTGCCAAGCCATGGACAGGTACACGTTCGGGTCCCTCAAGCATGAACTGGCAGCATCCGCTTCATACTTGACACACCTGAGAAATTCCTTTCAAAATACGTGATCACCTAGGCGTCGTTGATAATGCGATCGGACGGGAGCGAAGACCTATTTTCAAACCGCGGACGGACCAAGGTGGGCCACGCGCGCGTGTGCTGGACGCTGTCGGCGTGAACCCTCCGCCTACCTGCGGTCAGGCTAAGACCTAATTGCAGAGCGACGCTGCAGAAATCCGTTCCAGAATAGCACAAGCTACTTACTCCCTAGCGTTTTCTAACGGATCGTGCGTGACGTGACCAGCCGGGCCTACATACCCAGAGTAGCTCACGCCTCATGGTGGAATGCTCGTCCTGCTGTCAATAAACATCTCAGAAACGTTAAAATTTCACACAGCTAAAAGCATGTGCACGCTTGAGGAAACACCCTTCATCATAAGAGCATTCTACTTGCTTGGAAATACATCACCATCTAAGCACAGACGGGGGCGATTCAGAACAATTATGCAAACAGAATTCGAAGCACTGCCATACAGAAGAGAAAAAAAGTAATGAATTTTCGGTATCATACAGCTACACGTCTGGATATGTCCTAATGCCATAGTGGCGGATGAGTGACGCCATCCCAACTAGAAATGGATGGTATGCTTCAACTTGTCTTTGAACACTTGCTTTCTCAGAACTTTCCGTATGTACCTTGCCTCCATCTTGTTCTAATCAGTTAGTAGACGCTCCTACATCCTGACACAAAGGCTGTCTTGTGAATGAATCTATCATTATGATTCGCTCTTATTGTATTTACTAGTCGAATTACCGATGCCAGCAGTGTGAAAGCACCGTCAGCCTTTTTTTCTTCTGCAGACGAGACTTTCAGCGATTATTTTACACTGACGACCATATTACATCGACAATTAAACCCTGCAATGTGCCCTACACGAATCAGCATGGTTTTAGAAAGCATCACTCGTGCGACACTCAGCTTACCCTTTTCTCACGTGATTTACTGGGAACTATGGATAAAGACAACAAGCAGATTCCGTATTTCTAGATTTCCAGAAAGCATTTGACAGTATGTTGTCCTCGACAGCGAGTGTTCATCAGAGACAGGGTATCGTTAGGAGTGCCCCAAAGTGTGATAGGACCGCTATTGTTCTCTATATACCTAAGTGATTTGGCGGGTATTGTGGGCAGCAGAGGGTGATTGTTTGCTGGTGATGCTGTAGTGTACGGTAAGATGTCGAGGTTGAGTGACTGTACGAAGATACAAGACGGCTTAGACAAATTTCCAGTTCGTGTGTATTTATGGCAGCCCTGGATGTGGAAAAATGTAAGTTAATATGGATGGGTATGAAGAACAAACCTGTAATGTTCGGATATAGTATTATTAGTGTCTAGATTCATACAGTCAAGTCGTTTAAATATCTCGGCGTAACGTTTCAAAGAGATATGAGGTGGAACGAGCGTGTGAAAACTGTTCTAGGGAAAGCAAATGCTCGACCGCGATTTATTGGGAGAATTTTAGGAAAGGGTGGTTCACCTGTAAAGGAGACTGCATATAGGACGCTTGTGCGACCTATTCTGGGTCTGTACCAGGCCGGATTGAAGGAATACATTGAGAAAAAAAAGGTTCAAATGGCTCTAAGCACTATGGGACTTAATATCTGAGGTCATCAGTCCCCTAGACTTAGAACTAGTTAAACCTAACTTAACCTAAGGGCATCACACACATCCATGCCCGAGGCAGGATTCGAACTTGCGATCGTAGCAGCAGCGCGATGCCGGACTGAAGCGCCTGAAACCGCTCGGCCACAGCGGCCGGCGAAGACATTGAAACAGTTCAGAGGAGGGCTGCTAGATTAGTTACCGGTAGGTTCGAACAAAACGTAAGTGTTACGGATACGCTTCGGGAACTCGAATGGGAAACCCTGAAGGGAAGCCGGCGCAGTTTTCGGGAAACGCTATTAAGAAAATTTAGAGAATCAGCATTTGAAGCTGACTGTCGAACGATTCTGCTCCGGCCAACATACATCGCGCATAAGTTCAAAAAAGATAACGTGCGAGAAATTAGGGCTCGTGCGGAGTCGTACAGACAGTCGTTTTCCCTCGCTCTGTTTGCGAGTGGAACAGGAGGGGAAATGACGAGTAATTGTACAGGGTACCATCCACCACGCACCTTACGGTACCTTGCGGAGTACCTACACTCCTGGAAATGGAAAAAAAGAACACATTGACACCGGTGTGTCAGACCCACCATACTTGCTCCGGACACTGCGAGAGGGCTGTACAAGCAATGATCACACGCACGGCACAGCGGACACACCAGGAACCGCGGTGTTGGCCGTCTTATGGCGCTAGCTGCGCAGCATTTGTGCACCGCCGCCGTCAGTGTCAGCCAGTTTGCCGTCGCATACGGAACTCCATCGCAGTCTTTAACACTGGTAGCATGCCGCGACAGCGTGGACGTGAACCGTATGTGCAGTTGACGGACTTTGAGCGAGGGCGTATAGTGGGCATGCGGGAGGCCGGGTGGACGTACCGCCGAACTGCTCAACACGTGGGGCGTGAGGTCTCCACAGTACATCGATGTTGTCGCCAGTGTTCGGCGGAAGGTGCACGTGCCCGTCGACATGGGACCGGACCGCAGCGATTCACGGATGCACGCCAAGACCGTAGGATCCTACGCAGTGCCGTAGGGGACCGCACCGCCACTTCCCAGCAAATTAGGGACACTGTTGCTCCTGGGGTATCGGCGAGGACCATTCGCAACCGTCTCCATGAAGCTGGGCTACTGTCCCGCACACCGTTAGGCCGTCTTCCGCTCACGCCCCAACATCGTGCAGCCCGCCTCCAGTGGTGTCGCGACAGGCGTGAATGGAGGGACGAATGGAGACGTGTCGTCTTCAGCGATGAGAGTCGCTTCTGCCTTGGTGCCAATGATGGTCGTATGCGTGTTTGGCGCCGTGCAGGTGAGCGCCACAATCAGGACTGCATACGACCGAGGCACACAGGGCCAACACCCGGCATCGTGGTGTGGGGAGCGATCTCCTACACTGGCCGTACACCTCTGGTGATCGTCGAGGGGACACTGAATAGTGCATGGTACATCCAAACCGTCATCGAACCCAACGTTCTACCATTCCTAGACCGGCAAGGGAACTTGCTGTTCCAACAGGACAATGCACGTCCGCATGTATCCCGTGCCACTCAACGTGCTCTAGAAGGTGTAAGTCAACTACCCTGGCCAGCAAGATCTCCGGATCTGTCCCCCATTGAGCATGTTTGGGACTGGATGAAGCGTCGTCTCACGCGGTCTGCACGTCAAACACGAACGCTGGTCCAACTGAGGCGCCAGGTGGAAATGGCATGGCAAGCCGTTCCACAGGACTACATCGAGCATCTCTACGATCGTCTCCATGGGAGAATAGCAGCCTGCATTGCTGCGAAAGGTGGATATACACTGTACTAGTGCCGACATTGTGCATGCTCTGTTGCCTGTGTCTATGTGCCTGTGGTTCTGTCAGTGTGATCATGTGATGTATCTGACCCCAGGAATGTGTCAATAAAGTTTCCCCTTCCTGGGACAATGAATTCACGGTGTTCTTATTTCAATTTCCAGGAGTGTATATAGATGTAGATGTAGATTTAGTTGAGTTTACGGCCTTTACATTTAATTGATTTATCGCGTAACCGAAGTTTACCGGATTTATTGTAGCACTCATTTGTATGACTTCACACTTTTCATTATTTAGCGTCAACTGCCAATTTTTGCACCATGAAGGTACCTCATCTAAATCGTTTTGCAATTGGTTTTGATCTTCTTATGACTTCACTAGACGATAAACGACAGCATCATTTGCAAATAAACTAACTCGGTTGCTCAAATTGTCTCCTGTGTCACTTACCGTATATAGACAAGGAACAGCAGATGGTCTATAACACTACCTTGGGAAACGCCAGAAATCACTTCTCTTTTACTCGACAACTTTCCGTCAGTTACTACTGATTGTGACCTCTCTGACAGGAAATCACGATTCCAGTTGCATACCGCAGTTTATAAACTAGAAGACGCCCTTTTCTCTTAGAAAAATTGTCTCCAAAATTCAGGTGCGTCTTTTACGCGAAATTAATATAAAAATATCCAGTGTTTGATTTAAAATTCACGTCAGTCTTAAAAATGGCCATACATTCGATGCCGCGGGAAATTTATCTCTGTCTGGCAACACTGGACTCAACTAGCAGCAGCAGTCTACCGATACGACGAACGTGAATTGCGGGAATTCACGAGCGTCCTAACTTGAACTGAAAGTGATTTGTGTTATTGGTAACAGTAATACATTTTTTGGTAGCTACTTTCATAATAGGAATGGAAAAAAAAAAGGTATTCATATGATGCGGCTATAAATTGAAAGTAACAACATATGCAGAAGAACATGGAAACAGAGAAGCTGAGCGGCACTTCGGCCCTCCAACAACAGAAAATATGTTTTGCGATTGGCGAGCCCATAAGGAAGAACTGAAAAAACTGAGGAAGACTAAATCTGCAAATAGAGGAAAGTGGCCAAAACAAGAAGATGACGTACTGAAATGGATTCAAGGGCACCCTAAAATTGGCATTGGAATTAATACAAAAATTATTCAAATACACGTTGGTAAGCTAGCGCTATAGCGGAACTTAACGGACTTGAAGGGTGGAGCTGTTTGGCGCTACACGTTTATGAAGCGTCGTTGACTTAGCATGTGAACCAAAACCAAAATATCTCAGCGAATGCCACAAGAGTATCAAGAGAAAATATTATCTTCCCATCGCCATATTATTCTAAATCGAAAGAAAACCAATGTGGAACTAAGACAGTTGGCGAATATGGACGAAACTCCTCTGACATTTGATGTGCCGAGTAACAGAACTGTTGTCATGAAAGGTATAAAACTGTAACTGTAAAAACAAGAGGACATGAAAAAAATGAACTACTTTGTTGTTATTTCATGTTGTGCTGACGGTAGTAAATTTAATCTAATGATCATTTCAAGAGCAAAACAATGGCAAAACCTTCTGGAAAATCGCCAGGTGTCGTTGTGCACGTACATGACAAGGGTTGGATAGACGGGGCTGGTATGAAATTACAGATTAAAAGAGTGTGGAAGAGAAAGAAAGGTGCTTTAGTGAAAGAGACTTCTCTTGTTGTGATAGCTCAGTTTAGTAGTCACTTGAAAAATTCTTTGAAAGAGAAAATGAAACAGGGAAATACAGAGCTTGCTGTTCTTCTGGCAGAACTTGTTTCACAATTGCAGCTTCTTGATGTCTCGATAAATATATCATTTAAAGTGTAAATGAGAGAGGAATGGGACAAATGGATGATGAATGAAACTCAACATGAATTCACACCAAAGGGAGTTTTAAACTGACCCACGATCAAACAAGTGTGTCAGTGGATAAAACAGTCATGGCCTAGAATGACAGAAGACATTATTGTTAAATCTTCCATGAAACACAACTTAAGTAACGCTCTCAGTGGCAGTGGAGACCATCTTATATACGAAGAGGACCACAATTACGACGAAGTGGAAGAAGAAGGAGAAGAAATTCAGATGAGGGTTTTCAGGGATTTTAAAGGTTAGTTTGGTTTTAAAAACTGAGAATTTTTTCTAGTCAGGATATGGAACCTAATAATAAAAATGGTAAAAATGTATTTTTTTTAAATGCTTAAAATTAAGGTGTGTGTTATAGTCAGTAGCGTCTTATAGTCCGTAAAATGGGTAACTTAACGATATTCCATATGCACACGATTTGATTACAAGCCACTTTTGAGGAATGGTGTCAAAAGCCTTCTGGGAATCTAGAAATACGGAATCAATTTGAAATATCTTGTCGATAGCACCCAAAACTTCGTGTGAGTAAAGAGCTAGTTGTGCTTCACAATAATGATATTTTCTAAATCCTTGTTGACTATATGCCAAAGATCGTTCTCTTCAAGGTAGTTAATACTGTTCAAACACAATATACGTTCTAAAACCGTGCTGCATATAGACGTTAATGATATGGGTCTGTAATTTAGTGGATTATTCCTATTGCCCTTCTTCAATATTGGTGAGACCTGTGCAACTTTCCAGCCTTTGGTTATACATCTTCCTTCTATTGAACGACTGTATATGGCTATTAAGTATGGAGTTATTGCATCGACATACTCTGAAAGGAAACTAAGTAGTTTACAATCTAGCCCACAAGACCTGATTTTATTAAGTGATTTAAGTTGGTTCACTTCTCCAAGTATATCTACTTCTATGTGGCTCAAACTGACAGCTGTTCTTGATTCAAATGTTGGAATATTTTCTTCGTCTTCTTTGGTGAAGGAGTTTCAGAAGGCTATGTTTAGTAACTGTGTATTAGTAGCACTGTCATCGATGGTATTTTCATTGCTATCACGCAAGGAAGATATTGATAGTGCCTTGCCGCTAGCACACTTTACGTATGACCAGAATCTCTTTGGCCTTAGTGCTAAGTTTCGAGACAGAGTTTCTGTGTGGAAACTATTATAAGAATCTCACATTGAAATCCGCGCTAAATTTCGAATTTTCTAAAAAAACGGCAATCTTGGGGATTTTACATTCCTTTCAATTTGGTATGTTTTTTCATCGTTTCTGCAACAGTGTTCTGTCCTGTTTTGTGTACCATGGAGTATCAGCTCTGTTGTTTGTTAATTTATCTGGTATAAATCTTTGAATTGCTGTTGATATTATTTCTTTCAATTCAAGCCACATCTGGTCTACACCCACATTGTTAATTTGGAAGGAGTGGAGGTTGTCTCTCAAGAAAGCGTCAAGTGAATCGACTTTAACAGCACAGAGGAGAGTCGGCAGAGGAGGTACACTGACATCTTGCCGGTCAGTATAGAGACAACTAAGAAACAAGTCTCTAAATTTCGGAACGAAACAGACCAGAGGTTGCAGCGGCAAACCTTAGAGACAGGGTTTAATGAGCAGATGATGGAATTGATTGTAATATTCCAATAATTAATAGGAAAATACAAACGGTCAACGTGCAGAAGAGCATATTAGTGCCATATATCATTAATTCCGCTAGTGCTCAATCAGTGGATACACAGGATCTCAGATGAATAATAGGGAAGACGTAGTTACTTATTGTACGAGTGGTGTTCAATAAGTAATGTAACACAGTTTTTTTTCTGAAAGTAGGTTGGTTTTATTCAGGATTCCAATTCAATATATTATTCCCCTTTTTCTGGTCACAAAATCCTATTTGTCAACATAATCCCCATTCAAAGTGATAGTCATACGCCACCTTACTGGGAGGGCCTGAATGCCTGAATGGTACCACCTACCAGTCGACATCAGAGCCAGTCATGCTGCATCGATAACCTCTGTATTATCCACAAATTGCTTCTCGCATAATGCATCCTTCATTGGGCCAAACAGATGGAAGCCAGAAGGTGAGCTGTAGCTTGGATAAGGAAGAACAGTATAATTAAGTTTTTTGAGCTTGTCTGGGGAGCATGGACTTGTGTTAGGCCTTCCGGTGTCATGAAGAAGGAGATCTTCATTTGCATTTTTACGCCAACGAATATGCTGAAGTCGTTTCCTCAATTTCCTGAGAGTAGCACAACACCCTTCAGAGTTGACCGTTTCGCCATGAAGGATGACATCAAACAGAGTAATCGCCTCAGGGTTCCAGAAGAGCGTCGCTGAGACTGTACCAGATGAGGGTGCAGCTTTGAACTTTTTATTTGGAGGAGAAGCAATGTGGCGCCACTCCTGAATTTATTTCAGGTTCTAAGTGATGAACCTATCTTTCATCGCCTGTGACGGTCTTCGACAAAATATTGTCATGATTAGCCTCGTAACGCGCAAGCAATTCTGCACAGATGGTCCAGCGTTACTTTTTGTGGTCTCCTGTTAGGTGGCGACGAACTCAGTGGGCGCATAACTTTGAGTACTTCAACTGTTGGGCGAGTGTGTCAGCATTAGCAACTTAAACGCGATGTTGAGCAGTGAGGTGTTTAAATGTAATCAGTTGATCATCGCAAATGAGAGTGTCTGCACTTTGCAATATTACAGGAATTGCAGTTGCGTGTGGCCAGTCCAAAATGTGTGAGATCAGATAGGGCTGCGTGACCTTGTTGCCATGATGACAGATGCCTTGCCAAACGACTCACCACGCTTGAGTTCAATGACAGGTCACCATGGACATTCTGCAAGTGCCATTAAATATCTGCATCTCTTTGGTTTTGCACGAAAAGGAACTCAATGAGTGCTCTCTGCTTGGAATGCACTTCCATTACTGACATTACTTTGAAGGTTAAGTGTAGGGCCCCCACCTGTCAGACCTTCATGAAACTGTAAGAGCTGAAGTGCGATTACTCTGCGATGTCTCACAACAAATTCAACATTTTTTCAACCGAATGTGGTTGGGAAAGACGTACTACACTGCATATTGAATGAACCTCATATGTATTTGTGTTAATGAAATGTGTTAATTTTATCAGTGGAAAATTCTATGTATACATGTTTAAATGTTAAAAGAAAGTATAAACCCCCATATTTTGGATGTATGTGTACAGAGCAATGTAACTTGCATAAGAAAAAAAAAATATAAACCTTATAAGAATTTAAATTGTTTCTATCATTTTTTTAAATGTTCAATCTTATAAATTACCTCCATAAATCTAGTATTCAAATATTCACAACTTATGTAAAAATATAAATTCTCCTTTTTCATTTTTATGATATCTAATAAAGTTTTTGGTTTTCATATTTAAAAATCTAATCTAATATTCAGATATTCACAACTTACATAACCTTTTTTCATTTAAAAAAATCTAATGCTAATATTTTTTATTTTTCATTTTTTTACTCTATCAAATTTTTATTTTTAAAAAAATATTAGATTTTTTCCTTATATATGACTGAGCAAATGAACAACTTCACTATTGTTGAATGACCCACTAATAATGAACTTTGAGGTTATTGTAAAAGGAACTTCATTGCAGCTCAACTTTATGACTATTGTATAAGAAAATAGTTTAAGGGGATATTATAAATTAAAAAAAAGATAATTCAATTCGTTTTACATTTAAGCAAGTCATCAAAATTGACAGAGGAATCAAAAGAGAAATTGGAAACAATCAGCGACTTACAATTTTGAAAAATAGTGATAAAATGATAACTGAAAGAAATATTTCCTTTTTCTACTAATATGTATTTGGAGAAACAAAAAAACAGAGGAGCAGTTAAACATTAATTAGTTGATAAAATATTTGAAAAAGTTTACAAACTATATATTAAGAAAAACAACTTTTTTATTTTGTTGTAAGTACAGAATGAAGTCCAATAATAAAGTTATGGTATTTGGACATCGAACTCAAAAAAATAGGATTACCAGAGAAAAATATAAATTCAATAAATTTAAGAAACGGAATAAAATAATTCTAACACAAATGTTTAATTTTCGAACACATCAATCAGGATAGACATTATCTATAATTATTTCAGTACAATTAGCAATTAACAGATATATTCTATTAAGAGGTTTCCCTTAGGTAGAACTAGCAGAAAAAGTGAGGGGCAAGCCTGTATTAGGATAAGAATATCAAACAAAGTGCTTTCTGTGGTCTATAGCTTCATCATTAAATGCAGAAGAGAGAAAAAACTTTAAAAATCCAGATAGAACAAATACTTATAAAACATTATTAGAAATCTTGAAGACAAAATTGCTAATCTTCGATTCCTATCTCAGTTGATGCTAGTTCAAAAATCGAGTCTATAATTAATTAATCTATAATTATTCAATTCTTTGATGAAAAATATCATGTATACCTACTAAAAACAACATATTATAAAAAGGGAGACATATTAATTTATTAAATTTTAAAGAAGGGAATAACTCACACTACAATTGGGTAAAAGATTTACCTAGACTTTTTCAAGAAAAATTAATAAAACTTATTATCATAAATTTATTTGTGATTGTGTTTATTACATTTTAATAATAAATAAAAATTAGACAATCAGTCAAAAATTGTTTAATTAAAAAACCATTTAAAGTAGAACTACCAGAAAAAGTCAATTACCCAAAATTGAAAAGTAATCTATATACACAAAATGCTACTTTTGTTATATATCAAGATTTTGAAAGTATGATATTAAAATTAATTAAAGATACCCTTCATTAAAAGGAGAGAATATTATTGATTGTTTCTTTAAAGAAAGATTAAAAGACATGTGTGAACCTAATTGTCAAACTACAAATCAAATCTAATGAAGATTAAATAACTAATCTTACACTATAAAATATTAAATTGTGAACAAAGCTGTTTTGTTATTATATTACATATAGAAATAGACCCTATAAAACTCCTGCAGTGAATAGAGAACCAAACTAGCATGAAAAATAAATAGAGTGTATGACAAAAGAAATTAAAGAGATAGGAAGAATTTTATTGAAGAAGTAAAAATGAAACCTGCTAGTAATGAAGAACAATAAAGATACAATACAGCCAAAATTTTTTCTTTGTGTGCAAAACATCATACAAAAATTTATAAAAGTATTACATCATGATCATTTAACAGGAAAATACGTAAATCCATTATGTAATAATAAACTTAAACTAAAAAACTGGAGATTTGTACCACTTTATTTACATAAATAATCCGGTTTATTATTCTTATTTATTCGGAAAAAGCTGGTTGCGTTGAAAAAGAAATAGATTTTGTGAAAAATAGTGTGAGCAGATAAACTGGTTTTACTAAAAGAACTGAAAATTTGAAAATAAGATTAATTGATCCATTTAAATTTATGTCTCCAAGCCCTGATAAACTTTCTTCACATTTCAATATAAAACAAATGAAAAATATTTTTAAAAATTTCCAAGAAGATCTAGTAAACATAGTTACTAAAAAAGAGCTAAACCTTACGATTGAATAAATCGTTGAAAAATTTGTAGAAAAAGATGTCCATCAAAAGAAGAATTTTATAATAATGAAAGTGATATTAGTGAAGGAGATTATAAACATGCTAAATCAATTTGGGAAAATTTATAATAAAAAATTTAAGAAAAATAAAGATTTAGATTTCTAAATTGATAATTTATTATTAGGTAAAGGTCTTGGAAATTGTAACTTTTTTTATAAAATTTATGGTTTACACCCTTCTTGGAATTTCACAGCTCCAGGTTTATTTTTCAGTTCTGTGTTAAAGATGGCTGGACATCAATCTGAATTATTTGATGATTACGATATGATTTTAATGACTGAAAAGGTAAAAGAGTTGATTTAAGACACTGTTGTAAAATATATATTGCAACAAATAATAAATATGTGGAACATTATGATAAACCTACAATATCGAAAATTTTAATACATTTAGATGCAAATAATTTACATGTATTCGAGGAGGGTTATGCAAGAGGCGTTCAACGAATTTGAAAGTAAAGTTCTATGTACTAACTTAGCAGAAATCCTAAGAAATTTTGGTCTTATGTCAAAACGGTGGTGGATCAAAACAAAACGTCCAGACCCTCTGTGACCAAAATGGTACTGAAACAGTGGATGACAGACTAAAGGCCAAAATACTAAATGTCTTTTTCCAAAGCTGTTTCACAGAGGAAGACTGCACTGAAGTTCCTCATCTCGATTGTCACACAGTTAAGAAAAGTGGTAGATATCGAAATATATGACAGAGGAACAGAAAAACAATTAAAATCGCTCATAAGAGGAAAGGCCACTGGACCTGATGGGATACAAGTTCGATTTAACACAGAGTACGTGAAGGAACTCGCACCCCTTCTTGCAGCAGTATACCGTAGGTCTCCAGGGGAGCATAGCATTCCAAAAGATTGGAAAAGGGCACAGGTCATTCCTATTTTCAAGAAGGGATGTCGAACAGATGCGCAGTACTATAGACCTATATCTCTAACGTCGATCAATTGTAGAATCTTGGAACACGTGTTATGTTCGATTATAATGGCTTTTCTGAAGACTATATATCTACTCTGTAGGAATGAGCATGGGTTTCGAAAGAGATGATCGTGTGCAAACTAGCTCGCACTATACGTTCATGAGACTCTGAGACCCATAGAGATGGTTTCCCATGTAGAGTGCGTATTTCTCGAATTCTGCAAGGCGTTTGATACAGTTCCACACAGTCATTTAATGAACAAAGTAAGAAGATATGGACTATCAGACCAATTACGTGATTGGATTGAAGAATTCCTAGATAACAGAACGCAGGATGTCATTCTCAATGGAGAGAAGTTTTCCAAAGTAAGAGTGATATCAGGTGTGCTGCAGGGGAGTGTAGTAGGACAATTGCTATCCACAATATACATAAATGACCTTGTGAATAACATCGGTAGCTATGATTTCTACAAGTTGTATAGTTGAGAAACCTATTAATAGTATTACTTCACAAAAAGGTACAAACATTGTTACATTACAACGTGTACGACTTGTTTAAATGAAAATCATAAAAAGGATAAAATAAAAATAAAAGTTTCATCTATGTGGAAAACAAGTTTATAAATATTATTTTAAAGATCATTTAAAAATATTCCAAGTGAAGAACATTTAAAAATATTATTATCATTGGAAAACATAAAAAGATATGAGACTTTTTTAGCTGACATAAATTTAATAAATGTATAAACTCTCAAGAATTAAAGATTTAAATTGGTTTTATGATAATTCAAAAACAAAGAAAATTAATCAATTCCCTGTCAGAAATGGATTTCAGACTATATTAAAAATATTAAAATTAGATCTATGTTATTCGGTATTTATAATATTTTAGAACAATACGAAAGTTATAAGATAAAATGTATTTTATAAGAAACATCAATAGTGTTATCTGATAAATCTATGAAATGTTGTTTATCACGCACACATTATAATTTGCGTGATATGATAATAAAAGCTATTCAAATTTTTAAATGTTACCAGCTTGAAAGAAAATTATGTTAGTTGGGAATATAGCATTCGACTTAAATAAGATGTAATTGATTCATTTTTTAATGGAAAACATTAACACGTTTGACGAGAAATTTACAAAAATTAAAAATTAGAAAATAAACAATTATTTAATTATATCATTAAATAATGTCCATATTGTAATGTACTCATTTTATTTTCTAAGAAATAGATCCTACCCCAATGAACCATGGACCTTGCTGATGGTGGGGAGACTTGCGTGCCTCAGCGATACAGATGGCTGTACTGTAGGTGAACCACAACGGAGGGGTATCTAATGAGATGCCAGACAAATGTGTGGTTCCTGAAGATCGACAGGAGCCTTTTCAGTAGTTGCAGGTGCAACAGTCTGGATGATTGACTGATCTGGCCTTGCAACACTAACCTAAACGACCTTGCTGTGGTGGTACTGTGAATGGCTGAAAGCAAGGGGAAACTACAGCAGTAATTCTTCCAGAGGGCATGCAGATTTACTGTATGGTTAAATGATGATGACATTCTTTTGGGTAAAATATTCCAGAGGTAAAATAGTCCCCCATTCACATCTCCGGGCGCGGCTACTCAAGAGGATGTCGTTATCAGGAGAAAGAAAACTGGCGTTCTACATATCGGAGAGTGGAATGTCAGATCCCTTAATCGGGCAGGTAGGTTAGAAAATTTAAAAAGGGATATGGAGAGGTTGAAGTTAGATATAGTGGGAATTAGTGAAGATCGGTGGCAGGAGGAACAAGACTTTTGGTCAGGGGAGTACAGGATTATAAACACAAAATCAAATAGAGGTATGCAGAAGTAGGTTTAATAATGAATAAAAAAATAGGAGTGCGGGTAACCTACTACCAACAGCATAGTGAACACATTATTGTGGCCAAGATAGACACGAAGCTCATGCCTTCTACTGTAGTACAAGTTTATATGCCAACTAGCTCTGCAGATGATGAAGAAATTGATGAAATGTTTAATGAGATAAAAGAAATTATTCGGGTAGTGAACAGAGACGAAAATTTAATAGTCATGGCTGACTGGAATTCGAGAGTAGGAAAAGGGAGAGAAGGAAACATAGTGGGGGAATATGGATTGGGGGCGAGAAATGAAAGAGGAAGCCGTCTGGTAGAATTTTGCACAGAGCATGACTTAATCATAGCTAACACTTGGTACAAGAATCATAAAAGTGGGTTGTATACATGGAAGAATCCTGGAGATACTGAAAGGTATCAGACAGATTATATAATGGTAAGACAGAGATTTAGAAACCAGGTTATAAACTGTAAGAGATTTCAAGGGGGAGATGTGGACTCTGACCAAAATCTATTGGTTATGAACTGTAGATTAAAACTGAAGAACCTGCAAAAACGTGGGAATTTAAGGAGATGGGACCTCGATAAACTGACTGAACCAGAGGTTGTACAGAGTTTCAGGGAGAGCATAAGGGAACAATTGACAGGAATGGGGGAAAGAAATACAGTAGAAGAAGAATGGGTAGCTTTGAGAGAAGAAGTAGTGAAGGCACCAGAGGATCTAGTTGGTAAAAAGACGACGGCTAGTAGAAATCCTTAGATAACAGAAGAAATATTGAATTTACTTGATGAAAGGAGAAAATATAAAATGCAGTAAATGAAGCAGGCAAAAGGGAATACAAACATCTCAAAAATGAGATCGACAGGAAGTGCAAAATGGCTAAGCAGGGATGGCTAGAGGACAAATGTAAGGATGTAGAGACTTATCTCACTAGGGGTAAGATAGATACTGCCTACAGGAGAAAAGAGAGCCACTTGTATGAATATCAAAAGCTCAGATGGAAACCCACTTCTAAGCAAAGAAGGGAAAGCAGAAAGGTGGAAGGAGAATATAGAGCGTCTATACAAGGGCGATGTACTTGAGGACAATATTATGGAAATGGAAGAGGATGTAGATGAAGATGAAATGGGAGATACAATACTGCGTGAAGAGTTTGACAGAGCACTGAAAGACCTGAGTCGAAACAAGCCCCAGGAGTAGACAACAGTCCATTGGACCTACTGACGGCCTTGGGAGAGCCAGTCCTGACAAAACTCTACCATCTGGTGAGCAAGAAGTATGAAACTGGCGAAATACCCTCAAACTTCAAGAAGAATATAATAATTCCAATCCCAAAGAAAGCAGGTGTTGACAGATGTGAAATGTACCGAACAATCAGTTTAATAATTCACAGCTGCAAAATACTAACACGAATTCTTTACAGACGAATGGAAAAACTGGTAGAAACCGAACTCGGCGAAGATCAGTTTGTATTCCGAATAAATGTTGGAACACGTGAGGCAATACTGATCCTACGACTTACCTTAGAAGAAAGGTTAAGGAAAGGCAAACCTACATTTCTAGCATTTGTTGACTTTGAGAAAGCTTTTAACAATGTTGACTGGAATACTCTCTTTCAAATTTTAAAGGTGGCAGGGGTAAAATACAGGGATCGAAAGGCTATTTACAATTTGTACAAAAACGAGATGGCAGTTATAAGAGTCGAGGGGCATGAAAGGGAAGCAGTGGTTGGGAAGGGAGTGAGACAGGGTTGTAGCCTGTCCCTGACGTTATTCCATTTGCATATTGCGCAAGCAGTAAAGGAAACAAAAGAATAATTCGGAGTAGGTATTAAAATGCATGGATAAGAAGTAAAAACTTTGAGGTTCGCCGATGACATTGTAATTCTGTCAGAGACAGCAAAGGACCTGGTAGAGCAGTTGAACAGAATGGACAGTGTCTTGAAAGCAGGATATAAGATGAACATCAACAAAAGCAAAACGAGGATAATGGAATGTAGTCGAATTAAGTCGGGTGATGCTGAGGGAATTAGATTAGGAAATGAGACAACTAAAGCAGTAAAGGAGTTTTCCTACTTGGGGAGTGATATAACTGATGATTGTAGAAGTAGAGAGGATATAAAATGTAGACTGGGAATGGGAAGGAAAGTATTTCTGAAGAAGAGAAATTTGTTAACATCGAGTATAGATTTAAGTGTCAGGAAGTCGTTTCTGAAAGTATTTGAATGGAGTGTAGCCGTGTATGAAGGTGAAACATGGACAATAAATATTTTTTACAAGAAGAGAATAGAAGCTTTCGAAATGTGGTGCTACAGAAGAATGCTGAAGATTACATGGGCAGATAACATAACTAATGAGGTGGTATTGAATAGAATTGGGGAGAAGAGGAGTTTGTGGCACAACTTGACAAGAAGAAGTGATCGGTTGGTAGGATATGTTCTGAGGCATCAAGGGATCACAAATTCAGCATTGGAGGGCAGCATGGAGGGTAAAAATCATAGAGGGAGACCAAGAGATGAATACACTAAGCACATTCAGAAGGATGTAGGTTGCGGTAAGTACTGGGAGATGAAGAAGCTTGCACAGGATAGAGTGGCATGAAGAGCTGCATCAAACCAGTCTCCGTACTGGAGACAACAACAAGAACAACAAGATATATATTTCATTATTGTGAGAGCTTAATGATTTTATATTAGTTTCAATAGAGTAAGTGTATGTTCAAAGCCTTGTATTTAACTCATATCCTGTACTGTGCTTCATTGTTAAATAAACAATCTTTATTTGATGTAACCATAACTCAATTTTGTCAACATATTTCTTTACTCCCATTGATTTTTTCCTCTTCTTTATCATCAACTTTGTTACCAAACATTTTTTGCCTTAAACAACATAATTCTTCTTATATTTTTCTTTTATGTTCACCTTTCATTGATTCTAATGATTCTTTATTCTTTTGAGGTAAACTATAATATTATTTTCTGAATATTTATATTTATCATATTAAGCAATCATTCAATTTATATGTTAATCAAAAATTGTCAATGTCATAATGTAACCATTAGTATTGGAAAGAAAGCTAATTATATTCTTTTTATTTCTGTTCCATAACATTATCCTGAAAATTATACATGAATTATTTCAGTAAGTCAGATATTGCCATTCCAATATAAATAGGTTTATTAATCAGAATTTTAGTGTTATTCATATAAACACAACTAAATATTTATTAAATACTGACGAATTTTAAAATTTCGTTTCGGTATATGTTTGTTATAATGTTTATCACTTGTAACTAATTTTATATCTACTCTGTTTTTACATTTTCCATCGATTTTCAAATATAGGATTAGTCATCAATTTGTAGATACTTTTACAAATTTTTCCCGTTTGTGTATTTAAATCTATATACATTTATAACCAATCAGATTGTTGAAATTTAAAACTATTTTTTTTAATTTTTTTAATACTAGAGGGAGATACTATCTCTGAATTTTATAATGAACATTTGTTCCTGACACGATTTTTTTCTGGGGGCTAATGGTAAATCTTATTGTAAATCACGTGAACTATTCTAGTTATCTAAGTCTATTTCAAAAATATAACCATCTTTAGAAGTGATCTACATTCACATATTTTTTCAGCATTGAAACTTTTTTGTTCATCCATTTACATCCACCATGTGCTTAAAAATTGTCTCTTAGCATAACCATACAAATTCTTTGTACATGTGTTAAACAATTCGATATCAAATTTTTATAAAAAAATTTCATATATTTATAATTTGTGTAAAAATATATTCTATACCTTTGGAATATACCAACTCTTATTTCTTTTTCAATAATATACTCGTTTAATAATTGAATAAGTTGTTTAGTTACTTTTGACACTGCACTGATAGGTACCTCAGGTGCTGTATATACCAAGCTAGATCTAAATCACAAGTTTTTACAAGTATTTGTAAAATTTTCAAAAACATGAACTATTAAATATCAGATTTTAAACATAGATCATGATATTCTCCTAATTTTTTTATATCAAATTTTTCCCAAATGTGTTTAGTGTGTTTAATTTCTCGTTCACTAAAATTCATTAGCTTTTTTTAAATTCTTGTCTGGGTGGGAGTTTTATTTCTTCAAATATTTTCCAATTATTAATATAATGAAAGGATAAACTTCATTTGTAGTAAGGAAGGCATGAATTTAAATTTATCAATAGATCTCATTTTTACATTTTGCTGATTTCCCGAAACTAATACATTAACTTACAGTATTTCATATAAAATTTATTACTTTTCCTTGTAACCATGTATTTTGACAAATAAATCAGAATCATATCCTGAGAAAGGGTGTAAATTAACTAGTATTAAACTAGGATTTTTTAGGTCTAGGTTCCATGTATTCAATTATGGATCTATATATATTTCTGTTAAATTGTCTTGATGATGACTTTTTATTGTTATTTCTTTGAATAATGATTTTCATATAAAAGACAAATTTTAAAATTTAGTATGTCTTGATATTTGTTTGCTTGTTAGTGGTTTTAGTTCTCTAGTTTGAGAATAAATATTAGCAACTTTTTCAACTTCTTTTATCATTCATTCAACTAATTCATAACTCAAATTTGGTTTCTGTATATAACTGGTTCTTTGAAGAAGCCATTTATACATTTAATATAATAAAAAATACTCTGTTCTGGTTTTTGATTACTCCCAGTATAAGATCCATCATTTAATATTATTTCGATTGTATCTACTTTCCTACTTCTAAGATTGTATCTATCATTTAATATTTCTTTGCCCAATATGAAAATCATTCACTGTTAATGCCAAATATTTTTGAATAGGCATAAATACTTTCTTCACTTGTAGATGTGGTTGACAATTACCCATCTTTAACAAATAACGTTCGAATTAGGCAAGAATGTGAAAACGAATATTTGGTGTATACTTATAGATTTTTAAATCTAAATCTTTATCTTTTTCTGGTTGTTCTACTCTTATTGGCTTATTAATTAAACAATTATTAATATGTTCATCTAACTATTTTTTATTATTGAAATATAATAAACACATAACACATACACATTTCATTTCAGCATTTTCAAAAGTGTTGGTGAAAGAAGTATTGATAATCTTTTATTCAATAGTAGTGAAATTAGTTCCGCTAATAAATATAATTAATTAAAACATTACTAACTTCTTTTTTAAATTTTATTGTATGCTATGGATACACATGTTATGTCTCATTAAAATAAAAACTTAAAAAGATTATTGATTTTAGAACAAATTTTTCATCAGTCTTAATTTATAATTAAAAATCACTAAATTTGATATCGATAAAAATATAAATTTGCGTTTTTAATAATTCTTTGTGAATTTTTGACTGTATATAATGCTGGTTTTATAACGCATAAAAAGATTTTTACATTAGTTTTAATATCAATAAAATCTACTTCCTTTATTTTTTAGTTAATTCTATATGTGATGGTCCTCTTAATGAAACATAACTATTAACTGCTGTTCGTATTCTATTAATTATGTTTACTTTCCAACTGACAGAATGAGGTTTCAAATTCAGTCTTAATTTCATCTTTTTCTATAGTAATTCTATAATTCAGGGGTTTATGGAAATATTCCTAAACATTATTTATTGCTTGTATTTTATAAATCCAAAGATACATTATAATTTCTTTTTAAACCTTTATATAATTTTTAGTTCTCTTTAACTAATGTCATAATTTTTAGTTTCCGCGAATTTAAAAAATAACGTTAAGCTAAAGAGAATTTATATTACCTTAGAAAACTGTTGTTTGTAATCTGTTTTAATTGCTTTTTCAATGAAACAGTAATTAACCATTATGTTAGAAGGTTTATTTTCGTAAATTTCTTCCATACATTGAACGTAATGGACACTACTATACTGTTTCTTACTAAAAGTTTAATTAGAGTTGTTATTAAATTATGTTTATTTAATTTATAACATTCTGTTTTCTTTTGAGATTTACAAAAATTACATTGGTCATATACACTGTGAATTTTTTTTAAAAAAGTCGTGAGCTTCTATTGCATTAGGTTTATTGGTGAATTTTAGTTCGAAAATCTTATTTTTAAGTGCATTATATAAGAGTTTAGCAGTAGCTTCATCATATGTTACATTTTTTTTGAAAATATTTTTAAATTCATTATTGAGTTCTAAACAATTTTTTTACAATATTTAGTACTTACATATTCACAGTTAGTAATATCATATGAAAACATTATTTTAGATCACTAAATTTGAAAAAATTAAATTGCTTTATTTCAGTACTCTTTCATAAGGGAAAAATATTCTTAAACGTGTAAATTTAAAAATATTTAGAAACGAAAATTGCGAGAAGCAATTTGTGTCAAAAACTTTTAAAAACAAATATTTATTAGGGTTTTTAAAAACTAATAGTTTCTAGTTTAAAAATTCAAGAAGATGAAGGTCACTGTTTCTATATATTTTCATTCTGTTATTATCTTGTTTAATATTTCGATTTTCAAAATAATTATAATCATAACAATTAAATTTTTGTTATATCTGTCTGGCAAAATAATAAGTTAATTGTTGAATGATAAACAAATATTTTAACATTTCTACTATTTAAATATTCACAACTAAGAATATTATAAAAAATGTAATTCATGCTCACAAATTTATTAAACAAAGTAGAATTTTTTTAGTTTTTTGTGTCCTAAATATGTAATACCATTTATATACCGAAAAATTATTTTATGTCTTAGGAAATGAATTATTTTAATGTAATGAATTCAGTCCTAAATTAACTGTTACCATTTCAACATTACAGTCCATCAAATTATTATATATATAAGTAACATTGAATTCTAAATCACGAATTCCTTTATCATATTTTTAAGACATGAAGCGTAGTTTGCTTCATAAATTATAGGGCAACCTAATCCTAATGTTGGTTAAAAAGAAGCAATAATATTAGTTTCTTGACCGAATTATTTAATTAATTCTACAAAATTCCATTAGCTAAATTGAAGTTGATGTTCATTACTTCCAAAGGTATAATTTTTGGTAAATTATCAGCAAGTTTTCTGATTGACTTCAATATTTTGATCATTAATGCCTAAAATGTTTCCAGTAGTATCATTAATATCTGCATATGATTAGATGTCAGTCTCAATAGTATCTATATTTAATATTTTATCTATGGTACGTGAATATTTGGTTGTTGGTATGAATAAATTTTTTAACATTTAAAAACTACATTGACCAATTGTCATTATTATTGTAGTTTCCCCATTAAAATATAATTTACTATAATCTGAAGTAATATTTGAAGTTAAGAAAATAGTATAACAACTATGTACTGAAACGTTTTTATAACTTTTGCTTTGAAAACTGATGAATTATCCTTAACTGAAATAGGTGCCCCTTTTTAGATTAAAGAATTTTATTTTCATTAAGTGAATTTTACCTGGGAAACACAAATAAGAATTACAGAAAAATAATCAAACATGGCAAGATTTTACTGAATTCTCTTTGATGTGCAATAGTGGGCCCAAGGGTACCTACCTTGGGATGAATTTAGTTATTTTTATTTTTATTCTAAAAATTTAGATCAACCAAACTATTCAGAATTTATAAAAAGAGGTAGAAAAATTGAAAAGAAACATTATTTTGAAACAATAGCATTAGCTGAAATTGAAGACAATTCAATTGGTTTAGGTCAGGATTTTATTTTTGAAAATATAAATACAGTGAATGTATGTTTAACTAGGGGAAGATATATAAGAATACGTAATTTTTATTTAGCGCAAACTTATTTAAAATACCAAAACTATTAGTTATTCAAATATGTTTAGACATGATGATACAAATTGTTATCATAGATATCTTGAATTTTTCAATAGCAATTTAATATTTAAAGATTTTAAAGAAAGATACACTACATGTTCGAATAATGATAAATTTCTATTTATTACAATAGGTTCGACTAAAATACCTAATGAAGCAAAATACTGATATTGTATAAAATGTTTTTTAACAATGTAAACAAAACAAAAACATATAAGAATATTTAAACATCAGAGTCATTAAACACGGTTTTTATTAACATAAACAAAGCAAAAAAGTTTTAGATTTTTTAAACAACATGATCATTAAACAAAAACGTTTAATTAGGAATCATTTGGTTTTTTTAACGATAAAATTTCAGAAAATATGCTCCAGAGGTTCTTAAAAGCTACACTAAAGGTAGATTACAGAAGAGTTAAGAGATGAATCTTTAAAAAAATGTTAAATACAACCTAGAACTGAATATCAAGAATATAAAAACGAAGCTCAACCTGTTATTGAGGTAACTGAAACATTTTTGTTGATGTATTAAAGGCAATTGACGGAAACAAACAAGTTGAAATACGAATTCTTCCTTATCATCATCAATAACAACATTATATGGAAGAATTTAATGGTATATCAACAAACAAAGAATAAGATAGGTATCATACATTAAGTGAATTAGTAATAGCAGATTCATTGAACGAATATGAAAAAAATGGTTAAAGAGAAAACATTGAAAGATGATAAAGAAGCATCAAATATTTAAAAAACAAATATAATTTAAACAGTGCCAGAGTAAACCAATCATAGTGAAGTTACAGGCTTTGGGTTATGGCCTGTTGGTACATTTAAATTTTTGATAGTGATGAATTAAAAGTTGGTGTAAAAATATATGACACATCAAATAGATTAATGCATTACTTAACTAAAATTACTGTAGATTATATTAATAAATATTCGATGCTGTTAATTTATCAAATTATGAAGATACATTATTTAATGTATGTTCATTGCGTTATGATAATAATTAAAAAATAAATAAAAGGTAATAAATACAGGTAAAGAAAAAAGTCCTATTAAAAATCACAGAAACTCAAATAAAATATATTTTGATGAATGATGCATATCAATTAGTTGCTAGATTAGCAGTGAGTCATCGGTAAGTAATACCTGGAAATAAAAATTACTGTAATAAAAAATCTGGAAATATGAAAATGTGAACACTTCATCATATTTCTGAATAATTTCTCTCACAAATCTAGGGAATCAGAAAAGGATTACTTAATACTTTACTTAATATATTGCTTTAATGGTACAATAAAAAGTGAAGAAAATGAAGTACTTGTTCATTAGAAATATGTAAAGTGGGAAGAAGGTTTAACTTTTATTTTCACCTTTAGTTCAAGTTCAAACGTTGCTATTCTTAAATGGTCTGATAAAATAATGATGTAGTCGAAATAAAAGATAAAATCCCAAATGGAGGAAAGATTGTATTTAAAAATATGGAAAGTAGAAAACCAATTGTTAAATACGATCCTCATTATATTTGAATTACAAATAATTGATCGTTATTTGATAATGTTAAATTAAGGAATATTTTTTTAAAATTGAAAAAATGTAATTTCTCTTGAAGAAATGTGAAATTACGACCTACCAATTAAGTTTTTATAAGCTTGTAAGTCATTTTGTAATTTCTTAGGTAAAATAAAAAAGAAACAATTTTGAAATTTTTAATAATATTAAAAAAAGAATTTAAAAAAAATATAGTAAAATTTTTCTAATAAGTGGACAAACAAATTAAAATTAATAAACTTATATTTAATAATACAGAAGTATTTGTTTTTTCTGATTAAAAGAATAACTCATTGTTTAAATCAAATATTTTGCTGAAATATTAGAATATAAAGAAACAAGTCAAGTGATTAGGAAAAATTATTATGAAGATGATAAGGTTATTTACGAAAATTAAATTTGTGTCTACCAGATGGGGTCAAAGAGTGATGAAAAATACTGTTTTCGTTAATGAATCTAGTTTGTATTCTTTAATTTTACCTTCTAAAAAAGAATAAGTTATAAAATTTAAAAATGTGTCTCAAAGTAGTTTTACCATATATAAGAAAGCATTTTGGATATAAAATTAGGAAAGGAATAACAATTTCATGCAGAAACCAATCAGAACACAAAAATTATTGTATAGAACATCTTCAAAAAATGAAGAAATAAAGAAAATAATGATGAAATGATTGTTGTTGGGGGAGACACAACTAGAAAATTTAAGATATACTTCATTCAAAAGTTTTTGTTTATGTAGGTAACTAATCACTCATAGAAATGCCTCTAAAATCTTGAATTTTTAATTACTCAGCATGTATCAATGTCTGATAAAGGTTTATGATATTTTTAAAAAAATTTTGCAATTTTTTGCTCGCAAATTTTTTTAGTCCGATTCTATTCTTCTCTAATGCTAAATTATGTCTTTTTTGTTCTTCTAATTGCTTCTCTGCTTGCTTCTTTTTTATTAATGAATTAGCCATAGCAACTGCTGTGCTAGCTCATGAACCAGCAGTAGCTAAATATGGTAATGTTGTCAATAATAATAGAATCATCTAGGTTTTCTGAAACCATAAACCTGCCATTTATGTTGCTTATGTGCACTACTCTTTTGTTTCTAAATTAGTAACTTTAATCTAATGCTTCAATATTCTCCAGTAGCTCAATGAGATATAATAATTATTGAGGTACATTCATATCCACAGCTACCTAAATCAGCTTCCCTGCACATGCCGATCCTGTTACACAGTCTTTAATGCATGTGTGTGCAGTTCAGTTGGTAGCACCTTAACAATCAATGTATTTTTCCAAATAGAAACATTTGCGGATACTGCACCCATTGGAAATGAATTCCCACTAAGTTCAACTGTATGCTCCACATGTCAAGTTTGACATAATACCTATCCAGAGAAGTCCGAGAATCGAGGGATATATCTGCCCCACAGTTGGCAACACAACCCTGTGCTCAAAGAATCCTTTAATTTCTATATTAAAGCTGAACTATGTTGTCCCCAATAACTCCACGTCATCATTTTCTGCTCCACATGTTCTTGATCTTGGACTGTTTAGTCTCCTCCTGTGTATGAGGTCCAGATTAATGACAGACGCATGTGCACCAGTGTCTACCCAAAATTAGGTTCCTTGTCATGTGCTAAGCCCAACAAACAGTAACATGTTCCTGCACACGTCTTTGTAGTATTATGATTTACTGAGAATGTTTCCCAAAGGCCAAAACACTTCTATTGGAATTTAACGCCTGGTTCTGTTTGTTTTGTTTAACGTCCTTCTTATTTCTACATTTGTTTGCCTTATGCCCATACCGTTTACAACTATAGCACTGTGGCTGGCGACTTTGTGTCTACAAAAATCCTGTATTCACACACCAGCAACATTTTATTTCGGAAGCAACGATCCGTCGATCATTGGGTACTTTCGCAGCAGTATTGATTTTCTGCAACTCTGTCGTAATGGAAAGCGCTTCAGCTAAATCATTTCCTTCTGGACTCCACAAGGAAATTTCGCAGGAGTTGTTTGCAGATGCCTATTTTCCACTTCTCTGAGCATGACCCACTCCACTTCTGGATTTTCAACTCATGTTTCTGCCCATTCACTTTTCGAGCTCTATCAGAAAAGGTTTCGGCAGTTTCATTGGCTTTCTGCACTAATCCACTCAACTTCTCTGTAAAAAATCTAGCACTTTTATGTTTATGTTATTTCTGTCAAACACCCCTTACTAATTGTTCGAATGCGCGAGCTTTGCTATGTGTCGTTCCATGTGACGAATTACTCAGTTCAGCACTGGTTGAAACATCATTGATGATTACTGTCACGGGCTGTGTTGTTTTACCGGAGGAATGTGTTATTAAATCAGCTGCTGAAGGATCTATGGAGGAGGAGGGTACACTCATTATTGTCATAACCTCACCTATACCCTTCTGTGACTGTTTCGCAGTTTGCAAAGCTTCTAGTCGCTTACTTAACTAGTAATTATACAATTTCTAACAATTTCGATACCTGTTCCATCAGAGGGGCTAGAGCATCACGCATATTATCTTATTGTGTTTCCAGCATCTTTGCGCAATTTTTTACTACTTTTACAGTTAAAAGACTACTAAGAAAAAAACACTTTCTCTTTCAAAAGCAATAGCAAAAATCAACAGACATAATCTCCCCAAAAACGTATACAAATAATCTTAACTGCTCATTACGTCTTATTATTGTGCAAGATGTGTACATTTCTATTGTTTATTGTCAAATCACAATTTATGAAAGATGTTTATATTTTATTAATAGGATTAAGTAGGAATAATGAATATTTCACATGTTGGAAATAATTGTGGTAGCAGGGAAAGTCTGCACCAAAGTATTGTTCACAAGAGAGACCGCAAATTGATATAATTTTTAATAGGGTGGGAGAGACCGCGTATGGATACATTTTTAGAAAAGAGCGGGAAAGACCGCGCATTGATACATTTTCTAATGGTAGCAGGCATTGTCTGCACCAGAAAGCATTGTTGGCAGGAGAAACGGCACTTAAGTGTTAGTAGGAAGTCAGTAGTAAGCGAGAAGTGAAGCGCGTTGGTAGCAGGTCTGAAGCGAGAGGTGTGCCTGCCAGCCACTAGCTATGATTTACAAGAGATTATAAACGGATGTACAGAGACATCAGCTAACTATTATAATAAGAGGAACTAATATTATTGAATTAATTTTTTTTGAGAAACTCAAGACTACTGAAGGTATGCTTGCACATTGCTAGTTGTAAGATTATTGTAAAAAGTAAGTCCGATTTGGGGGTTTCTAAAATCATTTCATTCAGAATATAATTAACTTTTGCCAGCAATATTGTATTTCTAATTATAATCCATCCTAAAAACCAATAACGTAAAACTTTGCAAAATTTTATTGTTGTCAAGAAAAATGAATTACGTAATTTCAGTCAAATTAATTATAGAATAACATCATCTTTGCTATTAAAGAATAACGTCAGCTTTGGTAATAAATACAGCCACTTATTATGAAAGCCCGCCAGCAGCTAATAGAGGATAGTAAAACAGAGTAAGTATATTCGTATTGCAGTTCGATGTAGCAGTCAGATGGCGATCCAGTAACAGTAAAAAAAAGGTAAGGAACAGTTTTGGGTTATTGCAGATAACGACTGAGGGCCATGACGACGATACATTATATGTTTCGTCGAAATAATCACAAAATCACTTTTAATAAGTAGCAATTAAATTTGTACCAGAAAATAGAGAAAGAGAATAAATTTCAAAGGGAAGATTTCATTTGTTATTATTAAGCAAGATATAGAAATTCTAAGAAAAGGTTACATAGTTTGTTGTAAAAGGAAAGGTTATCAGTAACAAAAGAGGTATATAGGAGACGGGAAGGTTTCAATTGCCCAGAACACTTGGTACAGCCATGTGCTGCATGAACACAGCGCCTACAACTGGCACAAGTTATTGGAATCATTCTACTGCATGGTATACTATGTCCAGTCGAGTGACAGCTCTTACACTTCACAGGTACCAAACAAGTTTCGTTGCGATTCCCTCTAAATTGTGACAAATATACAGTTCTTCAGGTTTGAGATAAGTCACTTTCTACGTTGTATGCTAGTCTCTACTTCTAATCCTGGCCATGAAAAAACAAAAAAGGCCAGTAAAAATGTTATTTGGACTCATCGCGATGCAATCGTAGGTGAGGCGTGTCGACAGCGTTAGAGGTGTCAGAAGGCCGTTGCTGATACTGTAAAGTCGTGTCCTGTTTCATCAGTCATTCCAGGGCATAAATGTCGTAATAATGTCGCCGAAGAAGTACTTGCGAGCCAAATTGTGGGAGTGCCGAGTGGAGACACCTCTGTGTTGTCAGGATGGTGTTGTGGAACCTGTAGCACGTCTTTCAGAGCTAATAAAACATGTTTATCAACTTAGTATTTATTGTTTGATTCATATTTAAAGTTCTGTGTCTTGTCGTCAGCCTCGGCTGACGTCTCGTCCCAGTGAAATTGTGAAATTCCGCTGACTCCTATTGTCGGCTTGGCTGGCGAGGCCACTGCTCCAGCAATTCAGCTGAAGTCTTGCGGGCTGACGTGTGAAGTCTGTAAGCGAAGCTGGAGCGTGAGATTATGCCCTCACACTACGTTAGTGTGTCCTCAGTCCCGCTCCAGTAGGTGTTGTTGATTCTCGGAGGCCCATTGGGATGTACCACAATGTTTGAAGTCGTGTAATCGGCTGATCCTGGTCCCACCAGAAAAATAAGCCCTTTGGCATCCATAAGTGGCTGCAGCGATGATCAGGCTCAGGTGTACCAGGTGGCCCTCTTACCCACCAGTGATAGTGGTGATAGTGTGACATGTACTCAGTCTACCAACCAGGAAGGCAGTGGCGAGTGCAAAGTCCCACGAGTGACAGCTTGCGGTTGCTTCGATGTTGTCATCTCAGGAACGGCAATCAACGTGTCCACAAGATGTGCAGAATCATCTAACACCGTCCGCCACCAGTAGCTGAGTGGTTGCCGGCACGGTAGCTCAGCGTGTTCGGTGAGAGGGCTAGCTGCCCTCTGTAATAAAAAAAAAAACTGAGTTACTAGATCAACAAAGAACTGAAATGGGTGTCTTTCGACGTCCGCCAGAGCAAATACAACGAACAAAATGAGATTAAAAAAAAAGTGGTCAGCGTGAAAGAATGTCAATCCCAAGGGCCCAGGTTCGATTCCCGGCTGGGTCGGAGATTTTCTTCGCTCAGGGATTGGGTGTTGTGTTGTCCTAATCATCATCATTTCATCCCCATCAACGTGCAAGTCGCCGAAGTGGCGTCAAATCGAAAGATTTGCACCTGGCAAACAGTCTACCCGACGGGAGGCCCTAGTCACACGACATTCATTCATCTAACACAATACTGTCACTACACTGTAATAATCATTGAATCAAGTACTTCAGTATGAGCGCCATCGATTCTAAAGACCAATTGAATTCAGAGCAAGAGAACTGCTGTATTTATGGAGATGGGAGGGAGAAAATTACAAGAGGGTTTGTTCATTATGAACAAATGTGGCCTGGCTCCTTACTAGTAGTCAGCAGTCCTTGTTCCGCTGATTTGCTTCACAACTTGTTACAGGCTGTTAAATGCACTGTCAACTCTGTGATAGTTGTTATTGCATCTGGGGTAAAGCTTGTTGCTACACGTAACAAGAGCTAGCGAATATATCTCTGCCTCTGTTAGTGGACATTTGCTGAATATGTAACTTGTATCTGGCGATTGGTGCCGATATAAGAACATGTGCTCATACCCACAGCTGACTAACAGTGTCGGTCGTTTCTTTGTGCTGCATACCTATGTCACCAATTCTGTCTGGCGTTGCCAGTGGCTGTACTAGCACGAACTTAAGAAAATTTTTAATTTCTCCTCCTTTTGTACTCTTTGATGTAACAAAATGTTTGATTTATAGTATTATTAGCCTCAATTTAATTTTATAGTAGTTTGCTGTTTCTCTTTTCCATTTCCTCTGTAGTATATTATTGCTATAAACATTAAGTAAGAAAATGGCTAAGTCAGAAAGCGTAGGTACTGCACGAAAATAGTCAAAGCGTTACTACACTGACGTTACAAAGTTCTTTGAATACCTCGTAATTTGGTGTCGGACTTCCTTTTTCCTGGTTCTATGCAGCAATTCTTTGTGGCATGGACTCAACAAGTCGTTGGAAGTCCCCTGCAGAAATACTGAGCCAAGCTGCCCTTATAGCTGCCCATAATTACGAAGGAGTTGCTGCTGCAGGGTTTTGAGCACAACCTGACCTGTCGATTATGTCCCATAAATGTTCTATGGAATTCATGTCAGGTGACCTGGGTGGCCAAAGCATTCGCTCCAACTATCCAGAATGTCCTTCAAACGAAGGCGCATTGTCATTTGTAAAAATTACAAAAACCATAGCCCACACCATTATGGAGCTACCACCAGCTTTCACAGTGACTTCTTGACAACTTGGCTCTACCATCAGCTCTTACCAACTGAAACTGGGACTGACCAGGTCAGGGTTTTCCAATCATCTAGCATCCAACCGACATGGTCACGAGCCCTGGCGTTGCAGCGGTATAGTGCGGGCATACAGTTAGCTTAACAGCTCATGCATCCAAGTTTCTGACATCGGTAATATTCAGAAGAATGGAAAAGAAGATTCAGAGTATGTCGGACGACATTCAGTTTGGCTTTAGGAAAGGCAAAGGCACCAAAGAAGCAGTACTGCCATTGGGCTTGATAATGGAGGCAAGACTGAAGAAATATCAAAACACTCATTGAAAATGTTGATATACAGAAAGCGTTCGATAATGTAAAATAGTGCAACATTTTCGATATTCTGAGCAAAATAGGAGTAAGCTGTAGGGAAAGACGTGAAATACACAATGTATACAAGAACCAAGAGGGAACAATAAGAATGGTAGACCAAGAACGAAGGGCACGGTTTAAAAAGGGTGTATGACAGGGTTGCAGCCTTTCGCCCCTACCGTTCAATCTATACATCAAAGAAGCAATGGCAGAGCGTTAATTGAACCACCTTCACAATAATTCTCTATTATCCCAATCTCGAACAGCGAGCGGAAAAAACGAAGACCTATATCTTTCTGTCCGAGCTCTGATTTCCATTATTTTATTATATGATAGTTTCTCCCTATGTTGACCGGTGTCAACAAAATATTTTCGCATTCGGAAGAGAAAGTTGGTGATTGCAATTTCGTGAGAAGATTCCGCCGCAACGAAACCTCACCAAGAAAATTTTACTCGTATCAAACTTAGGCCTTAATTTTAATAAGACATTTTTCAAAGGTACGTTTGGAGCGCTGCAATGTATGGTAGTGAGTCATATACAGTGGGACAACCATAACAGAGGAGAATCGAAGCGTTTGAAATGTGGTGCCAAAGAATATTGAAAAACAAGTGAACTGATAAGACAAGGACTGAGGAAGTTCTCGACAGAACTGGCGAAGAAAGGAACATATAGGAAACACTGTCAAAACAAAGGTGCAGAATGATAGGACGTGTGTTAAGACGTCGGGTTATGGAATTAACTCCACGACACTAGAAGGAGCTGTAGGGGAAGACAGAGATTTCAATACATCCAACAAACAACTCAGGACGTAGGGTGTAAGTGTTACTCTGGGACGAAGAGGTTAACGCTGGAGAGGAATTCGTGGCGGGCCGCATTAAACCAGTCAGAAGACTGACTGGAAAAAATCCTCTCAATTTGCACCATTAATAAGCGTCGAAATTTTTCCCAGTGCTTTCATTCCCATTCATTTGTATCAGAATTTTCAATATATACAACTACATCTACATGGATATTCGGCAAAGCACATTTAAGTGGCTGGCAGAGGGTTCATCGAACCACCTCCACAATTCTCTATTATTCCAATCTCGTACAGCGCACAGAAAGAAAGAACACCTATATCTTTCCTTATTTTATCATGCTGATCTTTTCTCCCTATGTAGGTCGGTGTCAACAAAATCTTTTCACATTCGAAGAAGAAAGCTGGTGATTGGAATTTCGTGAGAAGATTCCGTCGCAACGAAAAACGCCTTCGTTTTAATGATGAACCCCCCCTCGAGAAGAAAAAAATATCTACGCCCCTGTCTCGCTAGGTGAATACCGGGCTGGTATCAAAGTCCCGCCTCACACGATTCGCAATCGCTAAGGAAACTTTCGTCCACTACCACATGAATAAAGCTACATGCATACATTTGGGGTCCACATATATTCCGTCCCGGGGGTTAGAGAGGTAGCGACAGAAAGGGCATCCGACCAACCCTTAAAATTAACAATGCCAAATCCGTGAATAACCACGCCGACCCTGCACCGATGCGGAACAAAGGCACAAAAAGAAGATGACTCAATACAATAACCAACGTTCAAATGTCACGAGACATAAAGACAGGTAAAAATTAAATGTCTTACGGCATTGTTGGCTGCGATATCCCACGGCATAGGTTCAGCCGCCTGTCAAAGAGGGCGTTCTTCCTCTGTGCACATAAGAGAGCCTGTATACAGAGAGAGTGGCCATAGGTGAAGTTGCCCGTGATTGGTTGATTAGCTTTGGCGCCATTTTTGTGCCAAACATCTCTCGCGCTTAGTATGTTCGCCGTGCTTTTGAGTTGAAGTTCAGAGGACTTTTGGAAACGATTAAAAGGTATTTGAATTATTGAGAGACTTGTTATGCGTTGTGCATGCATGTTCGATTTAGTTGTATATCGTTTTTTAAGCTCTTATTTCTTTAACAGTTCGTCCATACTGGTAGCATCACAAGCTTTTCTGAAGCCAATATCTGACAGTCCTTGCTGGAAACAGAAAGTTCCTGTAATTGTTGTGCCACGCTCATTAGACTTTATAGCGTCAAACTTTATTTCGTTCCGAATCAGAACAGTAGGCATTATTTTGGTTTCAGTATTATTGCCTGACTGTTGACGCAGGCAAGTTGTAAGCACGTTTTCCGCAGTTGTCGTGGTTGCTGAAACATTATTCGTAGTAAGTAATTGTTCGTACTCTTGAAGACAGTTTTTAATAGGCCTACTTACTGTGGGGTAGAAGGGATACGGTAGTTTTCTTGTTATACTTGGTCGTTATTACAGTAGCCTACATTTAACATTACCGGATTTTAGTAATATTTTTCGTTTTTTATCTACGTGAGGTATTCAGTAAAGGAAGTCGTAAGCAGCTGTTTACTTGTGACATGCAAAAAGTTTGAAGACATGACAAGAAGTACTAATACGTCTCACACTTTTTGCATGTCACAAGTAAACAACTGTTTACGACTTTTATTCATCTCACGTAATGCAGGTACATTAAATCTTTAGCGTTATGCACTTCCGACACAAAACAAATGCTATACACTATTTTTTTATTTAGGTTACATTCATTGCAATATGTCTAGTAAACGAACTTTAAAGGAGATAAATGCAAGTAACGAATAATTTTTACAGCCACTGTATCAAATTTTCCTTTGCTGTACGTAGTAGACTACTATGAGTATATTATAGCTGTTAAGAAAGGCATTTAACGAATGATTTCGCCATATTGTCTTGTGATTTTGATTCGGTGTGTGTGTACTCCACTACTGGCCACTCAAACGTCCCGCCCGCAGTTTGGCAGAAAATGGCCTCCGTATCGTCCAGTTGGCCACTCTCTCACTATACAGGCTCTCTTACGCACATTGGCCCCCTTTCTTGAGAATAAGTGCCAATGTATAAGAGTGGATTAATGAGACCAATATTAGCGATAACCGCTGTGTGATGTTCTACAAGTCACAAGATGTCAGAGTCCAACTCATGAGAAAAGAAGATGATGTTCTCATCATTACGACTAGTGCTCAAGGTGAAAAAGCATCTCAGGACTCTATTTGTGTCCGTGGAACCAATGATTATGATTTTGAATTAATTTAGATTCTTGAGCAGACGACATGAGACGAGGTTTACCATGGACTTTCCTTATTTCAAAGAGATCAGATTAAGAGGTGAGAAGTCTGATGCAAGAGGGACAACTCATTCCTTTCGAAGAACTTGAACTAATGCTTTGCTCTCTGTAGCACAGGACGATGTTACTCCTGTTTCTTACAAGTTTTTTTCCTGCTACTCTCACAGTTAAAATACTAGAAATGATCTTAAGCTGCTTGAGTGCCAGTGATATGCAAAACTAAGTGTCTTTGTGTAGCACGACTATGGAATCAGTTCCTGTCACCAGCAAAAAAATAAAACTGTAGCACAATATGTGTAATAGAACAGCCGCGCGGGATTGGCCGAGCGGATGCCGGCACGGTAGCTCAGCGTGTTTGGTTAGAGAGCCGGTTGGCCTCTGTAATAAAAAAAAAAAAAAAAACTGAGTGGAAGGATCAACAAACGAACTTGAACGGATGTTATTGTGACGTCCGCAACGACCAAACACAACGATCAACAACGAACAAAATGAAAAAACTGACATTAATAAACAATTGAAATAGCTGTATTAAAAATAAAAGCGGTCTAAGGCGCTGCAGTCATGGACTGTGCGGCTGGTCCCGGCGGAGCTTCGAATCCTCCCTCGGGCATGGATGTGTGTTTGTCCTTAGGATAATTTAGGTTAAGTAGTGTGTAAGCTTAGGGACTGATGACCTTAGCTGTTAAGACCCATAAGATTTCACACACATTCGAAGTTTTTGTTTTTGTTTTTTGCAATAGAACACCTTCATTTTGCAAATGTGTTTAATTTCAGTGTGTTTATAAATTATTTCAATAATAAAGATGTACACATCAAGCTCAGTTCGTGTTGCACGCCACACAAAAATCACTGAAATCCGCCTGTCCCACCAAAGCCTGTTCGCTTTATAAGCACAGCCGTAGTAGCAAGGCAGGGGCAAGAGACAAGTGCTACCTCACGCCTTATCAGTGTGACCACCCACGAGGATGGTTGAACGTCACGGCAGGAAGCGTCCCATCTGGCCAAGGATGAATAGCTGTGAACGCCATCTGTCTGTGAGTCTTGCAAACTTTGTTCAATGTGTTACTGTATTTTAACATACCGAGTACTGTGTTCTCTGCAGTGGAATTTGAGAACTATAGCGGTACGTGCCCAATCGAGCGTCTAAAGCGAACCCAGCAGAACTGACTTGTTCACTAAGGTCGTAGCTGCAGAGCCCCATGGCGTCAGATCCTCCAGCTGGTTGTTTACGAGCATACTGCATTCCTGCAGCGAGTACGTCACTCCACGTGGCTGAGTGCAGCGCGCGCATCGCTCTCCATCCCTCCCACTGCCACGCCAGTTGCTGCCACCGTTGACGCTCACACGCCTGTCTGCTTTCGAACCGATGGCTAGTTTCTCCTGTCTGTACTGGTATAGATATATCGGATACGGATGTCAATGTACTTCGTCGGTTGTATTCGGCCTGAATCTGCAGTAGGTAATTATAGCGTTATAGGCCACAGACTATTTCTTCACTGGTCAGAAAAAAATGTTCCAGTTTTTCTTCCTTTTTTTTCAATTTCATCTCATTTTTCCTCCGTAGTATTCTATGCTCGTAATCCTTATGGTCATTTCTTCCGTTCTTAGGTATGCTTCCGACGACGGCGTGCTGAAAATTAATGCCTCCGACCTTTTTTATGTGAAAACTCCAAAGCTTTTTAAATAAAACAAACGTTATTAACATTCTACAATCATGGAAATAAGTATTCATACAGTAGGTGGTGCCAAACTACGATGGTGTGTTGGGATAGTAAATCACCCACAGTGCCGATACGGATAAGTACGATGATGTAGCGTCAGATAATCATGTTCTTGGTAATGAAGCTTCCCGTATGCCATGGATCCATTCTGGGAAAATAAAATATGTTACACTCCGCACGGTCTACGACAGGGCAAAATGTATTCGTACAGCGGACTGCTTTCAACCTAACAAACGTCTGATGCAGCACCGGAGTGCATGCCACACTTGTGTAGTCGTGTGGCGGCCGTGAAGCAACAGCACGTCGGACGTGGGTACCGTGGAACAGTAGAATGGGCCGCCAGGGGACGGAGCCGACCATTGAGGAGCGAAACATCGTTGTCGCCCAATATCTTCAACACTAGTCGTATGCCGAAATTTCGAACATCATAGGACGAAGCCGAGCGACTGTGCAATCTATCATTAAGCGATATAAGGACAGACATGTAGTAATAAACAGTGAACGACACGGTCGTCCATAGAAGATTACAGCAAGAAAGACGAGAATGCTACTAAGAATCATCAAGGAAAACCCTCCTAAAACGACAGCGTTGGCACTATCCGCATATGTCCATGACCACTTCCGAAACGACATCACTCCAAGGGCAGTTCGTACCATTCTCAATCGTTCGGGCTACAGAGGTAGGGTCCCGAGACTAAAGCCCTACATCAGCAAAAAGAACAGGAAGTGGCCGATGGAATTCGCGAAACAACATGTATCCAAGAGAGCAGACTTATGGATACTGTATTGTTTAGTGATTAAAGCAAATTTAATATCGTGCACAACGATGGTAGGATCTTCGTCTGGAGAAGACCGAATACAGACCTCGACCGAAACATCATTCAACCCACGGTGAAGCACGGAGGTGGTGGAGTGACGGTATGGGGCTGTATATCAGTCTCCGGTGTCGGAAAGTTAGTGTTTGTAGAAGGTACCATGGACAGATTTGTGTATATGAACATTCTCAAACAGAACTTACAACAGAGTGTTGACGCCTTAGGTCTTCCTAGAAATTATTACTTCCAACAGGACAATGATCCCAAACATACGGCGCAAATTGTCCGGCTGTGGTTGCTCTACAACACTCCACACACTCTTAAAACACCAGCTCAGAGTCCGGACCTGAATCCCATCGAACACTTGTGGAGTGAGAGGGAAACACGAGTGAGAAAACACGACATCCGTAGTAAGGCCTCTTTGAAAGAGGCTCTGCTTCGAGAATGGGAAGGTATCACGTCGAAAATTACAAGAAAATTGCTCCATTCTATGCTACGGAAATTGCGAGAGGTAATACATCGTATGGGTATGCATACGAAGTATTAAACATGTTCTGGCTTTATCAGAAGTGTCCTTTTCTGTTGGTGTATGAATACTTAATTCCCAGCGGAGTACAGAACGTGGCAGACGTTTTTGTATTTTGCTTTGTAAAGGCTTGTTCATTCTCGTTCTATATACAAGCATAGCTGCATTGGCGATTGGCATTGTGTATAGTGCATATCCAATTAGTGTTTTTGGTTTCGTACTGTCAATAAAGGCAGTTTACTTTTCCACGTTCTAGCGTATGAATACTTACTTCTATTACTGTACATCTTTTTGCTTCACGTCTGCATGTTATTTCCCGACACAGTCACCCTCGCGACGAACACATTTCTCTCAGCGAGAGACCAGTTCGTTGATACCATGACTCTAGAATGTTGGACATTGTTGACGGAGCCACAACCTCACCCCTGCTTGCACCGTTTCATAATTATCAAAGTGAAATCCTCGAACGTGTTTTTTAAGTTCTGGAAATAGATGACGATCGGACGTGGCCATTTCGAAACTGTACGGAGGATGGCTGATGAACCCAAGGCGTCGGATTGGTGCCGATGTCGCAGCGCGCGTGTGTGGTCTGGCACTGTTATGCTAAAGGAGAGCGTGCACCATGTGTGGACGAACTTTTCGAATTCGAAACTCGATTACAGCACGCTGTTTCTCAATCGTAGTTACATTACAGACCGTCATGTTACACGATACAATTCGGCTCCTTCTAGTAGAAGTGGGCTGCAACTATGTAGACGTGAAGAATAAAGATGTAAAATGTTAATAACATTTGTTTTATTTAAAAAGCCTTAAGAATTTTCACATAAAAATGCGGAGGCATTACTTTTTAGTGTGCCTTTGAACATTTTTTTTCTTTACAGGGACGACCAGCCTCGCTCGCGATGTTTCAATGAAGCTCACAATGTGCAGCATTATCCCCAGAATTGATCGTGTCCACCTGGTTCTGAGCCGACTGAATGTCATGAACCAGCAGAGACTCTGGAGGTTCTATAAAAAGCTCGGTTGCGACTTCCTAGACTTGTGCTTTAACGTTGGGTACTGTATGGTCCCGAAAAAGGTCAGGTGTGCCCTGCACATCAGAATCCGATATCCGGGTAGCTGACTGTGTGTCGGGTGCACACAAAGGCTATATTTTAAAATTACATGACTTTACGTCCAGTCTAGATAATTGTAGCTGTAGGAGACTGGGAAGTAAGAGAGGAAGATTAGGGTTTAATGTCCCATCGACGTTGAGATCATTAGTGATGGAGAACGAACTTGAATTGCTTAAAGGAAGAAGAAGGAAATCGTCCGAGTCCTTTGAAAGGAACCGTCCCAGCATTTGCCTGGAGCGATTTATGTAAATCATGGAAAACCTAAACCGGAATGGCTGGACGCGGACTTGATCCGTTGTTCTCCATAATGCAAATCCAGTGTGCTAACTACAGCACCGGCTTGCTCGGTCGACCGAGAAGTATCAGTGTAAAATCCAGAGAGACCCCCACAAGTGAGTGTATTAAAAGCCTAGTGGTTAACTGCTAAAGCATTCTCAACAAAGTGCCAGAATTTGAAGTGCTCCTAAAAACCAGCGAATCTCACAAAGTACTAAGTACAGAAAATTGGTTCAGACTCGTAATTGATAGCAGTGAGATTTTTGGGAAAACATTAAGTTTATATAGAAAGGGAATGCTGACGGAAATTGAAGGTGGACAAGAAACTAAAATTCAGCCTGATAGAAATTATAGCTGCATGCCACACTGTTTGGGCAAGACCCAGTATCACGGTCGGGCATAAACTTATAATTGGATACTTCTCACGACCACCAGACTCAATTCCAGGTGGAAGCGAAAACTTTAGAGTAAACCCCAGTTTACTAGTTCGTAGGAGTATCGCTCTAATTTAATCCTCGTACCACTGCAAAGATGAGTGAAATAAATATTAGTGTAAATGGGGAAGGAGGGATGGAAAATTAAGGTTTCACGTCCTGCCGATAGTGAGGTCGTTCGAGATGGAGCTCAAGCTCAGATTAGTTAGGGCAACGAAGGAAATCAGCCGCACCCTTTAAAAGGAACAATTCCGGCATGTACCTTAAGCGATTTAGGGAAATCACGGAAAACCTCAATCTAGAAGAATGCCTGTATTCTCTTGCCATATTGTCAGGGCACCATGACTTGGTCTCAGAACTGAATTCTGATAATACTGTTGATGAATTTGCTGGTCAAAGAGCAAAGAAAAGATGGTCTCTGTAAAGTGTGAACAGCAGAAAACCCTTATTGTCGATAACTTATAAATTCTTAATTTCATGTGAATATAGAGCACAGAGAAGTGATGCAACAGTGTCTTTTGAACATTCACTATTTACGTTTATACTCAGCACTTTATCGAATTTTTTACGTAGCATTTTCAGTTCTTTGTCCTGTATGTTTTCTGGGGAAAACAAAAAGCCGAATTTTTCGGAACACTTAGCCAGTTGCCAAACCCTTTCTCTCAAACTTTTTATTACTGTGCCAACGACAGGGTAGAAAAAATCAATTTTGTATTTCACCTCTGGAAATTGTGTCCTGCAAACCTTGTCATCACTTTCATAATCAGACTGCTTCGTCTTCTCACCAGTCCTCTTTTCTTGAAATTTTAGCCCATCTGCAAACTTTCAACTATCTCTTTGACAGTTATCTGCACGTTAACATAACGTTCTTTACGGAAATTCACAATAACTTCACTTCGATCAACTTTAGCGGAATTTAGTTGCTCCTTTCACGTACATGTTTTATGCTTGAAGTGGCTTGTTTGCTTGGTTAATAGCAAAGAGAAGATGAAAACACCTATAATAAACTCGAAGTTTTCTAATTTGTTCATAGCAAGCGAGAGTGCTTCGCTCTTTGTCATCGATTCATTAGTGCTACTGCTAACTCCAAGAAGGGCATCTCTTACTTCTCTTGGCTGGTACCTTGTAGCTTTGACACTCTGTACCCAACTTTCCCATCGAATATCTGAAAGCTCCTTCACAGTTAAAGTCGGTACCCTATAAATGCCCCGTCTCTGAGTAGATGCATAAGAAATGTATATTCTTTGAATTACATCAAAAAATGTGACTGCTTTTGCTGTAGATTTTGTCGCATTCGATAACACAAAACTAAGACTGCATATAAAACGCTCTTGGATTACACTTCAGGATTACAGCTTGAACACCACTTCGAAGACCTCTCATATTTGCTCCATTATCGTAAATTGGCCTCTGCGACCATGAATATAGACATATGATAGTTGATCTACACTGAAAAGCTAAAGAAGCTGGTACACCTGCCTAATATCACGTAGGGCCTCCGCGAGCACGCAGAAGTGCCGCAACACGATTTGGCATGGATTCGACTAATGTCTGAAGTAGTGCTGCAGGGAAATGACACCATGAATCCTGCAGGGCTGTTCATAAATCCGTAAGAATACGAGAGGATGGAGATCTCTTCTGAACAGCACGTTGCAAGGCATCTCAGACAGGCTCAATAATGTTCATGTCTGGTAGTTTGCTGGCCAGCGGAAGTGTTTAATCTCAGAAGAGTGTTCCTGGAGCCACTCTGTAGCAATTCTGGACGTGTGGGGTGTCACATTGCCCTGCTGGAATTGTCCAAGTCCATCGGAATGCACAATGGACATGAATGGATGCAGATGGTCAGACAGGATGCTTACGTACGTGTCACCTGCCACAATCGTATTTCGACGTATCAGGGGTCCATATCACTCAAACTACACACGAGGCACACCATTACACAACCTCCAACAGCTTGAACAGTCTCCCGCTGACGTGCAAGGTCCATGGATTCATGAGGTTTTCTCCATACCCGTACACGTCCATCCGCTCGATGCAATTTGAAAGAAGTGTCGTCCGACCAAGCAACATGTTTCCAGTCATAAACAGTCCAATGTCGGTGTTGACAGGTCCAGACGAGGCGTAAAGCTTTGTGTCGAGCAGTCAGCAAGGGTACACAAGTGGGCCTTCGGCTCCGAAAGCCCATATCGATGATGGTTCTTTGAATGGTTCGTGTTATACCGAAGCCAAGGTAACCCCTGAGGGCCGGCAACCCATATTACACCACTGAGGACGAGGTTGTCGATGCCCAAGGCGTACCAAAAGCACCATTGTAAGCACCGGTTATATACACACAAGATAATAGAAACAGACATTCCGAGCACTACTTCCTGCAGGGGCAGCTCGAGCCACGGCCTGCAGGAAGTATCACTAATGCAAACCTGATTGGCTCGAGACAGCTATTTTGGGGCTGAAACCAGCTCCGAAGTTCAGTTCACGCCGGATGCCGACCTCGTTTACTGCGACAGTTGAAGATTACGTCTTCGTCTCTGAATTGGACTGTTACTAGTGCGTGAGAGTTTTACCACGAACCTTTGTGGAAAATTAGAAGTGAACTTTTATTTGCCTAAATTAGGAGACTTTTACTGACATACACTCCTGGAAATTGAAATAAGAACACCGTGAATTCATTGTCCCAGGAAGGGGAAACTTTATTGACACATTCCTGGGGTCAGATACATCACATGATCACACTGACAGAACCACAGGCACATAGACACAGGCAACAGAGCATGCACAATGTCGGCACTAGAACAGTGTAGATCCACCTTTCGCAGCAATGCAGGTTGCTATTCTCCCATGGAGACGATCGTAGAGATGCTGGATGTAGTCCTGTGGAACGGCTTGCCATGCCATTTCCACCTGGCGCCTCAGTTGGACCAGCGTTCGTGCTGGACGTGCAGACCGCGTGAGACGACGCTTCATCCAGTCCCAAACATGCTCAATGGGGGACAGATCCGGAGATCTTGCTGGCCAGGGTAGTTGTCTTACACCTTCTAGAGCACGTTGGGTGGCACGGGATACATGCGGACGTGCATTGTCCTGTTGGAACAGCAAGTTCCCTTGCCGGTCTAGGAATGGTACAACGATGGGTTCGATGACGGTTTGGATGTACCGTGCACTATTCAGTGTCCCCTCGACGATCACCAGAGGTGTACGGCCAGTGTAGGAGATCGCTCCCCACACCATGATGCCGGGTGTTGGCCCTGTGTGCCTCGGTCGTATGCAGTCCTGATTGTGGCGCTCACCTGCACGGCGCCAAACACGCATACGACCATCATTGGCACCAAGGCAGAAGCGACTCTCATCGCTGAAGACGACACGTCTCCATTCGTCCCTCCATTCACGCCTGTCGCGACACCACTGGAGGCGGGCTGCACGATGTTGGGGCGTGAGCGGAAGACGGCCTAACGGTGTGCGGGACCGTAGCCCAGCCTCATGGAGACGGTTGCGAATGGTCCTCGCCGTTACCCCAGGAGCAACAGTGTCCCTAATTTGGTGGGAAGTGGCGGTGCGGTCCCCTACGGCACTGCGTAGGATCCTACGGTCTTGGCGTGCATCCGTGCGTCGCTGCGGTCCGGTCCCAGGTCGACGGGCACGTGCACCTTCCGCCGACCACTGGCGACAACATCAATGTACTGTGGAGACCTCACGCCCCACGTGTTGAGCAATTCGGCGGTACGTCCACCCAGCCTCCCGCATGCCCACTATACGCCCTCGCTCAAAGTCCGTCAACTGCACATACGGTTCACGTCCACGCTGTCGCGGCATGCTACCAGTGTTAAAGACTGCGATGGAGCTCCGTATGCCACGGCAAACTGGCTGACACTGACGGCGGCGGTGCACAAATGCTGCGCAGCTAGCGCCATAAGACGGCCAACACCGCGGTTCCAGGTGTGTCCGCTGTGCCGTGCGTGTGATCATTGCTTGTACAGCCCTCTCGCAGTGTCCGGAGCAAGTATGGTGGGTCTGACACACCGGTGTCAATGTGTTCTTTTTTTCCATTTCCAGGAGTGTAGTTATTGTTACCTTTCGTTTGTATGTTGAGTCACCAACCTTGTGAACTTACATCAATAAAAGTTGTGTTTGTGAAAAATTGCGAATTGTCAGTCACAACAGTTCGCACGCTGACACTTGTTAATGGTCCAGCATTGAAATCTGCAGCAATTTGCTGAAAGGTTGCGATTGTGTTACGTTGAACGATTCTCTTGAGTCGTCGTTGGTCCCGTTCTTGCAGGATCTTTTTCCAGCCACAGCGATGTCGGAGATTGATGTTTTACAGGATTCCTGATATTCGCGGTACACTCGTGAAATGATCGTACGGGAAAATCCCCATTTCATTGCTACCTCGGAGATGCTGTGTACCATCGCTCTTCCGCCGACTATAACACCACGTTCATACTCACTTAAATCTTGATAACCTGCCATTGTAACAGCGGTAACCGCTCTAACAACTGCACCAGACACTTGTTGTCTTATACAGACGTTTCCGACCGCAGCGCCGTATTCTGCCTATTCACATATCTCTGCATTTGAATACGCATGCCTATACCGGTTTATTTGGCGCTTCAGTGTAGTTTCGACAAAAGAGTTTCAGTCAAACTTTCTCCTGTCGTTGAAGTGAGGTTCAGAAAGTTGAGAAAGTAGTCTTCTACAGTCAATGTGTCTTCTGGTAACTTTACAAACCTAACAATCAATTGTATTTGTTCAGTGTGGCTTGTATCAGGTGTAGGCCTGTGTCAAAGAAGCATTCAGCAAGATAGACATGTCTTAGCTACCGTAAAATACACAGAAACGGACTCCAAAAAATTGTAGCTTGGCAGGTAGCCGGCAGGCCGTCACCAGGGAAAGAAGTTAATTTTCTCTCTTAATTCTTTATCCACGACTAGAGAAAACAGCGCTAGCTGCTAAAAAGACCATGGATTGGTGGCTAAAGTCTCATGCAAGTATGACGTAGCATTTGAGTTTATTTTGTCGAGAATAGAGGGGCGGAAATCGAACTTATTAGATTTGACTTTTCTGCTGGTTCTGGTGAGAGATTTTTAACAACAAAACAACTACGCCATTGGCGGAGAAAGTGTAACATTTTAAGGATTGGTAGACGATATGTTCTTGGTGCAACAGGGTGACTGAGACTTCTGAGGAAATATGAGACGGTAGAGTTTTTGGCCTCACTCTCAACCGGGACGGTATACTTCAAAAGTAGCTTTCTATTGAGGTGGAGAATGACGGAGGCCAATGTTCGAGCTCATTGCAGATCACTTCTAGGTGAGCACTTGATGGCAGCCATCTACGCCATCAGTAGACTGCACACATTACATCAACGTGTATGGTGATAATATCTTGCAGCAGCGGTACGTTACGACAAAAGTAACTTGGAAATTTAGCAGCATTTTCGGTTTGCCTTCTCATGTTGGACAGTATACACACAGTTGCACGAGTAACTTCAGTTTCTCTTTCAAGCCACACAATCCATGTTATTAATGCGTAGACCGGTTGTGGCAAATTCATTAGTAAATGGTTATGATGCTTAGCAAATTCCAATTTCTCACCAATTAATTTTCCTAAACATTCTTTGATTTATGTGTATTACATCGGAAGCAATGTTTTACTATCCATCAAGTAATTTCATGTTACGCTTTTTCATTTTTGTCCACTTAAACTTTCGTAATAAATTCATAATAATATAATGCAAGGCATCGCCAGATAACAGACGCATACTGTTTCTTGACTGACCAAAACGTCTGACAACTGTTAACTGATTTTATGGTGGGACGATCTTTCGCCCTATAACAAGAACATATCGTACCCGTGAGCTTCCTATTGAACGAATACAGTGCTTAACATCCCGTGTCTACGCCCGAGTGCCAAGTTGCCTGAAGTCCCAGAAATATTAATCGAATTTAGCCCTAGGTTCTACCACAAAAAAAATGCGCCGGACTTCAGATGCACCGATCAGGGATTCAACTCTACAAAATGTTTCGCTGTAACTTCCTCTTAGAGGGTACTGCGTGCACATCGCATAGTGGAGTGATTTTTGTCACAACGATGTCCTGCGGAGCACAACTGTGGCTGCCATCGGATTCTTCCCTGTTAATGCGGCCTGAGCAGTGGCCTCCCTTTTTTTGTGTATGGTTCCTGCACACACAGTATTTGTATCCCTACACCTTCAGCTATGTTCTAGATCTGTATCATCACAAGGAAGCATATCACGAAATTAATTTCTCCGATTTTTATTTGTGGTATTCTGTGACTCATTATGGATACCTAATACGAGGGTGAGTCAAATGAAAACCTTAAATTTGTAATAACAAATCGAAATTTCGCGCCGTTGTCCTGTAAGTTGGTAAGCGTGCTACAAACAGCGTGCAGAATGGCTTGTAGGTGGCAGCATAGTGCAGATGCACACATACCGTCGCAGTATCAGTATAAAGATGGCCGCCCCACTTGCGACTTGAACCAGGGAAGAACAGCGTTCTGTTGTTCGGTTTTGCGTAGTGAAGGTGTAAAACCTATTGAAATTCATCGACGAATGAAAGTTCAGTACGGTGATGCATTTTTGTCACAGCAGCAAGTTTACAAATGGAGTAGGAAGTTCGCAAATGGTGTGACTTCAGTGGAAGATGCTTCTCGACCAGGTCAGGCAAAACGAGTTGTGACTCCACAAAACATTGCAGCAGTTGAAGCCATAGTGAAGGAAAACCGCCGACTGACACTCAATGACTTTGCAGCATGTTTACAGATTAGTCATGGGTTAGCACACCACATTGTGCATGATGTGCTCCAGTTTCATAAAGTGTCTGCAAGATGGGTGCCATGGCAGCTGATTCCTGAAATGAGAACGATGTGTTGATACTTGTGAAGAAGTTCTTCGGCGCTTTGAACGAGAAGGTGATGGCTTCCTTGCAAGAATCGTTACTGGGGACGAAACCTGGGTTCACTTCCATCAACCGCAAACGAAGAGAGCGAGCAAGGAATGGCGCCATTCCTCATCACCAAAACCAAAGACGTTTCGAACAGAACCATCAGTAGGGAAGGTAATGCTGACTCTCTCTTGGGACGAAAAAAGGCATCATTTTGGAGAATTACATGGCTAGAGGGACCACTGTCACCAGTACATCATACACAGATCTCCAAAAAAATCATCTGCAGCCTGCTATCAAATCAAATCGACGTGATTGCAGTCAGCAGGTGTCCTTTTGAAACATGACAATTCAAGGCCCCACACTGTCCGTACAACAGTTGCAACAATCACAGACCTGCATTTTGAATGTCTTCTTTATCCACCTTACTTACCAGACCTTGCCCCAAGTGATTTCCATATGATTGGACAACTCGAAGACGCAATGGGAGGAAAGAAGTTCCGTTCTGATGAAGAGGTAGGTCACACGGTGCATGAGTGGTTGCGTGGACTACCAAAAGTTTTTTTTTCTAAAGGAGTTTATGCACTTTGTAAGCGCTGGAGGACTTGCATTGAGCGTGGGGGAGATTATGTTGCAAAGTGATACAGCTTTGTACCACTTCTGCACAATAAATAATATTTAAAAAACACCCTCGTATGAATACTATTCCCCCGGAAACGGCTGGGTACTGTCAAAATTATCTTGCCAAGTCACTATAATGTTGCCTATTGTATTTTGTCTTCGCATAAAAACTTCCCACAGAAGATCAAAGAGATCCCACACATCGGTTGGCAGATTACTTGCTCGCAGGGCCGTTCCGAGGTCTTGGAGAGACATCTACATCTACATTTGCATCTTCGTGGATATACAGCAAAGCAGACGTAAGTGCCTGGCAAAGAATTCATCGAACCACCTTCATAATAATTCTCTATTATTCCACTCTCGAACAGCACGCGGAAAAAACGAACTCCTATATATTTCCGTGCGAGTTCTGATTTCCCTTATTTTATTATGATGATTGTTTCTCTTCGCGTAGGTCGGCGTCAACAAAGTATTTTCGCATTCTGAGGAGAAATTTGGTGATTGAAATTTCGTGAGAAGATCCTGTCGCAATGAGAAATGCCTTTTTTTAAATGATGTCCACCCAAATCCTGCATCATGTCAGTGACGCTCTCTCTGATATTTCTCGATAATACAAAACATGCTGCCCTTCTTTGAATCTTCTCAATGTATTCTGTTAACCCTATCTGGTAAGGATACCACACTACACACCAATATTCCAAAAGAGGACGGACAAGCGTAGAGTAGGCAATCTAGTAGATCTGTTGCGTCTTCTGAGTGTTCTGCCAATAAATCACAGTCTGTGGTTCGCCTTTCCCACAATATTTTCTACGCGTTCCGAGTAATTTAAGTTGTTCGTAATTCTAATTCCTTGGTATTTCGTTGAATTTACGGCCTTTAGAACTGATTGATTTATCGCGTAACCGAAGTTTAACGGATTCCCTTCAGTATTCGTGTGGATGACCTAACACTTGTCATTATTTAGGCTCAATTGGCAATTTTCGCACCTTACAGGTACCTTATCTATATCGTTTTGCAATTTTTTTGATCTTCTGTTGAGTTTAATAGACGATAATCGACAGCATCATCTGTAAATAGCCTAATACGGCTGCTCAGGTTGTCTCGTAAGTCGTTTATGATAAGGAACAGCAGGGGGCCTATAATGTTACCTTGGGGAACACCAGAAATCACTTCTGTTTTACCCGATGAGTTTCCGTCAATTACTACGAACCCTCTGACAGGAAATCACGAATCCAGTCGCGTAACTCATTCGATATTTCATAAGCACGCAATTTGATTACAAACTGCTTGTGAGTTAAGGTGTGAAAACCCTTCTGGAAATCTAGAAATACGGAGTCAATTTGAAATCCCTTGTCGATACCAATCAACACTTCGTGTGAATAAAGAGCTAGTTGTGTTTCACAAGAATGATGTTTTCTATTTCCGTGTGGACTGTGTGTCAGTAGACCGTTCTCTTCGAGGTGATTCATAATTTTCGAACACAATATCATATTCCAAAATCCTGCTCCATATCGATGTTAATGATATGGGTCTGTAATTTAGTGGATTACTCTGATTGCCTATCTTGAATATTGGTGTGACCTGTGAACATCTCTGTCTTTGGGTAAGGATCGTTCGTCGATTGGGCTGTTGTATATGATTATTAAGTATGGAGCTATTGCATCAGCATGCTCTGAAACGAACCTAATTGGTTTACAGTCTGGACAGGAAAACTTACTTTTATTAAGTGATTTAAGTTGCTTCACTGCTTCAAGAATACCTGCTTCTGACTTACTAATGATGACAGTTGTTTAATGATGACAGCTGTTTTTGATTCAAATTCTGGAATATTTACTTCGTCTTCTCTGATGAAGGAAGTTTGGAAGGATCCGTTTAGTAACTGTGCTTTAGCAGCACTGTCGTCGATAGTATTTCCATTGCTATCGTGTAGGGAAGACAGTGATTTTGGCTTTCCGCTAGCATACTTTGTATAAGACGAGAGTCTCTTTGGGTTTTCTTTCAGGTTTCGAGAGAAAGTTTCGTTCTAGAAACTATTATAAGCATCTCTCATTGAAGTCCGCGCAAAATTTTGAGCCTCTATAAAAGATCGCCAGTCTTGAGGATTTGCACTCGTTTAAATTTGGCATGGTTTTTTCGTTGTTTCTGCAAGTGTCCTGGCCTGTTTTGGCTACTGTGGAGGATAAGCTTTGTCGTTTGCTAATTTATTTGCTATAAATCTCTCAATTGCTGTCGATACTATTTCTTTGAATTCAAGCCACATCCGGTCTACCTTACATTATTAATTTGGAAGGAGTGGAGATTGTCTCTAAGGAAGCCGTCAAGCGAATTTTTACCTGCTTTGTTGAACATATTTATTTTTCGTTTATTTTTGGCGGCTTTTGTATGTTCACTTATTCCTGTATCCGTTTTGGCGCTCGTTATAGGCTCAGGATTATTTGTTGCTTAGAGGTAGGTGTGTTTTCACAACCGTTTTCTTTTGAAGTTAGCTCATGGACACACAGCTGGAAATAACTTTCAAAAACTGCATTTAACACAATTTCGAATTTCTTTCAGTAGTGCTAGTCCAGCAAGTTTCACAGGAGAACTTCTTTGAAGTTCGGAAGGTAGGAGACGAGGTACTGGCGGAAGTAAAATTGTAAGGACGGATCGTGATTCGTGCTTGGGTAGCTCAGTTGGTAGAGCACTTGTCCGCGAAAGGCAAAGGTCCAGATGTCGAGTCTCGGTCCGGCTCACAGTTTTAATCTGCCAGGAAGTTTCAAAATCAGTGCACACTATGTTGCAGAGTGAAATTTTCATTCGAATGATGCGTATCTCCGGATATTCGACAAAAAATATCGAGGATAAATTAAAGTCACTACCAACTAACTATACCTGTACGACTCGGGTACATGTTTGAAATTAGACTCAAGTTTTCTTTGAACCTTTCAGCAATTGTACATTATTATTTTATTCCGGTTACCAAGAACCTCTGCCCATACTATCTCACAGGAACTATCTACTTCAATTTCGCTAAAAGATGAGCTACTTCTATCATCAAATAACATGCCACTGCCAATTATTTTTAGCCTATTCTTTCTTAACGCTGTTGGATCCTTCGCAAAAACTTCGGCTGAACTTACCTCTTTCTTGCCTTCCTTTGCAGCCATGTCCATAAGAGGCCCCATAACACGCCTAACGCCCCCAGGGGCTCAGCATTCACTTACTGAGTACGGGCTTGGCGACCCCGGGGTCCTGAGCTGGGGACTGGTCTGCGCCGCCAGTGTCCTGTCACCGTAACCCCCGAACATGCTTCAGCGACCACCGTACGGCGCGGCGGTGAAATGTTGTGTGCTGCGGGGAATGGTAATCTTGGCTTGACCGCCTGGATTGCGAGGAAGGCCAACCTCTATAAAAACCCCTCAATCTTTCGGTGTGCTCCGCGCCTAGAAGATGCATGGCTGTTGGGGTGGAACAGTCGCAAGCGGGCAACCTCTGGGGCACCTGCCGCACCCCAGTTTTATAATGCTTACTCAGGCACGCGGGGCTGTGTCTGAGCGGACTTTTAGTTCCCTAGCTGCTCGTGGGACCGCAATGGACCCTTCGACCTCTACATTTCCCCCTACCAGTGGCTTGGGTGGGCCGCTGGTAGGAAAACACACCCAATCGAAAAAGCGGCTACGCGCTGCGAGTCCTCCAGCGCCTGGTGTTGCTAGAGGTTTAACAGAATGTAGTAACGGAGCACATGCTGATAATCAGAATGTGTTTTTGATTATTAAAAAGGAGGAGGGTAGCTTTGAGAGGGTTTCTCCCTTTTACATCCACAAGGGTCTTGAGGGAATTGCAGGAACACTGAAATCTGTAAAGCGACTGCGCAATGGGACTCTGTTAGTTGAAACTTCTAGTTCCCGTCAAGTCGCTGCCCTTCGGAAAGCAACCTGTCTAGGAGAGTACGCTGTCGAGACCGAGCTCCACTCCACTTTGAATTATAGTAAGGGTGTTGTGACGTGTAGGGACTTGGTGGATATCCCCATAGACGTGCTAAAATCTGAGTGGGCTGACGAAGGAATTGTTGACGTGCAGCACATTATGAAACGAGTCAATGGGGACCTCGTCAAATCTGACTCGTTTATTCTCACATTCAGTTGCCCGAGACTCCCGGAGCATGTTAAAGCGGGGTTCTTACGTTTGCCCGTACGGCCATATTTCCCCAACCCAATGCGCTGTTTTAAATGTCAGCGCTTTGGGCATACTACGTTGGGGTGCAATGGGATAGCTACGTGTGGTAAATGTGGTCAGCCTGCCCATGACGGAGCCGATTGTTCATCGCCTGTGAAGTGCGTGAATTGCTCTGGGAGTCACCCTGTCTGGAGCCGGATCTGCCCCATCTATCTCGAAGAGCGGAAGGTACAGGAGATTAAAACATCTAAGCGCATCCCCTATGGTGAGGCCAAGAAGCTCTTTAAGGCCATGCAACCTCCTGTGTTTTCAACATCTTTCGCTTCCGCTCTCAAAAAACCGGTACAACTGGCCACTGTTGCTACACAAACGGAGGTTGTTAGTGTTAGCACTAAAACCTGCGCTTGCCAGTGCACTTGTGCTGCTGCGGTTGTTTTGCAATCTGCGGCTCTCCCCGCTACATCGGACAAGGCCGTGGTTGCTGACATTGAGGTACTTCCAGCCTCCCCCCATATGGCGCCTTCTGCCCAGGCGAGTCAACCTCCAACTGTTGACAAGGCTCTGCATTCCAAGCCCCCCAAGACAAAGCCTCAGAAGATGAAGGTTCTGCCACCTGAGGAGACTAGTCAGCGTCGGTCCGATGATGATGCCATCGTACTGTCTGACATCTCCCGTGGGTCGTCATCGGATCTTATGGACATTGATGTCGACCGGGGGCGATCTTCTCGCCCCAGGAATAAATCTCCCGCCAGTACGGTCTCTCCTCCAAAGCACAGAGGCAGGGTGAAAGTTCAGCCACCCTGATCACTGGCTCCCATATTACAGTGGAACCTGAATGGTTTCAGGACGCATGTGGCCGAATTACAACTCCTTATACGAGAGTGCCCCTTGTGCTTATGTCTCCAAGAGACACATTTTCGGGCCACTGATTCTCCTTCTTTACGCGGCTATACCGTATATCGAAAAGATGATATGACGGGGCAAAGGGCAAAGGGTGGTGTTGCGGTTTTTGTCCGTGACGTGCACCCCTCATCTGAGCTCCCTCTCGTCACCGACTTGCAAGCAGTTGCAGTTGACATTCTTGTGGGTCGGAGGCTCACAGTCTGTTCTGTTTATTTACCACCTCCGGATGCGATAGACTCTGAGGCTCTCACGGACCTTATTAGCCAACTCCCTCGCCCATTTCTTCTTCTGGGGGACTTCTACGCTCATAATGTCTTATGGGGCTCTCCGACTACTTGCCCCAGGGGTCGCATTCTGGAAAGCGTCATGATGTCTGAAGAACTGTGCCTCCTCAACTCTGGTGCTCCCACTCATTTCTGTACTGCTTCCGGATCGTCATCGGCTATTGACCTTTCCTTTTGCTCTCCAGCACTCGCGGATTCTGCTCTGTGGGAGGCTGCAGCTGACCTCCATTCTAGTGACCACTTCCCCCTCTGGATTCGCCTCCTGGATGAGGCTGTGGCATTACCAGTGCCGCCCCGGTGGCACCTTTGCAGAGCTGACTGGACACTTTTCAGCCAACTGGCTGTTTTGGAACACCGTGCCAGCGTCCACGAATGGGTAGACCATGTTGCAGCCGTGATCTCACATGCTGCTGAATTGTCAATCCCACGGTCATCCGGTCATCCCAAGAGGCGTCCTGTCCCTTGGTGGACCACTGAGTGCCACTCAGCCATCCGCGCCCGCCGTGCAGCACTGCGCCGCTTCAAGTGCCGTCCCTCAGCTGTCAATCTTGCGGCCTTTCGGGTGGCAAGGGCCAGAGCGCGGCGAGTGATTAAAGAGAGCAAACGACGGTCATGACAATCGTTCTTGAATTCCATCTCTCGCTCCACTAGTTCTACGAAAGTATGGGAAGCCATCAGGAGGATTTCCGGGAAACTCAGCCAGCTACCTGTCACGGCATTGCTGCATCAGGGATGTCTCCTCACGGCGCCGAGAGACATTGCCCAGACACTGGCCATGCATTTTGCGGAATCTACCGCCACTATTAACTGTGATCCAGATTTCTGCCGCTACCGCACTGCCGACGAAAGGGGTCACTTGGACTTCCGGTCTCTAAATTCTAAACCCTATAACTGCCCCTTCACAATGTGGGAACTGGATTCTGCGCTGTCTGTGGCTCATGATACTGCGCCTGGTCATGATCAAATCCGGTACAGCATGCTGCGGCACCTGTTGCTGCCATCCAAGGAAGTTCTCCTGAACTGTTTCAATATGATATGGTTATCTGGCACGTACCCTGACTCGTGGAGGGAGGCAATTTTGATTCCCCTCCTCAAACCAGGGAAGGACCGAACGCATCCCAGTAGTTATCGGAGTATTGCCTTGACGAGCTGTGTTGGGAAGACGTTGGAACGCATGGTCAACCGCCGCCTGGTTTGGCTGCTCGAGACCAGGCAGCTCCTTAGCCCCTCTCAGTGTGGCTTTCGGAGATGTCGTTCCACTATAGACAACTTGACCCTGCTTGAGGCCGCCATCCAGCAGGCCTTTATACGTAACCAGCATTGTCTAGGGGTCTTCTTTGACATTAATAAGGCGTATGACACTACTTGGCGCCGCCTTATCCTCAATCAACTCCATGAGTGGGGCTTTCGTGGCCGTCTCCCCATCTTCATTCGGTCCTTTCTTTCTCACCGCCTCTTTCGGTATCGGGTTGGTAATGTGCTATCGGATTTGTACGTGCAGGAGAATGGTGTTCCTCAGGGCAGCGTTTTAAGTGTCACCCTCTTTGCCGTTGCTATTAACAGTATCACGTTCACTATCCGGAGTCCTGCCCAATGCTCCTTGTTTGTGGACGATTTTGCTGTTTTCTGTTCTTCCTCCAGTCTTGTCAGTGCTAGTCGGCAGTTACAGCTTACGATAAAGCGCTTAGAGGCATGGACTGCAAAGACGGGTTTTACCTTTTCTGCAGACAAATCTGTGTGTGTTCATTTTAATCGTTCTCGGCGTCTTTTTACCTCCCCTGAATTGCGTCTGAGGGACACCGTTCTTCCTTTTAGAGACACTGTGAGGTTCCTGGGCCTCACTTTTGATTCCAAGTTGTCGTGGTTGCCTCACCTTAAAGACCTCAAGGTGCGGGCCCTGAAGGCACTGAATATTTTGAAGTGTCTGAGCCATCTGTCCTGGGGAGCAGATCGGGCGCGTCTGCTGCAGTTTTATAGGGCTTTCGTCCGATCGCGTCTTGACTATGCTTGCACCGTGTATGGGTCAGCAAGGCCTTCGTATCTGAAGATCCTTGACGCAGTACACTATGAGGGTATCAGGCTGGCCACTGGTGCCTTCCGTACCAGTCCCATCCCCAGCCTGTGTGCTGAGGCAGGGGAACCGCCGCTCGCCATCCGGCGGAAACTCCTCATGGTGCGACGGGTGTGTCATTTCCTTGCCTGTCCTACCTCCCCTGCGTACCCTACCGTTGCCCGACCGCCTATGGAACGTCTCTTTTCCAGTCGTCCCAGGGCAACAAAACCATTTGGGATTCGTGCCAAGCATTTGCTTGAGTCCCTTGGTGTGGAGCGTGTGGCCCCCCAACGACAAGGTTTTACTCGCCTGCCTCCCTGGTTGCTCCAGAGGCCCAGCATCCTTCTAGACTTGTCGGAGAACCGGAGGAACTGCACTCCGGCGTTTGTTTTTACCTCCTTATTTTACGATATTTTAAACCAGCATCCGGACCATGTACCTGTATTCACAGATGGCTCTAAACAGGGGGACACTGTTGGTTGTGCTGTTGTTTTCCCTGATCGAGTCGTCAAGTTACGGCTTCCTGCGGCGTTTACCATCCTCGATGCCGAATTGTTTGCAATCTTGCGGGCATTGGAGCAGATGAGATGTGTTACCAGTCTTAAGTTCCTCATCTTTTCTGACTCCCTGAGTGCCCTTCAGACCATGCAACACTTGTACCCAGCGGATACGGTCGTCCAGAACATCCATGATGCCCTACTCCACCTGCAACGGCAGGGGAAGGAGGTTTCTTTCTGCTGGGTGCCGGGGCACGTGGGTATTAGGGGAAACGAACTGGCGGATGTGGCTGCCAAAGATGCATGTTCCCTCCCTCACGTTGTTGAATGTGCCGTCCCCCTCCATGCTGTAACCTCCCTTTTGCGTTTTCGTGTTATGCATCAATGGGAAGAGGAGTGGTTGGCAGTTTCTGACAATAAGCTGCGTCTGGTAAAGGCCACTACGCGACCATGGCGTACGTCCTACCAGTCATACAGGCGGGATGAGGTTCTCCTCACTCGCCTCCGCATTGGACACAGTCTCTTCACGCATGGTTTTTTACTCCGGCGGGAGGAACCCCCAATCTGCAGTGCTTGTGGCGTCCAGATTACTGTCCGCCACATTTTACTTGACTGTCTTTTATTCTCTGACCAGAGGGCGGTGGTTTCCTTGCCACCGGATTTGCCCTCTATTTGCAAGACGACGCAGCGACTGTGGTTAAGGTCTTACGGTTTTGTGTCCTGTCCAATCTGTTGCCTCGGATTTTAGGGAGAAGGTTTTAATGTGCTGCTGGGTGACTGGCTCACCCAGGTTTTAGGTAAGAGGTCCGCCAGTCACGATTACCTCCTTGTTTCCCTTCGGTATCTGTTCTCTTTTCCTTGTGTTTCCTTTCCTTTTTTAGTGTGTTTCTTCTCCTCTTGTTTTGCCTCTGTATGTGCGCATTTGGAACTGCGTCAGGCCTGTGTCTTTTAGCCGTTCTCCTTGTTCGGCGTCCGTCTTCGTCCCTTCGCCGCTTGTGTTCCTGTTTCTATGCGTTTGGGCGCTGATGACCACGCTGTTTAGCGCCCGTAAACCTCAAACACACACACACACACACACACACACAACACGCCTAACATTGGAGCTCCCGACTACCAATAATCGCACCCTCTGTGACTGCTCGGATCTTGCACGCTGAGACGTTTCCTCTGCAAAGGGACAGGCGACTGCATCTGGCTGAGGGACAGTGCCAGCCACAGACAGCACCTGGAACCTGTTTGTCAGACTTATATTTAGCCCCCTGAGAAGTCTTTCGCAGCCTGCTACGCCCCGAGGCGACCTCTGACTTAACCACAGGTGAGGGATCAACCCCTGTGCGTGCAGTAACTGGGATGGACATCGGTGGACTCGTGGGTCGTGCTGGACGTCCATTCGGTCCCCTCAGCCGAACCACAATAGTGATGCCATCCACTGCCGCCTCAGTCTGTGTAACCGAAGCGAACACAGCCTGGAACTGAGAGCGAAGTGTCACCAGCCCAGCTTGCTTCCGCACACAGTAATCACAATCCCCATCCATACTAAAGACCATGGAAAGCTACACTACACAGACAAACAAAGGACTGTAGATACACGCTGCTGAACTCTACTGTAGACACTGACAAAAAGAACTGTGTCTAATAAGTTAGATTTACTCACAGAGATTCAAAGACTAATCCGCCAAAGCACACAGGTGAGACTAAACATAGGAACTTGTAAAATGTCGCAAAATCGATTACCTTCCGACACAAAAGAAAAAGATAGAACTGTGTCTATTAAATGTCAAATAAGCACGCAGAAATTCAAAAACTAAACAAGCAGAGCACACAGATGAAACAATATAATTCATTCCTGGTTAGGAACTCGTAAACCGTCACAAAATCTGGTACTTCATTACTGGTCTGCTTATCGGCGGGCGGCTGCTGCCTGATTGACTGGCTAGTGACAACGAGTGATCACTAACTTTCAAAACAGGCGAACAAACGACTATCGAGAAGCGCTACGAAACTCCACAGTACACATTGACGAAAACGGAAGAACTGCGTCTAATAAATAAGATTTACAAGCTGAGATTCAAAAACTAAAGTTCTAAAGGACAGGCGAGGCTAAATAATTCGCGACTGGTTAGGAACTGGTAAAATGTCACAGAATCGGTTACTCTCCGACACAGTCGAAAACGCTTGAACTGTGTCTATTAAATATTAAATAAACACCCAGAAATTCAGATACTAAATCACCAAAGCACAAAAGTGAAACAACACTCATAAAAAAGTTTTGCATCACCTCGGTTCCGAGAGTTCCGGAACCTGTACAGGAAATTGGAACAGAGATCAACATATACATCTATTCTGTCCTTTTAATTATTCATGAAAACCACACATTGCATGTTGTACCACCATACGGCGAGACCTTCAGAGGTGGTGGTCCAGATTGCAGTACACACGGCTACCCCTAATACCCAATAGCATGTCCTCTCGGATTGATGCATGTCTGTATTCGTACTATCCACAAGTTCATCAAGGCACTGTCGGTCCTGATTGTCCCACTCCTCAACGGCGATTCGGCTTATATCCCTCGGAGTGGTTGGTGGGGCACGTCGTCCTTAAACAGCCCTTTTCAGTCTATCCCAGGAATGTTCGATAGGGTTAATTTCTGGAGAACATTTTGGCCATTCTGGTCGAGAGATGTCGTTATCCTGTAAGAAGTCATTCATAAGACGTGCACGATGGGGGCACGAATCATCGTACATGAAGAAGAATGTCTCGCCAATATGCTGCCGATGTGGTGGCACTATCGGTCGGAGGACGGTATTCACGTATCGTTCAGCCGTTACGGCGCCTTCCATGGCCACCAGCGGCGTACGTCGGCCCCACATAATGCCACCCCAAACAGCAAGGAACCTCCACCATGCTCCACTCGCTGGATAGTGTGTCTAAGGCGTTCAGCCTGACTGGGTTGTCTTCAAACACGTCTCCGACGATTGTCTGGTTGAAGACACATGCGACACTCATTGGTGAAAAGAACGTGATGCCAATCCTGAGCGGTCCATTCGGCATGTTGTTGGGCCCATCTGTACCGCGCTGTGAAGTTGCGCATCATGTAGCCTATTGCGCACAGTTTGAGTCGTAGCACGACGTCCTATAGCTGCACGAAAAGCATTATTGAACGTGGTGGCGTTGCTGTCAAGGTTCCTCCGAGCCATGATCCGTAGGTAGCGGTCATCAACTGCAGTAGTAGCCCTTGGGCGGCCTGAGCGAGGCATGAAATCGACAGTTCCTGTCTCTCTGTATCTCCTCAGTGTCCGAACAACATCGCTTTGGTTCACTCCGAGATGCGTGGACACTTCCCTTGTTGAGAGCCTTTCCTGGCACAAAGTACATCTCTGAACAGTCAAAGGGAATGTGTCTGTGATACAATATCCACAGTCAACGTCTATCTCCAGGAGTTCTGGGAACCGGGGTGATGAAAAACTTTTTTTGATGTTTCTATATAATTCGTTCCTGGTTAAGAACTCATAAAGAGACGCAAAATCTGCTAGTTCCCTCTTCTCTCTGCTTATCGGCGACCGACTGCTACCTGACCCTGCCAAGGACACTGTCACAGAGGGGGCGCAAAATCTGACCACTAAGAAAAAAAAGATAAAAGAAAACTATTTGAAAATTAGCCATCACTTCATCTAAGCAAATGAAGAAACGAATACTACCGAACAGACGTCTATCGGTAACGTAGTTACTATGGCAACAGGGCACTTGGTTGACAGCTGCCGCCTACAGCCTTACATGACTCACTCATGTTCAACAGTGGAGCTCTTGCTGCAAATTCGCTACGATATTGTACGATTTGAAACGATGGCGAGCTGATGCGGAAGCAAATATGCTACCTGGCTGAAGGTATCTCATTTTTGCCGACTGAAGACTGTTTGAACTAGACTTTAGAGCATTTAAGAGAATAAGAAGAGCAATGGAAAACAGATCTCACATACAATGAACATTACGACCACCTACCTAATTGTCGGTATGTCCACCTTTGACATGGACAACGGTGGCGCTGCGTCGTAGCATGGAAGCAATGAGGCTTTGGTATCTCGCTGGAGGGAACTGGCACCACATCTGCATACACAAGTCACCTAATTCCTGTAAATTCCGGGGAGGGGGGATATGAACACTGACGTCACGTTCAATCACATTCCAGATGTGTTCGATCTGGTTCAGATGTGACGAGCTGGGAGGCCAGAATATCAACTGAAATCCGTCACTGTGTTCCTCGAACAACCCCATCACACTCCTGGTCTTGTGACATGGCGCGTTATCTTGTTGAAAAATGCTACTGCTGTCGGGAAACACGATCGTATGTGGTATGCAATCAGTGTATGATACGCCTTGGCCGTCATGGTGCCTTGCACGAGCTCCACTGTACATATGGATCCCCACATGAACTTTCCCCAGAGCATAATGGAGCCGCCATTAGCTTGTGTCTGTCGCACAGTACAGGTGTCAAGGAGCTGCTCTCCTGGAAGACGGCGGATTCATGGCATCGGCATGATGAAGAAGGTATCGGGATTCATCAGGCAATGCAACGCTCTGCCAGTGCGCCATCGTCCAGCCAACATCCTGTGAAGGCCATCATGTGTCCATTTCAGATGTTGTTGCCGATGGCATGCTGTTAACATTAGCACATGCATGGGCCGTCGGCTGCAGAGGCCCATCATTAGGAGTGTTCAGTGCACTGTGTGTTCAGACACACTTGCACTCTACCCAGCATTAAAGTCTGATGTTTGTTCCGCCACAGTTCACAGCCTGTCCTCTTTTACCTGCGTTCCGAGCCTACGACATCTGTAATGCGGGGAGGCAGCCCAACCACACGACGTCTGGACGAGGTTTCAGTTTGGATCCGCCACGTGTTGAAGACACTCACCACAGAACTCCTACAACACCCGACAAGTCATGCAGTTTCCGAAATGCTCGTGCTCAGTCTCTGGGTCATCACAATCTGCCCTAGGTCAAAATCAGGTAGAATGCGCGCCTTTCCCTAGAATGGGACAGCACGCTCGCTGCACGTAGTATCACTGAATGTGCTGTCCGTGTGTATATGACTAGCAGTCTTTCCTCGCCAGGTGACGCTGCTATCGCCTGGACAGGTTTATATCGATAGTAGGTCGGTGGTCATAATGTCGAGGCTGATCAGTGTATATCAAAATGTTTCATCAGGTTTTAATTTCCTATCACGAAATGCCTTGAATGAAAGGTCTGTGTCTTAGACCGAAAACTGTAGAGCCGATTTTGGTGCCAAACATAGCAGAGACATTGACACAATGTGGCTAGTTAAAATAATATTAACTTTCAAATTCTAGGTGAAAGAGCAGATTAAGAGCATTGAAACTGATCCTATTTGAATATTTTGAATGTTATCAAAGTATAGGTTAATAGATGCTTATCCAAACGTGAAAATAGCTTTTCCAGGGATGCAGTACCTTGGGTGAAAGCAGACTGTCAACTCTAACTCCTCGTCCGCAAGATAAGACACAGCTTTAGAACTTGACTTGAACGGCTTAATCAATGAGTTTTTATGCGTTTAAAGCATAAACATGCAATGTAAAATAAATACAAGCATTATTTTTGAAAGGGATATTTTCTCAACTCTTAATTAAGCCCTTATTCTTTTATTTCTAATCAGTAATGTATGTACTGTTGATAATTTACACTGAAGAGACAAAGAAATTGGTACACGTGCCTAATATCGTGTGGGGACCCCGCGAGCACGCAGAAGTGCCGCAAGACGATTTGGCATGGACTCTACTAATGTCTGAAGTAGTGCTGGAGAGAACTGACAGCATGAATCCTGCAGGGCTGTTGATAAATCCGTAAGAGTACGAGAGGGTGCAGACCTCTTCTGAACAGTACGTCGCAAGGCGTTCCAGATAAACTCAATAATATTCATGTCTGTGGAGTTTGATGGCCATCGGAAGTGTTCAAACTCAGAAGAGTGTTCCTGGAGCCACTCTGTAGCAATTCTGGAAGAGTGATGTGTCGCATTGTTCTTCTGCAACTGCCCAAGTCCGTCGCAATGCACAATGGACGTGAATGGACGCAGGTGGTTAGGCAGGATGCTTACGTACGTGTCACCCGCCAGAGTCGTATCTACACGTATAAGGGGGCCCATATCACTCAAACTGCACACTCCCCACACCATTACAGAGCCTCCATCAGCATGAACAGTCCCCTGCTGACATGCAGGGTCCATGGATTCATGAGATTGTCCCCAAACCCATACACGTCCATCCGCTCGATGCAATTTGAAACGAGACTCATCCAACCAGGCTACATATTTTCAGTCATAAACAGTCCAATGTCAGTGTTAACGGACCCAGGCGAGGCCTAAAGCTTTGTATCGTGCAGTCATCAAGGGTACACGAGTGGGCCTTCGGCTCCGAAAGCCCATATCGATGATGTTTCGTTGAATGGTTCGCACGCTGACACTTATTGATGGCCCAGCATTGAAATCTGCAAAAATTTGCGGAAGGGTTGCGCTTCTGTCACGCTGAACGATTTTCTTCAGTAGTCGTTGGTCCCTTTCTTGCAGGATCTTTTTCCCGCCGTAGCTATGTCGGAGACTTTATTTTTACCAGTTTCCTGATATTCACGGTACACTCGTAAAATGATCGTACAGGAAAATCCCCACTTTATCGCTACCTCGGAGATGGTTTGTCCCATCGTTCGTCCGCCGACTATAACTCCACATTCAAACTCACTTAGATCTTGATAACCTGCCATTGTAGCAGCAGTAACCGCTCTAACAACTGTGCCAGACGCTTGTCTTACATAGGCGTTGCCGACCGCGGTGCCGTATTCTGACTGTTTACATACCTCTGTATTTGAGTTCCCGTGCCTATACCTGTTTCTTTGGCGCTTCAGTGTATAAAGAACCAATAAAACCTGTTCTTTATTATTATTATTTGCGTGTAGAACCTGTTGGATCACGCAGGGCTATTAGATTAGTTTTCCTGATCTTCCATATGTCTGTCATCCTCACTCCATAGCTATTTTGCGTTCATCACTTGGTTCCCTTTTTTTTCGGTGACAGTTTATCTTGTCACTGAATGGATTGTCTTCTACTACATCCACTGCTTCTGTCCGGGCTTTCTCGAGGTCTCTTTTAACTTCTTTGATCCACAGTATAGTGTTTAATTTCCAATGTATGCCACAATCACGATAATCCTGTGTTTAATCCATGTTGTTGGGAGTCTTTGAACAATTAAATCCTCGTTTTTTAATGCCTATGGCCAGGTTTAACAATTTCTCTATTCCTCTATAGGATTTCAATCTCTGTAGGTCCTCCGTTTGTCTAGGCGAATAATGTTCCTTGTTGTTCGTTCTTCCTTCGGGATGTTTTCTAGATCGCCTTTCTATTGAGAATTAAGATTTCGTTCTCGTACAGGGCTTCGGAATTGATTGGTCATCCTGTTGTAATGTCTCATCTTTGTGTTTTTGGTTGTAATGTCATGCGTTCTCCTGCACGCTCTCTTGAGTTTTTGTAATCTAATTGTCAGTTCTTCCTTGTCTGTTCTATTATCTCATCAATTTACTTGAAGTGTCTGACCCTTTTGATTTGTCGTACTTCGTGTTTAATTTCTCATTATTAAATACAGTGAAAATGAACTCTTTTTTTTTTCTTCAAAAGAGTTTTGTAAGCTAGCTTTTTCATTGCATCCCCTGAGGACTCCGACCTTATTGCTGCGATTTCACTGTCCGTTAGTACCGCTAAATCGTCTACGAAAGCTAAGCAAGAGATATTAATGTCCTCTTTGTTCGTCCAAGCTTAACATGTTTCCATGGATTTTGATTTTGTGATTCTTGTTCCCATTGTCTAAGAATTTTATCTAAGATAAGACTGAAGATGATTTGTAGCAGTCCATCTCCTTGGAGACCATCTACTTAATTTCTGAAGGTTCTGATATTTGCAAGTTGAATGTTACTTTGAATGTCCATGAGTGTTTTGTTAATAAGGCGTACTGTCCTTGGGTCTCGTTCCAACCCTTCTAGGGTATCAAACACAGACTTTTGATCAATCAAGTCATGTCTCTTTCAAGTCGACGAAAATGTAAATGACTGCACTGTTTTGAGTTATCTTATCTTTTAGTAACGTTTTTTTAGGTTGAAGATCTGTTCCACGCATTAGCACCCCAGCAGAAAGCTCGCTTGGTATTCGCGATTTTATGTTCAATCAATTGTTGTATTCTTTGAAGTAAACATGCTCTACGTCTACACCTACATCTACATAGATACTCCGCAAGCCAAAATATGGTGCGTGGCGGTGGGTAACCTATACCACTACTTGTCAGCTCTCCTCCTGTTCCACTCACAAACAGAGCGAGGGAAAAACGACAGTCTGGGTGCCTCTGTATTAGCCCTAATTTCTTGTAGCTTATGTTCGTGTTCCTTATGCGCGATGCATGTTGGCGGCAGTAGAATCACTCTGTAGCCAGCATCAAATGCCGGTTGTCTAAATTTTATTAATAGCATTACTCGTGTTGTTCGAACCAACCAGTAAAAAATCTAGCAGCCCACCTCTGAATTGCTTCGACGTCTCCCTTCAATCCGACCTGGTACGGATCCCAACACTCGAGCAGAACTCAAGAAGAGGTCGTACCAGCGTCCTATATTCAGTTTCTTTTACAGGTGGACCACTCTTTGCTAAAATTCACCTAACAAACAAAACTCTACCATATGTCTTGCCTACCACAGTTTTCACATGCTCGGTACACTTCGTATTGCTGTACAACGTTATGTCCAGATATTCAAACGAATTGACTGTGTCAAGCAGGACACTAATAATGCTGTTTCCGAACAATACACGTCTGATCTTCCGCCTCATCCGCATTAACTTATATTTTTCCACATTTAGGGCTAGCTGCCATTCATGACACCAGGTGGAAATTTTGTCTAAAATGCTGAGAATATCTTGCATGTTACTTGAAGGAGAGGGATCCCTCAGCAGTTATTTGCATCTGTCGTATAACCTTTCTTGTGCGGTGGGTGGATAAGTGTGTACTCCCAGTACAGTGGGAGTTTTTCTGTTTGTCAAATATGTATGATAAGTTTTATAAACTACTCAAGTATGTTTGTCCCTATGTGCTTCAGTGACTCTGCGTTGATGCCATTTTCCCCATATGTCCTGTTGTTTTTCAGTCTAAGGGCCCTTTTGTAGATTTCATCTTTGGTGGGCGTGGCAAGCGACTGGCGCTTCATGATTCTGCCACACGCCATACAAAAGAGTGCTGCGGGTTGCCGCCTTGTCGGGCGCTGCAAGCTGGTGCAGCTTCTCTCTATCTGTGGTAACCGCTGCAGTATTGAGGGCACCACAGTCACCAGATACAGACGGTACTGGCTTGCGTCCGCGAGCCACGTGACAACAGAGAACTTTCCTGCAATCCTCCGCTAGGCGGTCCTTATAGGGCACCGCCTGGTAGCTGGCCAGGCAGTGTGAATCCCAACTCGCTACGATCGCAGGTTCGAATCCTGCCTCGGGCATGGATGTGTGTTATGTCCTTAGGTTAGTTAGGTTTAAGTTGTTCTAGGTTCTAGGGGACTGATGAACTCACCAGTTAAGTCCCATAGTGCTCACAGCCATTTGAACCATTTTTGAATCCCAACTCCGACATGGTCGATTGACTTCGGAAGTGCCACGGGTATATTTCTCAGAGTGCAGTGTACGACTTCAGAACCTTGGAAACCATCAGTGAAATCTACACCGACCGTGTCTGCAGCAGTGCTTCTCGAGTCTGACAGACTGAGGGTTCAAACTGCAACTTCAAGAACTGTATCGAGTTAGTGACTTTCTTTCAGCAGATCAGGACGATGTTTATGTTGCTTTCACTAGGAAACTGCTTCTGTTGTTCATGTTATTGTGTATCGCTCTGTATTAACAAAGTTCTGTTGTTCTTCGCTGACGGCCGAAGTGGCCGAGCGGTTCTAGGCGCTACAGTCTGGAACCGCGCGACCACTACGGTCGCAGGTTCGAATCCTGCCTCGGGCATGGATGTGCGTGATGTCCTTAGGTTAGTTAGGTTTAAGTAATTCTAAGCTCTAGGGGACTGCTGACCACAGCAGTTAAGTCCCATAGTACTCAGAGCCATTTGAACCATTTTGTTCTTCGCTACCTGAGCACATTTCTCTTGTTCTGCTTGCATCTCCCACAACAGGATACTTTAGTTGGCGATGCGGGTAAGCTTTTCTGTCTCTTTTTTCTCCAGGTATGTTCGTCTTTTCCTGTGCTCAACTAGGTAGCTCCTCTCTCTGCGCCTTCCCATGGCGTTTTTGTGGTTCTGCTCTATGTTCGAACGACGTTGTTCCTGTTTCCTTTCATCCACATTTTTATCTGCATGACTGCTCTGCAATTCACAATTAAGTGCCTGGCAGAGTGTTCATGGAACCACCTTCAAGCTAATTCTCTACCGTTCCATTCTCGAGCAACATACGGGAAAACAAACATTTAAATCTTTCTTTGCGAGCTCTGATTTCTCTTATTTAATTATGATGATCGTTTCTCAATCTGTAGATGGGCGCTAACAAAATATTTTCGCAAACGGAGGAGAAAGTTGGTGATCGAGATTTCACGAGAAGATCCTGCTGCAACGAAAAACACCTTTGTTATAATGATTGCCACGCCAATTCATCATGTCTGTGGCACTCTCCCGCCATTGCGCAATAATACAAAATGAGTTGCCCTTCTTTGAACTTTCTCTTGTCAGTCTCATCTAATGTGGATTCCACAACACGCAGCAGTACTCCAGAAGAGGGCGGACAAGTCTCTTTAGTAGTCCTGTTGCACTTTCTAAATATGCTGCCAAAAAATCAGTCCTTGGTTTGTTTTCCCCGCATCATTATGTGATAGTTCCAATTTAAGTTATTCGTAATTGCAATACCTTAGCATTTAGCCGAAATTACATACCTTAGATTTGTGTAATTTATCGTGTAACCGAATTTAGCTGATACCTTGTAGTATTCATGTGGATGACTTCACGCTTTTCACTATTTACTGAACTGCCGCTTCTTGCACCATATAGATCTCTTGCCTAAATCATTTCGCAATTGGTTTTGATAATCTGATGACTTTACAGGACGGTAAATGACTACGTCGTCTGCGAACAATCTAAAACGTCTGCTCAGATTGCCAGTTATGTCCTTTATGTAGAACAGGAACAACAGACGGCCTAGAACACTTCCTTGGGGAACGCCACATATTAGTTCTGTTATACTCAATGTGTTTCGGTCATTTACCTTTTTGCCAGGAAGTCAAGAATCCAGTTTGCACAAGTGAGGCGATACTCCAAAAAAATGGTTCAAATGGCTCTGAGCACTATGGGACTTAACTTCTGAGGTCATCAGTTCCCTAGAACTTAGAACTACTTAAACCTAACTAACCTAAGGACATCACACACATCCATGCCAGAGGCAGGATTCGAACCTGCGACCGTAGCGGTCGCTCGGTTCCAGACTGTAGCGCCTAGAACCGCTCGGTCACTCCGGCCGGCGATACTCAATAGCTACGCAATTTTATTAGAAATTGCTTCTGAGGAATGGTGTCAGAACGTTCTGGAAATCAAAAAATATGGAATCAGTTTGACATCCCCCGTCAATAGTGCTCATTATTTCGTGAGAATAAAGAGCTAGGTTTTTTCACAAGAATGATATTTTCTATATCCGTGTTATGTGTCAGTAAATCATTTTGTTCGAGGTAATTTTCGAACAGAGTATATGTTCCAAAATCCCATTGTAAATCGACGTTAGGGGTATGGGTCTGTAATTCAGCGGAGTACTCCTGTTTCCTTTCTTGGGTATTGGTGTGACTCGTACGACTTTCCTGTTTTCAGGAGCGGATCTTTCGGCGAGCGAGCGGTTGTATACGATTGGTAAGCATGGAGCTTTTGTATCAGCACACTCTGAAAGAAATCGGACTGGTATACAATCAAGACCAGAGGCCTTAAGTGATTTAAGCTGCTTCACTACACCGAGGATATCTGCTTGCAAAGTTATTAATGTTGGCGGTTGTTCTGAATTCGAATTCTGGAATACTTACTTCGTCTTCTTTGGTGGAGGAGTTTCGGAAAACCGTGTTTAGTAACTCTGCTTTAGTGGAACTCTCATCAGTGACATCACCGTTCTTATCGTGCAGTGAAAATATTGATTACATCTTGCCCCTGGTGTACTTTACATCTCTTTGCGCTTTCCGTCAAAGTTTCGTTGTGGAAACTATTAAAAGCGTCTCAGACAGAATTTCGCGACGAATTTCCAGCTTCTGTAAAATAGCGAATCTCGGGGAACTCCGTTCTTTTAAATTTGGCATGCTTTTTTCGTTGTTTCTGCAACAGTGTTCTGACTCTTTTAGTATACCATGGGGGATCAGTACCATCTCTCATCAACTTGTTATATATATATATATCTCAATTGGCGTCGATACTCTTTCTTTGAATTTTATCTGTTTCTTTTTTAATATATACTTCGAGTTTGTTTGGGTTTGGGTTTGGATGTTGCGGCAATCAGTCTCGCTACAACAACTCTGTATCCCTCATGATGCTGAGAGGTCAAGTATGTTTTCACAGTCTATTACATTTCGAGTCTGCTCTTGAACTACACACATCAAAAAAAGTTTTGCATCGCCCTGGTTCCAGAACTCTTGAAGATAGACGTTGACTGTGGATATTGTGTCACAGACACAGTCCTTCTGACTGTTCAGAGATGTCACTAAACCCGCCCAAAGATGTAAACAACCATGCCTCTTAGACGGAGGGGGTCCGACAGCCGATCAGTTGCAGTCATTCCACCAGGAAGGAGGTACACGGCTCGTGTTATCTGTAGTTCACTGTAGATGACATGCGGCGCTCAGGCCGCCCAAGGGCTACTACCGCAGTGGATGACCGCTACCTACGGATTATCGCTCGGAGGAACCCTGACAGCAACGCCACCATGTTGAATAATGCCTTTCGTGCAGCCGTAGGACGTCGTGTTACGACTCAAACTGTGCGCAGTAGCCTGCCTGATGCGCAACTTCACTCCCGACGTCCACAGCGAGGTCCATCTTTACAACCACGATACCATGCATCGCAGTACAGATGGCCCCAACAACATGCCGAACGCACCGCACAGGATTGGTATCAAGTTCTCTTCACCGATGAGTGTCGTATATGTTCCCAACCAGAGAATCGTCGGAGACGTGTTTGGAGACAACCCGGTCAGGCTGAACGCTTTATACATACTGTCCAGCGAGTGCAGCAAGGTGGAGGTTCCCTGCTGTTTTGGGGTGGCAATATGTGGGGCCGACGTACGCCGCTGGTGGTCATGGAAAGCGCCATAACGGCTGTACGATACGTGAAAGCCATCCTCCGATCGACAGTGCAACAATATCGACAGCATACTGGCGAGGCATTCGTCTTCATCGACTACAATTCGCACCCCCCCCCCCCCCCCCCCCCCGCCCCCGTGCACATCTTTTGAATGACTTCCTTCAGGATCACGACATCACCTGACTAAAGTGGCTAGCATGTTCTCCAGACATGAACCCTATCGAACATGCCTGGAAAAGATTCAAAAGGGCTGTTTATGGACGACGTGACCCACCAATTACTCCGAGGGATCTAGGCCGAATCGCCGTTGAGGAGTGGGACAATCTGGACCAACAGTGCCTTGATAAATCTGTGGATAGTGTGCCACGACGAACACAGGCATGCATGAATACAAGAGGACGTGCTACTGGGTATTAGAGGTACCGGTATGTACAGCAGTCTGGACCACCACCTCTGAAGGTCTCGCTGTATGGTGGTCAACATGCAATGTGTGGTTTTCATGAGCAATAAAAAGGGCGGGAATGATGTTTATGTTGATCTCTGTCCAATTTTCTGTACAGGTTCCGGAACTCTCGGAACCCAGGTGATGCAAAACTTTTTTTTATGTGTATAATTGCTCAAAATAATTTTCTAAGAAAGCGTTCAATACAATTGCGGACGACGTTTTATACCTACCGTCTGCTTTAAACATGTATTTTTGCCAACATATCGAGAGTAAATAGAAGTCACCACGAACTATAATTGTATGAGTGGGGTACCTATTTGAAGTAAGACTCGAATTTTTGTTAACTATTCAGCAAACCTTTGTTCTTTCATGTTTCGTGCTGCTCTGTCCTCTTATTTTGCCTTGCCACTGTCTCGTGCTAGAGCTGTTTCTTTCCTTCGTTCCGACACCTCTTCTTGCCCGCTCCGTTTTCCCGCGCGATTTACTCCTGTCACTGTTGGGTTCTCTTTCGTGTTTCCCTTATCATGGCTCTTTCCACGCCAGAACTTTCCCTTCTGCCGTTTTTACAGTAATGGTATCAAAAGGTGTTGCGTTTGACTCAAGATACCGCTCGCTTGAAGCACCACGTTCGGATGCGAACGCCCACACTTTCTATGGATGGAAAGACACAGCTTCTGCCTCATGCTCGGCACTCCCTCTGCACTTCAGACCTCTCGCCCGTCCCTATGTCCTTCCTGCACAGGACTCAATGCCGCTGCCTACAGTTTCTCCTGAATTTTCCAACACCTTAGACTCCTGGAACGCCTTTCTTGCTGCACTGGTCCAACTCTTTCACATTTCTGCTCTTCCCGATGTTTCTCTCCTGGTCGCCTCTGTTTCCAGCAACTCGTCATCAATAGTGTAGTTGCGCAGCAGTGACTCTTTTTCCTATGTATGCGCAATATGTTGCATTTATTTACTTTCAGGGTCAATTGCCAGAGCCTGCATTATTCATAAACATTTCTGGTCATTCTGATTGTCGATATTGTCTTCTGGCGTTGCTCATTTCTTATAAACAACCACATCATCTGTGAACAGTCTTAAATAGCTTCCGACACTTTCTACTAGATCATTAACATACTTTATAAACAGTAAAGGTCCTGTCACACTTTCTTGTGGCAATCCAGAAATTACATTTACATCTGTCAATTTTGTTCCGTTAAGTGCGACGCGTTGAGTTGTTCCTGCAAGGAAATCTAGAATCGACTCGCAAATGTGGTCCAATACTTGCTACGTTCGTATTTTTCTCGCTAAACGGCAGTGCGGGACGGTGTCAAATGCCTTGCTGAAATCAAGGAACACGGCCTCAACCTGAGCGCCGTTGTCAAGAGCGTTATGGATCTACTGCCGGAACAGAACGAGCTGCGTTCCACAAGATCTCTGTTTGCGGAATCCATGCTGGTTTTTATAGAAATGATTTTAATTCTCCTAAAACGTCATAATTCTTAAGCATAAAATATTTTCCATAATTCTGCAACAGATTGACGCCAACGATATAGGCCTAAGTAGGATATTTTATATAGAGCTGGCTCACTCTTCTCATTTCGTAAAAAATAAAAAAAATCGCTCGTTTCACTCACATTTTTTTATTTTTCACGAAAATTCGAAAAATTAACCAGCTCTGTCAAAAGTATCCCACTTCCCCCACCTAAAATGAGCTTGGTGAACTACTCATTACCCTAGGTGAAAGTAAAAAAAATTAATTTAATGTGCTTGGTGTAGACTTATTTCCCTAGGTGAACGTAAGAAAATAAATTTAATGAGCTTGGTGACTGATTCATTTCCCTAGGTGAACGCTATTATTCGCTTTCTAAGTCTTACAAGTACATGTTATAGATAAATATAAATATAATTTAACAGATTTACACTACTGGCCATTAAAATTGCTACACCGCGAAGATGACGTGCTACAGACGTGGAATTTAATGGACAGGAAGAAGATGCTGAGATATGAAAATGATTACCTTTTCAGAGCATTCACACAAGGTTGGCGCCGGAGGCTATACCTACAACATGCTGGCATGCGGAAAGTTTCCAACCGATTTCTCATACACAAACAGCAGTTGACCGGCGTTGCCCGGTGAAACGTTTTTGTGATGCCTCGTGTAAGGAGGAGAAATGCGTACCATCACGTTTCCGACTTTGATACAGGTCGGATTGTAGCCTAGCGCGATTGCGGTTTATCGTATCGCGACATAGCTGCTCGCGTTGGTCGTGATCCAATGACTGTTAGAAGAATATGGAATCGGTGGGTTAAGGAGTGCAATACGGAACCCCGTGCTGGATCTTAACGGCCTCGTATCACTATCAGTCGAGATGACAGGCATCTTATCCGCATGGCTGTAACGGATCGTGCAGCCACGTCTCGATCCCTGAGTCAACAGATGGGGACGTTTGCAAGACAACAACCATTTGCAAGAACAGTTCGACGACGTCTGCAGGAGCATGGACTATCAGCTCGGAGACCATGGCTGTGGTTACCCTTGTCGCTGCATCGCAGACAGGAGCGCCTGCGATGGTGTACTCAACGACGAACCTGGGTGCACGAATGGCAAAACGTAATGTTTTCGGATGTACCCAGGTTATGTTTACAGCATCATGATGGTCGCATCCGTGTTTGGTGACATCCCAGTGAACGCACATTCGTCATCGCCGTACTGGGGTATCACCCGGCGTGATGGTATGGGGTGCCATTGGTTGCACGTCTCGGTCACCTCTTGTTCGCATTGACGGCACTCTGAACAGTGGACGTTACATTTTAGGTGTGTTACGACCCGTGGCTCTACCCTTCAGTCGATCCCTGCGAAACCCTACATTTCAGCAGGATAATCCATGACCGAATGTTGCAGGTCCTGTACGGGCCTTTCTGGATACAGAAAATGTTCGACTTCTGCCCTGGTCAGCACATTCTCCAGATCTGTCACCAATTGAAAACGTCTGGTCAATGGTGGCCGAGCAAGTTGCTCGTCACAATATGCCAGTCACTACTCTCGATGAATTGTGGTATCATGTTGAAGGTGCATGGGCAGCTGTACCTGTACACACCATTCAAGGTCTGTTTGACTCAATGCCCAGGCGTATCAAGGCCGTTATTACGGCCAGAGGTGGTTGTTCTGGGTACTGATTTCTCAGGATCTATGCACCCAAATTGGGTGAAAATGTAATCACATGTCAGTTCTAGTATAATATATTTGTCCAATAAATACCTGTTTATCATCTGCATTTCTGCTGGGTATAGAAATTTTATTGGCCAGTAGTGTAGTTGGGCCCCAAAATGGGTCCCAACCTAATTATCATGAAGGCAAACAAATTTATGTATCTGAACGACAGATTCACCCATTCATACTTCATTTGTTAAAAGGTGAATGTAAGAAAATAAATAAAATCAATTGGTTAACAAAGATAAATTATATTAAAAATTTCACATCATGAATTCAATATCATGAAATTCATTATTTTTATTTTTATGTTCCTTCATTTCTTTATATTTCAGTTTCATTTGTCCTTTTCCAATTACTTCTAAATCCCAACCATCAATTAATTTGGAATATCTATTTGGTAAACCAATCTTAAGCTCATTATTGAGCAATAGACAAAGTTTTCCTCAAAATCTAATATTTAAATATTCACAGTCAGTAACATTACACAAAACATCTACCTGTAGCTCACTTATTTTTTTACTCTCTTTCAAGACACATCATTGAGCTTATTGATTAGAGTCTCCATTTATATAGAAAAAAAATTAGATTAATATAGAAAATTTTTCATTAGATTTTCAATAATGAGTAATGTCCATATGGTAATGTATCTATTCCATTTTTGAAGACATATCTCTTGTTGTCATGTGCACTCAAAGCTTTCTTGTTTATTTCAACCATGTAGATTTCATGTGTCTCACTTCAAATCATATTAATTCTTCTGTACTGTTCTCTATCGTTAAACAAACAATCTTTGTAATCTTCCGTTTGTAACAACACATTTCTTAACTCCTTTAGATTTTTCCTCTATTTTGTCTTACCAAGTTTATATAAGCATACATTTTTGCTCTCAAACCACAAAATTCTTCCATTATTTTTCCATTACATTCATCTTTAATTTTTCCAACAAATTTCTTGTTTACTTCTAGAGTACCATATATATTATCTGCTGGATATTCACTTGTATCAAATTCATCAGTCATTGATTTCATGTCTTCATAGAAATCTTCGGTTTTAATATTGTAAATTAACTGTCTGTATCTTGATAATACAACTCGTTATTTTCTCCATAACTCTGTAGTGAAAATCACACACCTACTGTTTAGACAGATCAAGTATAGTCATTCCAACATAGATAGACTTATTAAACGTGATTTTTGTTTTATTCATATGGATGGCAGTAAGATTTTCATTCAATATAGTTCTGCATTTAAAGTTTGGCTTAGCTACAAGTTTATCACACTTTTTTCCTTCTGAAATTAATTTTATATCCACAGTGTTTTTTATATTTTCCATCTCTTTACCAAACACAGAACTGTTCAGCAAATTGTAGAAATCTTTCTAAAAGTCGTTGGTCCTCATCTATGTGTTCAGATCCATATATTTCTTTAGCCAATCAGAGTGTTTAAATTTTAAAGCTCTATGTATTTTTTCGTGTTTCATTTCAAGAGACTATTACTGTCTGAGGTTTCTATAACAAACTAGATAATTTTGCCTGTGAAGCAGAGTAGTCATCAGTTTTCTTTCCTTCGTCCCTGGCACAATTTTATTTTCAGGAGCTAATATGAAATCTTTATGTAAATCATGTAATTATTTTGGATATTCTATATCTACTTCAAATATGTATCCATCTTGACAAGTGTTTGACATCTCACTTATTTTTATACAATCAAAATGACTTGCTACATCTCATTCAGATCCATCATATGGTAAATATTGACTCATAGCATAACCATACAGATTGTTTGCATCTAAATATGTCAAATAAATTGATATCTTTTTATCATCAAAATCTTTCAAATATTTATTATTTTCTTTGACATGTCTCTTGCAACATTGTGATATTCCTCCTCTTATTCCTTTTTCAACCATCAGAATCATATCATAATCGTGTAACAAATCAATCAGTTGATTTGTCATTTTCAACATTGCATCCCAAGATAAACCTTGTGCTGTAAAATACTAAGGTGGATCTAAATCATGTGCTTTTATACAAGTTTTTCTGCATTTTTCAAACACATCAGCTAACAATAGTACATCAGTTATCAGACACAAATCATGATATTCACCAAGATTTTTCATGTTAAATTTCTTCCAAACAACTTTTGGATGTTCATAGTCTGCATCACTTACAGTCATTCAATTTTTGTTGTAAAATCCTCCTTCGGTGGTAATCATGCCTCTTCACATTTCTTCCAAGAATCCTTGTAATCATATGGATATACACCTTGTCTGAACACTAGATTAAATAATTCTGATGAGAAAAACTTTTTAGTATTTTTCATTTGATCTCTCTACAGATTTGATGAAAGTTTGTCAAGCTTTGAAGCTATAAATTTAAACGTATCATCAAATCTCATATTCAAATTTTTTGTACTCTTACTAAAACTGATGTATTTATTTTCATTGTGTGGGATTAGGTCTATCTCTTTATTATCGTAACCAAGTTCTTCCACAAAGAGGTGAGAATCATATCTAGATAAATTATGTAAATAAATAGGTACAAAGCCTCGATGTTTTAATTTCAAATTGCAATTATTGCACAATGGAGCAATGTATTTACCAGTTAGATGATCATGATGATGAACCTTTCTATTATTTCTTGTATAATGACATTTACACTGTGTACAAACATTAGATTTGTTATGTCATGATTGTTCTTCAGGTGTAAGTGGTTTCATTTCTTCAGTTTCAGAATAAATGCTTCCAATCTCTTCAACCTCTTGCTTCATGCATTCTATGAATTTTTATGACATTTTGGCCTCTTTATAATGTCCATATATGTACCTCATGAAGTAGCAAAATCCGCTTGGTTCATGATTCTGATATTTCATTGTGTACAACTCTTCTGGATTCCGTTGGCAGTTGTCAACCTTTAAAAGCAAACTTTCTAAATCAGCATAAATAACAAATGGAGCTTTCTGGGTGTATTGATAGTTTTTAAAATGTACATTTGATCCTTCCTTTGGCATTTCTACTTTCAATGGTTTGTTAATGAAACCATTTTTTGTGTGTTCATCTAACTTTTCCTCACTCTTTAAGTGAAGTAAACACATGTCAAAAATACATTTTAATCCATCGAGTTTTGCAATTTGACTCAAAACAAGGTGAGATAAATTCTTTATCCAATAATAGTGAGCATTTTTACCACTCTCAAAACACAGCAAATGTACATGTCTCTCCTTCCTACTTTTTGTGGTTTTTAATGGACACACTTGATTTTTTTTATCAAATGAATAGACATTGTTAGATACATTAATTCTACTCTCTATTTTTGGAATATGATCATCCACTACAGGAAACTCAATATTTTCAAGTTTCTGATCAAGGTCAAGACTAACATTTTTGTATTTCGTTACTCTTTCAAAATTTTTATCTACTGGATACAAAGCAGATTTTATAGCCCACAGAAAACATTTGTGATCATTATTTTTTACATTGATACAAGCGTTTTGTTTTTGTAGATGCAGGTAACTCAATGTAAGATGATCCCCTCAGTGGAACATATCTGTTAACTGCTAACCATAAACCAATAATTCTATTTAATGTCCATCCTGATCCTTGTGGTTGAAAATTAGTTATTTTCGCTAAAATATTTCGCTTCCCACACTCGAATTTCTTACGAAAAATCCTGCTCTGTCATAATGGTGTAGTTTTGTGTTTGTTGTCCAAATTGCTGAGCTTAATCATCCGTTTGCATATTGTGCTCACAAAATAAATTGAAATTTATCTTCAAACAATGATGTAATCTCAGGTTGTCTTTCACGATTTAGGAATTTTCGTCTTCACTACAGACAAGAAATGATCAGGTTCATATAGGTAAGAGAATCACATGACTTTACTTTCAACCACTAGGCTTCAACTACTTTATGAAAACAATTAAATCATATGTATTTTATTTAACAATTTTGCATATCTACTTCCAACTACTTTCTTGCAAAACTAATAAATTTTGTCCTCTATAAACAGAAGTTGAAAATAAAATGTCTACTACAAACAAAAATAAATATTCTATACCAGAACGTTTGGGAAATAAAGTAAAGCCAACCAATGAAAGATTTGGCTTATGGTTACTTACTGAAAATTTGAATGATAATAATAATCTTGTTACAAATATTGAAGATATAATATACACAAATGGAGAACAAAAATCAGAAGAATTTAAACCAGTTTTAGAACAATTTTGCGATACTATTATGACAGTTAAAATAATAGATTTAATAGATTGTTAAGGTGAAAGGAAAGATGGAAAATTTCTTGTAAAAAAAGGTAGCTTGTGGAGATTTTAATAGTTTTTTAAGATCTAGATTTTCTAAATTTCATTTGGAAAGGCATGGAGTTAAAGTAGAAATTCCATATTTATTAGATTCTAATAGACAAACAGTTAAAAAACCAAACAAATTATTAGCAAATATATAAAAATTACAGAACAAAAATATTAAAATCATATTGTTATTCCTTACGAAATAGAGGGTTACCAGAGATTTTGAAGAACTTAAAAAAGGAAGACTATTATTTACTGGATTTAGACAACGCAAGATTTTGCAGGAATTTTTAATATAGAAGAAATATGCAAATATTTGAGAAATAACTTTAATTTTAGAATGCAAGGTGAATATAAAGAAGATTGTAATGTTTATTTATTTATTTAGCATATGGCTCATAACATTACAGTAAAAATTACAGAAACATCACGATTTAAAAACAATGACATATGTATAAACAGATCAATAAATAACAGTTTGTATATAAGGACAACACCACTTATAAATTTACACTCACAGAAGAGCAATGACAAGCAAACCTCCAGTTTAGATAGTATGTAGTCGATTGCCTCTTGGGTAGTCATTAGGAAATCCTGTGGGTCACAGTCATATGCCCTTAATGGAAATTCTTACATGATGTGTTTGACCATCTGTCTCTCAGTGCCACAGTCGCAAGCAGCCGAAGGAAGTTTATCCCATCTGTGTAAGGAGTCGGCGCATCTCCCACAGCTGGTTCTGATGTGATTTAGAGTTGACCAAACTTTGCGGGGGCAATCAAATCCTCTTGGTTTACTAAAGGTGCATGGCATACTGTGGCAGTTTACTGCTGTTCTATTCTCCCATTCCTCTTTCCATCGGTCATTTATTTTAAAGTTGGTTTGGTGCAGCGCCTGTGCGGTCTTTAGTGGAGGATGTCTAGACCGGAGTCGGTTTCCTTGGATGTCGTGAGTATCTTCATGGATTTGTAATTGAGGGTTCGTCATGATTTTTTGAAATTCTCTAACCAGAGCATGTTCTCGGCGCATGTTAGGTGGTGCTATGTTACTGAGAACGGGTAGCCACACTATAGAAGTTGAACTGATTGTGCCTGATATAATGCACATTGTTGCATTAAGTTGGCTATCTACCATGTGTGTGTGTTTGCTGTTGAGCTACACTGGGGCACAGTATTCTGCCACTGGATACCCCACGCCAAGTGCAGATGTTCTTAAGGTAGATGCTGTGGAGCCCTAAGTGGTGCCACAGAGCTTCTGCAATATGTTGTTGCGTGTTTTAAGTTTCGCGGCAGGTTTCGTCAGGTGTTCTTTGAATGTTAGTGTCCTATCTAGGGTAACCCCAAGGTACTTTGGGTGTTTGTTGTGATTTAGTATTTTCCCATCTATAATATACATGTAGTTCTCTGTTGGCCATTTTGTTGTTCAAATGGAAGGCAGATACTTCCATCTTTATAGCACTAGGTAGTAGCCTCCATTTTCTAAAGTACTCGCTGAGAATCCCTAGGTCAATCGTAAGGATATCTTTGGCAGTTTCTATATTTCTGTGGGCTGCTGCCAGAGCCCAGTGGTCAGCATAACCAAATTTGCGCGATCTGATTGCAGGCATGTCAGCGATGTAAAGGCTAAAAAGAAGAGGCGCAAGGACAGAGTCTTCTGGGAGTCCTTTATTGAGTTTCATCTGTTTACTTCTCTCATTCCCCATTATTACTTGGAAGGTTCTGTTTGACAACATATCGTCAATGAGGTTGGTTATCTTCTTGCAGAGGATGCCACAGATTAATTTGTACATAAGTCCCTGTTTCCAAACTATATCAAGGCTGCTGTTAGGGCTATGAATGCTGCAGCTACTTTATGTTTATTCTGCAATCCCGCCTCTATATATGTTGTCAATGATAGGATTTGATCTTTACAACAATAATTCTGTTGGAAAAGACTGTTTAACATGGATAAATTCTAATCCTGGAGTCAATAACTAAAATAAATTTATTTATCAATTAAAAAGTCCAGGAGTTAACAAACAGCATGGAAACCATATTATAGCATAGGAAACATTTGCTTCTAATTTAGCTAAAGAAAATGGCATTACAAAGCTGGATAATTACCTTAATCCAGATTTCCAAAAAGAACAAGAATTCGATCCATTAACAGAGTCTTTAGAATTAATAGCAGGCAACAGGAAATGTTTCGAGAAAGCTCCATTTTATTCTGTTCCACTCGTTAAAATGTGGCAAAAATTAATAGATTCATTACAAAATAGTTTTTGTATTATTTTTAATGAACTTTTACAATATGTATATTGGTTGTAGAAAAATACTATCAAATTAACAGGAATACAAATGAAAATTAAAATAGAAAAAAGAGAGGAAAGAGAAAAATTAATTAAGTTTGTTTTATCTGCATTTAGTTTTAGCTTGTTGCCTATTAACTGTATAGAAATTTTCGAAGAGGAAGCTCTGGAAATACATATTTTTCTAACTCCAATAGCTTGTTTTCTACAATACCCAAAGAAATAAATATCGAAGAATTGGGATTAATAAAACAAGCAATATTAGTCCATTTGTGTGTAGAAAAAAATAAATATAACCAATAATATTTCTCCATTTACTATTCGAGTTATAAAACCAATTAATACACCACATTTACAATATACTAAAAACGAGAAAAAAGAAGTAGTAAATTTAAGTATGCAAGAAAGAAAACTAGAATATTAGATGAAACACAATCTTTAAAGCAAGAATACAAAAATACTTTGGGGAAGGAACAAAAAATTAGAGGAACAGAAGAAGAGATAAAAAATTATTTTAAACGAGAATGGATAGATTTTCCCACATGTGGAGTTTTTAAAATTTATGCATTTGTGGTAAACAATAAAAAGAAAATTTACATATGTCGGAGTATTGAGTGAAAAAATGGTAAAAAAAGCTGTATATATTGTTAAAGGCCTCAATAAAAATAAATTTAAAGAACTTAAAAGGAATAGCAACATTCTTAAAAAAGAAGGATTTATTTGTATTCCCTATAATAGTCTTCAACAAGAATTAGAAATTTTTTGCTATCCCAAGGAAGAACAATTTTTGGAAGTACAAACACATGGTTTATCTACTTATAATGGAAATTCCTTCCCCAGAATAGCTTATTTAGAAATACATCCAATTTTCGAAAACAAAGACAATTTATTGTATAAAGAAGCAGATCAAGAAACGATTGAAAACATAAAAATGGACCAAATATTAGGAAAAATAAAAGTAGTAAACTGTTAACGACTAGAAGATCTAGAAGAAGGATGGAAACTAATTATTCCCAACATTACAATCGAAAATTATCGTGTAAAAGAGACACATTTTTAAATTCGAAAATGTAGAAAGTTGTTATGTATCTAACTATTGGTATAAAAAGAAATACAGAATAGGAAAATGGATCTAAATTACAAAATTAAAATTAAACTCGATAAAATTAAAACAACACCAAATAAAAGTAAGGAAATACTCGTGTTTGTTGTTTAATTTTTATGTATCTATTTTAGTTGTTTCGAATAACTACATGATTCTGTTTAAAAAAGTCTAACATTAATAGTGAACATTCATAATTTAAGTCCAACTGAATTTGCTATATATTTGCGAATGTAATAATCTCCAAAAATGGAACAAGGATGAATTATATTTTCATTTTCTGCACAATAAATGTGTACGCATTGTATCCTAAATACCTGAACAATAACAGAAATGGTTCTTTTTCTATAGTCTCTTTAGTTATGTAAAAAAATACATCTGTTTCCCAAGGTGCAACACCTTTAGGAATAATTAATTTCTCCATTTAATCTAGTGAAATTTATTTACAACTTACTAAAAATCTGTAGTAGTAAATGGAAGAAAACGGGAATGCTAAAATTATAGATTTTTTTAAGAATAAAATGTATTATATCTCCAATATTTGTAACAAGATTATCATTATTCAAATTTTCAGTGAGCAACCATAAGTCAAATCTTTCATTGGCTGGTTTTACATTATTTTCGAAAAGTTCTGTTATAGAATATTTATTTTTGTTTGTAGTTGACATTTTATTTTCAACTTCCATTTACAGAGGAAAAATTTTATTAGTTTATTAAAACGTAATTAGAAGTAGAGATGCAAAATTGTTAAATAAAATATATAAGATTTAATTGTTTTCAAAAAGTAGTTGAAATTGAGTGGTTTAAAGCAATGTGATGTGATTGTCTTACCTATACGAAACCAAAATATGGAGAAAATATTTAGTGTGTTATCAAGAGACAGACAGTTCATTTACAATATTAAAACTGAAGATTTCTATGAAGACATGAAATCAGTGATTGATAAATTTGATACAAGTGAATGTCCAGCAGATAATATATATGATATTCTACAAGTAAACAAGAAAGTTGTTGGAAAAATTAAAGATGAATGTAATGGAAAAATAATGGAAGAATTTTGTGGTTTGAGAGCAAAAATGTATGCTAATATAAATTTGGTGACAAAATAGAGAAAAAACTTAAAGGAGTTAAGAAATGTGTTGTTACAAACAGAAGATTACAAAGATTGTTTGTTTAACAATAGTGAACAGTACACAAGAATTAATATGATTTGAAGTGAGACACATGACATCTACGTGGTTGAAATAAACAAGAAAGCTTTGAGTCCACATGACAACAAGAGATTTGTCTTCAAAAATGGAATAGATACATTACCATATGGACATTACTCATTACTGAAAATCTAATAAAAATTTTTCTATATAAATAATATAAATTTTTTCCATATAAATGGAGACTAATAAATATGCTCCATGATGTAAATGTCTTGAAAGAAATTTAAAAAAATAAGCCAGTTAGAAATAGATGTTTCATGTAATGTTACTGGCTGTGAATATGTAAATACTAGAGTTGGAGGAAAACTTTGTCTAGAGCTCAATAATGAGTTTAAGATTGGTTTACCAAATAGATATTCCAAATTAATTGTTGGTTGGGATTTTGAAGTAATTGGAAAAGGACAAATGAAACTGAAATATAAAGGAATGAAGGAACATAAAAATAAAAATAATGAATTTCATGATATTGAATTCATGATGGGAAACTTTTAATGTAATTTACCTTTGTTAACCAATTGATTTTATTTATTTTCTTACATTCGCCTTGTATAAAATGAAGTAAAAGTGGGTGAATTTGACTTTCAGATACATAAATTTGTTTGGCTTCATTATTATTAAGTTGGGTCCCATTTTGGGGACGAATTAAATTTGATATTTTTGACAGAGCTGGGTAACTTTTCGAATTTTCGTGAAAAATAAAAAATAATTGCGAGTGAAACGAGCGATTCTTTTTATTTTGTTACGAAATGAGAAATGTGAGCCAGCTCTGTCTAAAATATCCTACTGACCTATAGTTGTGTGCATCTGTTCTACGACCATTCTTGAAAAGGGAATGACCTACGCTTTTTTCCAGTCACTAGGTATCTTTCATTGCCTCAGCGGTATACGATAAACTCCTGCTAGAAAGGGAGCAAGTTCTTTCTCGTAATCTTTGCAGAATCTTATATGTACATCATCTGATCCTGTTGCCTTTTCACTACAAAGCGATTGTAGTTGCTTTTCTGTTCCGCGATCGGTTATCTCAATATCTGCCATTTCGGAATTTGCACGATGATTGAAAGAAGAGGCGGGGCTACAATCTTCTGCGGTCACTTCAGTATTTCGGCCTTCTCTCTGTTATCTTCAGTTTCGATCCCAATAAGGCCTCTGACTGAATGAATAGAGGCTTTCGAAACACTTACTCATTTTAAGAAACACCAAAACTTCTCAGCGTTTTTCTCAGATTGGCTGAAAAAATTTTACTTTAAAAGTGACTGAACACTTCGCTCGTTGATCTCCTTACGCTCATTTTCACTTTGTTCGGCCTTCATTTGTCAGCTATGTTCTGACTTCTCTTGAACCAGATATGAAGCTCTCTTTGCTTATGTAGCAGTTTTCTAACATGCTTATTAAACCACAGTTTGTCTTTCCCATATTTAAGACCCTGCTTGGAACATAGCTGTCTAAGGCATATTGAACGATACTTTCCAATTTTTGTTTGTTTGCGCTCCACATTTTTGTCGTTGGCATTAGATATTTGATGCTGACTATACACATACTATGCAATTTATATCGTGCCACTCTTTCTTTTTTCCTGGCTTTCTTTACTTTCCTCGTAAAACCCATAGTCATAGTTTCTACACAGCGTTATGATCACTGGTAAGTTCTTCTACGTTAACTGATTTGACAAGTCTCGTCTGTTTGTTCCTAGGATATCTAAAACATTACCATAACGAATTGGTTCTCTACTCATTTGCTCGAAGTAATTTTCGGGCAACACATTCAGAATAATGTCACACGAATTCCTGTCTCTGGCACTAGTTTTGATGGCTAACTCTCCCAATGCATACCTGGCAAGTTGAAGCCACCCCTTATTACAACGGCATAATCAGGAAAATTACCAATTATTTTCTGTGATTTCTCACTGAAGCGCTCTATCACTTCAGCTCTTAACCCAGGCGGTCCCTAAAACCATCCAATTACAATTTTTAACTGACCTTCGATGCTTAACTTGACCCAGATTAATCCACATTCAGGATCTGAGATAACCTCGCTAGATATTATCGAATGCTTTACTGCACTGGCGAATAAACCAATCCTCACGATAAATATTCCAATCTGAGTTTAGGAATGCTTTGCTATTAACTTCTGGTTCCAACTAACTTTCTGTACTTGTTACTACATGAGCATTTTTATCTTCAATAAGTGATACTAATTCTGGAATCTTTTGTTAGACTCTCCGGCAGTTTTGTATATCCGATGTGCAAGGAGAAGCATTCGCTGGAAACATTCTGGCTGATGTAACTTCGATTCAGCACCCGATAGTGGAGGTCCAGAAATTTGCATCTGATACCATCGTAGAGCCGTCTAAGCTTCTGCTCCAAAAATCGTGATCGATCACGCTACAAACAGTCGCCTTAGCCTGCACCCCACGTGTGATGCTAGTTACCTTCACCAAATCAGCCAAAAATTGCTTTATGAATTAAACCAGTGCATATATTTGTAAGAAAATAAAATGGCTGTGTAAATAAACGAATAAAAATTGTAAATTACTGTAAATAAGAAAAAATTGCGTTGCAAACAAACACTGTGTGTGTAGTAAATAACTATAATTGATAGTAAATAACAACAAATTATTGTAAAACAAAATACACGAAGTATACAACAAACAGCTTCGTAAATAAAAAATTCTTAGTAAACAACATATGCTTGTAAATAGTACATTGCAAAAAACAAATTATTAACATTAAACTGTTAGTTAATTCATTAGATCATTATTATTTCCAAATCCTGCCACTGTAGAATTATTGTCGATAGTAATTTATTTACAACAAACCTGAACCTATCCCCCATAATGCATAGACCTTAACTGAAGCCGTCTACACACTTTCGCTAGTTACATAGGATGATAAAGGGTAAGAGGAGCTAAGATTTGCTCCATGGAGTTTCCCGCTATTTTAATGTGCTCCCATTGATCCAAGGGTTTCCCACCAATTTTATCACATGACTAGGATCATGTATCCTACTCTACTTGCCTAAGGTGCCTGGGTATGGATGGGGTTCCTCTGGATGGCCTTGAATATAACTACACAATTTCCTAAGATGTGTGGGAATTCCCCTGGATGACCTTGAACGAACCACATATACGAGCCGGTGATACCCCAGGGGAAGGGAGTGACGGATAACCTTGAATATGTCACCCAAATGTCTAACCTGACACTGAAGTCCTTATCAATTACCTCGAGATAAGATTGTTATCTAGTCCAGAAATCACCCTGACGACCTAATGTTGTTAGCACATTGTATAGTTTGCTGATGATATAGCATTTAGGTGTGGCACTGCAAATCACAATGTTTACCTTGTAACTTACAGAGCTTTGATGTGGGTATGGTCACTAGTGTATTTAGCTTCATTGCTCCATGATGACCACCTTAAGATCAGATGCAAAAAAAGTACATCTCTTTCAAAGTATGCCTTTTTTTGATGGTGCCAAATCCAACCATGATTTGTATTCATCTAAGTGTTCTTTTTTCAAATAATGTTTTCAACCTTCCCTCCCTTACTAAAAAAATGGGGAAGTTTGTATTCGACAGGAAGTTCACAGTAATTTCGAAGTACAGTGGCAAGTACACTGTCTGAAGGCTTAGTCCAGATATATGGATCAATGTCGTTTTCATAATTAATTCTTGAAACTGAAGTATGATCTGTAGGCGATGAACCTACAAAGTAGCTGATCTGACAATCGTGGACCTGCGACTTTTCAGTCGTTGGAGGCTCTGAACCCTCAACATATTCATCTGCTCTTGTACCTGAAAAACATATGTCGCACTAGAATCGTAAACGTTATGGGTTAACGCTTTCGCCATACATTCATACATGTAAATGTCGCAGTTAGAAAACCCAAGCAGCTTCTGGCATTCGCTAATTCGCCTTGCTAGACGGCTAGCGGCCTACATGAAAGCCCAGAGTTTATTACTTATGGCCAAAGACGCACCCAGAACTTTTCCTGCGCAGGAGGCTAAAAAAAGCTACGTTCTATATCTTGCGTCTTTGGAGAATATTACAGTTTCTGTGGTACAATTACTTACTATTTCGGTTTCCTATTTAGGATTAAAAATACGCCAGGATGTAATTTTCTTTTGAATTGTCCAGTTGCAGGTTGCCTAACTAACGACTTCCAGGATAGCAAAAATTTGATTTTCAATATTTCGCGTAATTATTGACCGAATTCAAAAATCTAAAACGCTCTCATATCTACTCATTAAGAAGCGCGATCTTCTTTTAAAAGTGTAACACAATAAGACAAGTATTACAATTAAAAACTGTGTTTTTGCCTTGAGCCAGAGTAACTGATGACACACAAATACCCGGACTTTATTCATCCAGTATTTGAGAATGAGACTTCCAATAAACTTTACACATGATTTCAAACCTTTACGAAATTTTTCCCCCAGCTTCTCGTTGACACTTTCACGTAATGATGCAAGGACAAAAGTTTATCACTTAGTACATCTTCGCTGTTCATGCAGCAAAACTTCAGCATGAGGCGTGACATTTTAATTAATTACTTCTTTACTACGAACTCTATTCACAACGCAGTTTGCAGACAGTATTGACATACACTGATGAGCCAAAACACTATGACCACTGCTCACAGCAAAGTTGAACGCGTCCTGATGGTGTTGCAGGCACGTGACGCAGCAAGGAAAGAATGTAAGCGGAACAGACAGTCATTATAGCGAACATACGGGCTGCAAATGCAGAAAAGACTTCTTAAATAATAGACCCCAGTACGTTGACCTCGATGGTGAGTGTTCCTTGGAGGTTAGGGTATCATCTGGAGTGCCCCAGGGAAGTGTGGTAGGTCCGCTGTTGTTTTCTATCTACATAAATGATCTTTTGGATAGGGTGGATAGCAATGTGCGGCTATTGGCTGATGATGCGGTGGTGTACGGGAAGGTGTCGTCGTTGAGTAACTGTAGGAGGATACAAGATGACTTGGACAGGTTTCGTGATTGGTGTAGAGAATGGCAGCTAACTCTAAATATAGATAAATGTAAATTAATGCAGATGAATAGGAAAATGAATCCCGTAATGTTTGAATACTCCATTAGTAGTGTAGCGCTTGACACAGTCATGTCGATTAAATATTTGGGCGTAACATTGCAGAGCGATGTGAAGTGGGATAAGCATGTAGTGGCAGTTCTGGGGAAGGCGGATAGTCGTCTTCGGTTCATTGGTAGAATTTTTGGAAGATGTGGCTCATCTGTAAAGGAGACCGCTTATAAAACACTAATACGCCCTATTCTTGACTACTGCTCGGGCGTTTGTGATACCTATCAGGTCGGATTGAGGGAGGATATAGAAGCAATTCAGAGGCGGGCTGCTAGATTTGTTACAGGTAGGTTTGATCACCACGCGAGTGTTACGGAAATGCTTCAGGAGTCTCTAGAGGAAAGGAGGCGTTCTTTTCGTGAATCGTTACTGAAGAAACTTAGAGAAACAGCATTTGAGGCTGACTGCAGAACAATTTTACTGATGCCAACTTACATTTCGCGGAAAGACCACAAAGATAAGATAAGAGAGATTAGGGCTTTTACGGTGGCATATATGCAGTCATTTTTCCCTCGTTCTGTTTGGGAGTGGAACAGAGAGAGAAGATACTAGTTATGGTACGAAGTACCATCCGCCACGCACCATATGGTGGATTGCAGAGTGAGTATGTAGATGTAGATGTAGAAAAGAGGGCAAGTTTCGACAAAGGGCACGTTGTTGTGACGCTGCGGCTGGAAACGAGAATCTCTGAAACGGCGAAACTTGGCGACTGTTGACGTACTGCAGGCGTGAGCATCCATGGAAAGTGGTTGAAAGATGGTGAAATAACGAGTAGGCCATATCGTTCTGGACGACCACGTCACATCACGCAAAGTAGAGGTCGGAGTATCGCCCATTGTCTAACCCAGGACAGGCAGCCGCCTGTGGCAGATCTGACGACAGCGTGCAATACTGGTGCAGGTACAAGTGTTTCTGAGCACACCGTCTACAAGTCGTTGTTGAACAGGGACCTCCACATCACACGACCCCTACGTTTTGCTGTACTGACCCAATGACATCATCACACTGAGTTTTCACCGTAGATCGATAGAAATGTGTCGCCTGTCGAATGAATCGCACTTCTTCTTACACCAGGTCGCTGGACGTGTCCTCACATGCCTTCATCCGGGCAAATGGCTACACGAAACATGCGCCGCTTCGCAGATACAGGCCGTTGAGGGCAGAATTGTGCTATGGGGTTCATTGAGTTGGGCTTCCGTGGGATCTGTGTGAGTTACCGAAGGAATCATGTCAGCAAAAATGTGTGCCCCGACCGGGATCTCCTGCTTACAAGGCAGACGCTCTATCCATCTGAGCCACCGAGGGCACAAAGGATAATGCGCCTGCAGGTACTTATCCGTTGCACACTCCCCATGAGACCCACATTCCCAACATGTCCACACCACTACATTTGTAGTGCGCCTAATAGATGTTTGCCCACCAGACTCATTACTCGTGGCAGATTAATCTACCAAGTCCCGTACGAGTTCATCAACGGTAACTGTTCTTTTGGGAACAGATACTACCGTCATATATAGTTAAAATATGGCTTCCCGGCCATTGACCTTCTTGTGCGATCGCACACGCTATGTCCGAACTCGAACGGGACTTGGTAGATTAATCTGCCACGAGTAACGAGTATGATGGTCAAACATCTGTTAGGCGCACTACGAATGTAGTGGTGTGGACATGTTCGGAATGTGAGTCTCACGGGGAGCTTGCAAGGGATAAGTCCCTGCAGGCGCACTATCCTCTGTGCCCTTGGTAACGCAGATGGATAGAGCGTCTGCCATGTAAGCAGGCGATCCCGGGTTCGAGTCCCGGTCGGGGGCACACATTTTCAACGTGTCCCCAATGAAGTACAACAACGCCTGTTTGCAGCTAGGGTGTCCATTTAATTATCATTTCATGCGTAAACATTTTTGTGGACACCTATAGCTTCATGCATGGTCTCTCCCTACGGCGATGACATCTTCCAGCAGGATAACTGTCCGCGTTGCAAGGTCAGAATCGTTCTACAGTGGTTTGAGGGGCATTACAGCGAACTTACATTGATGTCTTGGGCAGCAAATGTGCCTGATCTGTACCCACTGGAACACGTATCAGGCGCCAGCTGCGTGCCCGTAAACCGTCATCTTGTAATCTGCGAGAACTGCTTAACCAGCGCGTAGACATCTGGTGCGACATACTTCTGGAACCCCGTAAAGGACTTGTAGAATCCCTGCCAACCATAATCTCTGTTGTACTGTGTTTTAAAAGTGGAACAACGCGCTATCAAACGGGTGGTCATAATGTTTTGGCTAATCAGCGTATACCACTGAATGCACCTGCATAATTATTTATTTATTTATTTATTTATTTATTTATGCATTTATTTTACCTGGCAAGATTAGGGCCTTCAGGCCCTCTCTTACACCTAACCAGACATACTCAGATTGAACGAGTTACAGTTTCTACATAACATTAAGGACATATAGCCTATTATGCAGTATTGATGTTAAAGAAAAAAATAGATATTATAACAGTAGTACAATGTAATTATAACAATAAAAATAATTATAACAATCAATAATAATAATAATAATAATAATAATAATAATAATAATAATAATAATAGTAATAATAATAATAATAATAATGACTATGTATATGAAAGTAAACATACTTTTCTTTTCTGAAAGTCAGTCCCATTGTTAGTTGGGAATTTTCTCGTTATGTTCTTGCAGCTTGTGAGTTATTCTCATCGAGCAGAGACATAAGACGATAGAATGGGGTGAAAGAGATATATAAGAGGTAGATAGGTTAGAGGAAGAGAAATAGAACGGTAAAATTCGAAGCTGTGATGGAGAGGAGAAAGAAAGAGATGGGAGGGGCACAAGAATGGTGGCTATACCGTCCCTAATATGTAAGTTTTGAGTTCCCTCTTGAATGTTGAGTAGTTCTGGATAAGACGCAGATCACAGGGGAGTGCGTTCCATAGTCGTATGGCTGAGATGGAGAATGACACGGAGAAAGATTTTGTGTTATGTAAAGGTACAGCCAAGATGATAGACGTATCCGATCTGGTGTTGCGATTGTGGAATGATGATAGGTGTTTAATGTGAGAAGATAAGTATTGGGGGCACCAGTGGCTAAGAAATCGATGAAGTAAGCACATCGTGTGGAGATCGCGTGCCGTATGTGGGCGTATCCAACCTAGCTGGGAGTATGAAGGACTGATATGATCATACAACCGAATATTGCACACGTATCTAACGCAAGCATTCATCATTAGCTCGAGGCATCTAGAATTTTCACTATTTGTGCCGTGTTGAACTACATCGCAGTAGTAAAGATTAGGCAAGACTAGTGTTTGGACTAATTTTTGTTTAACATGGGTTGGAAATATTTTTCTAAATTTTTGAATTGCATGTAGGGAGGAGAGCGATTTCCGGCAAGCGGTGAATGTTTGTTCTTCCCAGTTTAGGTGTTCATCCAATATTATTCCAAGGTCTTTTACTGTTTTTTGGTATGGTAGTTGGGTACCATTGAGGAGTATTTGAGGGACTGTTTCGCGAAAGTACCGGCTGATTAACTTTGGATGAGATATAAGTATGATCTGGGATTTCTTGGGGTTTAGTTTCAGACCTAGGTTCTGTGCCCATCGAAAAACAGAGCAAAGATCTGCGTTCATACTCGCTACTGCGCCAGCAATGTTTTTGGGGCTTGCACTTATGTACAGTTGGATGTCGTCGGCATAAAGATGGTAGTTGCAGGAGTGAATCACTGAAGAAATATCATTAATGTACAGTGAGAAGAGTAGTGGACCAAGGACGGAGCCTTGGGGAACTTCAGAGCGCACGCTTTTCCATGATGACTTTTCCGACCCACAAATGACTTGTTGACTTCTGTTTTTGAGGTAGCTGTCGAACCAGTGTATTGCGCTGTTTGAGAAATTCAGCTGTTTCATTTTAATTAGTAATATATCGAAGTCAATTGTGTCAAAAGCCTTGCTAAAGTCAAGCAGTGTTAGGATAGTAGCTTCACGTCTGTCCATAGGATGTTTAATGTCATCAGTTACTTTGATTAATGCGGTTGCTGTACTATGGTGCTTTCGAAAGCCTGACTGATATTCGTCATCACTGAACGACATATAGGTCAGGAGAACGACTTCATAGACATGCATGTGGTTGAAAAACTAGCTTCTGCTAGAAACGGGGCTCGGAATATATTCATTCAGCACATAGTGATTTCCAACAAACTTTAATCACAAATTCAAACTTTTTCTTGCTTATATGCTTAACGTCAAACACACTGTAAGATAAAAAACGACGAACCTCTAAGGAATCATCCGAATGGGACAAAAAGCGGTAAATGTTATGCACAAGTATAGATACATAAATGGTTACAGGTTCAGAACAATAGGATGACTGGCGAAAGAGCTTCACAAATTGAGCAAGTCAGTGATGTGTAGGTTCACCTCTGGCCATTATAAAAGCAGTTATTCAGTTTGGTATTGATTGACAGAGTTGTTGAATGTCCTCCTAATAGATACCATCCCAAATTCTGGCCAACTAGCAACTTAGATCGTCAAAATCCCGAGCTGATTGGAGTACCCTGCCCCTAATGCTCCAAAAGTTCTCAGCTGGGGAGAGATCCGACGTCCTTGCTGGTCAATTTAGGGTTTGACAAGCAAGAAGACAAGCAGTAACAATTCTCATCGTGTGTGAGCGGGCATTATCTTGCTGAAATACGAGCTGAGGATGGGTATCACTGAAGGGCAACAAAACTGGGCGTAGAATATCGTAGTCGTACCGCTGTGCTCTGAGGCTGGCACGGATGTCAATCAAACGAGTCCTGCTATGAAAAGAACTGCCACCCCAGACCGTCACACCTGGTTGTCGGGAGGTATGGCGGGTGACAGTCAGCATGGCACTCCACCACTGCCTGCGACGTCTCCAGATACGTCTTCGCTAGTCATAGGGGCCCACTTCGAAGCAAGACTTATCACTGAAGACAATTCTACGCCAGTCAATGAGATTCCAGGCCGAAGCGTGTCTTGAGGGGCCCCTACAGTGGTGGAATACCAAACTGACTGTTGCCCACCATATGGCGCGACAACCAGAGCGATGGTCTGAGGTCCCATTTCTTTTCATATCAGGACCCCTTTGGTTATCAGCCGTGGCGTCCTTACAGCACGATATTCTACGATCCGTTTTGTTACCCTTCATGTGAGCCATTCTGGGCTTACATTTCAGCAAGATAATACCCGCTCGCAAACGGCGAAAGTTTCTACTGCTTTTCTTCCTGCTTGGAAACCCTATTTTGGCCAGCAAGGTCACCGGATATCACCCCAACTGAGAACATTTCGAGCATTAGGGGCAGGGCACTTGACTTTCTCAACTTGTGAATCTCTTTCTCTTGAATAAATCATCAATTTTGTTCTGAAATTGTGATCATTTGTATGTACATGTACATCAAATCTACCGATTTCCGTCCAGTTCGGATAATTCCTTCGCGGAGCGTCGCTTTTTTTTTGTCTTAGAGTGTAATTAACACATTACCTCACTTGTAAAGTAATCAGACATTCAAAGCTATTTTATAGATGGGAGCTAGTTTCTTCGAAGAACTGGGCGTTTACTAGTAAATAGTAATGTGAATGTGAAAGGAGTCTTGCTCTGTTGTACAGTAACATGGGCATAACATTCCTAGAGGTTACATGTAAATACGTACATGTGTGCTAGAAAATTTCCACAGAGCTATGAAAGAAAAGAAAATTATCAGAGAAATGAAAACATTCAAGGAAGATACTTTTGCGGCTGGTCCCGGCGGAGGTTCGAGTCCTCCCTCGGGCATGGGTGTGTGTGTTTGTCCTTAGGATAATTTAGATTAAGTAGTGTGTAAGCTTAGGAACTGATGACCCTAGCAGTTAAGTCCCATAAGATTTCACACACATTTGAACATTTTTTTGAAGATTCTTTCATTTTACGTAACTACAAGACACTATATTTATGACGGTTATGTAAACAAAGTTACAATACACACATCTCACTACACAATGCACGGTCATACAGATGTATGAATTCAAGGGAAGATGTGCTATAATTGGCTCAAGAAAAGTTATTACATCAACAGTAAGACCGCCCATGAAAACTCACGTTTCACTGCCTACGCAAATAAAACTAATTTATTCTGATCAGCTAGTTTGATCCATTTACCACCTGAAGGTGATGGGTGATCATCGAAATACTTTGTTCTTATCAACTAAAGCGGATGATACAGAAATACTTTCTACTTTCTAACTTAACTTTTCAGCCTCAGTGGCACACACAGTCTACTATGAACGAGAAAGTGTAAAAATTGGTGAGTAATCTCAGGTAATATTATTTTAATAACCTAAATTCCAAAATTAAGTAACACAGGAACAAAAAGCACTGGTCCACATAATACCTAATACATGACGTTATTGTTGGAACTCGCTTCATGACACACAAAACTGGAAAAGGCGAAACTGACAACACTAACTGTTTTGGTAGGTTACTGAATTCTGGCGGCTGTCTAATAATTGTAGCAGTGACACTGATTGGTAGAAAGCAGTTTGTGCCGTATGGACGACGCGAAGCGAGCACTGCTGTGGCTGATCGGAAAATTCGGCTAATATTTGGCACAGAATTAGAACAAGAGAGGAAACACAAGACACTGGTACAGTCTCCCAGACACCCTTGATAATGTGGCTTGGGAAATAAAGAAGTACAAATGACTAAATCTACTGATCACAGCTCTAACTTTGGCGCAGATTTCAAAAAATTTCATTTGTCTTAGCTTTGCCACTTTAATCAGCCTTTCAAAGGAAGTAATCTGCGCACTTGCAGGACATTGGCTTTATCCTGAATACCGTTTCAAAGATAGTGAAAGATACAGCGACATATACGATTATTGACAAACTGGAACACATGGCGGTGCAGAGCTTTGGTTTAAGGGTCAAGTTGCTGAGTTGATTACAAGGACATTGTAAGACGTGGCGTAGAAGTGTGCATTGTCCTGAATAGATTACGAAGTACATATTTCGGCAAATATTTATGGAAAAAATTAATATTTTCGTTTAAGAAATACATGATGTTAGACATTGACTAACAGCATTTCAGTGCTGAAAATGAAGCTACAGAAAAGAAATTACAATGAAACCGACCTGATGGTTTACCTGTAGCTCACCGATGGAGCGCCCTGGTTCTGAATGCTTGAGATTGGTGGTATATACGACTGGGTGCAGATTCCAAAGTCAGAACTTATTCAATGTGTACAACTGTCTGAGGAAGGGAAGGAAGCTCATCATTGGCGTCTTCTACAGTCGCTGACAACGCAGACGACGCCAATTACGTCAGTGAGGTGACACAAGATACAAAAAACATGCAAGATAAAGATTAATTTGGAAATCTGCTGACTGGAAGGGGCCAGAGTTTGCCGGTTCAACTGCAAATGCCAAGGATGTTTCAGTGCTCTGGGTATTGTTATGTTCAGTGATTCCTAGCTTGTCCTTCTACTTGCGCAGATAACCTTATAGCTCCACGATTGGTAATTATTGTATTTCCTAGTCAGGCAGTCCCTTTTTTGTCTCCCTCTCTGACCCTTTTTATTACATTTACCTTCGTTTTCACTTATTCTGCATTTTTATTACGTTGGTGCATAAGTTCTTAGCGTTCTTCCACAAGTTTAATAAACACAACAGATACACATAACAGACACTTTAGTCATCAATAGTATATGTTCCTTCTCTATTTACAACGGTGTGCCAACGCTGGGATAACTTTTCGATCCCGCGACAGTAGAAATCACGTGATTTTGAAGAGAAGAACTCGTCAAGCCCCGTTCAGAGCGCATTTTGATCCGGAAACGAAGGTCGTTGGAGGTTGTTCGAGACAGAGCGGAAAAGGTGTAAACCTGAGGGCGTAAGATCAGGTGAATAACGTGGGGGTGGAATGACTTCCCAAGCCAACTCCTGCACAGTGTGTTTTTTCAATCTAGCAAAATGTGGGCGGGCTTTATCGTGGAGTACCATCACTTTACGCATTCTTCCTGGTCGTTGTTCTTGTATTGCGTCTCAGTTGACAATAAATGTCAGCACTGATTGTAACACCTCGGGGAAGCAATTCGTAGTACACCACACCGAAGCTGTTCCACAAGGTCATAACATTATTTTCGTGGATACACGCAGGTCATTGAACGGGGAGTTTCTACTTTGTTTGGGCTTAACCATTCCTTCCTTTTCCTTACGTTAGCATAAAGACACCATTTCTCAGCCGGTGTGACCGAGCGGTTCTAGGCGCTTCAGTCTGGGACCGCACGACCGCTACGATCGCAGATTCGAATCCTGCCTCGGGCATGGATGTATGTGATGTCCTTAGGTTAGTTAGGTTTAAGTAGTTCTAAGTTCTAGGGGACTGATGACCTCAGACGTTAAGTCCCATAGTGCTCAGAGCCATTTGAACCATTTTGAACCATTTCTCAGCAGTAACGATACGGGATGGAAATAGTCAGTGTTGTTCACGAGCCAATTGACGATGAGCGAGCAGATATGTACATATAGCCACCCACTAATTTTTGTGATTTTGACTTTAGAGCATGTGGTATTCATACATCCGATTTTTTAATCTTCCTCACTGCATGCAAAGGTCACACTATGGTGACTGTAGAGAGTCACTAATGTCGAAATGATCCTCTTAATACGAGAAAACCAGTTTCTTGCGTGCTCTGTCCAGTGGCAAAATCCTCACACACGGAGCAAATGTTTCAGGATATCTTTGATGTTGCCACCCCTCTACTGAACTGAAGTAGAAGAATATTTCGGAATGTTGCGATTTCTCCACCTGGCATTCCATTTTCTAGCGTCATCTCAAAATGACAGAATGGTAATATGTAAACTCAAATAGCAACAGCGAACTACAAATAAAAAATGACAATCGATAAATAAACCCATAGCAAACGGAATACCAACATGCAAAACAAAAAACGCTACGCACTTTCACACCAACCGAATTCAAATTTCGTAAGTAGTTAACCAATAAACAAATGGTTTTAGGTTTTAATAATTTAGTACTGTGCAGTTTTCTTTCAATGCATTGTGTTTAAACCTAAAGCTACCACCTGTAGTAGCTTCTAGAGTACATCTTCCGCACAAAACAGCAACTAATGAAGGGAAATATAACAGAAAACAAGTCGGCCATTGTGGCCGAGCGGTTCTAGGTGCTTCAGTCTCGAACCCCGCTGCTGCTACGGTCGCAGGTCCGAATCCTACCTCGGGCATGGCTGTGTGTGATCTCCTTAGGTTAGTTAGGTTTAAGTAGTTCTAAGTCTAGGGGACTGATGACCTCAGATGTTAAGTCTCATGGTGCTTAGAGCCATCTGAACCATTTTGAACAGAAAACAACTTTTACTTTGCGACTGGGTAGACATAAATTTAAAGTCGAGGAAAATGAGATGGAAGAGGGCGAAATCAATGAGGCAAGGTTACCTACACGGCGACCATGTTGGAAGCCGTCTTTTATTTGAGAATGGTATTTGGTGTGCAAGATGTAAGAGACAGGCGAAATACCCTCAGAATTCAAGAAGAAAATAATAACACCAATTCCGAAGAAAGTGGGTGCTGAAGGTTGTGAGTCTTAACGAACTATCAGTTTAATAAGCCACGCTTGCAAAATACTAACACGAATTCTTTACAGATGAATAGAAAAACCGGTAGAACCCGAATTGGGAACATTAGTTTCGATTCCGGAGAAATGTAGAAACACACGAGGTGATATCGACCCTATGACTTTTCTTAGAAGATACGTTAAGCTAAGGCAAACATACGTCTATAGTATTTGTAGACTTAGAGAAAGCTTTACACAATGTTGACTGGAACACACTCTATGAAATTCTTAAGGCATCAAGGGTAAAATACAGGGAGCGAAAGGCTATTTACAACTTGTACAGAAATCAGATGGCAGTTATAAGAGTCGGGTGCATGAAAAGGAAGCAGTGGTTGAGAAGGGAGTAAGAAAAGATTGCGGCCTGTCCCCGATGTTATTCAAAGTGGGCATTGAGCAAGCAGTAAAGGAAATCAAAGAAAAATTTAGATTATGAATTAAAGTCCAGGGAGAGGAAAGGAAAGCTTTGAGGTTTGCTGGTAACACTGTAATTCTGACAAAGTAAGCAAAGGACTTGGAAGAGCAACTGAACGGAATGGAAAGTGCCTTCAAAGGAGTATATAAGACGGACATCAACAAAAACAAAACAAGGATAAAGGAGTGCAGTCGAATTAAATCAGGGTATGCTGAGGCAATTAAATTATGAAATGAGAAACTTAAAGTAGTGGACGGGATTTGCCGTTTGGGCAGTGAAATAAGTGATAATGGCCGGAGTAGAGAGGATATAAAACGTAGACTGGCAATGGCAAGAAAAGCGTTTATGAAGAAAAGAAATTTGTAAAAATCGAATATAGATTTAAGTGTTAGGAAACCTTTTCTCGAAGTATTTTTATAGGGTGTAGACATGTCTGGGAATGAGACATAGATGATAAACAGTTTAGACGAGAAGAGAATAGATGCTTTTGAAATGTGGTGCTACAAAAGAATGCTAAAGATTAGATGGGTAGATCACTTTGCTAATGAGGTGGTACTGAATAGAAGTGGGGAGGAAAGAAATTTGTGACACAATCTGAGTAGAAGAAGGGATGAGTTGATGGGGCATAGTCTGCTACAGCAAGGGGTCACCAATATCGTACGAGAGGGAGATGAGGGGGGGGGGGGGAGGGGAGGGTAGGAAACGTAGAGAGAGACCAGAAGATGAATACAGTAAGCAAATTCAGAAGGATGTAGGTTGCAGTAGTTATTCTAGGGTAAAGAGGCTTGCACATGATGGAGTAGCATGGAGAGCTGCATCAAACCTGAGTAGTGGGGCAAGGGGGCACCAGTGCATTTTGTTAGTGCAGGTTGCCTACATCAGGGGTTCTCCTTTGATTGACTGGTACTTAACCTATTGTTCTACTAAAAGGACCCTTCCTTGTGATTGACAAGCCTTAACCTATTGTTCCCCCCACCCCCTCCACCTCCCCAAACACCCTCCCACCTCACTGCTACAAGTACACTTTCAGGTCTGAGTTATTGGAATAGGCCCCCCTCTCACTCTTATCAATTTTATTTACTATTTAATTAAATTGATCAATTAATTAACCTTTCCTTCTCTGGTAATCCCCCTCACCTCGCACCCTCCCTCCTGGAAACTGGCAGGAAAAGGACTCAGTTGGTCGGTCAATTTGGCGAAAATCGATTGCTGTGTGTGGAATATTGTTTATTTCAACAACTTAAAGGATTCAAGGCAGTTTATGGAATATATGGAAATTGGTGGAGAGGAAGAATCTCATAACAAGAAATTCAAGAGTATATTGTTTATTTATAAAAAAATTCATTTTGTGGTGATTGGATTTCTCTTGCTCATCATTCTCAGCTCTTTGGAAAGATGTAGGTCTCGCAAGAAGCAGTTACATGGGGCAAACATGCTGCATAACCTAATGTTCGGCACTGTACTCTGAATGTCTTAACCTAATGTTTGGGCCTTTGTCGGCACTTAACCTATTGATCTTTTAAGTGGTTTTCCATGTCACCCACATTTCCTTAAGCAATTGTACCGTCTTTGATACCAAATTAATAATCAGTTATGTGCTCCCACCATTTTCTGTTACACTTTTAGAATTTCACATGCTTTTGAACGCCATTTCTCTCGCATTCTTCTTTGTCACCCACCCCCTTAAACAATTATACCACGTTTTACATAAAAATTATACAAATTAATGTAGTGTTCTGCATTTAACCTGTTGTTTGGCTCCATGTCACCCACTCACGCACACCCTCCCATTCACTGTTGTACTGCTAACACCACATTGATATAAAAAAAATTTATTGCAAATTAATTAAATCTATATTCTTCACATATATGGGGTAGTTTCTTTAAATTGACGGCGTCCTATGGGTCGTCAAATCGATGGAATATAGTTTAAACAAAAGATCACTAATAAAAAAAGCTCCTATGCAAGGACGCACTGCCCTCCACCCCCTGTCCACAGGACACTACCGCACATGCTCCCAGAAGCTGGGATGCACCGGCAGCCCCCACGAGGCAACGACGCGACCGTCAGCTGCCAAGTCACGCACAGATGCCCGTTTGGATCCTATAGGCAGTGATATGCCTTTCATAGTTGACACCAGAGATATTCCTGTCGAAATATGTGTTCACCTGTGCACCGTTGCTGATGCGACCGGACGGGAGCGAAGACATATTTGCAGAGCGACCCACCCTCGCAGACACTGCAGAAATCAGTTCCCAGAATAACAAAGGCTGCTCCTCGAAATCCTAATGGCACATTCGAGCTGTGTTCAGCTGTGCTTACCTGCCCCAACGTCACTGACCCATCTCCGCGAAACATCCCCTTGGCGACTTACCACATAAAAGGTTCTCAATGTTATACTGATCTCACATGGCTATGTAAAATAAGAACCAAGTCGACCTCTCGGAAATTGTAAAGTGTCCCAGAAATAGTTAACACTCACTTTTGTAGGAGCTTTTATGCTGTCTCAGCTTGCCCGCATGGAAATTCTTGTCCTAACAGAACTTGTTTACGAAAATAGTGCAGAATAACGTGGAATACATTCTTCCTCGTGGCCCTAATGTGACACCCCATCAGCCGGCCGTGGTGGCCGAGCGGCTCCAGGCGCTTCAGTCTGGAACCGCGCGACCGCTACGGTCGCAGGTTCGAATCCCGCCTCGGGCATGGATGTGTGTGATATCCTTAGGTTAGTAGTTCTAACTTCTCGGGGACTGATGACCTCAGCTGTTAAGTCCCATAGTGCTCAGAGCCATTTGAATTTGACACCCCATCCATCACGTGCTACCCTAAGAAATATACACTGGCTTTTCAGATCTCTAGTGTCAAGCTATCCATTAGAAATGATGTCTATGATTTAGAATCAAGTCCCTCCTTTCAAGCACATACCTGCGTTGGATCTTATGGAGAAGTGCTTGAATGATTCCCGCCACTAGTGAATCATATTTCTGACTCTCTCATATCTCGAAACGAGTTACCTCTCTTAGACATATCTGCTACAGTAAAATTCTCGCTTCGTTTTAGGTAATCCCTATGCATAATGCAACAGCCCTCTCAGACTCTGCACTACTATCCCTGCAACTTTGCGCATGTGGTTCCAATGTAAGTCGGAACTGAGTAGAAATCGGAGGAAACTATATCTGCCACCTTCTACATACTATGTAGAAACAGGCTAAGCTGCGTTATTGCGACAGGACTGTTTTTTAACCATTAGATGGAAATGGGAACTGAGAGAAGGAAGACGCTTTTTGCTATTGTAGTGTGGTGCACCCCCAAACTACATACAGGTACTACAGATCAACGTCCATTCACATCGACCTCCCCGACATGCTATCTTCGTTATTCTTTACCATCCATCAGAGAAAAATTACGAACTATAAAAGCTCAACTAACTTCATCCGATAGAGAACTAGATAAGATTTTTACCGCATCTCTCTCCTCCCACACCGATTGTGGTGTGTGCATCTTGCAGGTGGAAGACATGTTTGCTGGTTCTCTAGACATGACAAACACATTATTTGACTTTGTAAATTATAGGGATGATTTGGAATCTGTTACACCACCGACATCGGTATTAGCGAGTGGAATTATCAGTTTGCTCTATTTTTCTGTTTTCGAGTTTTTTCACTCAAAGGTCTTCGCAGATGGGATAAGTTTCTAGTTACTCTATGGTTTACAGCATGCTCCACCTAGCTAAAGTTTTGGGGCTCTAGAGAAATAATTTCCATTCTATATCTTCGAAATTATATCACACGAGCGATACTGCTATGCAAACGATATGTGTTTCATAACGAGAAGTATCGCTAAACTGGTATGATATGCTAGCAAACCGTGCGAAATTAGATATATTCTTGTAATCACAGAGTCTGGAGATGTGTGTAGAAAAGCAAGCAAGCAAGCAGGTCCGTACCAGAAACAATAACGCATTTGTGCCGAGGGGAAACGAGTCAGTCTTGGCACAACAGTTCTGAGAGTGACTTCAATCCACTGAGTGCGCTCCAATCACTTGTTGAGATTGGATGACCGCCCGACATCGAGGGAAATATCTAGTGGCGTGAGTATACCTATGGTGCATGTGCTTATACTGTCTGTCTTCGCCATATATGTACGAATGATGTAACAGGGGTGATTTTTGTATGGCACAGGATACGAATTCTATGTTTACTACATCAGTACAGTACATGGTGATATATTTCTGGGTCAGAGATCGGTTTCATGCTCAAATATTCAAGCTCCTGTCCTCAGTGGGAGAGCAGTGTGATTGAGTAAGAGTCTCTCTGTATTTGACGATCTGTAAGCCACTTTGCAATGTTTAATTTTTAATGCAATATGGTTATCTATGCAATGTAATTTTTTGCCACTGAAAGTCTTGTCTGCAGAAAAAGAAAAACAAAAATGTGGACGGTGCTTACACATCTGCGGCATCAGTAATTCGGCGGGTAAATTCGATAAGAGTCAATCATAATACCCTATCCATTCACAATACATCCTTTGTGCTAGGACATAGGAGTCTCTACATAGTGGTAAGAACGTTTGCATATGTTGAAAGCAAGAAGGGTAGCACATTATGTGTGGGGTGCCACATTAGGACCACAAGGAAGAATGCATTCCACATTATCCTGCATTATTTTCGTAAACAGGTTCTGTTAGGACAAGAATTTCCATGCGGGCAAGCTGAGACATCATTAAAGCTCCTACAAAAGCGAGTGTTAACTATTTCTGGGACACTATACAATTTCGGAGAGGTCGACTTGGTTCTTATTTTAGATAGACATGTGACATCAATATAACATTGAGAACCTTTTATAGGGTGAGTGCCACACGGATGTTTCACAGGGATGGGTCAGTCACATTGCGGCAGGTAAGCACAACTGAACACAGCTCGAATGTGCCATTAGGACTGCGAGGAGCAGCCTGTGCATTTCTGGTAACTGATTTCTGCAGCGGGAGGTTCAGTCACTCTGCAAATATGTCTTCGCTCCTGTTCGGTCGCGTCAGCAATGGTGCCTAGGTGAACAGGTATTTCGAAAGGGATTTGACAGGTGTCAAGTATGAAAGGGGTGTCGCTGCTTCATGCCTGTGGGACCCGAACGGGCATCTATGCATAACTTGGCAGCTGATGGTCGCATCACTGATTTGCGGGGGCTGCTGGTGTATCCCAACTTCTGGGAGTGTGTGGGGTAGCAACCTGTGCGGTCCAGTGCACAAGTGGTGGAGGGCAATGCATGCTCACGTTGGAGTTTTTTTGTATTAGTGATCTTTTGTTTAAACTATATTACATCGATTTGACCAACCTATATGATGCCATGAATTAAAAATGAAACTACCCTATACATGTGAAGAATATAGGTTTAATTAATTTGTATAAATTTTTAATATCAGTGTGGTGTTAGCAGTGCAATAGATAATGGAAGGGTGTGCGTGAGTGGGTGACATGGAGCAGAACTGCAGGTTAAGTGCAGAACATTACACTAATTTGCATAATTTTTATGTAAAATGCAGTACAATAGTTCAAGGACTTTTGCCACCAAGAAAGTAAAAAAATTCTTTATAAATGAGCTATAGTAATTTTACCCAATAAACCCATATAAATCAATTCGTCCGAGAAAGGAGTTACAGTTCTATTCACAGCAGACAGTAATCCCACTTTAATATTCTTATTTTACGTGAACAGTATTTTAAAAATGGTTAATTAAAACGTCCCAAGGAGTCGTCAAAATTTTTCACTCAGATCACGCCGGAGCTGTTGCCGTAGCGAGCTACACGCACCGCGCAGCCGCTCCACTATCTCATTGTTAACCTGTAACCTGCCTCCATCGCAGCACGTCTGCTTGTGCCTCTTGCCAGTTCCGTAACACTGCCTGCTTCATCATGTACCAAGTCTGAAAATTGTCTTACAACTCAATTTTGGTGGCACCCTAAAAATTCCTACCTTACATGCATTTCCACCAATAAGAGAACCCCTAAAGCAGAGATGTTTTTGCACCAAACAACACAAACATACATTCACACTATTTGCCTCGAATGTTTGACATAGTCCTCCCACACTAACACTTCCTACTTTTGAGGCTATGCGACTTTCATAGTCTCGAGCAACGAGATGCCCACCCTACAAACCAGCTGGTTCACGTGGTTTGTGGCTGATTTTACTATATGGCCCACAAGCCCCCTGAGAAGTTTTTTCGAAATGTCACCACCCGTTTTCGTATAGTATTAGTAATTACCTACACTCATGAGCAAAATTGCTACACGATGGTTACAGCACAACTGACTCACCCTTGTGCCCTACAAACATTCCAATTATCTTGTTCTTTAAGGACATCGCACACCCCCAAGGTGCTACGTAGCCAATTCACTGCCGGTTAACTAAGACTAGACCTGTTTTGACCCACGGTAAACTCAGTTGAGTAGCTTAACATATTGTCTTGCCACCCCACTCCCCCCCCCCCACCCCCCACCCCCCCACCCGCCACGGCTCTGGCTGCTACAGGTACACTTTAGTTATTGGAATAGGCCCCCCTCTATCTCTTATCAATTTGATCAGTTAGTTAAACTCTCTGGTAGGAAAGTGTCACACTCTCTTGCCATGCCCCCCTGGCAGGAAGTTCAAATTCAATCAGAACAATGTAACCTCTACTAACCTAAGAAAATGGCGCTAAGAAAGAGCACCTGCACTAACATAAGTCATCCAACTGTCATCTCTTCCTAGGAATTGGCGGGAAAAAGTGTCAATTGATCGATCATTTGTAGGGTATTCGATTGCTCTGTATGGAATATTGTGTTAGAGAAGTGTTTATTTATAAAAAATTCAGTTTCTTTTGGTTGGATTTCTCTTGCTCATCATTCTCTGCTGTTTGGAAACAACTAGGTCTTGCACGACGCAATTACATGAGGGAAAAAAATGTCATAACCTAGTGTTCGGCACTGTACTCTGGGTGTCTTAACCTAATATTTGGTAGGTGGAAGTTGCCTGCCTTTATTTTCGTGTATACAGTTAGAATCCTTCGAGTGCTATACTGACGTCACAGAACTCCAAGGCGCGGTCACGCTGGTCCCATACGCGATGACGCATAGCGGCGATGCGGGTCCAGCACCGAGAGATGTTGCAATGCTTTCCAGAATAGCACCGGGTGCATTCTTCTTAGCGATCGTCACTGAATTTACCAGTCAAACTGCGGCTGCTACCAGTGTGGGAGCACCGTCTCAAATTACACTATTTTTTGCTGAAGATGAGTGCTATTAAGGAGATGAAGTTTAAGATGGAATATAACAAAACATATATAATGATTGCATGGAATTACGCCTATCATGCAGCACATATTGGGTTATGAGGGCAGGAGGCACGCGACCGTGTCTGCTTCCAAAGATATATATCGGACATATCTAAATTATATCTCCTGTACGTGAAGAAAACCACAGACATAGCATATGGTTAAAAAACTGTACACTTTCACAGCGGGGGCAGGGTTGAGAAAAAAGAACACAGAACTTGTGAGGAAAAAATTCGTTTATTTCTGATTCAACTTAAAAGTAATTTTACATTTTCATAAGCAGACACAGCAACACTTTTTTCATACATGTTCTTGAGTCGATGGAGAAAAGGACACCCATAGAATTCCAAGACTTGAATAGCAGCAAACATAAAGATTCAACGCATCCATGAGATCTTCTCATTCCCCTTCACGTAGACGATGGTATCCGTATGATCGAATAATTTATGCGCCGTCACCTTATCTTTATAGGAAATGCCAAGATCATCCCAGTGAATTCCATGGTAGAAATGCGCTAACCACTTTGCAGTCTTCCGTGTCTTACCACACTTCACATACTTAAAAGACCTTGGTGATGCAATGTTTGCAGAGAATGTCTCTATTATTTCAGCATCTTGCGTGTACGCTACAAATGCAACATTATCAAACCCTAAGAGAGACTTTTAAGCCTGTTACTGAATTTCTCCAACAGCTCTCAGCAAAAACAAAAGCACACGATAAGGATGGTGTTGCCATTGACGAATTCGTTATGCGTCACGCCCCTAGTCACATAGATAGAACATTCGGTGTTATCAGGGGGAGACCGTATATGTTGGGTATGCATCCTATAACTGTAACTGATGACACAATACAGATTGGTGATAGGCGGTTTGAGTGAACGCCTGGCTTATTTTACTAAGACCTAACAAAAAACCTATAAATTTTTCAGCTAATGATAGGGAAACGTACTGTGAAATACTGAACATGACTGATGTACATAAGATAGCGAAAAGCCTGAGCAACAAGAAATATAAAGTGCGGGCGCTAAAGACTACACTGTTGAGCGCCCATAACACCATATTCACCAAGAAATATAAAACCAATACTTGAAGGCGAAAACGGGAACAGCAGCAGCAGCAGTGATGGTAATTACATTTAGCATAAAGCAGTGAGCAATCGAATCCCTCAGTATATATATTATGACGACCCCAACGAGCTAATAAATAGACTATGGCTTCTCATGGCATCAGATGCTGCAGGTAATACAGCTCATTTGAATGAGGTTGTTTCAATAATCTCTGAGCTTAGGGAGAGAGGTATCATCGAATAATTATGGAGACAGTAGTTTGAGAACTGCGCAAATCAGCACGTGGCAAGCTGATCTTGTAGATATGAGTGGATATTCACATAGGAATATTGGATTCAAATATATTTTAATGGTTATTGATACATGTTCCAAATGTGCCTGAGCAATACCTGTCAAAACAAAAACGGGTAGAAATGTGGCGGATGTTTTTGAACGTTTGCAGCAGACGGGGACGAATCGATTCGCAGACAACCTCCAAATCGATCACGGTGGGGAGTTCTACAATAGGTATTAGAAGAAAGTGATGCAGCGGTACGGAATACACCACTACTCGACATTCACTCACCTGAAGGCAAGTATCGTGGAGCGCCTGAACAGAACAATAAAAGGTCGAATGCGGATGCGCTTTAAGCTTCGCAGTTCATACAAGTGGACAGATATCCTCCCAGAAATAATTGCTCAATATAACTGAACCAAACATAGCACAATAAAAATGAGACCAATCGATGTTCGTGATAATGGACTCATGGATACCGTGTACTTTCGCATTAAGATGCTGGATCCACGCAAACAGAAATTTAATGTAGATGGTTTGGTGCGTATCTCAAAACACAAGACGGCATTTGAGAAATCATACCTACCGAACTGGTTAACTGAGATATTTACAGTTTCAAAGGTGCAAAGAACGAATCCTAGAACTTATATATTAAAGGATAGTAAAGGTGAAGAAATTTCAGGCTGCTTTTACACCGAGGAATTGCAGAAAAGCTCAGTACTTGATGTTTTTCTCGTGGATAGAGTCATGAGACGTCGTGGAAATAAAGCACTAGTCAAATGGCTTGGTTTTCCTGCTACACACAACAGTTGGATTGATGCCGACGATTTACTATATAATGGGGGCACATAGTCCACAACCACCGCAGTAGCATAACATGCATACTAGGAGACGCATTAGAGGAGGTGGCGGTATTCTAGACAAACTGCCAGTGGAATTACACATCCCTGGACATAACTACTGTGGACCTGCGACAAAGCTTCAGAGGTGATAAGGAGGTTAATTTGCTCGACGAAGCGTGTATGGAACACGACATTGCATGCGTTGCAAATAAAGATCTATCAAGTCGTCACATTGCAGATAGGACTTTAGCTGATAAGGCTACGACGATACGGAGAAGAAAGGATATTGGTATAGGTCAACGCATCGCAGCATTTGCAGTAGATAATACCATGCGAGGAAAAATTATGTTGGGTATAGGAGTGATAACTTTCAAGCGAGTTATGAATGCTACACTAAACAAGAAGAAGAAGAAGAAGAAGAAGTAGGTCAAGGGCGGAAAGCAGAGCTGTTTGAAGAACTGTATCCTGGCAGTGATGTCTGCAGCTAAAAACGCACTGAAGTAGAAAGATGCGGGAAAAAGAGGATCGGTTAAGGTACCTCGAGTTCTACCAATACCCAAGACATCAGGCGGTTTTCTTCCATTTCTCATGCTGGCCGTCTCCGCGCTCTCGGCGGTAGGGTCCCTCGCTGGTGGTGCTGCAGCTATTGCTCGAACGGTCAGGAACTCGCAAAACTCCCTAGCACAGTTAGAAGAGGCAAGAAGACATAACCGAATGATGGAAGCCGCAGCCAACGGAAAAGGACTATACATGAAACCGTACAGGAAAGGGCTTGGTCTATTCATAAATAAAAAAAAGCCGATTAGCTGCCCTATCAGATCGACCACTCACAAATACAGATCTTGTTACGTTTGTTACAGATAAATTTAAGATACCACGATTTCGTGGTGTGTTTATGCGGGATAAATTACCGAAGACTATGTGGAAAACTGGTGAATGTGATATTGTGAATTTAGATGTTGCTGGAGGTCCCGGCACCCATTGGGGGTGGCATACGTTATGAAAGACCGGCTACTATTTCGCCTCATTTGGTGACGTGCAGCCACCGGAAGAATTACAACAATACTTCACTCACAGAAGACATGTACTCTACAGTTATCGACGATATCAGGTCTTTAATACACACCTCTGCGGACATTTATGCGTCATGTTTCTCTCGACGTTCAAAAAGGACAAGCACGCTATATAAGAAGGAGGTTTAAACATTAATTCATCAGTTGATGTTCAGACGCAATAGCGTACACCTTGACGTTAAAAGGACGATCATCTGTACTGATTGCAAATTACTTCCCGCCAATTGATTTGAGCGCTGGTCAATGAAGTATTGCTTTGATTGGACTGGAGACATACAACAGCTTCCCGAATATCACCGAGACTAACAATAAACTGCATCTAGATATTAATGGTGAAAAAGATATTCTGGAAATAGAACCGGGTGCATACGCTATCGACGATTTAAACGAAGTCTTAAAACAGTCTGGAAAAGGTATGGAACTACGTGCAAACATCAGTACACTTAAATGTGAAATAAGGACTGTAAATGCAACGATTGATTTTAATCAGAAAGGTTCAATAGGCCGCCCACTGGGTTTCACTAAAGGACTGGTTTTGAAGAAGGATCCAAGTGAATTTTACGAGTCAGATCAGACTGTGGACGTACTTCCCCTCAACACAATCAGAGCCGAGTGTAACATTGAAACGAAATCCTATCTCGACGACAGTCTGATTCGTACTATTTACGGATTCTTCCCCTCAGTTGCAACGGGGTGTAAGATTGTTGTGACTAATGCCAATGCAATATACCTTCCAGTGACAGCTCGGACATTGGACTGTTTGGAGCTGCGTATTGTGGATCAGAATAATCAACATGTTGACTTTCGGGGTGAGGAAATCATCTAAGACAGGATGGGCGTACGGTATAAAACAAGCGTACGCAATCCATAGTTCACCACTTCGTTATCAAACAGCAAAGTCATAACACCTGCGAACTACGAATTTCTTAAAACGGTTGGTCTGAAGCCGCGCAATGACGTCATCACTCAGTATAACCAGTCGAGTAGAGTATGATGAAAGAATTATACGTCATGAGTACTTCTCTCATAAACCTTACGCTTCAACCACGTTTAACGAGAATGATGAAATCAGGATTGTCATCCAGCACCAAGACGCACGCACGCTTACGTGCAAGAGCTTCATATACCTAGAGGGGTAATTCAAGAAAACTGTCGGTTGAGATACAGTGAGATTCAATCTGACACGTAACTCTGTAGCATTCCTCTTCCAAGAGATAAGCTATGAATTCAACGGCTCTGAGAGCGACTGTACACACAAGTAGGCATAACATCAACACTTAAAACATACGTCTCGACATCACTAGCAGGTTTGCATAGTTTAGAAAATGCAGGATGTTTCATAGACGAGCCAGAAGATAGAGCAGTTGAAGAGTACAAGCGATTTACTGCATGCATACCGCTGAAAGTGCTTATGGGATACTTTGAGGACATGAGGCAGATTGTTATGAACGCTAAACAGGAACTCTTTCTGGTGCGGAGTGTGACGGACAATAACTCTTACATTCAAGGATCTCAAGAGGAGAATATGATCACAATCAACAAGATAATATGGAAAATTCCTCACACCAGTGTATCCGACGAGGAGCGTTTGCAGCTTTTAAAAGTCCTGAGTTCAGCTACATTTCTGTCGCTGACATTTCGCTCGTGGGAGATGTTCGAGTACCCAGTGTTACCGACGGGGAGCAGACAAACGTGGGCTATTAAAACCTCGAGCCATCTAGAAACACCTAGATTCATCATACTTGAGTTTCAGACTGCTAGAAGAGGCAATATATCAAATGATTCCACCGTGATCCACAACTACAAGTTAACTAATGCTAAAGTGTACCTCAATTCAGAATTCTACCCATATGACAATCTACATCTGCAGTGGAATCAAAACGTATACAGTCTAGCTTACGTCATATGTGCAACGTTTCTCAATTTTTACTATAAAATTGCCGAAGGAGAGAGAGGAGGGTGTATACGCAGTCCACGTCACCAGTCATTGTAATAGACTGCCCGAAACAGAACGAGATATTGAAGTCTGGACCTATAAATGTAGGAATTGAGTTTGAATCATCGACAAATTTCCCAGAACACACTGACACGTATGCTTTAGTTCTACATGACCGTGTGATCAACTACTGTCCGCTCACGGGTGTCGAGCATCGAGCTGTATAAATGAAAAGGTAACGCTCCTTACCTACAGTATTTCACAATGGCGTCCCAAGGATTCAACATGAATGTCGACGCTCAAGGTTTCTGTGACGGAGAGCGTAGACAGTTCATATTTAAAGATGTTGCGTTTGCAGCGTACACACAATTTTCTGGGATAATAGAGACATTCTCTGCAAACATTGCATCACCGAAGTCTTTCAAGTACGTGAAGTGTGCTAAGACACAGAAGACTGCAAAGTGGTTAATGCATTTCTATTCACTGGGATGATCCTGGCATACCCTATAAAGATATGGTGACGGCGCTTAAGTTATTGGATCACACGGATACCATCATCTCGGTGAAGTGGAATGAGAAGATCTCATGGATGCATCGAATCTGACATGGAGCAGAACACTACGTTAATTTGTATAATTTTTATGTAATGTGGTGGGTAACAGAGAAGAATGCGACAGAAATGGCGTTTAAACGAATGTGAAATTCGAAAAGTGTACCAGGAAATGGTGGAAGGAGATAGCTAATTACTTAATTTCGTATAAAAGGCGGTACAATAGTTTAAGTGCGGTGACATGGAAAACAACTTAACAGAATAATAGGTTAAGTGCCGACAAAGGGCCAAACATTAGGTTAAGACACCGAGAGTACAGTGCCGAACACTGGGTTATGACACATGTTTTCCCCATGTAATTGCTTCTCGCAACATCTAGTTGTTTCCAAACAGCAGAGAATGATGAGCAAGAGAAATCCAACCCACATAAACTGAATTTTTTATACCGTTTCCATGTATTCCATACATTATCTTGAATCCTCTAAAACAATATTCCATACAGAGCAATCGAATACCCTCTAAATGATCGATCAATTGAGTCTTCTTCCCGCCAATTCTTAGGAAGAGGTTCAAATGGCTTTGAGCACTATGGGACTTAACTTCTGAGGTCATCAGTCCCCTAGAACTTAGAACTACTTAAACCTAAGTAACTTAAGGACATCACACACATCCATGCTCAAGGCAGCATTCGAACCTGTGACCGTAGCGATCGCGAAGTTCCAGATTGTAGTGCCTAGAACCGTTCGGCCACACCAGCCGGCTCCCAGGAAGAGGTGGCGGTCGGATGACTTGGTTAGTGGAGGTGCTCTTTTTCCCGCCATTTTCTTAGGTTAGAAGAGGTTGCACTGTTCTGATTGAATTTGAACTTCCTGCCAGGAGGGCATGGCAGGGGGGGGGGGGTGGCACTTTCCTACCAGATAGGTTAACTAATTGATCAATTTAATTAAGTAGTCAATAAAATTGATAAGAGTTAGAGGGGGGGCCTGTTCCAATAACGCAGACCTGGAAGTGTACCTGTAGCAGTGAGGGGGGAGGGGGAGAGGGAGGGGGAGGAGGACAATATCCTAAGTGCGTGTCTATCAAAAGGAAATGGGAATGACATAGAAAAGCACTTAACAGAACAATAGGTTAACTCAGATTCGATAGTGCTCCTTTAGCAGCGAGGGGGGAGGGGCTTGAGGGAGGGGAAAGGTTTGGGGGGGGGTGACAATAGGTTAAGTGCAGTAACATGAAAAAGCAATTAGCAGAACAATAGGTTAAGTACCTGTCAATCAAAGGAGAACAATAGGCTGACATGGAAAAGCACTTAACAGTTTTGCCCTGAGTGCATACCTGCCCATGATGTAGGCAACCCGCAATAACAAAATGGCCCAGCAGCCTCCTTGTTCTACTATTACAATGCTACCGAGCCGTGCGTCTACAATTTGGCTGCCAAGTAGGGAGGTTTGGAGGTGGTGATGTGGGGGTGGAGCCGCGGCCATCCGCCAGGAGCAGACACGCCGTCCGTTCTCTTCTGCTGGCTGCTTCTGACCCGGTTAGACGCTCTTCTCTCCTGCTCTCTTGGACAGCACCCCATTCAGTTTCTCTAGGCCTGCCTTCAACCACTTTTTACTGAAATAAACCATCGTGTCTATCATAAAAATTTAACTTCATCACCTCAATGGGTGCCCAGTGCTTTCCCTTCCTCGCCAATCCTGACACATTAACATTAGGGCTATAAAGTTAAACAGCTGTGATCATGTAAGTTTTATTTCCACTGATGTTCCACACCACTGTAGATCATTTTTAAAAGTAGTGTCTTGTAGTTTAGGTACGTACATTATGCCAGTCATCTCGCGTTATTTATATTATATTATCTAACTATAAAAAGAGGTAGATTTGGACAACTGATCAGTAATATTAGTTAGGAAATTTATTTGTATTTCTTTATGTCCATTGAACTTCGATATTTAAACATTTGTAATAGAAAAGGGTTTTAATCTACAATAAATGTATAAGCAGAAACAAGATTTATCATTATCAGTAATTACTAGTGCCCTTAATCATTCATTTATGTTTATGTTGTAATTTATATGTTAAAGAGCAAGAAAGTGGAAATACTATCGTCATTAAGAGATCCTAAGATCTGCTTCAGGGGGAAGTCAGACAGTGCCAAATCTTCATTTTCGCGTTCAGTATTTTCCATTGCGCACATTCATTTTACACCCTCCTGGAGTAGCATCTTGGAACATACCTGAAAGGGTCAGACAAAGGTGCTTTGATCTGGTCCTATTAGATGATGAAGATGACTTTTTTGAGGGTGTGGTGGAGTTGCCCAATTAATTGTTAATGCGTTGGGGCCAGAGCGAAAAAGGTCATTACCCACTATGCATATAACCTTGTGATCGTCAGAATTCTTTCTTTAATTGCGCCAGCAGTGGGAAGCAATGTACTTAACTATTATTTATTTTATCTGTTCTTCTACAGCTGTCGCGACTCCACATCCGAAACACAGTGTGGCGCTCTTACTGGTGGCGGCTAAACCTTTTTCCTCCCCAAAGTGGGGCCCAGTAAGGCATGCATCGCCTATAAAGGGCGCCGCTGCAGCCCCCCCCCCCCCCCCCACCGCCGCTCTAGCGTCCGTGGGCCGAGCAACCAACCACTACTCCTCAAGTTACCTGATTACCTGATCGGGTCTGCAACAGCAGCAACAACAGCATTCGGAACCATCACCACAACCAGGTTGTTTCCATCGCTCTGATCCAGTAGCACCGCAACATCCTCCTCTGTCATCATCATCTTGGTATCACCCTCGTCAGAATCGGCGTAAATGTAAGGTACGTGTGCCTCAGCGCATACCAACTTGCACCTCCCCCGCACTATCATCAATGGGGTGGACTCAGAATAGTATTAATAGTAATAGAGAAGATCCTGTGGCTAGTGGCAGTTCTCTCTCCCATCCTTTTAGTGAAGGACATCAGGTCAGTGAGATCATACCACAGCTAGAATACACAGTGATTGCAGACGCCTTTGAGGAGCGAATCTCGTTCACGAAGATTGAGAAACCAACGGGAGGGTATCACAACCCTGCTGGTTTTTTAAGGGCGTGCCTTCCTGTCATGGAAACGGAGCTCCTCAAGGTAGTCAATTATCTGCGGTATCCCGCCATTAAATACATTGCGGTGCTTTGCATCGAATTATCGTTCCCTCCCAAAGTTGATTCTGGTGTTGAAGAGACATCTCTTCATTATCTTTGTGAGGAAAATGGCGTGATAATGCGGAGCACATCTATCACCGAGTGGTTTCGTAAATCTACCTTGAGTGCTATATTGGCCCAGTTTTCTGAGATGTAGGTCAGAGGGACACCTAAAGCACTCAGCCAAATACTACACCTGGACATCCATACATGTGTCTATGATCCGGTAAATGGAGGGTCTAGCTATATCAAGCTATCTAAAGATATAGCTAACAAGAGGGCATGCATTAATTTAAAAAATAGAAATGATCAGGCATGTTTTGGATGGTCAATCCTGGCTTGCGAAAGAAATTACAATTACAGAGATTATCCTGAGTGACCTGGGACGTATCATGTAGACGATAATATTCATGGGTGTTATGTCTTTGATGGTATAGAGTTTCCCGTCAAGATCCAGGACATATCTAAATCTGAGGCACAGAATACAGGTATATCGCTTCACGTTTATGGCCTGGAGAATGAAAGCAAGTCAGATGAGCAAGACAAGCATACTGTCATCGGCCCCCAACATTTCTCAAAATTTGCTGGTGAGTGTGAGATGCATGTAAACATGCTGCTCTTCTCTGAAGGTGATAATTATCGCTGTGTTTGGATCAAAGACATGTCCCAACTCCTTTCCTTCCAACTATCAACTAATCATCGTGTAAAACACATTTGTTTAAGGTGGCGGAATTATTTCTCCTCAGACAAGTTATTAGCGATGCATCAAGTAGACTGTGCTTCAAGGACCCGGTACGTGATATTATGCCTACTGAGGAAAACAAATTCATAAAGTTTAAGAATGCTCACCACATGGAGTGCTACCCGTTTGTAGTGTATGCCAACTTTGACTGCCTCCTCGCTCCTGTGACCCACTGTGAAGGAGACCCTACAGCCTCACACTCCACCTTTATGGAAAAACACATACCGAATGCGGTAGCATACCATATTGTATCGTCATGTGATTATAGTCTTAACCACTACAAATCTTATGTTGGGGATAATCTTGCAGATTTGCTGCTCACTGAGCTCGAAAAACTCTCATGGGGGATTGATAAGCTTTACCAACGTTTACACGTGTCATTCCACTGGGAGTTAAATTGTATGTATAACTGAAAAGCATGGGTACACTCGATGCCTTCTTATCCACAGCATCTGCACTCTGTGCCTGCACTATCACAGGGATGTTCTGCTGGGAAGGGTCGTATGTTGGTGACGAGTACTGTCCTCCATCTTGCTGTTGTTTAGGACCACCAGCAGCGTCCGATGTGTTGGGAGCAGATCGCATGTCTTCATCACACAAATGGATAGGTGTGACAGACAACAACAGCTCCTTGTCCTGCTATGTGCGCTACAGGATCCCACGTGGTCGCTGCAGGTTCAGACATGTTGGAGGCTGTCGCTGCCGCAGGTCCAGAGGTCTCGATAAGATGGCAACCAAGGTTGCTACAGGCAGAGATTGGCATCTTGGCGCTTGACCCTGTTGGACAAATCGAGGGGGACTGCTGAAGAAAGAAGAGGAAGCATTACATATGGACCAAGATGCCAAAACAACCAATAATAATAATAATAATAATAATAATGCTAACCACAGACAAAGATATGAGAAGGGGTACTTACTTTTCTATTTCTTCCTGTTCTGCAGGGCTGTGTTGGATTGCGACTGCTGTTGACACTTCATGGTTGTTCTTCTCCTGTTGCTGCTGGCTGACTGAGTGAGACTGAGGTCCCATACCTGCTGAGATTGCCCTATATCCCCTGCAATGACTTTACCAGATACTGCCATCCTACTGGCTGAAGTCTAACATATGACTTGATTAAGGGTTCCTGTTGGTTCCCGCCATTTTCCCCCCAGACCACCAATGTGGATTATGTCATGGGAGGGACGACAGCGCCCGCTGGTGGCGGTGCTGTGTACTAGGTCAGTTGGATTCCGGACCTCATGGTGAACACACTGCCTCAAATTGTTTAAATGAAGACTGCCTGCAAAATAAAGACTTACGTCCATCCTATCCAGCAGAGGCTGAGTCCTTTTCCCACCAATTCCTAGGAAGTGGTGACAGTCAGATGACTTAGATTATTGGAGGTAGCCCAAGTGACCTATTTTCCCGCCATTTTCTTAGGTTAGTGGAGGTATCCCAAGTGCCGTTTCTTCCCTGCCAAAATTTGGACTTCCCGACATTTTCTTGGAGGGAGGGAGGGGAGGTAGACCAATTGATCTACTTTTCCGGCCAAAATTTGAACTTTAATGACGTCATTGCCACGTTGCCATATCTATCGCCACCATCTTGAATAAATTTTACAACAATGCAGAGTGGGGTGACACAAACTTCATCGCACTACTGTACTCTTACGGGTTTATGGACAGCCCTCAATGATTCTTGGTGTCAATCCCCTTCAGTACTACTTCAGACTTTAGTTCCCTCCAGCACTACTTCAGACTTTAGTTAAGTCCGTGCCACGTTGTGTTGCGGCACTTTTGCTTGCTCGCGGAGGCCCTGCACAATATTAGGCAGGGTTACCAGTTTCTTTAGATCTTGGAATGCCTGACGCTAAGTCCCATAGAACGCGTCTTGGAACAACAGATCATCCCACAGCAGGCAGGTTTCCGATTAGGCAAATCGTGCTGCGGTCAAGTCCTGATTCTGACCCAACATATCGAGGATGTGTTTGAGAGGAAAGAGATCACGGGAGTGGCATTCAGAGACCTTTCAGCTGCATATGATACTGTAAACCATCGGAGGCTCCTTAGGAAAGTATATAATGAGACAAGAAATTGCCATTTAACATCACTGATAGGAGATTTTTCGTCTGTCTCTAGAGCAAGAAGAGCAGGTGGAGAAATCAGAGGAATGGCCTATCTCAGGGAAGCGTCCTCGCCCCAGCTCTGTATAATATATATACGAATGACCAGCCAGAGCCAAACATCACGCGCCAATTTATGTATGCCGATGACACTACATTTGCAGCCCAAGGTAACAATTTTATGGATGTAGAGGAGAAATTAACCAGCACCTTGGAAGCTCTCCCCCAGTATTATGAGGCAAACCACCTAAGGCCGAACCCTTCCAAGACGCAGATCTGTGCATTCCATTTAAAGAACAGGGAGGCAAATCGTGAATTAAATGTAATATGGAGAGGTGAAAATCTTGAGCATTGTAAAACGCCCAAATATCTTGGTGTCACTTTGGATCGCACACTGATCTATAAACATTATTGTAATGCCACAAGGGAAAAAACTAGAAACAATATCATCAGGAAACTAACCAGCGGATCCTGGGGTGCAAACCCAAAAGTCCTGAGAACTTCAGCCCTTGCGCTCAGTGTGTCAGCCGCGGAATACGCCGCTCCAGTATGGTCTGCATCAACACACGAGAGGAAAGTTCATGTCGCGGTGAATGAAATGGCACGGATTGTTACCGGATGCTTGAGGCCAACCCCAGTGCACAAGATGTACTTAATCATGGGTATCGCACCGCCCAACATACGACGTGACAACGCTGCCGAAGCCGAAAAAACCAAGCAAGAAAAGGACATGCTTCACCCTTTGTATGGACACCAGCCTGCTGACCGACGGCTTTGTTCAAGGAAGAGTTTCCTGTCACGTACCCGAGCCCTGGAAGGGTCGGCTGCAGAGAATCGTTTGAAAAGGTGGGAAATCGACCTTAGAAACCCCCATAAAGATGTAAAAGAAGAACTGGCGCCTGGTGGAGACCTATCATGCACAGTCTGGAGAACCCTAAACCGTATGAGGGTAGAAGTGCCAAAGTGCAAGACAAACCCGCAGCAATGGGGTTTCCTTAAAGAGAATGAGAACACTCTCTGTCTGTGCGGTTCTGTCCGGGATCCTCAACATATCTGTCCATATCTGTCCATATTTAGACCAGACCTGCACAATGAATGACTTATGGGAGGCAAATGACAAGGCCATATTGACTTCTGATTTTTGGAAGTCTGAAGCCAAGTTCTGGACACGGAAAGTAAGTAAGTACTAGACACAGTTCGTGCGTTTCCGTCAGGGTCTAGAGTAGAGTTGCGCAGCACGTGCCGATAGTCCGTTTATGTGCATAGTTTAGTTTTCCACCGTCTTTGGTATGGACAGGGTGATGGTTTCGGTTACACAGCTTGAGGCTGCAGTGGATGGGCACCACTGTTGTGGGCCGGCCGTAGGGATCCAACGGACGTCCAGCACGCCAGAGTCCTCCGATCGGTCCTCACCGCTGGCCAACCCAATTACTGTTCGCATTGAGGCTGGCTCTTCACCTGTGGTCGAGTGGGAGTTCGCCCTGGGGCGAGGCAGGTGGCGAAAGATTTCCCAGGCGGCCGCACGTAAGGCCTCCCCAGTTTGCCTGACAAACAGGTTCCAGGTGCTGTCTGTGGCTGACACTGTCGCTGAGCCAGATGCTGTCGCCTGTTCTGTTTCAGAGGAAACTACTCAGCCTGCAAGATCTGGGCAATCGCAGAGGGTGGTATTGTTGGTAGTTGGGAGCTCCAACGTTAGGCGCGTTTTGGGTCCCCTTAGGGACTTGGCTGACAAGAAGGGTAAGAACACCAATGTGCACTCCGTGAGCATAGCGGGTGGAGTCATTCCAGATGTGGAAAGGGCCCTCCCAGATGCCATGAAGAGCACAGGGTGCAGCCAAATGCAGGTAGTTGCTCACGTCGGTACCAATAATGTGTGTCGCTTTGGATCAGAAGAGATTCTCCCTGGTTTCGAGCGGCCAACAGAAGTGGTAAAGGCTGCCAGTCTTGCTTGCAAGATGAAAGCAGAGCTGACCATTTGCAGCATAGTCGACAGCACCGACTGCGGACCTCTGGTACAGAGCCGAATGGAGGGTCTGAATCAGAGGCTCAGACGGTTCTGCGACCGTGTAGGCTGCAGATTCCTCGACTTGCGCCAAATGATGGTTGGGTTTCGGGTTCCGCTGAATAGGTCAGGTGTCCACTATATGGATGAGGCGGCTACACGGGTAGCAGGGGCTGTGTGGCGTGGACTGGGCGGTTTTTTGGGTTAGAAGGTTTCGGGAAAACACAAGAAGGGCTTCAGTCACAAAGGGTGCAGGCTGAACACATGAAGAACTTAGATACATGAACCATTGACATAACACTTGTAAATTGTCGTAGCTGTGTTGGGAAAGTACCAGAGCTCCAAGTGCTAATAGAAAGCACTAATGCTCAAATCGTTATAGGCACTGAAAGCTGGCTAAAGCCGTGTATAAGCTCAGCCGAAATTTTTGGGAAGAACCTAACGGTGTTCCGAAAGGATAGGCTAAACACGGTTGGCGGTGGCGTATTTGTTGCTGTCAGAAGCAGTTTATCTTGTCTCGAAATTGAAGTAGATACTTCCTGTGAGTTAGCATGGGCAAAGGTCATTGTTGGCAACCGGAAAAAAATAATAATTGGATCATTTTACCGACCCCTCAATTCAGAAGATACAGTTGCTGAAAGGCCCAATGAAAACTTGAGTTTGATTTCGAACACGTACCCAACTCATACAATAATAGTTAGTGGTGACCTTAATTTACCCTCGATATTTTGGCGAAAATACATGTTTAATTTCGGAGGTACGCATAAAATATCATCCGAAATTGTGCTAAAGGCATTCTCTGAAAATTATTGCGAGCTGTTGGTTCATGAGCCCACGCGAATAGTAAACGGTTGTGAAAACACACTTGACCTCTTAGCAACAAATAAATCTGAGTTAATAACGGGCATTAGTGAACACAAAATTGTCGTAGCGAGATTGAATATTGTAATCCCCAAATCCTCGAAAAATAAGCGAATGATGTACCTATTCAAAAAAGCAAATAAAAATTCACTTGACGTCTTCCTAAGAGACAATCTCCATTCATTCCTAATTAATAATATAAGTGTAGACCAGATCTGGCTTAGATTTAAAGAAATAGTATCGGCAGCAATTGAGAGATTTATACCAAATAAATTAACAAACGACGGAGCGGATCCTCCTTGGTACACAAAACGGGTTAGAACACTGTTGCAGAAATCACGAAACAAACTTGCCAAAGTTAAACAGAAGCAAAATCCCCAAGATTGGCGATCTTTTACAGAAGCTCGAAGTTTAGCGCGGACTTCAATGCGAGATGCCTATAACAGCTTCCACAACGAAATTTTGTCTCGAAACCTGGCAGTAAATCCAGACATTCTCGTCTTATGTGAAGTCTGTTAGCGGCAAGAAACCATCGATGCCTCTTCTGCGCGACAGCAATGGAGATACTATCGAAGACAGTGCTGCCAAAAGAGATCCTACAGGTAAACACAGCCTTCCGAAATGCCTTCACAAAAGAAGACGAAGTAAATACTCCAGAATTCGAATCGAGAACAGCTGCCAACATGAGTAACGTAGAAGTAAATATCTTCGGAGTAGTGAAGCAACATAAATCACTTAATAAAAGCAAGTCATACCAATTAGGTTCCTTTCGGAGTATGCTGCTGCATTAGCTCCATACTTAACAATCATATGTAACCGTTCGCTCGACGAAAGATCCGTACCAAATGTTCAAATGTGTGTTAAGTCCAATGGGACTTAACTGCTAAGGTTATCAGTCCCTAAGCTTACACACTACTTAACCTACATTATCCTAAGGACAAACACACACAACACACACACCCATGCCCGAGGGAGGACTCGAACCTCCGCCGGGGTCAGCCGCACAGTCCATGACTGCAGCGCCTGAGACTGCTCGGCTAATCCCGCGCGGCGGATCCGTACCCAAAGACTGAAAGTTGCACAGGTCACACCAATATTCAAGAAAGGTGGTAGGAGTAATCCACTGAATTACTAGCCCACATCGTTAACGTACATATGCAGCAGGATTTTAGAACATATGAATTACCTCGAAGAAAACGGTCTATTGACATACAGTCAACATTGGTTTAGACAACATCGTTCCTGTGAAACACAACTAGCTCTTTATTCACATGAGTGTTGAGTGCTATTGACAAGGGATTTCAGATCGATTCCGTATTTCTGCATTTCCGGAAGGCTTTTGACACTGACCACACAAGCGGCTCGTAGTGAAATTGCGTGCTTATGGAATATCGTCTGAGTTATGTGACTGGATTTGTGATTTCCTATCAGAGAGGTCACAGTTCCTAGTAATTGACGGAAAGTGATCGAGTAAAACAGCAGTGATTTCTGGCGTTCCCCAAAGTAGTGTTATAGGCCCTTTGCTGTTCCTTATCTCTATAAACGAGTTTGGAGACAATCTAAGCAGCCGTCTTTGGTTGTTTGCAGATGACGCTGTCGTTTATCGACTAATAAAGTCATCAGAAGATCAAAACAAACTGCAAAACGATTTAGAAAAGATATCTGAATGGTGCGAAAAGTGGCAGTTGACCCTAAATAACGAAAAGTGTGAGGTCATCCACATGAGTGCTAAAAGGAACTCGTTAAACTTCGGTTACACGATAAACCAGTCTAATCTAAAAGCTGTAAATTCAGCTAAATTCCTAGGTATTACAATTAGGAACATCTTAAATTAGAAGGAACACATAGAAAATGTTGTGGGGGAGGCTAACCAAAGACTGCGTTTTATTAGCAGGACACTTAGAAAATGTAACAGACCTACTAAGGAGTCTGCACTATGGTTGTCCGTCCTCTTTTAGAATACTGCTGCGCGGTGTGAGATCCTTACCAGGTAGGACTGACGGAGTATATCGAAAAAGATCAAAGGAAGGGAGCACGTTTTGCATTATCGCGAAATATGGGAGAGAGTGTCGCAGAAATGATACAGGATTTGGGCTGTAAATCATTAAAGGAAAGGCGTTTTTCGTTGCGACGGAATCTTCTCACGAAACTCCAATCACCAACTTTCTCCTCCGAATGCGAAAATATTTTGTTGACACCGACCTACATAGGGAGGAACGATCACCACGATAAAATAAGGGAACTCAGCGCTCGTGCGGATAGATGTAGGTGTTCATTCTTTCCGCGCGCTATACGAGGTTGGAGTAATAGAGAAATGCGAAGGTAGTTCGATGAACCCTGTGCCAGGCACTTGAAAGTGATTTACAGAGTATCCATGTAGATGTAGATAGAGAAAAAAATTTACCCATGTACATCGCTTTCATTGGTCGTGGGAGGTGGGGGGGGGGGGGGGGGGGGGGAGGGGGAGCATTCAAGAGACGATACGCAGCAAAGCTATTTCAAGTCTTAACGATATAGCAAGTCAACAAGTTGGCCAACCGCCTTGGCCCAGTGGTAACAACGGTTACCGTCAGATCACCGAAGTTCCGTGCCGTCGGGCTGGGCTAGCACTTGGATGTGTGACCATCCGGTCTCTGAGAGCTGTTGGCAAGCGCGGTGCACTCAGCCCTTGTGAGACAAAGAGAGAAGTTACTTGACTGAGAAGTAGCGGTTCCGGGCTCATAAACTGACATGCGGTAGGGGAAGCAGTGTGCTGACCACATACCCCTCCGTATCCGCATCCAGTGACCCCTGTGGTCTGAGGATGACACGGCGAACGGTCGGTGCTGCTGGGCCTTCATGGCCCGTTCGGGCGGAGCTAAGTTTTTTTTTATTTTTTAGGTCAACAAGTTCTTATGTCTGATAATGAGCTACGACGCTACCTATACATCAGATTGTGACATAATTTCAATAGTTTTTGTTTCAGACTTGTGTGGATGGAGGACACTAACGCAACAGGAGACCAGAAGAATAGAAAGTACACAAATAAGATGCCTTAGAAGCGTGATGGACTGTATCTCACTGGATAGGAACAAAGATGAAGACGTTAGAAAACACCTGAAGACATTTAACCTCTATGAAGAAATAATAGAATACAAAAGGAAATGGAAAGAGCATGTGCCAATAACGGAGGGGATCATAATACCAAGTTTCTCAATAGTCAAGCCGAAACACGTAAGCAGCAATCTTGAACGAACGAAGGTGTAATGGCTATACAAATATTTTTGAGGGCAGAACGAACAAAGAATGATCATGATGAAACGAAATGATCGCGGCACTGATGATCGGGAGTCACCACCGGAGTAGATAGGGCGACTTGTGTGTCGGCGATATGAAATTATGATTAGGACTACACCCAGTCCCAGAGCAGAGAAAAATCTCCAATCCTGCCGGGAATCGAACCTGAGCCCGCTGCATGGTAGTCAGACGCAATGATCATACTGAATTTTGTATTTTCGATTGCACCATATGCTGGTAAGAAGTTTTTCCACATTTGCTGCCAGTAAAAGTTGTCTTTTAATTTAACGAAATATATAACACGGAACATCTCAAACCAATTTGTTACGGGTTAGCACTATCTTTCGCCGACCCATTCAAATGTGAAGCACGATGTACACACACAGGCCGCGCAACTCACCCTAGTTCTTGACTACACCATTGACGCCCCAAGCACAAACTTCGCTTGCTCGACTTTTACGAGATTTAAATCTTTTGCAAAACGTGTCAGTCGTTATTAAATACCTTGCTGCGAAACTAGCCGTCAAGTTCTGTAGTTCAAGGATAGCAATGATAGCAACGCATTCGCCGCGCCGGATTAGCCGAGCGGTCTGGGGCGCTGCAGTCATGGACTGTGCGGCTGGTCCCGGCGGTGGTTCGAGACCTCCCTTGGGCATAGGTGTGTGTGTTCGTCCTTAGGATATTTTAGGTTAAGTAGTGTGTAAGCTTAGGAACTGATGACCTTAGCAGTTCAGTCCCAAAAGATTTCACACAGATTTGAAGCAACGCATTAGGTATGATTCGACTACGAAACCCGAAAACGGCGACGATTACTTCAACATTTATAACTGGAAACCTTGCCTGTAAAATTAAAAAGATGCAACGACGAGCTCCGTTCACTTCAGAAATAAAACACTTAACAAAACAGTGAATAATTAACAGTTTACATTTCATCGGAACAGAGAGAGCAGTTCGCTAGCCCGGTCTGACCTCTAATAAACAAAGCAGAACTGTTTAGGAGCCGCCGCCGGGGAAGTGTGTTCGCGGTGAAATAGGGCGGTCAGACATAACGCAGCGCAGGGATAGGTACAAACTGTGCACTGCCTTCAAAGGAATGACAATGTCTTAGGTTCGTTGTAGCCTTAGAAGCACACATAAGGTGTAGTGCATAAAGTGCAGAGTAGCTCATTTTATATCGATGAAAAGGAGTGTGATGGCCGAGTTATGAACTTCAGAGCAAATGTCACACCTGCCAACAACAATATACATGTCAGTTGTTAGAACTTACATACCCATATTTTGAGAAGCATCTGCATAGTAAGTTTGGCGGTAAAATATGTCTCGTAGACATAAATGTCCACCTTTACGAGTCTGCAACTACAATTACGTCGATGTAAATGGCCTACATACTTATGCGAGAAACTTTTCTTATTTGAAGAAGAAAATGGAAAACTAACTATAGAGGATCACTGACAGACTTCACGTTAAAAGCTTGTCTTCCAATTACTTGTGCTCAGAAAGTGATATCAGACATACATGCTTTAGTAAAAATCAAAATATGTGATATTCACTGACATCCAGTGTTTTTAGGTTTAACGTGTTAATAAAATGGTCAGGAAATACAAGTTGATGTCAAGTTAAACTTCCTCCGAAAACGACGTTCATCATAAGGCTGCATCAATCGTAAGAAATGCCATGTTTCGTTCTTAGCTCCCCCAAGATCTTAGTTTCAAAAATTAAAGGAAATTTAAGATCCAATTCATTGTCATTCTTCATCAATACCACAGTCTTAGAAAATAAATACACTCCTGGAAATGGAAAAAAGAACACATTGACACCGGTGTGACAGACCCACCATACTTGCTCCGGACACTGCGAGAGGGCTGTACAAGCAATGATCACACGCACGGCACAGCGGACACACCAGGAACCGCGGTGTTGGCCGTCGAATGGCGCTAGCTGCGCAGCATTTGTGCACCGCCGCCGTCAGTGTCAGCCAGTTTGCCGTGGCATACGGAGCTCCATCGCAGTCTTTAACACTGGTAGCATGCCGCGACAGCGTGGACGTGAACCGTATGTGCAATTGACGGACTTTGAGCGAGAGCGTATAGTGGGCATGCGGGAGACCGGATGGACGTACCGCCGAATTGCTCAACACGTGGGGCGTGAGGTCTCCACAGTACATCGATGTTGTCGCCAGTGGTCGGCGGAAGGTGCACGTGCCCGTCGACCCGTGACCGGACCGCAGCGACGCACGGATGCACGCCAAGACCGTAGGATCCTACGCAGTGCCGTAGGGGACCGCACCGCCACTTTCCAGCAAATTAGGGACACTGTTGCTCCTGGGGTATCGGCGAGGACCATTCGCAACCGTCTCCATGAAGCTGAGCTAAGGTCCCACACACCATTAGGCCGTCTTCCGCTCACGCCCCAACATCGTGCAGCACGCCTCCAGTGGTGTCGCGACAGGCGTGAATGGAGGGATGAATGGAGACGTGTCGTCTTCAGCGGTGAGAGTCGCTTCTGCCTTGGTGCCAATGATGGTCGTATGCGTGTTTGGCGCCGTGCAGGTGAGCGCCACAATCAGGACTGCATACGACCGAGGCACACAGGGCCAACACCCGGCATCATGGTGTGGGGAGCGATCTCCTACACTGGCCGTACATCTCTGGTGATCGTCGAGGGGACACTGAATAGTGCACGGTACATCCAAACCGTCATCGAACCCATCGTTCTACCATTCCTAGACCGGCAAGGGAACTTGCTGTTCAACAGGACAATGCACGTCCGCATGTATCCCGTGCCACCCAACGTGCTCTAGAAGGTGTAAGTCAACTACCCTGGCCAGCAAGATCTCTGGATCTGTCCCGCATTGAGCATGTTTGGGACTGGATGAAGCGTCGTCTCACGCGGTCTGCACGTCCAGCACGAACGCTGGTCCAACTGAGGCGCCAGGTGGAAATGGCATGGCAAGCCGTTCCACAGGACTACATCCAGCATCTCTACGATCGTCTCCATGGGAGAATAGCAGCCTGCATTGCTGCGAAAGGTGGATATACACTGTACTAGTGCCGGCATTGTGCATGCTCTGTTGCCTGTGTCTATGTGCCTGTGGTTCCGTCAGTGTGATCATGTGATGTATCTGACCCGAGGAATGTGTCAATAAAATTTCCCCTTCCTGGGACAATGAATTCACGGTGTTCTTATTTCAATTTCCAGGAGTGTATATCACGAAAGACATTAATTAGACACCGTGAAGTGATACATCTGATTCTTCCTCCTCCGGCTCCCTCCCAACCCTCCACCACCTTATACTCGTATCGTGAGCAGCCTAGCCGCTCCTTCTGTGACATGAGCGTGATGGAAGGAAGGAAAGGAGGTTAGGATTTAACGTCCCGTCGACACCGACTTCATTAGAGATGGAACAGAAGCTCGGAACGAGTCAAGAATATGGAGGAAATCAACGTGCCCTTTCAAAGAACCATCTCAATATTCTTGTGGAGCAATTTAGAAAATAAATATATCACGAAAGACATTAATTAGACACCGTGAAGTGATACATCTGATTCTTCCTCCTCCGGCTCCCTCCCAACCCTCCACCACCTTATACTCGTATCGTGAGCAGCCTAGCCGCTCCTTCTGTGACATGAGCGTGATGGAAGGAAGGAAAGGAGGTTAGGATTTAACGTCCCGTCGACACCGACTTCATTAGAGATGGAACAGAAGCTCGGAACGAGTCAAGAATATGGAGGAAATCAACGTGCCCTTTCAAAGAACCATCTCAATATTCTTGTGGAGCAATTTAGAAACTAAATATATCACGAAAGACATTAATTAGACACCGTGAAGTGATACATCTGATTCTTCCTCCTCCGGCTCCCTCCCAACCCTCCACCACCTTATATTCGTATCGTGAGCAGCCTAGCCGCTCCTTCTGTGACATGAGCGTGATGGAAGGAAGGAAAGGAGGTTAGGAATTAACGTCCCGTCGACACCGACTTCATTAGAGATGGAACAGAAGCTCGGAACGAGTCAAGAATATGGAGGAAATCAACGTGCCCTTTCAAAGAACCATCTCAATATTCTTGTGGAGCAATTTAGGGAAATCACGGGAAACTTACATCAGGATGATTGGACGTGGTTTTGAACCGTCGTTGTCTCAAATTCGAGTCCAGTGGGCTGATCACTGTGCCAGCTCGCTCGGTACGGAGCGCAAGCCAGCTCACACGAGCAGATTGTTGAACAGGTCTGTAATGGCGTGAACGAGATGGAGAGGAGGCACACGGCTTAACAGCAGTACAGTTTTACGAACTTACGCATCACCCGCCAGCACAAGGGCGCCCACACGATAATTTTTTTTTTTTAGGGGGAGGGGGCTGGCTAGATCTGTGAGGGGTATGGTGTATTTTTAATATTTTGGAAGACGAATAGCGACTTGTAAATAGCAATAAATTTACAGAATGAGATTTTCACTCTGCAGCGGAGTGTGCGCTGATATGAAACTTCCTGGCAGATTAAAACTGTGTGCCGGACCGAGAGCTTCTGTAAAGTTTGGAAGGTAGGAGACGAGGTACTGGCAGAAGTAAAGCTGTGAGGACGGGCCGTGAGTAGTGCTTGGGTAGCTCAGTCGGTAGAGCACTTGACGCGGTAGACACAGGTCCCGAGTTCGAGTCTCGGTCCGGCACACAGTTTTAATCTGCCAGGAAGTTTAAGCAATAATTTTTTTTGAATTTCTACTATGTTAAAAACCTGTGTGATGCTGGCTTTTAAATAATTTTCTTGAAAAACACCTAAATACCCTTTTTTTCTTTCCCTGAGAGCTAGGAGTCCCCCCTCCCCCCTTGTTCATACGTATGGATCACTCTTGCGCCAGCAGGACAAAGTCGCTATGCTCTGTTCATCTTGAGCTGTACATGGATCCAACAATGAACCATACATTCCCCCACGTGTGTTGTTACGTCTTTGGATTCTGCACTTGGGGTACAGTCGCATACGATTGTGGAGATTTATGCTGTTGCCTCGCTGCTGGCACAAAAATGGTGCGGTCCAGTGGAAATGATACAAATCCATTAATTACTGAAGCATTTAATGTGCGCCCACCCTGCCATATTGCTCTGATACTCGTCTTCGAATGACTGGTTCATATGGACACTACTGACGACAGGGGAAACGACAGTCCAGTGAGATCTGATACGACACCTACCTGGACTGAACGTATAGCACAGTGATTACCAAAGAAACTTAGGACTTCAAATGCTTTAGCGTGTATGAAAGCCTCATTTACGCTGGAATAACAACAAAATACCTAAGACGTAGGTAGTGCTTGGGCAATGCAGTCAATGGGCAATTGCAGAATATATGTTAGTTTACGTTTTGTTTTGTTTTCCTTTGGGTGCAAAAGAACAATTTTCATACACTCCCAAGGCAGAACTATAGAACAAGAACACAGAGAGGAGTTAAACGTAAGTCCCAATGGACATGAGAGAAGACAGCGAAAAGCAGGTACATGGAGAAAGGGCTAAAAAAGACACCATACAGAAACGGAGGTCCAAAACTAAAAATTAAATGGCCTTCGCCATATTGCTTCGGCGGATAAAAAGTAAAACGCTGTCGACAGCCCTCGCGTCATTCGCTAAAACGGCTTATAAATCAGACGGCAAACCCAAGCTGGAACGTAAATAGTTAAAAAAAGGGCATTACATCAGGAAGTGGCGGACAGTTAACATCTGGCCGTAATGTGTACAAAGTGGTGGGGTAGCGCCACTTAGCAAATGATGACTAAAAAAGCTGTGCCCAATAAGCAGCCGAGTTAAAATAATATTCTCGCGGCGGGAGGGCCGAGAGGAGGTCACCCAAGACGCTGGGAGAGGCTTAATAAGCCGAAGCTTATTCCCGTGAAGGGAGGACCATTGGCGATGTCAAAGGGACACTACCTCCTGACAGACGGCAACGCAGAGATCATCGGAGGGAATATAGGTACTCGCAGGCTGAGGTACGAGAAACATGACACTGGCTCCACCAAGAATGAGCAAGTGACAGTTTTCCTGGACTCGCTGCATTTTGGGATGGGCAGTGTACGGCGCATATAGACTTTGAAGGGCACTGAGTGAATTTGAGCAAAGGACACAATTGAAAAGGCTGTGAAGCCGGATGTACTCCGGGGGCTGATACAAGGCTAAGAGCTTGGCTATAAATACTGTGCCGGAAGCCGATATCGAAAGACACGGGTGCCAATGACGAAGGCACATCCGACCCCACGGTCAGTCCGAGAGCCGAGGCTTATAGACCGAGGCTGGAGTAGTGTCCTTAGGAAGCGAATGAAGGCCAATGTATGTTATGTATGTATGTATGTATGGTTGTTAACATGGGCTGCATAACGAAGCCAAGGTGGTGAAGGGTTCACAACCACCAGAAAAGTTGCTGGTAGTGTGAAATTAAGCCTCTGTAGTTAGTTTACGTGGCTGGAGGGACAAGTCAATTACACATCCCTTCCACTTTTTATGCTTGATTTCTCCACCGCCACGCCTCGCTCCAGACTTCAGTCGGCAGAAATGGAAAAAAATCTGAAGCCTTTTGACAAATAGCACGTAGTTGATCTTCCACGCGCTGACCCTTCTCTGAGATACTACAACACTGTAGCGAAGTACCAGTAAAAACTTCATTGTTGAACATGAGCAAACTGTGCAGGAGGCAGCTGTGAACCGAGCTGACTGTTGCCACGTAAATCGTATTATCAGTAGACGTCTGTTCGGTTGTAAAAACTTTCTTTGTGATGCTACGTGGACGAAATGAGACTGTGACAACAACGTGCGTTTACGTTCGCGGAGCAAGGAAAAAGGCTTCTTCTCGTATAGGCACGAGGGGTAAGAGAATTCACGTACCTCTCCCGGTTAATTATTTTAACTGTTTTTTTTTCTTATTTTTCACGGTCGGTCTTTGTGCCCCCTTAGTGCCTGTGCCACTGGCAGGTGCCAACCTTGCCAAGCCCACGGTATGGCTCTGCAATAGGGGACACTTCTGTACGCACACCTACCTACGTTACTAACGCCCGCGCAGTGTCCCGTTTTCATTTTACTGCCCTTAACGTGTCCCTCATTGTTGCATGCTCATTGCGCTCTCACAATCGGGTACACTCCAAGACAGAAGTAACACATACATTCGACATAATAACGAAGCACCTAAACCTAAAACAGTAAACAGGCTACGCTGCCTTTTTTTATGTACTACTTCGTCATTGACCAATACTCGCTCAAGACGCAACAACTAAATGGAAATGAATGCAGGATGTACGGATTATTACGGTGCCTTTGTTAAGAATTCGTACTCCAGAAATGATAGCCAAGTTTTTTACTGTTGATTTATGGCTGCAGTTAAAGCTTCTTTGTATTTCTACGTTGTTACGTATTAGTCGGAATAATGTGGGAACACGATTCACATTTAACCAAAACTTTTGTGTATCTTTGTACCGCTTAACAGCAGAGTGATAATTATATTGAATGCCCCTTTTTCAAGATTTTCACTGTTTAAATTGCATAATGTACTTTACGTTTGTAGGTGATGCTTAAGTTTACTCGCAAGTGTCGTATCGTGCTGGCATGTGTTGCTTCTGATATCGATGTTAAATTGTGTTTACTGTGTAATTTTAAGCCGATTTCTTGAGTCGGTTTAACATATGATTTAGAAACTTTTAATTGTTGCATGTGTTGATTTGCTGAATAATACACGAGTTTTTTTATGGGTTCCAAACTGAAGGCCTACTTTTTTTGATAGAATTTTGTACAGCAGACCTCGTTCCGGCGTATGTTAAAGGTTCGCAGTTGTTAGTAGGTTTAACCTGTGCTGGAAGAGGATATGTCGGACCGGGAAAGTGGAGATGACCAACCGCAGGGGCAAAGTAAGCGCAAAATGACTCTTGTTTGCGATATTTATGCATTTAACAACTACGCAGCGTGTTGCAAATTTCTTAGTTCACTTTGGCGGACGTGGTAATGCAGTTATATTGTGGCAAAACGGTGAAATCAAGATGGCTGTCGTCTGTGTCACTATTGTATCAGAAAGTGACTCCAGAAACTCAAAATAGCTTGTCTGCAGCAAGTTACAAAATTTATTAGTTGAAGGTTTTCAGTACACTTAAGCGACGATACATTTGGAAATGTTCATTGCGGGAATCATTTCGGAGCAAAGTGTCAAAGTATTGTAGTATACAGAACATAACCTTTATCTTGATGTAACAGCTTCGTCGAGTAAATGCATAAGATCGCAAAATAGCTAGCACGTGTGATGGTGTTGGTGGCTTTTGTGCTCTATTTAATAAGCAGACTGAACAAATCACTGAGTTGTTTATGTGGGTTGTACCACTGTGCATGCACATGTAAATATTCAAGGAGTGTGTGTGTGTTGTGTTGTTTCCCTTACTGCACTGAAATAATTAAAATCTACCAATTTCTAAGTGACGTTCAACTGTGACATACGATAGTGGTTAGAAAGCCCCTACATGTGGGCATATGTTGTTATACTTAGAGCATCATCGTTAAGCACTTTGTAGTGACATAGTTTGCAAGAAGAGCGATAGAGAATGTGTAAATCTTGTACCAGGACGCAGAATTTGTACGTCATAGTCATAAATGGAAACGAAACTAATGTCGTTGGAGAAAACCACAAAGCTGTAAGAAACAAAGTACAACAGATAAACAGAGCATAATCCGCTGAGTGGTATATTGTCAGGTTGTCAGATATGTCGTGAAGCGAATGTGGGATGATAAAAAAATTAATTAGCGTCGTTGATTTCATAAAATTTTACATTCATTTATTTTAAGACTTAAGTTGTTTTTTGCCACTTTTAACGTTGATCAGGGTGTTCACTGTTTATTTTGTACAGATAAGATTAAAAACACCTTTTAGTTCTGCTACATACCAGTTTTACCTTAATTACCAAGCCTATGTCATTAACCAGGAAAGACTGGATGACTTATGTTCAACTACAATAAAAATACAGTACTAAAATAGTACTGTAATATTTGAAGTGGAGTATCAGAATAGCTGCAAGTGTCTTAGTACTGAGTGGAAATAGTTACAATTTGCATTTATTGTGTAACAAAAATTGGACGAGATTAAATTCGCCAGAAGAGTTTTCGCCTGAAATTATTTGAGTAGTGCTTTCTTGTAATAACATTTTGTTCGACACTTCATATTCTTTTGAAATGTATACATGATGTAGGCCCTACTTGGGCTCTAGTCGCCAAAACGAATATTTCGATTTATGATATCGTCAGTGAAGATCTATGGGTCATGCAGAAAATGTTGTCCTATAAAAGGAGACAATGACTGAATTGTAGTTTTTTCCTAAATGAGGTGTGATATACTGTACTCTTGTAAATGTATCTGCAGATAGTTGTCATTGGGTTATAGTGAAAACGTATCTGTTTACATTCTTGCCTTGCCTCACGCTTTTATTTGTTTAAGGAAGTGGCCCTCCAATGTAATTTTTTTAGTATTTATATTAAATGTTTGTACTTCCTGACTGAGTCATTGAGAGAGAGGAGAGAGAGATTCTTGCATTTTATTACACCAACTAAATCTTTATTAGTATTTTATGACTCATTGTTCTATGAAAATCTTGCTTTGTTGTAGGGTCTAGTTCTTTATTTTCAAAATAGGTATATAGTATGTTACAAACAAAGATTTAGCCTTATAATACACAGATATTTCTTTGTGTGGAGTTGTCATAGTTGATGTGTGATTTAAGTGCTTCATACGATACACAACAAAGTAATGATAGCAGTTTTTCTGTTATGTAGTACAGTTATTCAGAATTTACCTCCCGGTTTTCATTATTTTTGATGAAAAGTGCATTACATATAGAGTGAACGTAGAAGTCAGGTCACATTGCAGATATAACTGTTTCCACAACCCTTTTTTGTGTTTGTATTTCTTGGCTCAGCCATCTCACAGCTTGTCATCTTCCAGCCTAACCTAGACATGAAGCTATGATACAGATCAGATTGTCACCACATCCTAAATTATGAAGAGCAACACTGTCACACTCTAGATAGCTGTAGAAAATGGTAAACAGGAAGCTCTAATGGAATCTCAGCTATACCAAACTAGAGAGAATGGAGTAAAGATTTCCCCTCCCCCTACTTCTCCTATTGACACACTAACATGAAGAGCATACATCTTGCTAAGAGCTATGAATGCCTCTCCGTTGTATTTTTCATTACTGATGTCACATACATAATATGCATCAGAATGTATGTGGGAGATTTCTCTAGGGTATAATACAATTAAACAACTTAGCAAATCATTGTACATAACTGACAATGGCTTAAATATAGAGTAAACAGACACATCAAGCTTTGCTACAAATAAATTTCTTACCATGACTTTTCACATTCATTGACATCACCAACTCTCGGAAAAATATCACCTGCTAATCTAACCTAGACCTTGGTCTAGATGGATCATTATGGCAACACAACCAAGATTGCAGGGGATGCAGAGAAAGAGCACCATAACATATTAGCTGTAAGTTATTTGTGAAAGCAGTGAACAGAATAAAAGACATCACATGGAAGCATTTTCTTTTGGAAGGGTTGGGTTTTCTGTGACGTGATCATCAGAATAGTTCCAGTTTGTGTATACTGGCTCATAAATTTGCAATCACTGAACGTTCTTAGTCTCCTGCACACTCGACCCATTGCTTGCTTCATACCTGATGATGTATTGTAGAAGCACAGTGTATGATACTATTTTTTTGTGTGCTATTAGGCTAAGTGCTAAATGCTTAACTCTAATTGAGTACTGAGGTTCAATACCCCATCCAGCAATCAAGGTGTAGGTTGTTTATGGTTTCCCAAAATTGTCACACAAGTTGCAGGATGGTTTCTTTGAAAAGTAAAGATGATTTCTTTCCCATTCCAAGCTTGCTTTTCTTCTCTATTGACTTTGTCAGTGTTATGTTATATCATGTTCTTCCATCACTTATGTAAAGTAGTTGCACTGAAAAAATGGATTAAAAGATTGTTAACATATCCAAACAAAAGATTGACAGATTTTTAAAGTTCAGTAATCTTGTCAGCAAAATGATGTTGAGGAGGATTGGGAAATGTTTTAGCTACGGACTTGCAGAAAATGCAGTGCTAATATTCAAGGTAATTCAGGAAAAAGAGGCTGAACACAAGATTTGTGTGCAGTAAGGAATTCTAGCTCTCAGCAATTAAAAGTTCATTGTTTTACTGTTGTGTCTCACTTTTTATTGCATTGCAGCAGAGAATAAAAATGTACCATTTATAAAACTCCGCAGTACATATTTATAACTGTGTAGTTTTCCACTGACTGCTTTCAATTCAGGAAAAGGATATTGAATATGAATGTTTCAGAATACTGGACATTATTTTTGAACAGTTATCTGCTGTACGTTTTTTTTACGCATTAGTCATTTTTCTTTGAGTGTTTGCTCTGTGGATCCAGCAGTTTATTTTTAACAGTAAGGTTTCCATAAACTATTAAACAAGAGGAGTTTAAATGTGTTGGGAAGTTTTGAAACAGCACTGTGAGAATTCCTGTTTATAAGATTTGAAAGTGAACAATAAGTTGTAAGTAGGTAACTTTGCTGTTGGATTAATCAATAAAGTATGTTATTACTTCACACACTTAAAGTGTGGTGCAGTTACACACATTACAATCTATGATAATGGTAAAAATTATTACTCTCAGCTTCTGCAGATATCATGAATGTACTTCCATACAATTTTGAAATTCAACCTGTCATCATGAGTGATGATTGCTGTAATGTATATCATTACAGCAACTCATTTGTGTATGAAATTGAAAGTATTGCATTTTCTTAAGAGTTTTGTTTAGTTTGTGTCCTGTAAACTAAAGTTCGATACTCTCTTATGACATTGTTGTTCAGGTCTCACCCCAGAACTTAACGTTAGTGTTTGTATTTTAAACTGACTAAAGTCCTTTGCTGCTACATCGTGTGCAACATTATTAATGCAGTTTTATAGCACTATTACGCATGTAACAATATGCCACAGTCTAAAGTCACGCTTCATAATTTACTACAAGTATCCAATAAATCCCAAATCAAATTGTAATTAATAGATCAGTGTTTTGTGAAAGAAAGAGCCAAAGTGATTTATCAATGGACAATATAGTTCCTCTGTTAAACTGTGAATGTTGAAATGCTATTATTACTACTAGCTGCAGCTTAGATGTATTCCTTTGTAAAGCTTACATGTAATCCTTTGTAATTTTCTTTGCTGATAGGTCATAGCATTAAATATTTAAGTCTGCTAGGGAGCTAAGTGCTAATGATGGAAGCATGCAGATTATCATCTTCCCATCTCATGATAACCAAATGAGCTATAAACTGGAATCTAAATACCTTTTTTGTCACTCTACAAATCATAAAACAGTTTGTAGAAATGCTTATCGGCTATAACTACCATTCAGCTTTTGTCAGGTTGCTGATGAAATTTGGAAAAAAAATTACACTGTAAGTACATGAAGGTGATGAAAACATTATTCAGTGCCTTTCTGGTGCCAGCTACATAAAACTGTGAACAATTTTCTTTCTCTGCCACAACATATGTAGGGTCTTCTGAGTTTACAGAGTCAAGAATAAAGTTACTCCTGTCTGGGCTTCATGATCGCCTGTCATCCTTATCTGATAAGGATTCCTTTTGCGACAATAATGCTCATGGGCTGGTTATGTGAGAATACTATCCAATTTCATGTGTTGACCAAATATACTTCTTCAAAAGTCCCAAATTGAGTTGCAGCCTGCTGTCTCATGTTTCCTTTACCACCTCCAAGTGGTAATTTCATCTTGTGTTTCTTAGAATGATCACGCCTAGATGCACACTGAATGTGATGGTAGTGTTTCTGATCAACAGTGTACTCAAATGATATTGTAGTTTTCCATCTGCATACGAACATTACATTTGGTTGCATGAAATTGATTGGCATTCACTACACTGGGAATAAATTTTCATTAGGTTTGTATGGATTTAACATCATTTTTCAACATGCAGTGGCTTGACAGGCAAATGGAAGATGGCGTGTATATCTCTAAAGGCAAGCTCTTGATAGAGTTGGTCTCACTGTTTGTGGTTCTGGCTGGAAAGTTCTTCATTAATACTTATAAAGGATGAGCAGCTGCAATGATGAGCTCAGTAAATATTGAAGGGTATGTGTACACCAAAAGATGAACTTTCCTGTAAAATCTGTCAATAACATCAGTGTGATGTGCTGTGCATCCAGGAGATTTGTAGAGATGAACACCAAAGGACGACTCAAGCACATGATTGATTTGGCAAATGGAAGAGTACACAGGCTATATGGTGATGCAGTATTGATCATACCTGGCTGTGGATGCTTTCCATATTACAACAAGAGATAATCCTATTTGAACTGAGTAACTGCATAGTCTCTTCATTGTATACACCACCCGATTCACATTTAACAACCTATAGATTGTCATTAGACATGGGGCACAAGGTCAGATTATGGAAGAAAATCAGCCATGCCCTTTCCAAGGAACCATCACATCATTTTCTGTAAGAGATTTAGGGAAATCATGCAAAATGAAAATCACAGTGGCTGAATTGGGGATTAGAGTCATTATCTTCTAAAATATGAATGGAGTGTATTAAACATTGCCATTTCACTTGATTGGAGCGAATCTAACATTTTTGTAATTCACATGTGTGCAAAACATATTAATTAGTAGGTGGAAATTAATGTTCCCAGAGGTCCCCCGTTCATGCACAGAAAGTTGGACGTCAAATGGTGTGAGGTCAGTATGATTATAGCACCAAATGTGGCTGGCCCTGCAACACAAGGCAGTTGAAGGAATAGGAAAAATGTTTGTTAGTCAGTGAGCAATTGTGGTGCACTATGGTGGCTTCTTCACAACAACATGGCCCGAAGACAACATTTGGATGACATTATTTGCGGAAGAATAATTGAGAAACATGCGGAAGGACAAAGTGTGACAAGTGTAGTGTGGAACTCTGGAATTACTCACAGCATTGTGCATGGGAAGTGTTCCGAACCACATACACTGGTTCCTGAAGGAGAGGATCTGGTCAGTCACTATTAACAGCAGCAGCACATGGCCACATATTGTGCAACAGGCCAGAAGCGCCCCATCAAATAGTGGATGCAGTTGCAACATTTAACAGGACTGCAAGACATGTAATCTCACTTTCTGCAGTGACACATTTACTGCATGGGGATGGTCCGTTTGCCTGATGACAAGTATTTTGCAATGGTGCCAAGAGCATAGGGAGTGGACCAACGAGGAGTGGGGTCACATACTCTTCTCAGATGAGAGTAGTTTGTCTGAATAGTGATACTGAATGCATCCTCATATGGCAAGAGATGGGATCGTGTAATGCACCCATGAACATTGTCAGGCACGATTGTTTTGGTGGTCTGCATTTTATGGTGTGTGGGCATACAGACCTCCAAGTCTTTGAACAATGTACACTCATTGGTCAGCATTATTGTGACACTATAATACCATCTCATGTGCATTTTTTTCAGGGGTGCATTTGGCCCTGACTTCATTTTTGTGGCTGACAGTGCCAAACTGCATCAATCAGCACATATGGAGGAATCCTTTGAATGAGAGGATATTTATCAATGTAAATACCATTGAGCACATGTGAGATGTGTTTACAAGATGTATTGCAGTGTGTCCTCATGCTCCAATGACCATACATTTGTCAATGATACTGGTGGTGAATTAAAATGCCCTACCATGAGAACTCTTTAACAACCTTGTGACCAGCATGGTAGCATATTGCACAACATGTGTTGCTGTCTATGGTGATCACACACTGTATAATATTTTTAAATTCCAGGAGACCATCATAAATCACAGTGACTACAGTGTATTTGTTGTCTTTGAATAGAAGTGTCATATTTGTTTCCCATTGCATGTTTCTTTCAATTACCTTCTGTACTATACTGTAGCAATTCCTTCTATGTATGGTCCAAATTTTATAAAGCTGTTACTTGATACTGACACGTCTTGCAAAAACTGTTTTCATTCTTAAGTGTTGTACACCAGTGTACATTACAGCTGTAAATATATGTGCTACAATTGTGCCTTGATTTCAGCTATTGAGACATTGATTTCCCAATTCCTAAACAAAATGGTCCACCAATATCATGTAACACAGCCTCATGGTATGGCAACATTTGTCATTGTGTGACCCCTAATAGTGACATTAGAAAGAGGTACTGGGCCAGGTTTACTGAAACACTGGATTGCATAGTAGATAAATAACCCTTCAGTTCAATCTTATGGCAGCATTTGACTACTGTTCTGAAGTCATCTTGCAACTCTGTTTCGCACTGCTGTTGTACTGAGTATGTTCCTGGCCTCGGTAGACTTTTGTAGGAATATCTTCAACACTTGCAAGAAATTCCATCTAGTGAACAAATGTTAGTCACCCTAAAAGTTTACAAAAGGCATAGGAGAAAATGGTAATGCACACTGAATGAAGTGTTAAAAAGCCTTGATATGAAAAGAACAGTTCACAAGTAACTGAGAAATTGAGAGTGGAGGGGGAGGGGGCAGCTGGAAGAGAACATAAAGATATAAAGGCAAGTAGAAGAAACCAAAGGAGGACTTACAGGACATTGTGTGACAGTGTAAGATTCATTAAGCTGCTAGGTTGGTTTGTATACAAGTAGAGTAAAATTTTGTAGTGAAACCAAAATGATTGTTGATCGAAAACCTGGAAAGAATTGTAAAAATTTTTGTGTCATATGGTCTCGTTTATGAATTTTTAAAAGGGTACTGTTTAATCGGATGGCACCTATTAACGAAAGGAATTGCCTCCCCCATGGAAGTGTATTATCTCCAGTTTAGTTCAGCATATATGCAAATAACCAGCTCAACGAAACAAAGCAGGAGCTAATGATCTTGCTTTGCCCATAAAGCCAATTTGAGATAACAGAAAAAAATATCGTCTAGCTTTGAAAATATTTTGTATACTTCTATAGTAAGAACAACTGACATCTAAATTCACAAAAGAAATTCAAAGTACACTGACTGAACACTTAGAACACTGAAATTTTGGTGTTACCATTGAAACATTGGCCTTGTATCAGTTCAGTGGCATTGCCTCACTGTCAAGTAAAAGGTGTAATCGCGAAATCTTGATCAGGGCCTGTGGGGTAAATATGTGTGTCTTGCAGCAATGTTGTGTCAGTGCTCACCGTAAGGTATGATGGGAAGGAAAGGGGTTGTGTTGGCATCTGTTTCCATGTAGCTCATGAGAGAACAGTGAGCAGATGACATGTATTGCAGGAATATTGTCACATTTTGATGTCAGTATATAACACCATCGGAAATCGTAACATGTTCATAAGAAACAGGTAAATATTTGGACAACCCAGGTTATTAACTTCATCTACGCTATACTATTATGTCTCAGCTTGACCACATCGTTGTAATCCTGGTGTATTCAGAAGAAATAAATTTTTGTGGCAAACAAACATTATTTATTTAATTTTTGCAAATAAAACTTCTGTATTACAACCTAGCCTAGGCCTCAGGACAAGACATTGATAAGTGTAACAACACAACCAGGTATTTTAGATTTCACGTTTGTTGGCTTCACCACCTCACAACCAGTCACATTTCAATGTAATCACATACTCATAATTTGTGACATATTCAGAAGAAAGTCATATTTGTGACAACAGTGAAGAAGAGAATGGTTTGTATTCCTGTGCTAGAAATTCCGTGCCCATTTTCTCACCTATCATTGGTTACATAATAGTATGATCCCATGGGCTACGGCGAAAATGACTCAGTGAAAAGCTTTCAGCAGTAGATGATCTAGACTCAGCTCATCAGACTGAAGTATGCCACAATGGGGAGGTGGGGTGGGGGGGGGGGGGGACGGACAAAGGTTGTCTTCAGTGAGAACTGATGCTGCGATGACATTTAACTTTAGAGTACAAACTATAGTGGTAGATATTCAGACCTGGGAAAAGATTTGTGACTTTTGTATTATGTATATGTTTTAGTATTGTTAAATCTATTGTTTTTATATGCCAAGGAAGACTATTTGGCCTGTCTCCTTAAACAGTTGCTGTTTTAAGATCGCTTTGTACTGCTTTTGACATGGGCAAATAAAACACCTAGTAAGTATTGAAATGATATCAGTACTAAGTAAGTTACATGTATTTGAAATAGCAATGGTTGTCACATTTCTATACAGGCAGACCCAACATTGTGTGCATTTTGTATGACCATTGTGCATCTAGATTCCACTGGGCAGATATATTCGTTCAAGTTATTAGTGTGTGTATCTTCATTAGGCTTCTACCGAACAAAAGTGTCCACTTTAGTGCCACTATCTGGAGGAAAAAGAAACTGCACAAATATCTAGTCAGATCTTGACAAGATTTCAAAGCAGTACAAAGCTTGGAAGCTTGTTTTAAATGTAAAATTGTATGTTTTTCAAAACACACAATATATAATCATATGATTATCAGTGAGTCACTTTTGGAATCAGTCAACTCGTACAAATACCTAGGTATAACAGTTTGTGGGGCAATCAAGTGGAATTATCTCATAGACTCAACAGTAGGTAAAGCAGGTGGCAGACATAGATTCATTGATAGGATAGTAGGAGAAGTTATACTTACAGAAGAGATTGTTTAAAAAGAACTTGTCTGACCTATCACTGAAATATTGCTTAAGTGTGCTGGGCTCATACTAAATAGGACTGATTGGGGATATTGAGTACATGCAAAGGAGGGAAGCACAAATGGTAACTGGTTTGTTTGAACTGCGGGAGATCATCCAGAACTGGCCAATTCTTAGACACCATGGAAAACCTAGTTACAAAAGTTCAGAAACCAATACGAAATGAGGCATCTACGTATTTACCACAATTCCTATGTATCACACCTGTGGGGACTGTGAAAATAAGATTATATTAACTGCAGCATACAGAGAGATATTTAAGCTGTCATTCTTTCTGTTCTCCATTCCCGAATGTAACAGGAAGAAACTTTTAATATTTGGGACAATATCAGCACATATTTTACAGCTGTTTGCCAACTATCGATGTAGATGTAGATACAGATTCTTATTACTCTTAGAAATCTTTTGAAGCTTAAATATAAGATCTTGCCCGTAGCCCCTCCCCACTTATCTAGTCTCCATTTCAGATCATCTCTCTGTTGCCTGTCTTGTGATCCTGTGAACTCTTCATTCTGTTACATAGTTTTTTGATATGCATTTAATCATAGGCCTATTTCTTTTACCTTTTGATTGAGGAGAAATACACATTACAGATTTTACATACGTTTTTATTTCTCAGAGTCCTTTAATTTGATATTCAGGTGACTCTGTTGCTGACAGTGTGCTACTCTTACATATCTATTATGAGTTTCTTTTCACCCATTAGGTATTTTGAGGTACAAATATTACATTTGTGAGGGCAATATCTTGTTGTTGTTGTCTCCATTCCTGAGATTGGTTTGCTGCAGCTCTCCATGCTACTCTATCCTGTGCAAGCTGCTTAATCTCCCAGTACATACTGCAGCCTACAGCCTTCTGAATCTGCTTAGTGTATTCCTCCCTTGGTCTCCCTCTATGATTTTTACCCTCCACACTGCCCTCCAATACTAAATTGGTGATCCCTTGATGCCTCAGAACATGTCCTACCAACTGATCCCTTCTTCAAGTCAAGTTGTGCCACAAACTCCTCTTTTTCCCCAATTCTATTCAGTACCTCCTCATTAATTATGTGATCTACCCATCTAATCTTCAGCATTCTTCTGTAGCACCACATTTTAAAAGCTTCTATTCTTTTCTTGTCCAAACTATTTATCGTTCACATTTCACCTCCATACATGGCTACACTCCATAGAAATACTTCCAGAAACGACTTCCTGAGACTGAAATCTATACTCAATGTTAACAAATTTCCCTTCTTCAGAAACGCTTTCCTTGCCGTTGCCAGTCTACATTTTATATCCTCTCTTCTTCAACCATCATCATCATCATGTGGAGATGGAATTTAGTTTTGTGGCACATAGGCTGTGCGGAGTGGCCACGTGGTTTGAGGCACCATGTCGTGGATTGCGCAGCCCTGCAGCTGGAGGTTAGAGTCCTCCTTAAGGCATGGGTGTGTGTGTTGTTCTTAGCATAATTTAGTTTAAATAGTGTGTAAGTCTAGGGACTGATGACGTCAGCAATTTGGTCCCTTAGGAATTCACACACATTTGAACATTTTTGTGTGGCACATAAATTAGTATTAATTAATAACTTTATACATCATTTGGCAAGGCATTGTAATGCATGCCTTTATTCATGCTGTTACCTGAACTCTGCAAGATTACATTGTATCAGTCTTTTAAACTATCATCTCTGTAGGTGTTTTTATCTTTCATGATTGTACAAAAATTTTGTGTATTGGTGCAGACTGGCAATTAAGTTTTATCACATGTCCCATCTGTGTGCTTAAACTGAGCGAGGTTGCTCAGTGGTTAGCACACTGAACTCGTATTCAGCAGGACGACAGATCAAACCCGCGTCCGGCCCTCCTGATTTAGCATTTCTGTGCTTTCCCTAAATCGCTTCAGGCAAATACCGGAATGGTTCCTTTGAAAAGGCACAGCCAATTTCCTTCCTTGCTCTTCCGTAATCTGATGAGAGCAGTGACATCGTTGTTTGGTCCCTTCCCCCAAAACCAACCAATCTCTGCTTAAATGCATCATTGTTAGTATATTGTTATGTATTAGTAACTTCTTTTAAGGGATATCTGTAATTATATGAAAGAACAAAGAAAATATGGTTAAGCTTCAGTTGCCTTGTTCCTGGGAAATACAGAACCACCATTTTCATATGAAAAACATTTCGCTTTCTTTCACCTTCTTTAATATACAACTGGAACCTATCCAGGAAGCGTAACAAATTAAGAGACAGATTAGCATTCACATCTAAACTGTCAAATGGCTGTCCATTATATGCTTTCAGCTGTTAATTACTTCATTATTTTTTCCTTTATATTTCATGTTTAACTATATTGTACAGGGAAGAAACCAATGGAATGAAATTAGGTTAATGTAATTGTATTTAATGGGTGCTATTTTGTCATACCACCATATTGGAATTGCCGTTGATGTAAAATTGGTTATATTTAGCACCATGGGCAGGAGTTCAAACTTTCTGGAGGTTGAGTTGTCCAAAGTTATGTTCACACAATGATTTCTTTTTATTTTTTTTAATTTTTTAAAGTATCACTGCATTAAACAATTAAAAATAGTAATGCATGAACCAGCTACACATAGTTAATTCAGCACTTGCTCCATAATATAGTACTGATTTTCTGAACATCTGTAAGTACAATTTTGCTGGTTTTCCTGTCTCAGTAGGTTGGCAGAAGTTTGATAAAATCACAGTTAAATAAATTTAGATTGATCTGTTCCAACCAAAAATTATTTTATAAAGTTGTAGCCCAGTGTTTACGTGCTCTTCCTAACACCGCTTACAACACATGGGGTAGCAGGTATTGAAGAAATCTTACTGTGTAATCTGAAGGATTGATACATGAGCTGTTAGAATTGTGTGTGTGTGTGTGTGTGTGTGTGTGTGTGTGTGTGTGTGTGTGTGTGCGCAGTTTGTAGAGACTCTGTATTGCTGGTAGAGGTGTAGACAGTTCATGTTCTTGAGTATCTGATGTCTTTGGTAGCACATAGTGATTTGTCAGGAACACTTGTTCTTGCTTCAGATTTTTAAAATTAAACTACAAATAAATAGCCTACTGTAAAGATAGAGGTGACATGAAATGTTTTCATTCCAAGGAGACCATTGGTGTTTCATGGGTTCAATTTAGCATACATGGAGCTGTAAAGCTGTACTGTATAATTTTAGCTAGCCCTGTGTGTGCTTTAGCAGTCATCATTATGCATTAAAATGGAAAAGGTAATGAAATGCTTGAGGGGGGGGGGACCTGAACCCGCCCCCCCCCCCCCACACACACACACCGAAAATGTACCTTTAAAGTAATGCACACAGGTGCATATGGGCATGAATTTTGTGTATTACTGTCAGCACAATGAAAGGCACTGGCTCTACCAAACAAAGCATCTGGTTTAGAGCCACCATCACTTCCAAGAAAGTAAAGAAGTGTAGGCAAAACAAATTCTGCTTTAAGAAAACTTGAATCCCAAACATCAGATGAGAACTTCAGCATTACATGGAGATAACTAGAGAACTAGAGACGCTTCATATCATCATTCTGACATAATCACCAAGGCGGGAGGATAAACATTTACTTGACAGCCAAAATGTCTGTCATGGTTCAGTGGAATATCTGTAGATCCAGGGCACATGTGGAAGAACTGAACCTTTTTACACAGTGAATAACTTGTGCTTTGTGTCCTTAGAAGACACATTCCTTAGAAGATACATTCCTTCTCATCCTGGATATCAGTGCCCACAGTGTGCTATGAGACTTTACCAACATCTGTCACTAGCATTTAATTCTCGAAGAGGCAATTTGGCTCTTGAAAAGAAGACGGGGGGGATGTACGTCAGCACTGGAATACTGCCAATTTTAGCTATTTACCCCCCCCCCCCCCCCCCTCTTTTGTTCATCTGTTTGTGTGGATGTTTGCTTGCTTCCTTATGTGGACTGTTGTTAGTAATTACTTGTTCTCGAGTGACCAGTTCAGATATGGTTTGACTTCCCTGAAAGAGCAATGGTCAGAAGGCCACTTTAAATACCTGCTCTTGAGGTTGAATTGGATGTTGTTCTGGCAGCTTTGTTTGAATACCATGACTGTGTGGCTGACATGTTGGATCACAATCATCAGGCTGGTTTACTAAGCTGATGAAACATATGTAAGTTTAGAAGACAGACTGTCCCATTGTATGATGAGAAATGCCACCATGCTGTTAAGGTCGGGCAGACAACTCCGAACAGAAAACATTGCAGCTTTCATGGAGCAAGAGGTAAAGCTCAGTAAGTAATTAAAGAAACCGGAAGACATAACAGAAATTCATGAATTTAATGTATATTTGCCTTGAAAAACCAATCGGGATCAATGGGAATCTACCAGAAGGACCTGTGGTAAAGACACATAGATGCTAGTTATTGTAGTATTGAAAGGATGTGAACACTTTGTACTTCACTTGTTAATTAACAACTATTGATATGCAGGACCTCACTTCCTGGCACCATAGAAGAGAACATGGGGAATGGAGCCATTGGAATTGAGTTCCACCAACTGGAATCATACACCTATTTCTTTTTGTGGTGATAATCTGTGTAATGGCAAACAATAAATCAGGGCTAGACACTTCACATTTTTTTCCAATAAAAATTGGTTTGTGGGAAATTAGTGCAGCTCTTTGGAAGCTGATCTAATCCCTCTGATAAAATCAGGACAGACTCCTACATGTACCAGTAACTATCACTCTGTTGCTTTGAGTAGTTTCACAGGGAAGACCATGTAATGAAATGCGATCCATTGTCTATGGTGGGTCCTTGAAACTGACACACTCATCAGCTGCTCCCTTTATGGATTCAGAACGTACCCTTCAAAAACTGACAGATGTTTTCATTGGCAGTTACCAACATGTCTAAAATAGCTTATCTCTGAGTAATTCTACTTTAATTGAGGTGCAAATAACTATCCAGTAGGATGCTGTCATTCAGTGTTTGCTCTTGCAAGAAAAAGCATGAAACCTACAATAAAAATTTATTGATTTTATTTGTACTTGCACACATCATCCAGTACACTAGAACATCAGCTGTTGATTACTGTTTGGAGTCTCTAGCAGTGAGCAAAATGTAGTTGTTGTATGAGAGAGAGAGAGAGAGTCTAAAAATGGTATGTGCAAGACACTATTCTTGATTTTAAAATATCAGCGAGGTTCCTGGTCAAATTTTCTGTTGAGAATGTCACATGATTCTTACATCTAAGACCTCTGGAGGTGAAAACATTTACTGATTGGAACCATGTCAATGATACGACTTGAGGATGTAGATAGGACTTCAATCTTGAATTTCTATTGAACGTTTGTTTGATCCTATGTACACTACGACCATGTGGTTTGTTCATGTATGTCGGTAAAGGTTTACAGAACAAGCTTAAATTCTCTGTCTCGGTGCAGAGGCAAGTGAACTGTTTCTTCCCATCATAAGGCAGTTAGCTAGCTACTCATGGTGTAATATTTGTACAAAATTCAGTCAGCATCAGCAACGCCACTGCACAGAACACTTACTCATTCACCTGTTTGACATGAGTTCGTAGCTCGGAGAACAACAAGCAGCCCACTTGGCAACCAAGCAAAGCAGTAACTTAGCTTTTAGATGTAACTCATTTCAATGCTTTATCATATTCATGGAAGTTCCTACCTTCATTGTTAAAGAGACTCAGTTCAGTTTTGAAATTGTCAAGAGTACAAGAAATGTTGTACTCTTTATGTATATTTTAAACAGATATTTGAATCTGCTGAGCATCACAACATTACTGTTCTTTATGTGGATGGGAGGGTGGGCGTAAATTGTGGGTTGCTGTTGGATGTTCAGGCTTTTCTTCTTCTTCTTCTTCTTCTTCTTCTTCTTCTTCTTCTTCTGGGATCATCTCTGGGCCATATAAATTATTTTTGATGCAGAGTTGTATATGATCCTGAGGGCACTGTGATGGGGTAACATTAGTGAAGTAGGCCTAGTAAATAACTTGTCTTCAAATAACATAATGGGAATGCAGCAGGATAATAAATGACTAAACAGCAGGTGAGGTGACATTAACTCTGTTTTCTGTGGTTTTTCACAAGGGAGTGACTAGAGCGTAGGTCATCTTTGGGTGTGTTCCCCGTGCAGCCTCTCACCCTTCTTACCCTCTTCCTCTGTGCTTTCTGAGCCCTTACTGTATGACCGTCTGCCTCCTATACATCTCCCACTCCCAACACTGCCATCCCCTGCCTCCCTCTCCACCAAACACTGCTGTCCCCTGCATCATCTCCCCCACCCCCAACACTGCTGTCACTCGCATTTGCCCCCTCACCGGCTGGCGGCGGTGGTCACGCCTCCTGCCCTCTGGTCTCCTCCATCTACCGGTTCCGTCTCCCCCCCCCTCGCCTGCGACCGCGTACCCCAACCCCCCCCCCCCCAACAAAGCAAGCAGCCCCCGCTCTCGCCCGCCGGCGCCCCCGTCTCCTCCCCCGCTCTCGCCCGCCGGCGCCCCCGTCTCCTCCCCCGCTCTCGCCCGCCGGCGCCCCCGTCTCCTCCCCCGCTCTCGCCCGCCGGCGCCCCCGTCTCCTCCCCCGCTCTCGCCCGCCGGCGCCCCCGTCTCCTCGCCCGCCGGCGCCCCCGTCTCCTCCCCCGCTCTCGCCCGCCGGCGCCCCCGTCTCCTCCCCCGCTCTCGCCCGCCGGCGCCCCCGTCTCCTCCCCCGCTCTCGCCCGCCGGCGCCCCCGTCTCCTCCCCCGCTCTCGCCCGCCGGCGCCCCCGTCTCCTCCCCCGCTCTCGCCCGCCGGCGCCCCCGTCTCCTCCCCCGCTCTCGCCCGCCGGCGCCCCCGTCTCCTCCCCCGCTCTCGCCCGCCGGCGCCCCCGTCTGCCCCCCTCTCCCCCCTCTCGCCCGTCGGCGCCCGCGTCTCATCCCCCCCTCTCGCCCGTCGGCGCCCGCGTCTCCTCCCCCGCTCTCGCCCGCCGGCGCCCCCGTCTCCTCCCCCGCTCTCGCCCGCCGGCGCCCCCGTCTCCTCCCCCGCTCTCGCCCGCCGGCGCCCCCGTCTCCTCCCCCGCTCTCGCCCGCCGGCGCCCCCGTCTCCTCCCCCGCTCTCGCCCGTCGGCGCCCGCGTCTCATCCCCCCCTCTCGCCCGTCGGCGCCCGCGTCTCCTCCCCCGCTCTCGCCCGCCGGCGCCCCCGTCTCCTCCCCCGCTCTCGCCCGCCGGCGCCCCCGTCTCCTCCCCCGCTCTCGCCCGCCGGCGCCCCCGTCTCCTCCCCCGCTCTCGCCCGCCGGCGCCCCCGTCTGCCCCCCTCTCCCCCCTCTCGCCCGTCGGCGCCCGCGTCTCATCCCCCCCTCTCGCCCGTCGGCGCCCGCGTCTCATCCCCCCCTCTCGCCCGTCGGCGCCCGCGTCGCCTCCCCCCCTCTCGCCCGTCGGCGCCCGCGTCGCCTCCCCCCCTCTCGCCCGTCGGCGCCCGCGTCGCCTCCCCCCCTCTCGCCCGTCGGCGCCCGCGTCGCCTCCCCCCCTCTCGCCCGTCGGCGCCCGCGTCGCCTCCCCCCCTCTCGCCCGTCGGCGCCCGCGTCGCCTCCCCCCCTCTCGCCCGTCGGCGCCCGCGTCGCCTCCCCCCCTCTCGCCCGTCGGCGCCCGCGTCGCCTCCCCCCCTCTCGCCCGTCGGCGCCCGCGTCGCCTCCCCCCCTCTCGCCCGTCGGCGCCCGCGTCGCCTCCCCCCCTCTCGCCCGTCGGCGCCCGCGTCGCCTCCCCCCCTCTCGCCCGTCGGCGCCCGCGTCGCCTCCCCCCCTCTCGCCCGTCGGCGCCCGCGTCGCCTCCCCCCCTCTCGCCCGTCGGCGCCCGCGTCGCCTCCCCCCCTCTCGCCCGTCGGCGCCCGCGTCGCCTCCCCCCCTCTCGCCCGTCGGCGCCCGCGTCGCCTCCCCCCCTCTCGCCCGTCGGCGCCCGCGTCGCCTCCCCCCCTCTCGCCCGTCGGCGCCCGCGTCGCCTCCCCCCCTCTCGCCCGTCGGCGCCCGCGTCGCCTCCCCCCCTCTCGCCCGTCGGCGCCCGCGTCGCCTCCCCCCCTCTCGCCCGTCGGCGCCCGCGTCGCCTCCCCCCTCTCGCCCGTCGGCGCCCGCGTCGCCTCCCCCCCTCTCGCCCCCCCCTCTCGCCCGTCGGCGCCCGCGTCGCCTCCCCCCCTCTCGCTCGTCGGCGCCCGCGTCGCCCCCCCCCTCTCGCCCGTCGGCGCCCGCGTCGCCTCCCCCCCTCTCGCCCGTCGGCGCCCGCGTCGCCTCCCCCCCTCTCGCCCGTCGGCGCCCGCGTCGCCTCCCCCCCTCTCGCCCGTCGGCGCCCGCGTCGCCTCCCCCCCTCTCGCCCGTCGGCGCCCGCGTCGCCTCCCCCCCTCTCGCCCGTCGGCGCCCGCGTCGCCTCCCCCCCTCTCGCCCGTCGGCGCCCGCGTCGCCTCCCCCCCTCTCGCCCGTCGGCGCCCGCGTCGCCTCCCCCCCTCTCGCCCGTCGGCGCCCGCGTCGCCTCCCCCCCTCTCGCCCGTCGGCGCCCGCGTCGCCTCCCCCCCTCTCGCCCGTCGGCGCCCGCGTCGCCTCCCCCCCTCTCGCCCGTCGGCGCCCGCGTCGCCTCCCCCCCCTCTCGCCCGTCGGCGCCCGCGTCGCCTCCCCCCCTCTCGCCCGTCGGCGCCCGCGTCGCCTCCCCCCCCCCTCGCCCGTCGGCGCCCGCGTCGCCTCCCCCCCTCTCGCCCGTCGGCGCCCGCGTCGCCTCCCCCCCTCTCGCCCGTCGGCGCCTCCCCCCTCTCGCCCGCGTCTCCACCCCCCCTCTCGCCCTCGTCTCCACCCCCCCTCTCGCCCTCGTCTCCTCCCCGCTCCCGCCCGCATCTCCTCCCCCTCTCGCGCACCGACGCCCGCATCTCCTCGCCCCCCTCTGCCGCTTCTTCCCCCCACTCGCTCCCGTCTGCCGTTTCCTCACCCCCCCCCCCCCACTCGCTCCCGTCTGCCGCTTCCTCCCCCCCCACTCGCTCCCGTCTGCCGCTTCCTCCCCCCCCACTCGCTCCCGTCTGCCGCTTCCCCCCCCCCACTCGTACCCGTCTGCCGCTTCCTCACCCCCCCCCTCACTCGTTCCCGTCTGCCGCTTCCTCACCCCCCCCCCTCACTCGTTCCCGTCTGCCGCTTCCTCACCCACCCCCCCACTCGCTCCCGTCTGCCGCTTCCTCCCCCACCCCCCCCCACTCGCTCCAGCCTGCCGCATCCTCCCCCAACCCCCCCACTCGCTCCCGCCTGCCGCATCCTCCCCCACCCCCCCCCCCCACTCGCTCCAGCCTGCCGCTTCCTCCCCCACCCCCCCCACTCGCGCCAGCCTGCCGCTTCCTCCTCCTCCCCACCTTGTGCCGTCTGCCGGTTCCTCCCCCCCCCACGCGCTCCAGTCTGCCGCTTCTCCTCCCACCCTCCCTCCCGTCTGCTGCATTCCTCCCCCCCCCCTCGCTCCCGACTGCCCCCGTCGCTCCTGTCTACATCTACATCTACATCCGTACTCCACAAGCCACCTGACGGTGTGTGGTAGAGGGTACCCTGAGTACCTCTATCGGTTCTCCCTTCTATTCCAGTCTCGTATTGTACGTGGAAAGAAGGATTGTCGGTATGCTTCTGTGTGGGCTCTAATCCCTCTGATTTTATCCTTATGGTCTCTTCGCGAGATATACGTAGGAGGGAGCAATATACTGCTTGACTCTTCGGTGAAGGTATGTTCTCGAAACTTTAACAAAAGCCCGTACCGAGCTACTGAGCGTCTCTCCTGCAGTGTCTTCCACTGGAGTTTACCTATCATCTCCGTAACGCTTTCGCAATTACTAAATGATCCTGTAACGAAGCGCACTGCTCTGCGTTGGATCTTCTCTATCTCTTCTATCAACCCTACCTGGTGCGGATCCCACACTGCTGAGCAGTATTCAAGCATTGGGCGAACAAGTGTACTGTAACCTACTTCCTTTGTTGTCGGATTGCATTTCCTTAGGATTCTTCCAATGAATCTCAGTCTTCCTGTCCCTTTTCCCTGCCAACATCCCTCACTCTCTGACCCTTCTCACCATCTTTTTCAATCCCTTCCTCACTACTGTCGCAGTCCCCCTGCACCCTTCACCTCTCTTTCGCTGCTACTCTTGAGGCCACAACTTCTTAATATGTATTGTGCCAACGTCAAATGAGGGTTGTGAACTTGCATTTGCGAATGACTCAAACAAGGACTGGTAACATTTATTTCGGCTGAAACACAAAATATCCTACACGTCTTTTTGCTGGAAAAATGATTATTGTATAAACTCCAGTGGTGTAAAAAATTTCTCTAGAAGACACGTATTGAGCAACTCATACTATATCAGCTGCGCTAGTATTTTGGTAGATGATCTTACTGAGTAATGGAATAGTGTTGCAGTAAGGAAATTCAAAATGAAACCTAGCCCCTCATCTGAGCCAAGACACGTCAAAACAAGTTCAAGCTACGATGATAGAGACTTTCCTCTTTGTCAGCCACAAACAATTCCACTCCTGTTACTTGTTTAGAAAAAATAGCATAACAGTGCTATGTGTGATGTGTAACAAGTTATCTGTAGATCGGCTTCAGTACTGCAGAAGCACCAAACATTACAGTGTGCGCTCACCCTATGTCTTTACCATGGCTTGAACTCTGCAGGGGACACTTTCAGTGATGTGTCTGAATGTCTGTGGAGTAACTGAAGCCCTTTCTTCCTCAAGAGCTAAAACCAGAGAAGGTAGTGATGTTAAACGTTAGTTCTGGAGTGATGTTGACATTCTAACTGGTCCCAAAGGTGTTCCATAGTGTTCAGGTCGGACACTGGACAGATCAGTTAATTTTAGGACTGTTATTGTCCACAAAACATTGCCTCACAGACGATTCTTTATGGTTTGGTGCATTCTCATTCTGATAGAATCGGTCGTCATCTTCATATTGTTTGTCTACCGTCACAGTCCACAGTGTTGTAAAATGTGTTCATATCCTTCCATATTTAACATTTTCTTAAGTGCAATAAAAAGACCACACCTACGGCAAGTTGAAAAAGAGAAGCAGAGATAGAGAGGCGAATTATAAATCCCTTTGTCTCGAAAATTTCTCTCCTTCATACCTCCTCCGTGTTACCACAGATGACGTGTCACCTCATTTGTACTAAGATTGCAGTACGCGCGATTCGAGTATTTGCTTCCACCACCCGAACTGGAATGCGTAAGTTCTAATAAATGTTCACCAACTTGCGGTCCCCTACAGTTGTTGTACCCTGCGCAGAAAACAGCGCGTAGGTTGTGAATCCGTTATCTTGAGGCTGTAAGAAACTTTTAGCGAGGAATTGATATTATATGAATAAGTAAATTTCCAATTAGTTTGTTTATATGGAATGCCACTCGCTTTTTATTGGCAGAGCACGAGAAACCGCACAATTAAATTCCACTTTAAAGTCACAAATAATTTCCATTGTTCAACAAAATAATGAATTGCGTATTTCCTTAATTACTATCACACTCTTAACAACTACATGTCTATATAACCATGAACGCACGTTATTGAGAGATGTTTTAATTTGAAACGCTAGTAAAAACGCTGTTTAGCTTGCCTAATATTAACAACAGAAAATTATCACTTTCTTATCACTTTGGCACACAACTGCCGAACGCAGCAGTCAATAACGGAGTAGGATCGCAATTTAGGCGGTCTTTCTCACGATACCCATACCGATCAAACCACCTGCCATCGGTACCTCACAGGAAAGTTTGTCAACTTTCCACTGCTGCCTTCTCAACTGCCCTAAAAGAGCTTCTTGTACCTGAATATGATGGCTGAAAGCCTTCTTCAGAGATTTCAAAAAAATTGGGATGTTCTCGCAGACAACAATCAATTTGGGAAATAAGCAAATTTTTACTCAAATCTGTATAAATTTTTCAGCTATCGTCTCTCAAGAGCCATACCATTCTACTACACTTTAAATTTTTTATTGTTTTCCAAAAATTGAAACTGCTTTATATTTTTTCATTCTCAGATTATTAATCAACCCATGTAATCATAGACTTAACTCTTTTGTGATTAGAAACAATTAGTTGTTACCCTCAGTAAATTCATGTATAATCTTATATACCAAAATCGTTAACTTTAGTAACACTTTTTATACTAATTACATTATTATTTTTATAGTAAAGATTGTCAAAGTAGTATTATTATGCACCCTTACATTGTTGATATTGTTTTATTATTTACAATCTCTCATTTCTGCTAGAATACTGTATAGCAGTCCACTGTCTCCTAGGTCTCCTAGGCAAGTTTAATTCCCAATATTTTAAGGTGCTGTTCAGCTACTATCGGCATATTGCCGTCCATAATATTCAAAAAGATATTTCTTGTGAAGAATTTACTTTGTTACTCACTTTTGGCACGTTGCCGTTCTTTAAACTGATCGAGCTGCTCGTATAACACTACTATCCTCGCATTGACGTCCATTCAGTCCAACCAAATACTTTTCAAGAAGTTACTCTGCTACGCAGTTACTATTGGTGCATTGCTAGCCTTTCAATTTGATGAAACATTCATCACACTTCACACTTTTCCTCCCTATTATGTCGGCACCTTATCGTTCTGCACTTATTTACATATGAAGCGTCTTTAAAATGTCCACTTCACATGGTTACAAATAAAAAAAAAAAAAACACCCATATATTTCACAAGTAAGTGGAAATGGAAGAACATTACACTCACACCTTTTACCAGAAAACACGCAAGATGCCCACAACAGCAACCCATACTGATTATTGTGTTGTCCATGATGTGGTCTTGCGTTGTGAAACTTCCGAATTTCCAAAATGGTGTTAAGTTCAACAACTGTCAATACTTTCTCCCAACCTCAGCATACAACTCCAATACAATTCCATGAAACAATACGAAATGCCTTAAATTAGTTTGGTTGTAAATTTAAACATATTTTAAATAATCGTGTTTTCATACAATATGAATACATAATACGTAATGTTTTGATTTCATTTTGAGTGTTTATAAACAGTGCCACTGTTTACATTGTATTACGACTGTGGTTCACCAATGTTTTTGTTTTAGTCACAGTTGTAGCTACAGACAACTGGGACATTGCCCTTCCCATTCTTTAAGAGCTCTGTGCTTGCTTGCACCATCTGTTACTACTGACTTGCTTCGCTAATGACTCCGCAGCTAGCCGGCGTCACCTATTATGCTCTTTAAATCTTACCTACAGAGGCTTACAATTGCGATTCACAGATACATTGAGGGAACATTTATCAAATTGTTGCTTCATTCCTCCTACATTTGGGTGCCACTGCTATTTATGTAATGACCGTGCATTTTCTACTGACTTTCATATATGAACAGTATGCGACTTTGTAATATGTAGGAGCTAATTACCTTATTCTTAGATAGACCTTTAACCAAATTCCTTTCATATTTAAAACCAGTGTGTGTTTTTACTCTCTGTACTTCATATTACGTGGCGTTCTATTTAAACTTTATTTACTATGTTTGTCTTTTATGAGATTTCCATTTTAGTGTGTGTCTTATGTCGACAAAATTACTCCCTTGTTCTACACTGTCGCCTAGTAACCATACTTCTCCTTTTATCACAAACCTCTTTGGCAGGACTATTCCTAGCCTAGCAATGTATCATAATTCATAACAGCAGAAACCACTTCACCATTTCAATTCATACTTTAGATGAATGATATGTCTGTTTTGACACAATCTGTAAATCATTTAATTATTTCCATTATTTTTGTCACCATAATTGCTTCTATTGTACGTTGTCATATTCACTTGCCAGGTTTAGTTTCTTCCTCTTCTTTTGCAGTTTCCAGTTTATTTTTGTGCGTTATTTCATCTGCGTTATATGTGTAATAGCCCTCGTCTTGTATTCTTATTCTTAAAATATTTTCAAACGTAAAGGTTTATGCATCGTTCTTATAAACATTTAAAAATTGTTCCACTACAAACTTTATAATATGTTGTTTTTTGTACTTTAATATGGTCCTGGTGTCTTGTTGTAACTGTGTACTGTGTTCTCTTGCTGGTGTGTCTGTAATCCTATACTTTGTATGCTTGGACCTGCCCACACAACTCCAGTAAATGTCTTTTTTTTTTTTAAATCCGTGGTATACAGATGTTTATTCTGCTGGGTTACTTTGTTTGTGCCATAGCTTGTTTCTTTGTTGCCTCATTCAGTGTAAGAAAATTTGCTCGTCTTAATCTTGATAGTGAAGAATGTTAAAAAAAAAAATCTGAATGAAAGGGGGGAAGAACTAACAGCAAGAAAAGAAAATGAAGTATGCTGTCAGCTAACACGGGCACCTCACAATCGTCAATTACCTAGCAATACAAAGAATGTTATTGTCCCCTGTGATTCGTATTCATAACATTTTTTTCATGTCGCTGATTGACATTTCATCTAATAATTTTTGTGACGGTATTTCCGTGGTAGGAAGAGGCACTTAATTCAAAACTTTCTCAGATTCAACCACGTAATCTACCCCCATATGATGCTTTGTGAAACTGAACTGATAGCTCTATCTCCCATAAACGAATACTGGATACATTTGACCATTTTTTGCTAGCGGCCTTTGACAGAAGCTGGCTGTCAAGTCCAAGTTTATTACTATCTGACGCCAGTGAACTTTGGTATGGGGCCTTTTAGTACCTTACTCCTATCCGTTGGTGGTGTAATGACTTTTCCACCATCAAAATTTTTGTCCAGAAATATTTCACCCTCTGCTCCGTTTTGTGTGCAGCCAAACCACCATTGATTCAAGAATGCTTGAACAAATTCTTTATGTGCTTTAAATGTGTTACTGACACTTGTCGCGTGTGATATTGCTTCTCCTCCTAACTTACTGGCCATGAATTCGATTTTCTATTGTTCTGTCATGTTTTCAGGAATGATGTCTAATGAATGCTAGTGTGTGTATAGTTCCCTTACCGGAAAATTGATCGAATTTAAAAGCATTAGCTTAATTTCCTTCGTCACTTAAGTGAACAATACCAAAACTTTCAGGAAACATTCCTCACACACAAATAAAGAAAAGATGTTATGTGGACATGTGTCCGGAAACGCTTTATTTCCATGTTAGAGCTCATTTCAGTTTCGGCAGTATGTACTGTACTTCCTCGATTCACCGCCAGTTGGCCCAATTGAAGGAAGGTAATGTTGACTTCGGTGCTTGTGTTGACATGCGAGTCATTGCTCTACAGTACTAGCATCAAGCACATCATTACGTAGCATCAACAGGTTAGTGTTCATCACGAACGTGGTTTTGCAGTCAGTGCAGTGTTTACAAATGCGGAGTTGGCAGATGCCCATTTCATGTATGGATTAGCACGGGGCAATAGCTGCGGTGCGGTACGTTTGTATCGAGACAGATTTCCAGAACGAAGGTGTCCCGATGTTCGAAGCAATTGATCGGCGTCTTAGGGAGCACGGAACATTCCAGCCTATGACTCGAGACTGGGGAAGACCTAGAACGACGAGGACACCTGTAATGGACGAGGCAATTCTTCGTGCAGTTGACGATAACCCTAATGTCAGCGTCAGAGAAGTTGCTGCTGTACAAGGTAACGTTGACCACGTCACTGTATGGAGAGTGATATGGGAGAACCAGTTGTTTCCGTATTCCGTACCATGTACAGTGTGTGCAGGCACTATGAGCAGCTGATTGGCCTCCACGGGTGCACTTCTGCGAATGGTTCATCCAACAATGTGTCAATCCTCATTTCAGTGCAAATGTTCTCTTTACGGATGAGGTTTCATTCCAATGTGATCAAATTGTATATTTTCACAATCAACATGTGTGGGCTGACGAGAATCCGCACGCAATTGTGCAGTCACGTCATCAACACAGATTTTCTGTGAACGTTTGGGCAGGCAGTGTTGGTGATGTCTTGATTGGGCCCCATGTTCTTCCACCTACGCTCAATGGAGCACGTTATCATGATTTCATACGGGATATTCTACCTGTGCTGCTACAACATGTGGTTCATGCACGATGGAGCTCCTGCACATTTCAGTCGAAGTGTCCGTACGCATCTCAACAACAGATTGGTGACCGATGGATTGGTAGAGGCGGACCAATTCCATGGCCTCCACGCTCTCCTGACCTCAACCCTCTTGACTTTCATTTATGGGGACATTTGAAAGCTCTTGTCTGCGAACCCCGGTACCAAATGTAGAGACTCTTCGTGCTCGTATTGTGGATGGCTGTGATACAATGCGCCATTCTCCAGGGCTGCATCCGCGCATCAGGGATTCCATGCGACGGAGGGTGAATGCATGTATCTTCGGTAACGGAGGATATTTTGAACATTTCCTGTAACAAAGTGTTTGAAGTCATGCTGGTACGTTCTGTTGCTGTGTGTTTCCATTCCATGATTGATGTGATTTGAAGAGAAGTAATAAAATGAGCTCTAACATGGAGAGTAAGCGTTTCCGGACACATGTCCACATAACATATTTTCTTTCTTTGTGTGTGAGGAATGTTTCCTGAAGGTTTGGCCGTACCTTTTTGTAACACCCTGTATATATAGTTAAGGCTCACCGGCCACTTGACCATCTTCTTCTTCTGTGCGAATGCACAAACAGTGCCCGAACTCTTACGGGAATCGGCAACGCGCCGCGAGTAATGAGTATAATGAGCGGGGGCACTACGAATGTAGTGCGGGACAATAAGTTGAGAATGTGGGTTTCGCGGGAGTTGTGCCAGAGGTAAATAAATCCCTGCAGTCGCACTATCCTCTGTGTCCTCGGTGCCTCAGATGGACAGAGCGTCTGCCATGTAAGCAGGAGATCCCGGGTTCGAGTCCCAGTCGGGGCACACATTTTCATCTGTCCCCGTTGACGTATGTCAATGCCTGTAAGCAGCTAAGGGTGTTCATTTCATTGTAATACGCTTCTTTATTTCTTGTTCACACCAAATTTCTACTTTTTGTTTAATTTGATTAACTGTTTGGTCTTGCATCTCAGGAAGCACTTTTTGCTCTGTTTCCTTACAAACTTCCAATTTTTTTAACACATTCTTTTGTTTCATAGTATGTTTTCCCGCTACATGCCTCGATTTTAGCTTCAAGATTTGTATACTTTCGTTCCAAGGCATTGGACTTACCGTTAATTTGAACTATTGCTACATTGACTTCTTTTTTTAACCCCTTGTATGTGTTGAGTTTTTCTTAATACCTCCGTATATTCTTTTTGTGGTTTTCTTAAGTCCCCCTTATACTCTTGTCGTGTCTCCTTATTTTCTTTTTGTGCTACTTTTGTTCTTGCAAAATTAATTTCAGCATCCACCTTATTTCCTGATCATCATCCTGAGTTGGCAAAGTGTCATCTGACTTCCTTGCTTTTCCCCAGACATTATACTAATACTGCTGTTCCTATTACAAATCTTAGACTATTATGTATTTAAGCGCAGCACTTACACTACGTTTCTTCCTCGGTGTATTGCCGCTGCTGGCGGGTTGTGCTGAAGCTGGCACTTCAAACACGTCCTGTACTGCAAACTGCGCCGGCCGCTGCTTGCCGCCGCCACCGCCGTACCTGTTGTCGGTGGCTGCATGACGCTGTTCCGCACTCGGCGCCGTCTCGTAGCATTAACAGTCTTGAAGTGAAGAATTTTAACGTAAACCTGTGAACGGCGCAGAAAACGTTAACTTTTATTTTCTTTGCACTTCCCTTTCCTACTTTTTACCGATACTACTTTCACGATCACAAAAAACTTGATTTTGCAGCATCAGTTATTACACTTCAACAACAGTTCAAAAACAGCACAAACACAATTCCAAGCCTAAGTATCACAGTTCTTATGCAGCTCTTTTGTAATTTACAGTTCACACGTATCACAGTTTTTACACAGTTCGCTGGTCGGTTATAGTTCACAGTTCTCGCTAATAAAATCTAGCCTCAAAATTCCAAAGCACTTCGACTTAAGTGATTTCTCCACCAGGGATAGCGTCTACGCAAGTTAAAAAAGAGAGGCGGGGGGGGGGGGGGGGGGGGAGAGGATAATATATACGTGCATGTTATAAACCCCTTTCTCTCGAAAATTTCCTTCGTACCTCCTCTGTTCCCACAGATGACGTGTTACTGACCTCATTTGTACGAAGATTGCAGTATACGCGAGGTGTCTATGAGCCTCCACCGCCCTGAGTGGAATGCATAAGTTCTAATAAATGTTCACCAACATGCGGTCTCCTACAGTGGTTGTCATTTGCTCAGAAAACAGCACGTAGGCCGCGAATTAATACTTGTGAAATAATGGAATGAACTCACGCTATTGAGAGATGTTTTAACCCTTAACTACTATAGTCATTCACAGGTACACGATTACTACGGAGGGGTCTCACAGACCGCATTTTTCTATTTTATATATAAAACCAGAATTTTGCTTGATTTTCTTGACTTCCAGTCATTCATTACACTTCTTAGAGGTGGATTTTGTAGAAATTTGATTTTTTTTAAACACTTCGACAATTAAAACAAAGTGAAATCTGGAGTATATTTTTATTTTCTGAGTTACGAAAATAACAGCAAATAGTTAGCTCTCTACTCACATATAGATTTTCATCAGAGGTATTATATTACAAATTGGCAACATAACTAGGTGGAAAAATCTCGCACGACTTAAGATAAATTGTGTGCGAAATCAGCTTTCAGTTTACGACTCACTTTGCAATGTAGAGCGAATATTTCAGTCCATAAGTCTATGAATGGAGAAACTTTGCCACTATTTTACTTCTAAAATTACAGGTAAAAACTAAATACTTGTTCTCATGTGCCACTGAATCATACTTTAGCCAATTTCCACTTGCAAACACTTCACGCAGACCTTCCTGGAACACTCCAAACAAATCGGAACACCACGCTGTTCGCGTGGATACCTTGTTTTCCTCTTCAGACGAGGAGGGCAAAAGGTGCACGTTTTTTGATTTTCGAATTCTTCTTTCAGTGTCTGAGGCTCATCTTGCCAGTGAAGAGACCTGTCTCACATAACAAACGTTGCACAGAAGGCCTAGCTTTCCCCACCATGGAGAAACAGTAGCATGAAATAAAAATGCGGCACACAAACACTATGGTACGTCTGAGAGACCTCTCAAGGCTAATAATTACAAAACAAAGAGCAGCAACAATGCAAGAATGCTGGCACGTTTAGCTTGACAGCCAATAGAAAGGTTCATGGAAGAGTCCATTTGGCTTTGCAGGGGTGTGATAAATTACTCAACACACAAATTAGTAGCAGTCTGAGAGACAGTCGATAGTAGTTGAGGGTTAATTTGAAACACTAGTGGATGCGCTGTTTAGCTTGTCTAATATGAACAACAAAAAATTATCACTTTGGTGCTCAACTTCTGAACGCAGTAGCCAATAATGGAGAAGGACCACAATTTAGGCGGTCTTTCTCATGATACCCATACCGATCAAACCATCTGTCATCGGTACCTCACAGGACAGTATGTCAACTTGCCACTGCTGCCTTCTCAACTACTCTAAATAGAGCTTCTTGCACCTGAATATGATGGCTGCAAAGCCAGAACTCTTACACACCATAACATCACCACCTTCACTGTTGGCACTAGGCATGACAGCAGGTAACATTCTCCAGGAATTCACGAAACCCAAACACTTCTATTGGATACCACAGGGCATGGTATGATTTCATCACTCGAAATCACTCATTTCCAGTCATCCACTGTCTAGTGGCATTACTCTTTACACCAACCCAAGTGTTACTTTGTACTAAGTATAGAAATATGTGAAGGATGAGGAGCTAATCGACCTTGGTACCCTATCGTATTTATCTCCTTGCGCACAGTCATTGTGCTAGGTGGACTGCTAATAGTACTTTGGAATCTAGGAGTAATTCCTTCCATTAATTTCATGCTATTTTAAATTCCTTACAACCACCCTTCGCAATGCAAAAATGTTCAATGATCCCCATCCATGAGGTCTGTCTGGTCTCGGAGCACTTTATGCAAAGCTTGATGTTTCCTGTGCATTGTGCATGATGTTTGCCTGTCCATGGTTTAGGTGTGGTTATTGCTCTGGGGTTCCACTTCACAATCACATCACCAGCAGTCAACGTGGGCATCGTTAAAATGGTTGAATTGTATCTGATGTATTTGTCAGTCAGGTGACATCCAGTGACTAGTCCCCATTTGAAGTCAGTGAGTGCTTCTTACTGACCCATTTTGCTGTTGCCTGTTACTACTCCTCGACTGACGACTATTTCCCCGCCTCCTTTTATATGTCGTGGATCTGCCTCTCATAACATCTAATAATCAGTTCCACATTACATAGGAGTGACTAAATACTTCTGATCAGATGGTGTATGTACAAATCAAGACTCATTGAACTAGTGTACCACCAGTGATTTTTCTTCTCCATGTACAATCCAGAGTTAAAGCATTTCTAAACTACTGTGAAATTTTGCTGATTTCAAAAGACTAGGTAAGTCTCATTGTCACAGTGTAAGTACAATCTTAAGTGCTCTTTCATCTCCATGAGATTTTGCCATTTCCAGAAGGAACAGGGTTCAGATAGCTCCAGGTGACTTGTGGACTGTCGATGTAAAAAGAGAAGGCAGGTCACCTTTGCAGGCAGTATCCTGTTTCTGCATTATAGACAATGTCAAGTAATCCTTCATGTATGTGCAATAATTGTAGAATAACTCTCCAGTACAGTGTTATCCTGTATTGCTCTCACATTCTGCAGTGAGCTTGTTTAATCAATCATATGGCTCACCAATGTGTAAGCTTCAAAATGCATCTCCAGTGAAAATTATTCTAATAGTCTAACTACACATATTAAACACTATTTGAAATTTAGAGAGACCCACAAGAACCTCATTATCGTGAGAGGATGTTGTGACAGTCCTTCACATGTCATAGTGGTTCTGCACTTGAGACTACTTATGCACCCAGGGATCCCTTGAATCTCGCCTAGCCTCAGTAATGCCTGTTCCTTGAGTTAAAATTGCTTAGTGTGTTGTGACAAGATATATTGTTTTAATTAACATTGAATATTTGGTGTGGCTTCATAGCAGGATGGTTTATAGTGGTTAGTAGCAAAGTCATAAAAATTCCAAGACTATTTTCTGTTTATTGTGGCTTTCAGTACTGCATGAAAGTGCACACTAATATTGTTAAAAATAAATGACAAGTATAAAAATGGTAAACTGTGAATCACACGATAACCACAGAGGTATAACTTTACCAAGATTTTTGCTCCAGTTGATATTTCGGCATGTGCTTTTACTTAATTTAAGAAGGTGTAATACTGACTAAAGTTGCCTATTTTCTTTTTAGGTGTTAAACACACCATGGTTTCTTGTTTTACATTCAAAATAATATTTGAAATAATAGTTGCAATGTTTTAAGTGGCTTTCCCAAGTGTCATCATAAGGGACAGTGTTTGTTTGATGGTACAATAGTTGTTAATAATAGTACAGGTTTGGATTATGGAGGGTATAGGGCAAGACAGGTAGTCATTTTCCAGATGGTGACTGCCCCCTCCCCCCGTCCTTGAGCTTATAGGGTCTATGTTAAGTGTTCGACTATATCCTTGGAGCCATATGAGGGACTGTCTTTTTATTAGTGGGTCCTGGACCCACCTTGTGGCTTGTGAGCCACTGAATGAGCAATTGTTGCTTGTACCCTACAGGGTTAAAAATCATATAAATGTTGCACATTGTCAAAACTTTAATACTGAATGTTGTGAACCAGAAAAAGTTATGATATCGATAAAAATGTTTCAAATGTCTCTGAGCACTATGGGACTTTTAACTTCTGAGGTCATCAGTCCCCTAGAACTTAGAACTACTTAAACCCTAATTAACCTAAGGACATCACACACACCCATGCCCGAGGCAGGATTTGAACCTGCGACCGTAACGGTCGCGCGGTTCCAAACTGTAGCGCCTAGAACCGCTCGGCCACTCCGGCCGGCTGATATCAATACACTGGTTTCTTATAGTGGAGACAGCCCATGTTTCTACCCTGAGGGAATGGTATTTGCAGTCTGTGGTAGCTGTGTCACCTGCAAACATTGCAGTATTTGTGCTGTGTGTCATAATGAGAGTTGTGTTGCTTTGGGATGGCTCGAACAATAACATAGAATTGCCGGCTCCTTATAGCCACTCTACATGAACAAGAAATGAGACAGGTAGATGTCACACCAACTGTCACTTTGAGTCAAAATGATGTCTTTAGAATCTGCAAGTTTCTAGTGACAGAATCAGTTGACTGTCATTACACAAGTGTCTGTGGAAGGAAAAACAACAGATGTGCATGACCAATATCTGTGTGTAAAACGAAGCAGAAACTGTCAACACAATGCTACATGCCTATGGTGGCAGTTTCAAACTGCTACAGGAGTGCAGGTCTCAACACAAACAAAACGAAATAGACTCCATGAGTAGGTATTATGTGCAAAGAGACCTTTCAAGACTCCTGTAAATTGGGTTTGGCAAGGGAGTTGTGTCGCATGGGCATGAGATCACTCTTTGTGGACTAGGTATCAGCGGGACACAACACACTTTTCTGAGGAGACCAGTAACATTCTCCACACTGACAATACTAACATTCATGTGTGGAAGTAACGAGTACATTGTTTACACTCTTACTGAATTTTAGACCTCCATCCTTATCAATAATGTTCTGGGGTGGAATCATGTATTGCTGCAGGGCACCTCTTGCACCATTGCAGAGGAGGGTGATTGGTGTGAAGTATCAGGATGACATCCTTGCATGTATTGAGGCTCCATTGGTGAACATATTGTAGTCAGATTCAAGCTAGTGGACAACAATGCACGCCCCCATCGTCACAATTTTGTGAACGCCTTCCTAGTGGAGCACAGTCAGTCACAGTCAGATAAAAAGGCCTCTGTGTTCTCCAGACTTCAACTGCATTGAGAATGCATGGGCCATACTAAAATAAGCAGTTTACAATTGTCCATCAGAGACCACAGGGCATCATAGAGAGTCCTGTGGAGGAATTGAGCAATATCCCACAGGCTTATCTGGGCAACTTGGCAAAGAGTATGCCAGCCACATTCAGAAGTGTCTCAAATTACGAGGCGGACCAGTTGGTTCACAACCAGTGTGTTATGCAAGATTACACTAAGAAGAAGCTGTAGTGTTTGCAGTGGAATTTTCTGTAAGTTTTTTTTTTCAAGTGTAAATGTATTTTTCTCCTTATTCTTAGGGCTGTACCTGTGAGAACAGAATCAGTTTTGTTTCCTGTTACAGCCAGTTTTGAAAATAAAACAATATTCAACATTTATTTTGACCACTGTATGATGATATGAATGGAGACAAAGTGGTATGCCAGCAATGGGGAGAAAAAAAACTATTCTTGAAAATGATTTGCAATAGCTTAAGTAAGTCAGTACACATCTCTTTTACATTCATATCTGATGAAACCTGAAGACGTTGAATGTCTCTCTAATTGTTACCAATACCACTATTGATAGGTGTTGTGTGTTTTGTTATCACAGTGTGAACTGTCAGGTACTGTAATCTGTGGTTTTATTTTAAATTCTATTAGTGGTTGAATTTTATATGTCCCATAGAGGCAAATCCCATCACACACACACACACACACACACACACACACACACACACACATTAGATTTGTAGACGATAGAATAAAATTTAGAATGTGTGTGATGGAGGGGATTGTTCAAAGTATTCTCTTTGAAGAAAAAGAAAACTAGTTCGGAGAATATTGAGTTATTGACTTGTATTTGTAGCTGGATTTGCAGGCAGAGCTGCATTGAAGAATGCATTTTTGCCCAAGGTTCCAATGCAGCATTATGTTCATTTAGTAGCTGCAACATATTTGCAGATGAATTGCGTGTAAAATTACTATACTCATTCGTAGATTCACTATTCATATATAGTGCAGTTACATAAACTTTCTTTAGTAGTATGAAATGAGCAATTAGAAATGTATTGACAGTACAGCAGGCCATTGGAATGTGTTGTAAAGATTATACTTAAGTGACGGTTTTTTTTTAACCTACAGTGTCATATTACTCTATCATGAAGTGACAGACGTACAGCACAGCTGCCTACCAGTCTCACAGATACTTCAGATCTTCAGAAAAAAATTTGCTGGGTGGGAGTGGTATTTCAAGTCTAGGATTCCACCAAATTCAGACCATGTCTGTGATTTCCAGCAAGACATGTTGCACCTAATCAACAGATCTGCTTCAGGTAACTGCCAGATTTGTGTCTAAGGCAATGGTCCTTTTTTAATAATTCCATTAGTAAAATATATGCAACTTCATGTGGTGCTGTTAGCTTAGTCATTGATTTATTTCTGTTGGAGAGATTGTAGATTTATTGTTTTCCTGTAATTAAAATGAATATTGTTTCCTGTATCATTACAGAAGGTCAAGAGCACAATAACTGCTGAAGAATCTTTCAGTTGTTCTTAGAGAAATGTGTCTCAGTTCATCTCAATACATGAAATCTACTGCATTGGTTAAAATGCTTGATTCACATACATAATAAGCATGGTTCCCCAAAATCCTTTCAGACATATGCTGAATTGGTTCCTTACCTCAGTTTCAATTTTGAAAGGACATGATGCTCTAATCAACCTTCCTTCCTTTCATTGGCATCCACAGCAGACATCCCACTGACAAATACAGATTATACACTGTTTCTATTAGTTTCATCCATCATTTCACTATATTATTACAACATAAATTGATTTTAATTATTTGGATATTGTATGTTCACTTTTTCCACAACTTTCCAATAAGCTTTCTAAAACTGTCAAGTGATTGCCAACTTTTGTTTGGTTATATCAGTATTTGGTTCATGTAGTGTGTTCATTACTTCATATGTCATGTCATCTGGGACAAAATAAAAACGCTGGGAGCTGAAAAAATAACAATCATCCGTATAGGTTCCTTAGATGTTTCAATAACACACATGGCAACACAGCAGACCCCTAATGGGGTCTTAGATATCTCCTGGATAAAATTTTCTATATATCTTGGTCTAAGTGACTCAACATACAAATTCTGATAAACAATTATAGCCAAAATAGCACATTAAATTCAGAAAAAGACTCGATCTCACAAGTGTGTGTAATTGTTGCAACCCAATCTCCTTCCTTCCATCAGGGTATCCATTGCTCTCCTCATACATACCATTCATAATAACACTTCCTCAGCCCCCACCTCATATCTTCTAATCCTTACTGCCCGTCACCCTTGTCCAATCAATTTTTTTTCATACCTCCTATCCAGCAAGCTTTTCAGATCCATTAGTGCCTCATCATTGTTATTCAGTAATCTTCCATTCTTCCCAACCAACAACCTTCCTTTCCTTCTCATCCATACCATCCAATAATCTTCTCTAATCCTTCTCTCCTCATCTATACCATCAAACAGTTAACCGTATCCCTTCCCTTCTCATCCATACCACCTTACACCTGCCAAGGGTCTCACATCTCCTTTGTGGATACATGTGTGATGCACATGGGGTCCCAATGTATTGCAGCCTTTCTTCTCTCCTGGGCTGCATTCCCTTCTTTTCCCAATATCCACTCCTTCTCATCCTAACTCCTTCCCCTCTCCCCCCCCCCCCCCTTTCTCGCTTGGTGTTTCCATCTCGTTTTTCCACTCTCCCTTTCTTCCCGTGGTCCCCATTGGGGTTTGATCCCCCTTTGTAAATTCTGCTTTCGTTGTATGAGCCATTTGGGTAAGAACTCCCTCCCTAGTGTCTCAGGGTGTGTTCCTCTACCTCCTGTCCTTCCCCACTGTAGCTGTCCCCTCACCTCTCCGTCCACCTCTCCTAGATCACCAGTCTGTATTGCCAGTCCATGCGGTGGGTCTGTTATGTACCCATCTGGCTGGCCCCACTGACAGCACAGGGATCACATCACTGGTTCCTGAGATGTCACTGCCTCGTGTATATGCCTAGGAGTGGTTGCTCATCTCTTTGGGGCATCGGAACTCAAGGCAGTGGCTGCCATGCCAAATGGCCCTTGCTGTGTCTGGGTGGTACCCATGGGGTGCAAGTGCTTAGGAGAAATCCCAGTGAGCATTACTGCCCACCAGTCGTTAAATATGACTCGAGGCATTATTTTCCGTAGGGACCTCCTCCTCCAACTTGACAAGGAACTCAGTACTAACAGTGCAGTGTTCATTTCGTACAATGAGTCCAGAGAGATCCTAAGGATAATCACATTGATTCTGGCACTTTCATCCTGGCTTTTGAGGGGAATACCATTCTGGGAAAAGTCTTAAGTTACCATTACCGTTACGACATAAAGCCCTATGTCTCACCTCCCATTCGCTGTTCCCAATGTCTCCATTTTGATCATGTGTCTTCGCAGTCTACATCTACTACAACATCTGCATGGATACTCTGCAAATCACATTTAAGTGCCTGGCAGAGGGTTCATCGAACCACCTTCCCAATTCTCTATTATTCCAGTCTCGTACAGCGCGCATAAAGTACGAACACCTATGTCTTTCCATATGAGCTCTGATTTCCCTTATTTTATCATGGTTATTGTTATCACTTTGTAGGTCAGTGTCAACAAAATATTTTTACATTTCGAGGAGAAAGTTGGTGATTGGAATTTTGTGAGAAGATTCTGTCACAGTGAAAAATGCAAAACGTGCTGCCCTTCTTTGAACTTTTTTGATGTACTCTTTCAGTCCTATCTGGTAAGGATCCCTCACCAAGCAGTAGTATTCGAAAGGACGACGGACAAGCGTAGTGTAGGCAGACTCTTTAGTAGGTCTGTTACATTTTCTAAATGTCCTGCCAATAAAAAGCAGTCTTTTGTTAGCCTTCCTCACAACATTTTCTATATGTCCCTTCCAATTTACGTTGTTCATAATTTCAATCCCTAGGTATTTAGTTGTATTTATGGCCTTTATATTTGACGGATAACTGAAGTTTAACAGATTTCTTTTAGCACTTACATGGATGACCTCACACTTTTCATCATGTAGGGTCAACTGCCAATGTTCGCTTGATTCAGATATCTTTTCTAAATCGTTTTGCAATTTGTTTTGAGCTTCTGGTGACTTTATTAGTTGATAAACAACAGTGTCATCTGCAAACAACCTAAGACGGCTGCTCAGATTGTCTCCCAAATCATTTATATAGATAAAGAATAGCAAAGGGCCTATAACACTACCTTGGGGAATGCTAGAAATAACTTCTGTTTTACTCGATGACTTTCTGTCAATTACTGCAAACTGTGACCTCTCTGACAGGAAGACACAAGTCCAGTCACATAACTGAGATGATATTCCATAAGTTTGCAATTTCACTATAAGCTGTTTGTGTGGTACAGCATCAAAAGCCTTCTGGAAATCCAGAAATACGGAAGGTGAGGCAAATCCTATTTGTAGCGACTGCAGCCGACCTCTCCATGTGGGAAGTCCATGCACCCCACCACCAAAGTGCATGAACTGTTCCATCCTTCATTCTCCTCACTCCCTGGATTGCCTGATCTATAAAGAGGAAAGGATATTCAGGAATTCAAAACTCTAGACTGTGTATCCTACTCTGAGGCCTGTTACTTTAACATCTACCTTTGCTTATGTTGTTTTTGTATGTCCGTCCTTTTGGCTGGAGGTCTTGGTGCAAGGGCCGTTTACTATTGTAAGAAAATGAAATGCCTACAGACATCCGAATCTTATTTATTGTGTAGCTGCCAGTTTCAGCACTTCATTGCGACATCTTCAGGCCTTAGTTGATGCTAAAGGGGCTATCATGAACCACACATACACTGCACCGGTGGCCAACATAACTGGTTGATGCAGACTATCTGTAACTGTGATGTCAGCACACCAACCATCATCTGATGCAACGTTTATATGGTTCGTACCTTCACAATAAACAAGATCATAAGAATGGGCATAGGCATTTATTTTCTTACAATATGCCTATATTGTGCCCTTTCCCTGTCATCCGTTCATCAGGGCCACCTTCCATTTTCTCCTCCCAGGTTGTTCCCATTCCCTCCTCTCATGGAACCACTTCTTCTCCTCGACCGGAGAAGAAACCGTCTCTCCCATTGTCTCCAGGACAAGAAGCCTGTCACTTTAGGTCGGATGCTGAACCCATGCTCTGTGGGCCTCAAGGCTGCTCGTTCTCTCCCTGATCAAACATCCTTTTGGCCTCCAAAGAAAGACAAGATGCGTGATCCCTGGGACGAGGCTGCTGCCCCCCTCTCCCCCCCTCTCCCCCCCCCCCCCCCCTCTGACTTCCCAGAGGGTGTCATCCCCTTCCCCTCTATCAGGTCCAATTTTACACTCATGGTTGTCACTCCGTCCTTACCGGTGATGGACACTAACTCAGCTAATGGCTAATTCTGGCTCATTTGAGATCTGTCTGGCTTCTTGTACTACTCTCCTCCAATGGAACTGTAGTGGTTAGTATTGTCACCTTCCAGAATTCCAGTCTTTTCCTTTATCTCTGCTTTGTAGCTTGTGTTCTATTGCAGGAATCTAGTATTGTGGGAATACTCAGTCGCTGACTTTTTGAAGTTTCCAAGCCTTCTGCCAGTACTGCGTCAGCCCTCAGTGAGCCTCCTGTGTTGTCTGTACATTGGTCTGGGTGGACATTGTTAGTTCCTGGGTTCCTCTTCATACTCCACAGAATGTGGTGGCAGTTCAGATCCATTTAGACTCTGCAGTAATGATATGCAATCTTCATCATCCTACCCCCCCCCCCCCTCCCCCGACACTCCTCGTATGCTTCCTGATCTTATTGCCCACCTTCAACAGCTGCCCCACCCCCCTACCCCTTGACCTTCTCTCCGGGGATCTTAATGCTCATAACTCTGTGTGGTGGTATTGCAATCACTGACTGGGGCAGCATTATTGAAGAGCTGCTCACAGGGCTTGATCTCTGCCTCCTCAACACTGCAGCCCCACACACTTCTCAGCCATTGATTGTTTTATCTGTAACCCCAGATTCCTCCCCTCTGTTCAATGAGGAATTCATGCTGATTTGTACGAAAGATATCATTTTCCGATTGTCATATCTTTTTTTCAGTATCACTCACCTGGACACCCTCCCTGGTGGGCCTTTACTGATGCGGATTGGGATGCCATTTCTTCGGCTGCTATCCCACTTGCTCCACCACACGGTGGCACTGATGAGTCCATACAGAGTTTGCCCAACACCATTCTTTCGCCAACTGCTTCGGCGAATCCTTCTTTCTCTGGTACTCCCCAACGGAAAACTGTCCCTTGATGGACCCCCAAAATTGCTTTGGCTATTAAAGACCACAGTCGTGCCCTCCAAGTGGCATCCATCTCTTGACCATGATTTAGCCTTTAAACATCTTCATTCCTGGGCCCATTACCTTATCAAACGCCAGAAACATTTATTGACAGCAATATGTCGCTACCATAGGGCCGCATACTTCCTTTTCACATATATGGACAAAGATCAAGTGGATTTTTGGCTGACATCCTCTCATAGGTGTAGCGGGAATTTCCCTAACTGGTGTTATTCTCACCAGTTTGGACTCATTATCACTGGGCATTTTGCTCAGGTCCCGCTGTCTGCCCACGTTCCATCTTCTCAAACAGCAGTAGTTTTATACATTATTACGCGGTACCATACCCAGAAAACTTTTATGTCGACTGAAATGACCTCCTTGCCACACCACATATTCCATTCTGCTGCCATATATCCCCACCACATTTCATAGCATTGCTCCCATCGCCCCTACCATGTTTCGTACTTATGCTGGTATCACCCACACCACATTCCATAGCTCTTCTTGTATCACCCACCACCTCACTTTGCAACATCCTCCCATTGCCCCGATCTAGTTTCGCTACTCTCTTCTCGTCGTTCTTTGCTTCATTCGGCAGCTGTTTTATCATTGCTACTCCCCCAACTCTTTCTGCAGCTCTCCTACATCGCCCCTACTCCACCCTGTTTTACATCTCTCCTCTCATCTCTTTATCCCCCTCCCCACCCCCACCTCATTTCACAGCTATCTGTCCATGGACACGTGTGTCACCACCATCCTGTACCCCGCACCATCTACTTCAACTACACTGCTACTCCCCACCACCCATCGTACCATGCTGCTTCCCCCCACCACCCATCGTACCACGCTGCTTCCCCCCACCACCCATCGTACCACGCTGCTTCCCCCCCCCCCCCACCCATCGTACCACGCTGCTTCCCCCCCCCCACCCATCGTACCACGCTGCTTCCCCCCCCCACCCATCGTACCACGCTGCTTCCCCCCACCACCCATCGTACCACGCTGCTTCCCCCCCCACCCATCGTACCACGCTGCTTCCCCCCACCACCCATCGTACCACGCTGCTTCCCCCCACCACCCATCGTACCACGCTGCTTCCCCCCACCACCCATCGTACCACGCTGCTTCCCCCCACCACCCATCGTACCACGCTGCTTCCCCCCACCACCCATCGTACCACGCTGCTTCCCCCCACCCTCCACCCATCGTACCACGCTGCTTCCCCCCACCCTCCACCCATCGTACCACGCTGCTTCCCCCCACCCTCCACCCATCGAGCCACGCTGCTGCCCCCCCCCCTCCACCCATCGAGCCACGTTGCTGACCCCCCCTCCACCCATCGAGCCACGTTGCTGCCCCCTCCCTCCACCCATCGAACCGCGTTGGTCCCCCCCCTCCCCACCATACATCGAGCCATCTGCTGCCCCCCTCCCCCACCACAGGCATCGAGCGATCTGCTGCCCCCCACCGTCCACCAGCCGTCGAGCCATCTGCTGCCCACCCCCACCTGCCATCGAGCCATCTGCTGCCTCCCCCCCCCCCCCCCCCCCACCAGCCATCGAGCCATCTTCTGCCTCCCCCCCCCCCACCAGCCATCGAGCCATCTTCTGCGCCCCCCACCCCCCGCACCACCCATCGAGCCATCTGCTGCCCCCCCCCTCCACCCTCCGCACCACCCACTGAGCCACATTGCTGCCCCCCCCCCCCCCTATCGAGGCACCGCCCCCCTCGCCTTGAGCAGTGATGCCTCATCACATTCCTAGGGCAACACAAATGCCCTCTCCCTCATGTGTCCCTTGAGCAACACGAGCACTGCATCCATTTTTGCACCTCTTGAATAACACGAGCAACTCTCTGAGACCATCTACTCAATTCTTTCCTTCCTCCTCGCCATACTCAACTGTTCTAATTCATGCTGATATTCTTATGTAGTCCCCTCCTCTTCCCTACACTGTTCTCTCTCCTGGCAAGCTACTATGCTTTCAGCATTAACCCTTATAACTGCATTTTCATTTGAGCTTTTCTGTGTACGACCAGCACAAATACTTGCCCTTCACGCCTTGTTGCTAAACATTCTATCTCCTCTCTCAACCCCCTCCCCCTCCTCCTGCTACCCAACCGCCCCATGCTTAAGTTCTCCCACTACATCACCCAACAGTTCTAGCCCCCTATTGCCCAGTTCCAAACTTTTAACCATTTAAGTTTTAAAAAAAATTATGTAATGGTGGGTTTTAATTAGTTCCATTTTAAATGCTACACTATAGCGGTCAGTTGATATAGCACATAGTTTAAGTTGAAATTTCTATAGTTATGGAAATTAAATAATCTTTCCTTCTTAGTTAATAATTTTAGGCTGTGGCTCATTGTGCATTTTTTCAGTGTACAGACTTTTATATTGAATTCTGCTTGTGTAGACTCCAGCTCTATAAGTTGCGGTACTTACACATCATCATGTTTAGTATTTTTATCATAACTAATAAAATATTTTATTGAAGGAAAAAAAATCCTATTCTAGAGGTGAAGGTGTTGAGAATATTTTATAGAAACATGAACGAAGAACAGTTTTTATTCACTTAATTCCATTTTTTCAGTAACTTGCCGATAAATCCATTCATTCATTTATTCTTTTTCTTTTTTCTTTTCTTTTTCTGTGCAGACAAGTATGGACAATCTGTTGGTATGGAAACAAGTGGAAGCACCGACTTTGACTCAGGTATGTATGTTTCACTTATTGTGAAATGTGACAGGACAATTAGCCTGGAGATAATTGCAAAGAAAATTAACACTGATGAACAGTTGAGTTACATGTCTTCCTAATAGTGTGTAACATCTGATTTCAGAAATATGTTTGTGTGTCCTGATGTAGTAGACATAGTGTAGGTTCCTTTGCACATGTGTAAACAACTCTGATGACAGAAATATTATTCTTGGTGTGATGTAATCATATCTTGTATTTGGGCTATCCTGTCATGTACCGTGACTTTGTTTCTCGAGTCTGAAAATATCCTGTGACGGCAGTCTTACACTATTGCTAATCTTTGTGCCCTACAATGTCCCATTATGAATATACTTAATCGTAAAATGGCTCCAATGCTAGTGTTCAGCATTCTGTGAATATGGACCTTCTAAGGTGTGGTTTGTCTACTTTTATAACTTCTGTAGGGAACAGTGATCCTTGTTACCTACACTGATGAAGTTAAACCATGGTGGTGGCAATTTTACCCATATCAAGTTTGGTACTGTTTGTGGGATTAGTTGTGAAAACACTGCCCTTCTGGTGAGGGTGAGCATCTCGAGTGTCTGGTCTTTCTGGCTATGATGATTTAGCCACAATCAGATGTTTTGAGAGCTCATGTCTTATCCATTTTATTTGTGATTGTCGCTCAGATCCCCAAAACCTGGCAAGATTGGGGTCACATAAATTGTGTGTTCCTGTTATACTAGTTGCTGTGACAAGAAAACTGTCACTTCAAAATGGCAGCTATCTCCAGTGTAATTGCTCACTAATGTGTATTTAAACGAATTTCAGTCTTTAATATTTAATGCACCAGTATTTGTTCTAAATTAAGTTTTCATAAAGAAGGGATACAAGCTAAATGATTATTTCTTTCCGCCATCCAGAGGTTCCTCTGAAATGCAAGAAAATAATGAATCTGTGATTCAGAGACTATATTTTTCATTATATTTAGTGTATCGATTACTTGCTTGGTGATAATTTTTTTTTCTTTTTCTCTTCTTTTTTTTTTGCAACCAGATAAATCAGTCTGAAAATATTCAGTACAGCATTTGATACATAGTTTTCTACTCACAAATTTTTGACCATATTCTGGAATAATCACATTGAGCAGTTGGGGTTATGATCTGTGCCATCAAGTTGACAACAATAACATGGGATTCTGAGGACATGACACATAGAGGACAAGAAAGTAAGACTATACAGTCACATGTGGCTTTGAACAGTTTACTCCTAGGTGTATCCCCCATATCGGACATTATGATCAGTTATAAGTTTATACCATTCTGGTTTTAAGTTCAGGTGATAATTGTACACATCAATTTTTAAAAGATTTGAGCTTTGATTCTTACTTAAGTTGTATGATAACATATGTGGGTAGCACATTTTTCCAGTTTGGTTCATTGAAGGTTTGGTATACTACACAGGAAGAAATGGTCATATACATAAATATTGTTAAACACATTATTACTGTAGCTCTTTTCTTAAGGTAATCCATTTTTGTTTATTAACTGGCTCATTTTATCAAGCCAAATACCGGTACACCACCTTTTATTTTGTAGTATTGGCCTTATTTTATAATTTGCAGTGATGAGTGTAGCAGATTTACCAGATTTTTGCCATTTGTAAAGTAAACTTTTCTTGAAAAGGAAACTTATTCTCCATGGAAGATCTGAAAACAAGTTGATGTAGTATAAACAATGACTCTTTAAAGAGTTAGTTTTTTTAATATTCAATTGTTGTAACATCTTTAAATTTTGTTGTCCTGTTGTACAGGAAGTAAATGAGTTTTCATACTTAGTGCTGTGCTAATGAAAATATGAATAACTGAAAGCAAACCTTGCTACTGATGATGCCTTTCAAAAGATACAGGTGAAATGCATATACCACGAGAAAATTTTCAACATAATTCATTTGTTGCCTTTGGGGTGCTGGCAAAAGAGGTGTAGGTCAGTAGTCTTTAGAAGTTGGAGTGTTTCTCTTTTTCACAGATTTATGGAAAGAGAGCTCTTATTTTTATACTGGATAATAATATGAGTACTAGGTAACTAGTACAATGTTACCTTTTCCTGAGTATGTTCACACAATCTGTTTTACGTATTCCATTAATTTTTTAAATTATTATTGTATCCTATTTTGAAGAAAGAGACAACTATAAAGAAAGGAACAATTAACATATATTAACATATATGGGTTACAGGGTATTTTAAGATTTGTGTGGTTTCCAATGGTGTTTCCACTTATTGGGGTGTTGTGCATTGGAACTTAGTATCCTTATTCTTATAATTAATAACTGCTATTATGAGCACGTCCAAGGTTTCCAGTAAGCTTATTTTGTCTTTATTCACTCACAGCTTGCATTTAAGCCTCTCCAGGCCTGCTCATTGTCACATTTTATGAAGTATTTTCTGCCACACACTATGGCTTGCAGACTGCTTACTTGGACTGGTCAGAACTATTACAGGCTCAAGTGAAATATAACATATTACATATTACAGAAGTATGCTTTTAGTTCACTGTTAAAGGTGATATGGTACAAGGTACTTGTAAGATACAGCTTAATAAACTTGACTACTTTACATAAGGGCCTTGCACTTCTTGTATATATACGAGGGAACTTTAAGATGTAAGTTACACATTATTATAGCAGGGCAAGTAACTTTTATTGAATGGCCAGTGCTGCACTACACTTCATAGTGATACAGATACATGACACTATTTTTCCAGACAGTCAACAGGTCTTGATGTGCAATGGTTGGAATGTTCTACCAGTTGTTCAGTTCCTCAGCAATAGAAATCCACTTTTTGGTCACAGAGCCATTTGAAAACTGCTGTGATAACAACCTTGTCATCAAAAAGATGTGAACTTCCAGGTAGTATCACCCACATCTTTGTGACCTTGGTCAAATTGTTGGCACTATTTCACTGGCTGGACGACATCGCATTTGATCCGTACACTGCCAGAATTTTGAGGTGAATCTGTGTGCAATTTAGAAGTTTTGACAACAAGAATTGGAGTGTCCCATTTACTTCGGCTTTTGAATACATATACAGTTTTCCTGCCATTTCACTCCCATACTGTGATGCACCTTTTACTCGCACCACGGCAGAACTATGTCTCCAGGAAACATGGACATGTATTCTTTGGCAATGTGTCACACTTGTTGCACACTAAGTGGGACAACATCTGTGACTTGCTTTCTGAAATCCACACATAATATTAGAGCATGAGAGGATAGATTTTGATGCATTGGAATAGCTCAGAAACAAGTAAAGGAACCATCATTAATAGCCATTAATATAAGTTATTTGATCACCATGGCAGTTGACTGCTGTCTCACCTTTTGGCATGGATTTGATGAGACTATTAATACATTCATAAAACAGCAGTCTACATAGGAAAAAATGGCTATGACATCAACTTGTGTTTCTTGTACTTGTACCACTGACCTATCAGAGAACTGTTTCCATTGATGGGCAGCCTGGACATCTGCTAACACTTATTTTTGTCCATACCATCAGTCAGTCACTTGAGTAAATGAGTGTTTTGCATACACACAGATTTGAAATGCAAATTCTTTCTGAAACTTATACTTAGTGACATAGCCACAATTCATTTCTTGAGAGATTATTTTCCTTTCAAAAGTAAAAATTTCTATTGTCAGGCCCAGTATTAAATCATAATTCATAACATGACAAAAAGGGTCCATTTACTGTGCTTCATCTACAATTTACTCTTGTTCATTGTCTTCAGGACCTGTGGTATTGGGCTATATTGTGCCATATATTTCTGTGCATTATGGACAAGAGGCTATGATCACCTCTGGCTGTATTTGTTGTGGGTGATCTCCCTTGGTCTTCTTTTGAGACCTCACATTGTTTCAAAACTAGAGTCATCAAATTACACTTTGTGTTCCCCTGTGACCAACGACTTATATTAAGAAATTGCACCACATTTCCTCATGTTGAAGTAAATGGAAGCAACCTATACCATTAATTCCCGAGGCTCCAGTATATGAGCAATGCAGCCCTTTTTCAATTACTTTTGTAGCTGACAAATAAAATTGCAACCACTCACCTATAATTTATTGATGTGTGCATACACAACAAAGAGGTTAACTGGCTTTTGGGCTATTGCTCTTACTCTGGCTCAAGTACTCACTCTCTCAGTACAACTTTACAGATATAAAAATGCAGCTACCCTTGTTTAACTAATACCTAACCTGAGAATGGGATTTTGCTGTGGTTGAAAGTTGGAGACAGAAGGTAACTTCTGTTTACTGGAAAATATCTTATCACTAAAGTGTACTTACCTAACTGATGTATCTAGGTGAATAAAATAACACTGTTTCCTCTTTTGTGTTAATGTTGATTAGTTGTACACCAGACTGTTACAGATGTAGCTTTTTCCCTTGGCTTTATCAGGCTATCTTGCCTGCTGTTGGATTATTTCACCTGTGTATAAGTAGCTATGTTTTTCCCACTTGGTGTTTTAGTGGAAATACTGTACAACCTCTTGTAATGCATTTTTTGATCATTTGTTAATTATTTCTACAAAATTTCTCAAATAAGTAATGCAGCTAGCTTGTAAGAATGTATCACAATTGTCAGTGTCTTCTTTAGACTTCACTTTTCAAACAGGACATTTTCTGTTGAAAGTTGTAAATGACATCCTCAAAGCCAAACGCTGTTTTATGGAAAAAAGAAAAAAATTAGCTCGTCAATAACCTGCTGTTGACTAAGGATATAAGTTCTATGTTCGTTGTTACAGTCCAGTTGCTTTCATAGGTCCATAGTCAAGTTACAGTTCACCTGTGGTGGTGTTGATATATATCAATTACATACAAGAGTAGTTAAGAGTCCTATTTGTGATTTCAAAATTATCATGGATGAAATGGAAATTCCATGACTGTTGGGTTTTGGATATGTGTAAATTGAGTTCTTGTGCTCTTAATGAAGTATCTTTCCATGTTAATGTTCTTATAATGAATCCTGCTTCTTTTCTGTATTTATGCCCATAATTTGGTAATGAAAATCTGGAAAGAACTATTTATTGAGTTCTGATTACCCGATGACATCAAGGGTACCATTGAATGTTGTTTGTTCACATTCAGTGAGATAGCAGTCTTCAGTTCTTGTACTGCAGGACTTAAAATTAGGTTTTTAACTGAAGTAAACAATGGTGTCCTTCGAAGATAACATCTGTCATTTAATATTGAGAAGGGTGAATTAGTATTAAATTATTGTGTGTGTGTCATGATGTTAACTTATTTTATATATGAACTGAGCAACAGAAACATGTTTGTGATACAATTTAGTAGCTAGTCTGTATATTAATTGTAATTGCAAAATGAGTGTTGATGGTATTCCATGTTTTGGTTATTGATGTACAATAATTATTTATTGGATTGGACCAAAAGAGCATTAACTTATTTCTAATAGCCCCTATTTAATTAGCATGTAGCCAGAGAAACAGATTTTGAGATGGTTACAAGTTGAGGGCATATGTTAACTTTTGTTTACTGAAGAATACATTACTGTTGCAATTGTACATCAGTGCTCAATGCTGTACATTCGAAACAGTCAGCGGTGTTTAGTAGAGATGAAGAAATTTATGTGGCTTAACTTTGTTTTCATTATCTTTCTTTAAATTTAATGGTAGACGTTTGTATGTTAAAGTACAAGGCAACAAATAGCCTTAGCTGAATTCCTGAGTCTGGAAGACTTTAAAAGACTGAAAATAGTGAATACTGAGCGAGTGTCAAATTAATATTACTTATGGCACACACATTTTAAATCTGGGAATTCAGATGTTTGTTGCATTTTGTGCAGGTGTATCCTAAAATATGTCCCATCAGTTCAAAAACTTTCAAGACTGGAGTAACAAAAAAGAAAAGTTATGGTGGTGGTTTTAATGCTTCAGATGCTGTACATGAATGTTTGTCCAACCATGTGAAACTATTGGAAAAGTTCCTCTTTGGGAGCTTGTTCAACTCGTGCGTCACATTGTCTGGAATGTCAGTTTTGTCATCAAAACATTTATCCTTTATGTGAATTTCTGCATTACGTCCTATAGTAGTCGTAGATTCATATTGGTAACATCAAATCTCATCGCCCACGATGATTTTTTTCTAGAAAAGAAATGTCTGTTTTGCATATCAGTCAAATCATGGCAGGGGTCCACATTTTATTGTTTTTGTTTGGGACTTGAGGTATGCAGTACAAACATTATTCACACTTTTCTCTTCAAAACATTCTGGACAATGTCTTGACCCCTTGATTTAATGATTTTTACAGTTTTGTAACACAACAGCATTGGCACATTACATCTGAATGTCCACTACTTAACACTGGTTGCTCACAACTGACTTGCTGTATTTACATCATTTATACACAAGGAATAAAACAAATCGTGTAACTTTTTAAACACTTGGTGTATATTACATTCTTGAACTAAGTATAGTGCCTCTTTTATTTTTATTTTTTTAATAATGAAATACATCTACGCCATCTCTCAACATGAAACTGTTGACTCATTTGACTTCACACAGATTATTTATGTTAACAATCTTCTCACTGATTATCCTTACCTACACTGACTAGGTTTACATGTGGGTGTATATTACCGGATGTGTGATTCAAACCACTAATATTCCTACCATAGTGTAAATGGGAATGAAGCCTTCCATGTAATTAGAACTAGGTCTATAAATTTTATTTACTTATCCACTTATTTGCATCCCATTATTTGTTACTAGTAATCTATAGCTCTTCCACATGAAGTCTAAACCGAAAATTTTCTGTTTCTATATGAGCCATGTCACATTACATGTACCATTCAAATATATTTGGGTAACTCCAAATTAAATTTTCACACCTAATTAAATATAAGAACTAGAGAGTGGGTGCTAGATATAGACATTTTCATGTGATTGAAATAAACACTTGGAGTAAATACTGAATCTAAAGATTCAACAACCAATTTTTTATTCTGAAAGATGCCTTTAATCCACTGTGACTTCTTCTGTACTGTTTTGTCATCTTACTATTTCTCATCACAAAAGAAATCATTGATTTCAAAAACTGGGTGGATAGTTCAATTTTGGAAGTTTTTGTTGTGTATTTACACTGATTCACGTTAGTGATTGTGGTCAGTTTTAAAACATTTGGAGGAATGTTTTAGATATATTGCATATAGATCACACGATTGGAAATGAGCAGCTATCTTGATACATGTGTTAAGTTGTTATGATTATTATTGATGGTCCCTTGACAGTAATCTTAAAAAAAAAAAATGGATTTTTTTTTGTTGAGGTTGTACACTTTTCCTTAATTCTTACAATCTATTCTTACAGTGTTGCCATGCTGACATTGTTTGAATTCTACATGCATGATTTAAGGACAATGATAGTGATGTTAAACATTTCTCATGACCCTCAGATTCCCCAGACATCAATTCCAATGACCACACATGATGTATAATATACCGAAAGTACAACATAAAAACTTGCTGCAAACCTCACTGGTTTCATTGAAGAAGGCACTGGTGCAGAAATACTCATGTTCCACTGTGGACATAATGCCACCTCATTTTATTCATCTCAGCTTCTGTGTGAGCTGTTACACATACTACAGAGTTTCCTCCAAGGTACAAGGTAAGCACTCGGTACAATTTTGGCAGGGCAATATTGTATTGCATCCCATTTATATTATCTGCAGAAATCATTACTGTCATCTTCCCATTTTCTTCCATTGACCATATTTTATGATAAGACTTGAGCTCCATAAAAATATGTAATAAACTTGAGTCTAGTAATAAAATAGTGTATTGGCAGGCTAGTATGCACATTTTTGAATTGCCAACAGTCCTCATTTGTTAAATCAGGAGCCCAGTTGATGCACAGAATTTCCAACCAAACATATGTGAATATTCACTCATTTTGGAGATTGAATGTTCAGACCCATTACCTGTCTTAGAGTTTTTACTGAATAATCTATTTACAGAAGTAGTAATATGTTATGGAATTAACAGTACAATACTGATTTTTATCTTTTGCTGGAAAAAAGAAGAAACTTTTCCAAAAATTGAGGGAAGTTAAAATTTAAGTAAGAGATGTATGTATGAGTGTGCCCAAAGAATGGAAATGAGGCATCTATTTTGACTTCTGTTTGACAGATCTTTCATTGAAAGTTTTGTCAGCAGCATATAATTGAAGTTTCCTCTTTAACTCAACAGTACCACCCATATCTTTTTACTCATTGCTGTTTTTCCACACTCATGCGCACTTCTCTCATTTGAATTTTAACTTTCCTCACTTTTGTAAAAATTTCTTCTATTCTCTTTCAAAATGTAAAATTAGTATTTTATTGCTTAGTCCAAAGTACATTAGTACTCTAAAACAAAGTTTTCAGTAAAAATGGGAAAGCGAAAAAACTCTGACCATTTAATGTCCAAAATGTCCGTTGTTCATCTACAGAAAATATGTAAAAAATTTCTTTTGCTTCAGGTGAATTTGTTTCTTGTAGTCACCTGAAGATTTTGCACATCTTCAGAATTACATTTGGTATTGTTGTTACAGAAAATCTTATTTCTTATCCATCTCACAGGCAAGCAGTCATCTTTTTACTAGCCACAATTAATAATGTTCTTAATTTGGCAGTGCTTTCCCTGTTTGCTTGGTGTTACTTTGAACCTGTTCTCATGTAATATATCCTTCTTCATTTATATTCCTCTTCTTCATGGTCTGTAATAAAAACTTTAGAGATATTATGTTCAGTAACCATTACCATCTTCATAAAGTTTGTTTATCTGTTTGGAGTTGAGTTTTTGTTGGAGTCCTTACAGTCTTACCAGTCAGCAGAATTTTCATTTGTTAGCTGGTTTGTAGTTTTCATCCCTTCCTCGTCACACAGACCAATTCGGGTCTTTTTTATTCCTCAGTTGCTACATTTTTTGTAGTTTTTTTGTGTGTTACTGTAACTGGCTAACTATTATTATTTTTGTGCTTCCTACTTTTGTCTTTGGCTTAGATTTGTTTACATGACTCGTAAAACTAGGTAACTTTGTAATATGTATTGCAGTTCTACCACTTTGTACCTTCTTGTTTACTGTATATGAAACTCAAATGACAATTTGTAAAATAATACAGTTTCCTAAAGTAATTGGAGAAAGGGGGGGGGGGAGAGAGGAGGGGGGAGAGAGAGACACAATGAGAACATAAGAGAAATTAAAGCACATGTAGAAGTTTACTGTCAGTCACTCTTCCCATCAACCATTATGGATACAGAAGGGAAAGGGAGAAAAATCTAGCGATTCTGGAAGTTCTCTCTGTCACTTACTATAAGATGGCATGCATAGTATAGACTTAGATGCAGGTTCAGAACTAACTCTACTGAAAGAATGACCTTATTAGTGAAAGGACGAATGTCAGTGTGACGGAATTAGAAAATTCGTACTTTGCCTTTGACTCTGATTTCTCAAGTTTACTGCAATGATACGAGCCCATAAGAAAATTTCACGGTGTGCTCAGTATATCCACCAGAAAACAATCTCCCGCCAGGGGACTCTCAACTCTTTTGTAAGTATGTGCATGGCGAGAATGGGACCCCGAGCCATTGCAGTTCTTCTTCCTTTTATGTGCTGCAGTCCTACTCTCTTCTGTATCTTTTCTCAGACTTGGACTGTAGGACAGATGCCTGTTGATTACATAGCTTGTTCGTAGGACATTGATTATTGCTTTAAACACTTATTTCGGTCAACTGATGTTTGGTCCCCACATTTGGGTTTGACATCGACTTTTTCAAATTTTTTTTACAGAAGTGCGGGCCGTGCGGGGAAGATTGCCCAACACCCGGCATGGTAGCCAGTCCATGTGAGGGGTCGTCAGGTACCCGCACGGTGGTAACCCCCTGACTACACAGGGAATGCACTATTGATGCCCGAGCTGTTAACTCTCCGCACTTGCTGAGGAGTAGGAGCCTGTCTGTTTGGGGCACCGAGACTCCGGACAGTTGCCATCAAGTCAGGTGGGCATTGCTCTGACTGGGTTGCACCCAAGGGGAGAGCCCTCGGCCAGAGTAGGTTGCATCGTTGCAGATATCTCACACAGTGAAAAGACCAGAGTTTATCAGCTGGTAGCTGTATGGCTCCAGCAGCCAATCCATACAGATACGAATTCTTCAGTACATATCATTGTGTCTCCAAGAACTTCCCCTCCTTAGCCACAACCATGGGAAGACAAGCAAAAGCAAGCAGAGTGCAGTAACTTACCCCTCTTAGTTCCTGGACTAATAGAAGGGTTCTTCGTAACTGCTAACGTGATATTATTGGTAGATACCATAAAAAATGTATTAGGGGAGATCTCTTCTGACATTAATCTATGAAATGGTTCTGTCGTGTTCCTCTCTTGCAAGAAACTTGGTGACAGGCATATGAACATAACATCACATAAGAGCCTGAAAATAGTACGAGGCTTAATTTTTTACTAGTAGAGGGTGGCTATAATTAAAGTTTCACTACTCAAGCCAGTTTAACGTAAAACTATCTACTGTATGGGTATCCAAATTTATAGGAATAATGTTCAGATTGTGCACTACAGAATTTTCGTTCTTAGTAGTGTTAGTGTCTTTACTTACGTTTAGGTGCCAGTACTGGTATGGTGACACAAAGTTGAAACACAAGCACCAGTGTGCATTACATGTGCAGACAGTCAATATGGTCTGGACAAGGCAAGCAGGGCTTCAGTTGTGAAGCAGTTTTATCTAAACAATAATAATAGTGCTGCTCTTCACGAGTCTCAACGCATTACAGGAATACAGAGATATCCTCTTCCCACACTGGGATTGCAGAACACAATTCAGAAGTTTGAATTAACTGGTGATTTTGGAACTGCTCCTGGTAGAGGCTATCAGCCAATTATGCCACAAATTGCTGAATGAGATACAATTACCAGGGCTGTGGGTGCTGGATGCGATGTACGATCTTCAATCGGTACACGAGCTGTGTCATGACAGCTGAACATTCCTTGGTCCATCGTTCGAAAAGTTCTGTGAACAGTTGTGAAATGGTACCTCTAATGTCATTCCAAGCCATCTTGAATACAGGGGGCCATCACATTGAGCAATATTTTTAACCTGAAAGGTAAATGTGGCATGCAAGTAACAAATGTTACCTTCTCATGCAGAAATAAAATGTGTTACTTCCAATAATTTATTTGTTATTTTTTTTCTGCATGTCCTTACAAATGTTTCCACAAAGTTTCATTATCCTGTGATCACTTGTTTTCATGGAAGCTCTCTCAGGTAGTTAAAGTTTAAAACACTGCAAATGGATGAGGAATTACTCAAAAACTTGGAGAGGGGTCCACTTCACATTTAATGGATGTTGAGGCCTCCTAGACAACGAGGTCAACACTGGAGCATTCATTGCCTTTGAAAGGGATTAGAATTTCTAAGAATGTTAAATTCATTGTTTTCCGTTGTGATGTGAAGCCATACTTCTGATCCTACTAACACTTCGGGCATATGTCTTCCTGTTGTGTGTACAACCCAATGTCTGGAAGTTGTATTTGTCGGCTTCATGAAAACTCACCATTTGAGCAACAACCATTCTGTGTCAATTGCAGAGATGAACATTCTCCCCAATCCCCAAAGAGTGCTACATTATCTAAGGGACTTAAAGGTCTCCGATCGCCTCTCTTACTTTGAAGCCTGGAAAATATAGATTTCTTATATCCAGTCCCAATGATATTGGATTTTGTCAGTATTATGGGCTAGTCTTGTCAGTACTTGGAGCACTTACTCCCTCCAATTGCTCAACATTCACCTCTACTAGTTGTATGTGTAAATTAGCTCACTGGGGTAAATAGGCCTTTCTCCTGTAGTTCCTGTAGCACCATCTTTGGGGACCATGACTAACCACACATATCCAGAGAAGCAGCATCCCTCTCCATTGTCTGCTAGTGACAGAGCTCCCTTTAGGGTAACCCTTCATTCTGAAACCAGCAGACAAACAACCCGGCACCAGCCAGTGGTTGATGGAACCACAGACTACGGGTCACAGGTCTTCCCAATCCCCTTCGGTTTCTACCCCCACACTGGATAAGCAATCACCAAAGTCCTAGTCCTGTAAAGTAGTTAAGGAAAAAAAAAAAAAGAAATTTTGGGACAAGGCTCTTCAGGTGATCTCAGAGGCACGTGATCCCCCTACATAACTTCAAACTCGTCGATGTTGTTCTACACACACAAGTGACATAGTAATTGTGGGATGTGACCACTGTCCTCTTGTTGCCACCCATGAAACAGTTTCAGTAATGATCATTCTCCAACCTTTTGAGGTTACCATGCCTTCTGTTGGAACAGTTTTGGCCTCTAGAGAGCATCTGGAAGGGTCTGTATGGTGGTTCGAACATATGTTGTTGGTGACTGAATTGCCTTCCATATCACATTATAAGCAATTGCAGTATGAGTGTGAACGACACCACTGGTCACCATTTGCGATGCCTTTTGTATGTCCATTCTTTTGGCAAGAGGTCTCTGGGAAGACGGCTGTTTACTATTGTGACAAAATAAAGCACCTACAGCCTCCTTATTATTTTATTTAATTTTGTTGCTACCAGTTTCAAGTTGGCAGTTGATGGCTGGAGTGCTGACACATTATCTGCATATCTAGTAATGCTGGCAACTGGTGTGTTATGTATGGGGCTCATATCAACATGTACCACATCATAAACAGCCTGAAGATGACGCACTGAAGTGTTGAAACTGGTAGCAACAAAATAAAATCATAAGGACGGCTGTAGGTGTTTTATTTTGTCATGATTTGCGATGCCTGTTTGCCCCCAGTTAGAACACTTGCATACTGTGAGATGGCCAACAACTCTTCTCCCCCTTTCTCCAACTTGGGGATTTGAATATACACAATCCATGCGGAGGTAGAGGTCTTTTGATTGACCAACTTTTTTTTTATCCTGATCTTTCCGTTCTCAGCGATGATACCCCTACCCACTCCAATGCCGCCCGTGACACCTTTTCAGCTATCGATCTTACAATCTTTTTTCCCTAATCTTGTGGCTTCACTAAAATTTTCACTAAGTGGCAATCTTTGTGACCATAATCTCTTTCTGGTGATCCTGTCATTTACTTGTCACCACCAGATGGATCAGTTTCCATCTTGGGCTCTCCAAAGGGTCATCTGGCAGTAGTAAATGTGTACTGTCGCCATTATCCCCTCTCCATCAGTCCCTGTAGACGAGGTTTTCGGAGATGAATATGTTGAGATCACTCATGTCACTGGAACTACTATCCTTCTTTATTTGGACACCCTCTGCCACTTGTACTATAGTGGGCCAACAACAGTGCAACAGCAATTTATGATCATTGAAGGGCCCTGCAACATCTTGAATGACATCTTTCACATACTTCACCCAGTGCTTTTAAGAGGCTCTGTGCAAAGGCTTGCTACTTCATTAAGTGTAGTTAGAAGAAATGCTGGGCATGCTATGTCTTCTCATTGGGAACATATGCCTCTTCATCTCAGGTGGTGGCCAAGCTCTGTAGTCTACTGGGCTGCCGAAGATCAGCTACTGTTCCAGGTCTTCTTCTTCTTCATAGTGGTATTTCTACTGATGCATCGGTTCTATCTGAACACTCATGGATTACTGTGTAACAGCGTCTGCAACCTTTACTTCGCCAGCTACTTTCTGAATGCGTAAAAGACAAGTTGGATACATCACCTTAGTTTTTAACCCTGTGTAACCCTGAATTATAGAATGAACCATGACTGGGAACTGCTTCGGGCTTTTTTTGATTTGTTTCGTGATGTGGCTGCAGGCCGCAGTTCGATTCATAATAAGATGATCTAACATCTGAATATGACTCGCAGACTCCATCTACTCAGGGTCTTCAGCTATATTTGGCTAGAAGGTATTTTCAGAATGGGAAAATGGTATCACCTTTGTAATTCTTAATACAGGCAAAAACTCAGTGTCCATTGCATGCTACGGAATGATTATCCTCGTCGCTGTGCTCTGCAAATTACTTGTTATGATGGTAGCCTGATGATTGTGCTGCTTGAATCATGGGGCCTTCTGTCATGCTATAAGTGTGGTTTCCGAGAAGGACTATCCACAACCAATCAACCGATTAGATTGGAAACAGCAATCTCACAGGATTTTTCTAAATGTCAACTCCTCATTGCAGCCTTTTTTGACCTACATAAGGCATACGACACCACTTGATGCTATCACATTTTACTTACGCTTCATGACGTGGGTTTTCAAGCATTTTTCTTCATCCCTTCTTATTCTTTCCATTCTTTTGGTTTAAAAGTTGGTATGTCACTCAGCTTTTTATGGGTCCAAGTTAATGGCATCCCTCAGGTCATTGTCCTGAGAGTCACACTCGCTGTTATTGCCATCGATGGGCTAGTGACCTCCGACAGACCACTGGTTACCACCACTCTGTGTGTCGACAACTTTTGCTTGGGGTATAACTCCCAATCTGTAGCCTTGGCTGAACACCTGTTCCAAGAAGCCATCTTAAGTGTCTCTAATTGGACCCTATCCAATGACTTCTAATTTTATACTCCAAAAATACAGGCTGTGGATTTCTGCCGGCATACCATGGTTCATTCGAACTTAGAACTGCATTAGGGTAGCTAGTGCTTGGATATTATTGTGCAGCTTTGTTTCTTGGGACTCTTCTTTGATAAAAAGCTGACTAACTGCATGAGAAATATTAATGCTGTCTGCTTGCTTGTCCCCCCCCATTCCTCATGGAGTATGGGTCACACTACTTAGTGTGCAGTGGACTCTGGTCTCATCCTGACTGGACTGTCATTGCCAGGTTTACAGCTTAGCAGCACCATTGGCTTTGAAATTATTGGACCCAATACATCAAAGTGAGGTAAGACTGATCACTGATACTTTCTTGACTAGTCCCATAGACAGTCTCTTTGTTGAAGCAGGTATCTTATCTCTTCAGTTCTCATGAAACCAACTTCTGCACATATATGCAATCACTGTACAACAGTTTCCTGATCATCTGACTTGCTAAATAGTTTGGGCTTGGGTGCCTCTCACTACGTACTGGGCCATGAGGGGATCAACTCTATCTTCCTCTCCCCCACTAGCTGCCCTGGGCATCCTTCTTTTATTGTGTGTTAATTACTGTTAGCCCTTGTTTTTTGGCACACCCTGTTGTACTTTAATAGACTCTTCATATAGCTCTCTGATGAAGGCAAGACATCAAACATTCTTTATTCTTGATAGTAGCCGATGTTGAAAGAACAGTTGAACCAGTTTTTATCCTTCCTCAGATAGTGGGTTTTATTCCCACCTTCAGCACTATAATTATATCAGATGGGGGTGGAAAGGTTGTGGGAGATATGTGATGAGGCCACCCACCTACTGACCTAATTATTTCTCACACCTTGGTTTAATGTTGTCTGTCATACTGGTGTTCATTACAATATTAGCCTTTCCACTTTACTCTTCTCTCCACCAGCGTAGATAGTATTATTTAATCTGGTACTGTGTCAGCCCTAGCTGTTTAGTTCCTAAACACCCCCCCCCCCCAAAAAAAAAACCAACATACATTATTAGCAAATTGAAAGTTGAGATATTAGCTGTCACATTAAAAATACTTCCCTCTCTGGTCTACCCGCATTCTGGTGCCATGTACAGTAGGTATTTAGTAATATATAGCCTTTTACAGGCAGTAGATACAGCTCTTATGAATACAGGACATCAGACATACTCTGTCATTGGCACAAGATTGCCCACCATGGTAGTTCTCCCATTCTGCTCTCCTGCCATTGTCATCTCAGCACAGTTGTAGAGTTGCAGGTGTCCACTTGTGTTGTGGCTTCTGCATCGAGTTATTATACCATAAAAAAAGGGTGCTCTGTGTGGTTATTTACACAGTTACTGCTCAAGCAGGAAAATTGGACACTCTACAGTCAAATAGCAGTTTTTGAACACCAAGACATGTCCAAGAACGAGTAGATCATATTAGATACAAATGTCATCAACCATTACTAATGCCAAAAACCATCCTCACACTTAATGTGAAAGCTAACATGAACTTAGATGTGGATGTAGTTTCCAGTGTGCTGCAATGCTCCACTCAGTCTTACTAGTACAACAACAATTCCAAAAGATCAATATTTGTATATGAAAAAGGCTCAGATTGATATTGTCCTTTTTCTGGCTTATTGAAAGCAAAATATGAGCAATTTCACTCCACAGATATTTACAGATTCAAAATGATATAAGATTACAAATAATAGTGATCGTGTAAGCTTGTAGACAGGGCAACCACAGCTGTGACTAATCATCTTGGGAATTAAGAAGCTGTTTCAGCTGTGCCTAACCTTCTTATCATCAGATCACAACCAGTTTCAAGGCACTGGAGCCTCATTCTCAGCTGACATCTGGACAACAATGAATTGTGAAAGAGTAGCGGATGCTAAAATACCCAGTAATATGAAAAAATGTAAAAAAAACTTTAAAAACATGTAAAATAGAGAAAACTGTACTCATAAGAGATAAGTAGCCCACAACATGGAAACCAACATTCATTGTCAGATGTAACTAATGGACTGCTAAATGATAGTACTTCAATGAATGAAAATCAGCCAGACATAGGTATCAAAGTCCAAAATGGTTGGTGAAGCTTAAACAAAGTACATCATTGTAATCCCTTAGCGAAGTAAAAAAAAAAAAAAAAAAAAAAAAAAAAAAAAAAAAAACACATAAAGATCTGATGAGACAGTAGTCCAAATAAACTGGTCAATGTGTATAAAGTAAGTGGCTTATTAACAGAAAAGAGTTATAAATAAAAAAACACACATAACCACAGATACAGTCTATGTGAATTCCTGCAACATGGGATGTGACCACGTACTGTGAAATATTGACACTGAGAAAGTAAACTGCCATCCCATGGAGAGCTCACACAAGCATTATTGTGACTGGTATGAGTATTAAATTCATCCACTTAACTTCAAGAACAATGGAAAATATTAACCAAACTTAATTATTCAATAGGAATAAGTGGTCCTAAAAAGTTTCTTTCACAAGTCAGTGTCCAAAGAAAAAATACAACTCTCTACTTTTGCTGATAAAACAGTTGGTAGTAAACATCGTTTACCACTGTTAAACAGTGAAGTTACATTGAGGGATATTAGTTTCAGTCTTTCTGATTTATAGGTTGTTTGACATAAGAGACATGTAACACTGTAGTAAGAAATCAAAGGAGCTTGGCTAATTAGTGAAAAATTTCAATGATTCATTTACTGAACAGAACATAGAATTTCTTAACAGTTCTCTTTTAACCACTTAAGTTCATTCTGTGACTGTACCACTATAAGAAATACCAGTAGCTGTGCAATTACAATATTAAGTAATAACAGTATTTAGCAGTCCTGTTATCATATCACTTAGCTGAAATTGAGTTCTGAAGTTCAGTAATTATTAATGTCAGAGCCGCCCCCCACTTGTAACTTCTGTGTGTTTAATTATGCTCACTCGGTACCATACATAATTTAACATACAGTATGTGGTACTATACCTTAAGCTGAGCTATCTCTCTCTCTCTCTCTCTCTCTCTCTCTCTCTCTCTCTCTCTCTCTCTCTCCCTCTCCCTCTCTCTCCCCCCCCCCTCTCCCCCTCTCCCCCTCTCCCCCTCTCCCCCCCCTCCCTCTAAACAAACTGGCTTACAACAGAGTATATACAATAATACAATGACATTTACAAGTATTAGAAATATGTTTACAAACTATTATTTACACTCAGGCATATTTTATCTTTGACACTTGGTAACTCTAATACAACAGTAACTCATTCTAACAACACCAGCTAGCAGATGCTAGCATTACTCATACCCAAAGTTGCACCTGCTGTTACCCAAGTGTGTCTTGCGTGTCAATTCTGGAATTCATATCACAAGTAACTTTCATGCAGGAAACAAACATTAATTGAAATTGGTCAGTAGAGATGGCACTGGCATTCATTAAGGATACCTCATTCTGTTAATCTTATGATAAAAAAATGAACTGTGCCTCCTGTATAATTTACTGTACACATGGAAATGATCACACAGGATGTGTTTGCTAATGTGATCAGTGACTGCAGTACCATCCAGTGGCAGTAGTTGATTACATCCAACCACACAGCATTTGCCTCTGAAAAACAACATGCATGAAATAGCTATCTTAACTTAATTTGTGATTGTTAAAAGTACCCAGAGAAAATCCTAACTAGCATTGTTTGTGTGTCTGTGGATTCATAGCTACTTAACATATTGAAAAGAGATATTTAAAAATATCATTGATGATATATTTTAACAAGCAAACATCAAATGTTTACGAATTAAAATTTTGCCTATGTGGTAAAGTGACAGACTACACATTCACAGGTCTGGGGTTCAATTTGCAGTCAGCCCTAAGATTTTTACCTGTCAGTTATCATTATAAATTTTAATGGTCTTAAATGCAATATAATGTATGACAACTAGGTGATTTCTTCTTCTTTCTTCTGTAGTAGTCAATCCAAGGATTGGTTTGCAACAGCTACAATGGCAGCCTGTCTCCATTCTGTGCGTCTTTCAGCTTTTCTCTTCATTTCTTTATAGGTGTTACATCCCACATCTTTCACGATTTGATCCATGTACCTGAGCCGTGGTCTTCCTCTTGGTCTTTTTCCCTCGACATATACCTCTATGATTGTGTTCAGGTGTCCTTTATGTCTTAATAGATGGCCTGTAAATTGCACTCATCTTTTAACAATGAAACTCCAGAAGCTTCTCTTCTCACCTGCTCTTTCCAGAACCACTTCGTTTGTGACTTTGTCGATACATTTTATTGTGAGCATGCGTCTATAGCACCACATTTCAAAAGAATTTAGCTTCTAGTCTTCCTCTTTCCCGAGAGTCCATGTTTCACACCCACAGCATGCCACACTCCACACATATGATTTCAAAAATCTTTTCCTGATTTCAAGGCTGATGCTCTTAGATGTTAATATGTTTTTCTTCTTGTTAAAAGCAGCCTTTGCTTGAGCTATTCTATTTCTCACTTCTGCCTTGCTCCTTCCATCCCTGGTAATATTACTGCCCAGATAAGTAAATTTATCAACTTGTTCTAGCAGTTCATTGCCTACATGAACTTGGACTTTCACTTGATCTTCTTTGTCACATGCCATTACTTTTGTTTTTGCTTCATTAATTCTCATATTATATTCTTCACCCATAACTTTATCAATTCTATTCAGTAGGACTAAAAGATCTTCTTCACTTTCAGCCAGAACAGCTATATCATCGGCATATCTTGTCATACCTATTATTTGGCCATGAATTACTACACCTGTCTGTGAATTTTCCCTTACTTCTTTCAGCGCCTCTTCAATATATACGTTAAAGATAACGGGATAGTGCGCAACCTTGTTGGACACCTTTCCGTATTTGCACCTCTTCTTGTTTTGTCCATCCACGGATAACTGCTGTCTCGTTTTTGTACGGGTTCCAGGTGATAAACAGTTTCAATTGATTAGCATCTGTCCACAGATCTACAGATAAAAAGAAAAAACGCTTTCAGTTAATGTGAAAACCTAACAATGTTTTTAAAAAAACATGGTTTTTTAAGTTTAAAAAAAAAAAGAAAAAAAGAAGAAAAAAAGGTGCCGCACGTGCACTGCAGTTGGTACCTAATTACAATGTTAACCACCACAACATTTTTATTAAGCAGGTGTCTGCCTGAATCATGTTGGAAGATTTCCACAGTATTTTGGCAAACAGATTTGTTGTCACCTGAAGATGCTAACTAGTGTGTTTGATGAAACTTATGAACTTATGAAGTTACCCAGGCAGATAACTGAGAATTGTACAAATTAGAAGTATGCTGAGAAAACATAGGAACACATTCATACTGAGTGTAACTTATCAATCTCAAAAGGCTGGCCAAAGCATGACTGTTAGCATATAAAACAAGTAGGAGACTAATTGCTGCACATCCTTGCCCATGACCATCATGGTTTGCCAGCTACAACTAACAGGTGACACAGCTACAGTTTCAAGATACAAGCAGAGAGAACTAACATTTTGATGACACTTTTACATTTTTGTACCTTCTCCATAACTTGATAAGTGTTGCCATAACATTAATTCTTTCTGTTTGTTTCTCCAAGTGGTGTCACAATGGTTGTGGATAAGCACGTGCAGAAGTTAGTCTCCTACTGGTTTTATGTACTTTGACCAGCATTTGGATACTGACAAGTTACATTTAGTAATGATGTTGCTGTGGTTAACATTGTGCTTAGGTACCAATTACAGTGTAAGAATTTTTCACTACTTTTAATGTTGTAATACTTATATTAATAGATGTTTTTCAATACTTTCTTTTGAGGTTATCATCTTAACTGAATGTCAGTTTTTCTATTTTTTCTGTATATCTGACGAAACCTAGTTCTAAGCAAAGGAGGGAAAGCAGAAAGGTGGAAAGAGTATACCGAGGGTCTATACAAGGGCGATGTTCATGAGGACAATATTATGGAAATGGAAGAGGATGTAGATGAAGAGGAAATGGGAGATATGATACTGTGTGAAGAGTTTGACAGAGCACTGAAAGACCTAAGTTGAAACAAGGCCCCAGGAGTAGACAACATTCCATTAGAACTACTGATAGCCCTGGGAGAGCCAGCCCTGACAAAACTCTTTATCATCTGCTGAGCAAGATGTATGAGACAGGCGAAATGCCCTCAGACTTCAAGAAGAATATAATAATTCCAATCCCAAAGAAAGCAGGTGTTGACAGGTGTGAAAATTGCTGAACTATTGGTTTAACAAGCCACAGCTGCAAAAACACTAACACGAATTCTTTACAGCCAAATGAAAAAACTGGTAGAAGCCGACCTCGGGGAAGATCAGTGTGGATTCCGTAGAAATGTTGGAACATGTGAGGCAATACTGACCCTAAGACTTTTCTTAGAAAACAGTTTAAGGAAAGGCAAACCTACATTTCTAGCATTTTTAGACTTAGAGAAAGCTTTTGACAATGTTGACTGGAATACTCTCTTTCAAATTCTGAAGGTGGCAGGAGTAAAATGCAGTGTGCGAAAGGCTATTTACAATTTGTACAGAAACCAGATGGTAGTTATAAGAGTAGAGGGGCCACGAAAGGGAAGCAGTCGTTTGGGAAGGGAGTAAGACAGGGTTGTAGCATATCCCCAATGTTATTCAATCTGTATATTGAGCAAGCCGTAAAGGAAACAAAAGAAAAATTTGAAGTAGGAGTTAAAATCCATAATCCATGGAAAAGAAATGAAAACTTTGAGGTTCGGCAATGACATTGTAATTCTTTCAGAGACGGCAAAGGACCTGGAAGAGCATTTGAACAGAATGGACAGTGTCTTGAAAGGAGGATATCAGATCAACATCAACAAAAGCAAAACGAGGATAATGGGATGTAATTGAATTAAATTGGGTGATGCTGAGGGAATTAGATTAGGAAATGAGACACTTAAAGTAGTAAATGAGTTTTACTATTTGGGGAGTAAAATAACTGATGATGGTCAAAATAGAGAGGATATAAAATGTACACTGGCAATGGCAAGGAAAGTATTTCTGAAGAAGAGAAATTTGTTAACATCGAGTATAGATTTAAGTGTCAGGAAGCCGTTACTGAAAGTATTTGTATGGAGTGTAGCCATGTAAAGAAGTGAAACGTGGACAATAAATAGTTTAGACAAGAAGAGAATATAAGCTTTTGAAATGTGGTGCCACAGAATAATGCTGAAGATTATATGGGTAGATCACACAACTAATGAGGAGGTAATGAATAGAATTGGGGAGAAGAGGAATTTGTAGCACAACTTGACTAGAAGAACGGATCGGTCGGTAGGACACGTTCTGAGACATCAAGGGATCACCAATTAAGTATTGGAGGGTGGTGTGGAGGCCAAAAATTGTAGAGGGAGATCAAGAGATGAATACACTAAACAGATTCAGAAGGATGCAGGTTGCAGTAGGTACTGGGAGATGATGAAGCTTGCACAGGATAGAGTAGCATGGAGAGCTGTATCAAACCAGTCTTCGGACTGAAGACCACAACAACAACAACAACAACAACAACAACAACAACTGAGAATGGTTGCTAATCTATAGAAACTGGTTATCATGTTGTTGTTGTTGTTGTTGTTGTTGTTGTTGGTAGTGGTGGTGTCTTTTGGCCGAAGGCTATTCATACAACACTACAATCTAGTCTATCCTGTGTGAGCTTCTTCATCTCTGAATAACTATTTCAACCTATATCCATCTGAAACAGCTTACTGTATTCATTGTTGCGTTTTCTTCTGCAATTTTTACCCCCACACTTTCCTCCAGTACCAAACTGGCACTTTCTAGATGCCCTTAACATGTCAATGTCATATAAATCAATCCTTTATTTTAGTCAAATTGTACCATAAATTTTTTCTCCCCAATTTGATTCAGTACTACCACATTAGTCACCAAATCTACCCTCAGATCTTCAGTATTCATCTAAAATGCCACGTTTCAAAAGCTTCTATTATCTTATTTTCTGAACTGCTTACTGTCTACATCTTAAAGGCTACACTGTGTACAAATACCCTCAGTAAAAACTCCTTAACACCTTAATTTACACACAATGTTAACAATGCCTCTTTTTCAAAAATTCTTTTATTACTATAGGCAGTTTGCATAGTATAGCCTCTCTACTTGGCAAAAGTTATTTTGCTGCCCAAACAACAAAACTCCTCTACTACTTTTAGTGTCTCATTTCCTAATCTAATTCCCTCAGCATTGCCTGATTAAATTTGAATGCATTCCATTACCCTTGATTCAATTTTATTGATGTTCATCTTATAAACTCTCCTTGAGATGTTTTCCATTCAATTCAATTACTCTTTGAAGTCCTTTGCTTTCTTTGAGAAAATTATGATTTTATTGGCAAAGCTCAGAGTTTTTGTTTCTTCTCCCTGAATTTTAATTCCTTCTCCAAATTTTTATTCCATTTACTTTACTGATTGCAAAATGTATAGATTGAATAATAACAGGGATAGGCTACTACACTATCTCACTCCCTTCTCAACTACAACTTCCTGTTCATGTCCTTTGGACTCCTATAATGACAGTCTGGTTTCTGTAAAAGCTGTATGTTTCCCGGTATTTTATCCCTGTTGCCTTCAGAATTTCAAATAGTGTAACCCAGTCAACATTGTCAAAGGCTGTCTCTAAGTCTACAAATGCTGTAAACATGTGTTTGCCTTTCGTTAACCTATCTTCTAAGATAATCCGTAGGGTCAGTATTGCCTTGCATGTTCCTACTTTTCTCCAGTACCTAAACTGATATTCGCCCAAAGATCTTGCCTGAGGTCAGATTCTACCTATGTTTCCACTCTTCTGTAAATAAATTGAGTCAGTATTTTGCAACCAACGTTTATAAAACTGATACCTTGGTAATATTCACATATGCATTATATTGTGGTCAAAACCCTTGAGATTTATAATAAATAACACTGATCACTGTCTCTTCCTCACCTGATGATGTGAGGACTTACAAATGTCACTTCTTTCACCCCTGGCTATATTTTTTAATGTGGAAAATGCTGAGTTACTCTGTGATTCAGACTCAATATTAAACTGTAGATCCCTCTATAATTGTCTGGTTAAGTCAGTTCAATGGTTGGAGGCAGGCAATGGTGTATCACCTACAGTAGGACCATGCCTGTTACAGCATTATGGTGTTAAAGCCAGTCTTTGAGTTGATGACAGGTTTATTTTAACCTTTTATGCCCATGCAGGAAGTGAGTGTACATCCTCAAATGGAGAAAGCTGCACACTAATAGAAACACTACTGGCTGTACACTAATAAAAACACTACTGATAGTGTGGAAATACCAGAAATGCCTTCAAAGCTTATGTTTCTATCTTGTTAGCCTCCATACCTTCCATGCTCTTCTCAAACAAGGTCTTTATTTCTGTATGATCAGTGATGATTGAGTAAAACATTGTGAGAGGTTTATAGTCCTATCCTATACCTTCCACTTAGAGGTATGGTAGAACTTTGTAACCACTGATGTACTGTTTCCTGATGTCTTACTGTAATAAATCATACAAAAAAAGCTCATTTCTGATATATCATTAATGTGTCGGTGCCTTGAAACATCAAATTCTCAGTTTGCAAGTTATAATTAAAAAAACACTAAATATGGCATGTTGCCTTTGTAAGCATTATTCCAGTATCAGTCGTTCATATTTTGTAACATGTTGTTGAAATCTGGCAAGAATTCTTTGGAACATAAACTTCATTTGGTGACAACACAAAAATCATTCTCTTTAATGTCCTGTGTGAGGATGACTTTGGTCAGCCAGAGAAGGATCAGCAGGGAACTGACCTCCCTTTCAGATCATGATGGCTCTGGCACAGTGGAAGATTAAGAGGAGTGAAGAAAAATCATGGTAATAGCTCTTGAACTCTGTAAACTTGCACCGAACTTTACATAGTTTTTAGAGAGATGTGGGAGGTTTCCCAAACAGTTGTAGTATATAATGTGCATATCATGACTATCCAGGTTAGATTAGGTGGTTGCTACTAAAATTACTGTTATTGCCACTAAGGATGTATCATGGTTTTTTAACACACACAGAGAAAGCAGTAGCTGGAACTTAAGTTCAACCAATTTTGTGGCCTACAGCTACAACTGCTGTATGTGGGAGCTTTATTTGGCATTGTCTACAGATTTGTGACGTGACATCTGGTCATAGTACATTATGTACATCCTGTTGCAACACATCGTTGAGCATGCCCAGGAAATGGTCATCAGCTTCTGTGATATCTTATTTTTACCAGACTGCTTCTTCATTCTCAAATAGAAGCAGTTTTAATCCCAGTCAGAATATCCAGGAAGAACCTTACTGACTCCAGTAGTGACTGTAATGCAGCCGTCATTAGTTACATAGGAGAAACCAATTATGAACTGTCACCTGGTTTGGATATTTTAATCCAATATGCTCTACTGTCATTTCTAGTGTAGGTTAATAAGGTGTCAATACTCCCATGATCAGACTGATCCTTCTGGAGGTGGCTGTACAACAGTCTCTCTTGCACAACCATGTGAGTCTCTTTCAAGATGGAAGAGGCATGTGCCAGTACTGGGAGCCATAATATCGTTGGTCACATCTACAGGTTAACCTTCATTGTATGTCTTCATAGTTTCATATGGTCTTTCTTCCATATCGTGACTGATCTGTTTTAACACGAAAACAGTGTCTCAGTGGCTCTATTTAACTGATTGTCTTTGCTGTAGCTGTTAATAAAACAACAGCCATGTCAAAGAACTGAACAAGGTGACACAGTTGTTAATACACTAAACTTGTGTTTGAAAGGAACCAGGTGCAACCATTATTTGGACATCCAAATTTAGGTTTTTTATGGTTTCTCTGAACCACTTCATCTGATTACTGGGGTATTATGTTTAAATAGACTGACATCAGTTTTTTTTCCTTGTCTTGTGCAATTTGAGTTTTTTGTCTTCAGTTTCAAATGACCTTTTTCTGTGATAAACATGTAACTCCAATATGCCTTCCTTCCTTTCTTTTTGCAGTCGCTGAAGAGGACCAAACTATAAACACTTAACCAGGAAAAAATATGAATGGACAAGAGTAACATACAATAAAAGCAAAAATAGGTGACAAAGTAGTGAACTGATAATGAGGAAGGCTAATTTTTCATTATAGTGACTCTTTGTTAAGGAATGTCCATGTACCTTATACAAAAATGGATGCCCATTCTGGAATCAGTTCTCATCTGTTGAATTAAGGTTTGAGTAACATTCTAAATTAAAAACTCTCCAGATTAACCCCACAGGAACTGTAAAGGTGTGTTTATACATGTGGGCACCAATTCGCTTCATAGCAGCAGTGAGAAAGAACTTGTCACTGAAACTAATGTTATTTGAAGTGCCAGAATCTTACACACAGCTTCTTGGCATAATACACAGGAGGTTGGTACGTGACAAGTGTATAGGGAGGTGAAATTGTAATACTGGAGAGCATTGTGTAAGCTAGGACCAGTATTCATAGATCCTAATAAGTTTTTAAGTAACAAATTTCTGGAGAAGAAGGTTTAAACTGAAATAGGTTAGGCCCCAGGTCATTTATCTAGATATTGAGCGATACTTGCCAGAGCTTAAAAATTGTTGAAAACTAATAGGCAGTAATGGGGATGAAATAATACACTAAATCACAAAAAAAGAATTAAAGAAAGTAAAATAAAACCAAAATGCTTCTGTAGCAAAAGTGTGCTTAAAGCTATAAATGAAATTTATACTACATGCATTATCTGCTACTATGTAAATAGTCTAAATGCCGACCGTTCAAATTACGAAACTTATAGTGTCTCTGAAATGCAATTTTTTCTGTATTAATGCAGCACTACTGAAGTTATTTACCTGATGAATAATTGTTGACAGAAGGTACTTTAAAATTCAAAATAAAAGTGGAAATTTCAAAGTAACTACTGGTTATTGTATAAATAAAAAAAATAAAAAATAAAAATAAAAATGTGTCACCGATAATTGTTACATACTTATTAATTTTTATGTATATTATAGGTAATAAAATAAAGAATCCCCCGTGAATAATGGAAAATGCTGTGCTTGAGTGGCCAGCATGGCCTTGCTACGTTGGTGCCGCAAATAGCTTAAACCAAGGGAAAACTATAGCCTTTCTATAGCCTTTCTATTTCCCAAGGACATCCAGCTCTATTTTATGGCTTAACGATGATATCAACTTGAGTAAAATATTTATGAGGTAAAATAGTCCCTCATTCAGAGCTCAGGGTCGGAATTACTCATGAGGATGTTGTCTCTAGAAGAAACAAAGCTGTCAATCTACAGATCTGGGTGTGGAATGTTAGATTGCTAATTTATGGCACAACTTGCCTAAAAGAAGGGCTTGGTTCATAGGGCACTTCCTAAAGCATCAAAGAATAGTGAGTTTGGTAATATGGGATGGGTGGAGGTGAATTGTCAAGGGAGGCCAAGGGTTGATTACATTCAAATCAGTCTTCACACTGAAGATAACAACACAGTAAGTTCATTTTGGAGAAAGCTGTATAGAGCTAGTGAACCAGACTGCTATAATTTTGATTTATAGAATCCCAGGAAAGGTGTCAACTGAACATTTCCTGTATAAATTTCCTAAATTGCTTCAATGCCTAAATAAAAGGAAAAAGGATGGTAGTAGGAACCAACTTCAGTATCAGTGTTATAAGTGGGAGATGTGAGATCTCAAAATAAAGAGATTTAATAAAAAGGTCTTTGAATCAAATTTATTGGAATCTACCAGAGCAACCACTCAAACAGCAATCAGTATTGATAATATTTTAACTAATTATGTATTTCAAGATATGTGTAAATGTTGCTTAGATTTACGAATTTTTGGACTTAAGCATTGTGTGTTGAACAGCCAGAAGGAAGCAGAGAACTACTAGCTGAAACAAAAAATGTAAAGGAACTGCAGTAAAGATATTTTAATCATGTTTCATGACAGGTTAAATGAGATTAAATTGCACTATAATAATAATATTTCAAATAGTGCAAAGTGTGATAACTTTCTAAGCAATGCTCCAGTTGTGTTGAACAAAACCTTTCCACCTAAACTGTGCTTTAGAAAAGTGACAGGTAAATTAAAATGTATCACTAAAGACATAAAAGTCACTAATGACAGGAAAAGGCAGCTACACAAAGGACAAAAAATATAAATGTGAATATTTATAAAATTAGATTTAAGATTGTGGTGAAAGCAGTTAAATAAATGTAAAACAGTATATTAATTTTTAAAACATAAAATGAAATCAAAGGTAGTGTGGTTCATAGTTATATTTGAATTTGAGTGTTAAAGTCTGTATCTACAAACTTAGAAAATAAAACTTGGAAATGGCACTGCAAAATAATGAAATGTTTCAATGAATTTTTTTGTAAATGTTGTGAAATCGGATGTCAGTGTAACAGACAACTGGGAAAATTTAAATCTCTTTGGATTTGATCTAAAGTTTGAGAGTCTCTCAAAATTCAGAAATATTTTAACAGTAAACTCAGAAAACATTATATTAAAATTTAAAAAAATAAAAATAAAATTCGCATCTTGGATTTGGGCCAATAATAAAATTGGTGAGCAAAATAGTCAGTCATCCACTAACTGCATTAATAAATCAGTCTTTTAAACAAGGTTGTTCCCCAGATATATTAAAATTTCTGGAAATAAAAGCTCATCAGCTTGCAACTATAATAGGTTATACATGGACTACACTATCTGTCATCATATAACTCCAAAATCTCAGTTTTATTTTTTGTCCTCATCAACTAATCAGTTAATCATTAAAAAATTCCTCAAGCGAGTAATACTACGTCTGTGCCAGAATGACATCATATTTTCTTTTTATTGACTCAGTTTCAACCTTTCAAAAATTTGTGCCATTAGCTTGTATCGTATTTTCATTCCCATGTCTTGAGGGGTCTGCACAAAAAGATGAAGTGTGTGTAGGAAGCATAAAACTTGCCTTCATAATTTCATACCTGAGCAAGAAGTTACTCAAAAGAAGTGGTTTAGGAGTATTATTTGTGAAGAGAATTATTTCACATCAGTACAACAAGGTATCGCTTAGGTCTCTTAACCAAGGTGAGCAAGTTTCTCTCAGCTCTGCACTGCATGTGTTCCCATAATTATTTCCTGCAAGGTTAATGTTCTTGTCGTGTTTCCTCAAAAGACAGTTCTGTATCTCATAATTGCCTCAAAGTAGCTATGGTACACTTTTTTGTGCATCTATACTGGTTCCATTGACTAAGGTTAATGTAGCAAATGCAAAGCCGTTTGTTTTTTAATAAAAATAATCAATTTTTGAAAATATAATATAGTTGTATACTTAAAAAAAATCTGCTCAACAAGTGGCGGCAGGAGAAAACGTACATAATAGTTAAAGAAATGTGTAAGCTTTCAGAGCCAATGGCTCCTTCATTTGGCAGAAAGGTTAAAGGGCAGGGGGATTAGGGGATTACTGTCCCATGTGGAGGCTGCTGTTCATCCCACTACACAAACAGCTGCATTTAGAGTGGTGCTGTAACCGAATAGTGTGGACTGTGTGGAATGGTATCACATAGTGTTCGGTAATGAATTGCATTTCTGCACTACCAAATCAGTGAATATAGCAGTGACCTGGGGAGAGGTTCTATTCTTTCATTGTGTCAAAGAGGCAGAGCAGTGTTACAACTTGTGTCTTAGTGCGGGAGCCATTGGGTATGACTTCAGGTCCATTAATGAGTGAGGAAACTATGGTGGCACAATGGTACATTATGGACATCCTGTGTCCTCATGTGTTAGGTGTAGCTACGTCCACATCTACATCCTACCTACTCTGCAAGCCACCACACAATGCATGGGGGGGGGGGGGGTACCTTTACACCACTATTAGTCATTCCCTTTCCTGTTCCATTTGCAAATGAAATGAGGGAAAAATGACTGTCTGTGCACTTGTAAAAACCATAATTCTTAACTCGTCTTTGCAGTCCTTAAATGAAATGTAGTTGGTACCAGTAGAATCACTCTGCAGATACCCACAACTATCAGTCCTCTTAAAAGTTTCTCAATAGCGTTTCATGAAAAAATGTCATTTTCCCTCCAGGGATTTCCATTTTTCAGCAGAACATACTTGTTCACACATGGCACTTGTGTGATGTTGAGGTAGTTACATAGCCAGCAAATTCCCCAGATCTGTTTCCTGATAGAACATGTGTTAACCCAGCTCAGACCTCAACCCTGTGCCAGAGTCACAATCTGTCATCAAGGATATCAAATGTATAACAGGTTTATGACACCCTTCCCAACTGAATTGGTGCATGATCCAGATCAGAGGGAGTGGAGCCTTGCACTAATAATTGGCCTCATACTGCAAAGTTATTAGTAAATTTGACTTGAGTTTATAATCACTGAAATAGTATCATACATACTCTCAACTTGTGGAGTTTCATTTCATTCCCTCCTGCCCTTCTGGATGCTTCATTTTTTGGCAGTGTCTTTTAGAAGACATGAGAAGAATTATCACTCCCTCTGTTCTTCCTATATTATCAACAGTGTTTTGAGATGTAACTGCTATCCAGATACAATATGTTATTGTAGCACTAGCTGAAAATAATAAAGAGGCAGGAGTCTTCATCTTCTCACAAATGCTTTCTCTGTGTAAACCACACCTTGCCAATCCTAAAACTAGACAAAATATGGAACTAAGGCCAGTGCACTGCAGTGGCTTGCTTTATACCTGTGTAACTGAAAACACAGTAAATTATCCTTCAAAGTGGATAATCGTGACATATAATGTCCTTCAAGACTCTATTCTTGGTCCTTTTCTTTTTCTCTTCTGTGCTAATGATTTGCTCAGCATTGTGAACACTAAATCAGTTCTGGTTCCAGATGAAACATTTGTATTAATTGAAAATCATGATGCAGAAAAAATTCCAGACTGAATCATTAATACACTTATAGCTTGGGAACATGGTTCCATCTAAGTAAGTTGGCTCTGAACTTCACAAAAACAAATGTTGCAATTCCGAACCCACCCGTCAAAATGACAGGAAATTAAAATAATCCATAAAAAAAAGGACACAGCAGAAGTGAAATGCATTAAATTTCTAGGACATTTTCTAGATACAAGGGTAAGTCGGTCATTATCTGCAGTTTAGTTATATTTTTGTTTATTTTGATAGTACTGTCATTTTAAGTTGATGACACATGCTTTGTTTATTTGTTGTTTAATCTTTACTATTTTCAAGCTGATAGGTTAGTTTCGTTATTGCTACTGTGCTTTTAATCATGGCTGCTCCGCTGTCTATTTGCACCAAAGAAGAGCAACGTTCAGTGATCCGTTTTTTGTGGTTGGAAGGCGTATCAGTTGCCGAATTCATCAAAGACTTTTGGTATAGTAGAGGAACATTTTTTTGCCACAACGGAGTGTCTACGAATGGATTGAAAAATTCTGAAATGGTCGCACAAGTGTTATGCACAATGAAGGACTGTTTACCGCCATAAATGAAGAAACCATTGAGCGTTCACGTGAAATGATTCTCTTAGACAGATGATTAACTATTGACGAAGTGGCACAGTGTCTGCAAATTAGTCACGGTTCTACCTACGAAATCACCCACAACAGACTTGGGTTTCATATAGTTTGTGCAAGGTGGGTCCCAAAACAACTCACACAGCTGCATAAACATGCTGGGACATCTGCAAAAAACATTTGGATCCCTATGGTAATGTAGGGGACAACTTCTTAGACAGGATCATTACTGGTGATGAAACATGAATCCATCATTACGAGCTGGAGAGTAAACAGCAGAGTATGGAATGGAAACATCCAAATTCGCTGTGCAGGAAAAAGTTCAAACCAAACTGTTCGCAGGAAAACTGATGCTTACTGTTTTTTGGGACACACAAGGTCCAGTAATGGAACATTATGAGGAAAGGGGCACAACAATAAACAGTGTATGTTACAGTGAGATGCTTACTGCCAGGCTAAAGCCTGCAATTCGAAGCAAATGCTGAGGATTGCTGTCAAAAGTTGTTGTTGTTATTGTTGCACGACAATGCCCGTGTGCATACTGTTGCCCACACTGCTGAAATACTCCAGAAATTCAAATTTGAAATACTGGATCATCTTGCCCCCCTTCTGACTATTACTTGTTTGGTCCATTTAAACAGGCATTAAGGGCCATCGATTTCCTCGGACGAAGCAGTGAAAGAAGCGGTGCATTCCTGGCTCACAGCTCAACCGAGAACCTTCTTTTATGAGGGCATCAGGAAGCTTGTACAATGATGGACCAAGTGCATTGAAACACAAGGAGACTATGTCAAAAATGATGTTCTTGTAAGTTTCCCATTTGATTACAATAAAATTATATAACTACTTTGTGGATAGCAATTGACTTACTCTCATAATTTAAATTGAATATCTTGTACCTATTAGGTGAACTGTGTACCTTTTCAATTGCACTGCAAATATTATCCACTGCCACTGACATGGATACAAGGAAAATTACGTACTAAACTTACATTGAAGCAGTAATTAGGAATGGCAGTTTTCTTATTTTACTTTTTTTTTTTTTAATTTGTAGTGAAGTTCTAGTAATATGAGTGGTGTTCGATAAGTAATGTAGCACTTTTTTCCTGTACCAATTTCAGTTGAAAAAATACAGAATTTTTTGTGGGACTTTGTGAAATATGCCCACTTTTAGTCCATGTAGTTCCATGAAGTTTCAGTAGGTGGAAGCAGTATACATAGCCTTCAAAACGATGTCTGTAGTGGAGGAGCGTTCCAAGTAGAGAGCTGTCATTGAGTTTCTTTAGGTGGAAAATCAGAGCATCACAGATATTTACAACTGCTTGCAGAATTTAGTGAACAAAAGCACAGTGAGTCATTGGGTGAGGAGTCTGTCATTATCGCAACATGGCTGTGCAAACACTCCCAATCTCCCATCTGCCAGCCAGACGCACATAGTTGTGAAATAGAAGAAAGCAACTTCAGTGTGTTCGTTGCCACAAAAATGCAAACAAACTTCTCCTTTTCCATGACAATGCAAGGCCTCACACAAATCTGTGCACCCAAGAGGAGCTCACAAAACTTCATTGGACTGGTTTGCCTCATCCATCCTACAGCCCAGATATCCCACCTTCTGACTTCCGTTTGTCTGTTCCAATGACAGAGACACTCCATGGGATGCAGTATGTGGATGGTGGGGAGTTTATTGATGCAGCAAGACGTTGGCTTGGATGTGAACAATCAGAGTTCTACCATGCGTACAAGTCCTCCCAGTAAAGTGTCGTACAGCTGTCGCATTGAATGGAGATTATGTTGAAAAATAGGGTTTTGTAGCCAAAAAATGTACAATAGTATGGTATATTGGAATCCTGAATAAAACCAACCTGCTTTCAGAAAAAAAAATATGTTGCGTTACTGATTGAACACCCTTTGTATATTGCACTTACTGAAGTTCCAAAAAAGTCATAAGAAACACACATTCTGCGCATCCATGTGAATCATGCCATCAATTATTTAAAAACTTGGAACTTTCAATAGTCCCCTCCCTATAAATCTATAAGAGATTGTTTTTTGTACACAGAAAACCAAAATTATTCATGCAAAATCATTTTGATCTCTCATATATCACATTTAGATAGTGATATGCTTTCTGTTCATCGAATAAAATTTTATGCTCAGGTTCCCCAATATATGGCAATGAAAATCTTCAACAGGCTAAAAGAAAAGAACATTCCCAATGTGACACGAGGTCCACCGAAAAAGAAGCTACAGGATACTCTAATACAGAAATATTACTACAGGATGGAAGAGTTTTTGAAAGACTAAATAAAAATTTATTTTGGGTGTTGATCATTAGCCTTACTACATAAGACCAACCATTCATTTTAAGAGCAAAAATTATTAACTTTAGGGTACTGCTTTGTCTAATCAGCTGTAATTTTATATAAGTGAATTGTATTAGTAATTTTTGACATATCTCCTGTACTTTACTGAGATGATTGGTAAGTGTGTGTCATGTTGAGAGACAAATAAATTGCAATTCATTATTTACTACTTCCTTCACTACAAGGTGTCCTGTGACATCCTTTGTAATTATTTTTTTCTCCTTATTCCTGTATTCTCCGCTACAGTATTTGAGGTATGTTTGATAATTGCACTTCTGAAGAAGTGGATGTGGATGAATAATGGTAGACACTATGCGCACAGTAGACGAGAAGTGCCATGAACGTAGAAGCCACACTGGGTTATACGAGACCTCCAGATCAGCCGTGGTTGACCACAGTATAAAATCTAGCCGTACATACATTACAACAAACCAAGGTACTTAGGCAGTCTTCCCCCTTCTGGAGCTACACAATGAGAGAGACCATTTAAATTAGGGTTCAAGGTAGTGTAATTAAAAAGACAACCTAAAGCTGAATCTGGCATGGAAACTAGGATTGAGCTCAGAAAAGGCAGTGGGTTTCCATATTGTGATATCCACTCTCAATGGTAATATTGCAGAGACTGGAGACTACAGTTCTTAGCAGAGGACCACCATCCTACCATGTTGGCTCCATGGATCGATATATATAGAACACTGACCTGAGCCGAACTGGAGACTACAGTTCTTAGCAGAGGACCACCATCCTACCATGTTGGCTCCATGGATCGATATATATAGAACACTGACCTGAGCCGAACAGCAGTCCTCAGGAACCACATGAAACTGGCAACAAGTCTGTTTGCCGAAGTACCATGAAGAACTTAGGAAGTGACCCACAAAAACAATTGAGAATTTTACAAGTTAATAATATGGCATTGAACAATATAGAACCCTCTCCCCCATCTTCTAATTATAGACACATCCATTAATATGGACGATTCACTCACCCAGCAAACTCTAATCCCCTTTAATCCTTGCAAACCTCAACCCTAATGGAACTGAATCTTATATCATCATCATCATCATCATCATCATCATATAACAGAATTAAACCAACTAAAGCCAGTCTGTCCCTTTGTGTACATCAGTATCACAGATTTATTAAAACCTCACAAATGAGGAAAGGACATCAGGTGGTGGTTGCACAGTGGTCCAACACTCAACATATAGTAAACAGATATAGTTGAATAATTATCTCGGAGCAACAACTGATACAATTTGCGTACATACTATGTTAACAATCTCTTCAACTGATATAAATGTACAGTACAGTGTGTTGGAGCAAATACAACAGTTACTCCCATCTCTCATCATCTTGGACAATTTTAAAAACTTTTTTTTTATTTATTATTTTTTTATTTAGGGGAGGGGGGAGCACTATATATAAGAATGTTAAAGGTAAATTATTGGGGAACTTTTTAGCAAAATAGACATTATTGTTTTTACACTATGTACCTTCAGCCTAGCAGAAATTGTACAATGGCAGATGAACAATGACTTGTGTCATAGCATTCATTGTCTCATCAGCTTGTCAATCCTTTGTTTCCAAAATACAGGACAGGTCCTTGTAATGAGTTGACTGACACAAATAAAACTCTTCAGCCAAAGTCATACCCATCCAAACAAAAGAAGTTGATGAGTTCATGTAGGATACTATGAGTAACATTCTAAAAAGCAGCAAAAACTATTCCACCTAACTCATCTGCATCATCTAAACAAAAATTATTTTCGTTGTAGCCTAAAGAAGTGGATGAAGAAATTTTAGAGAGAATATGAACCCTGCAATGACACAAATGATATTCCTCAACTATCGACTTAATCCTTTTCTAACAAACCATGGCATGAGCATGGTATGGTATTGAACAACAGGAAAAAACCTACTTTGGAACACTACATTGTTTTAATGAAGATACATAACCTGACTGCTCAAGTGTGGGACAAATTGAGGTGCATAAGAAAGATACTTCTCCCCATCAAGAACCTGAAAATTGTTATCGAAGAAGTCCTCTATACTACTAGTAATGATGTTGCTGAACTATTGGTAGCACATTATGCAGAAATACAGGCATCAACCTGCGTTTCACTAGCAAACTGAAATTGTAACTTCATACCTGCTCCTTCTACACTAAGAAACTTGAAACCTACTGTGCTCAGAGATATTTACTTAGGACAAGACACAATACATTACCAGATATTCCATCACTTCAGTAGCGGTGGAAAATCAGATATACTAATGATGTTCAACAAGATACAGCAAGAAGCAATTTTTTCTACCTAATAGAAGTAAAATATAACTATACAAATTTCCAAACCAAACAAAAGCCAGCGCAGTAAAGACAGTTATCAACTGATCAGGACCAGCAGAGCAAACTACTGGACAGGATGGTTGATAACACTTTCCTGGTACCTGGAATCCAAGACATTTGCTGCCACTGCTTCAGTGCAGATTTAGATGACCCAGATCTATTATGGATCACTTTCTGCAGCTGGAATTTGCCATTGCAGATGCTGTTTCGCATGATCAACACCTTATTACAGTATTCTGGGACTTCCGAAAGGTTTGTGAAACCGTGTGGCGACACCATATCGTAATGACACTGCACAAATGGGGCTGCTAGGGCAACTTGTCAATCTTTACCCAAAACTTCTTATCTGATAGGTTCCTTCCATATTAGAGTTGGATCTACCCCTAGCAATCTATGTGAACAAGAAAATGGATTACCAAAGGGACTGTTTTGAGTATCACACATTTTATCATTGCTATAAAAGAAACAGTGTCACAGAAGAATTCAATGTATCATTCACACACTACATTAATGATCTTTGCCCTATTACAGCTCTGCATCACTCAATTCCACTGAAAATCTTTACCAAATGGTGTTATGTAGAATAAACTCAGTACTGATGTACTTATAAAAAAAATGGGGGGGGGGGTGGCTAGCTATAGTACATTTTGTGTACTTTCACCAATAGGTCATTTACTCTTGAACACCCATACTCACAGGTCCCATCATATTGTATCCTTTGCTTTACTTTGTGACTGGACCCGAAGAATAGCATTAACCCAACAAATTTACCCCTTCAGTTCCACTTGGTCTTTCAAGAATATTTAGTCTTCAGTCAGATTGACACAGAAAGCTCAAAAGTTGGAGAAAAAGTTGGGTATGCACGTATCCATAATAATTTCTTTTAACGCAATTCTCAAATCAAGTGTTTGTATCATGTATACAGTGGAATTATTAGCTGTACTGCAGTCCCTCATCTATATCAAAATTTGCTCCATCCAAGCAGCTCTTGTATGCAGTGACTCTCTCAGCAGTTTACAAGCAATAATAGGATGCTTTCGAAATCATCTCTTAGTATATGACGTACAATTGCAGTTGGATACTGAATCACATTGCTGTTGTAGAAAATGACAATCTGGGCGAGCTAACCACGGCAGCCTTTGAGGTGGAATCATTGATGCTATCAATCCGTCCTAGATGTATCTACAACAGTGTCGTATGTGTAAATGCCAAAATAACACCCATTCCAAGCAACTCAGGATAATAAAAGATGCCACTAAATGCTGGACACTTACCAGAGTCTGTTGTCGTATCTCACATTCCTATTGGACACTTTTATCTCACATGTGAACAAAAAGAAGACCTGCCGGAATGGCACTGTTGAGTGTTTATGACAGTTCTACACCACCTTGTTGAGTGTGCAGAATTACTATATCTATGGCAAATCTACAGTTAGCACAATTCCTGCCACACATCCTGACTAATGACTACTGTGACAACAAAAGTCAAAATACATACATAATTGGCTACTGTGACAAGATCTAATTTTGTTGGCAGAAAATTGAATTTTGCAGATATAATTGTAAGCCTTATTTCTGTAGAGGGAAAGGGTGTTTGTTACCATTTTCTTAGACTGTTATTGTTTTCTTGACTGAACTTTTCTACAATGAGGATGTGGAGAGAAGAGGGGTGCCTTTCCACACAAGTTTTTGTCCTGAGGAGACCCTCCTGATGCAGCCGTCTCATACTGATGTCACCCCTTATGTAGTTATTAACCTTCTTTCTTCTGCATTTAAGAGAATTGAGGGACTAATTGTTATGAACAATTAATCCATATTCATTCATGTCAGATGATACATTGTCAGAATGGGCTCTCAAAAGCAGCAAAACTATTGTGGGGATTTTTTTCACTTATCTGTTCCAGTGCATTGTATAACTGAACTGAGAAAAAGGAATGTTTGTAGCCAAAGATTGAGATTATTGTAACTAATTATTCATGTAGCTTCTTTTAAATAATATATCATTTTCTCAGTGAAGGACCTTAAAAATAAAAATTGTGTTTCAAAAAGTGGCAGCAGAACTTTCCATATTTTCCTTTGGTGTGGTGAAGAAGTAATGTTTTTCCATCCCTAGGTCATCTCCAGTGCTTCTTGTTAATTGACTTCAACACTATTTTTATTCATTGTGATGTAATATGGGGTAAAAGTTCATGATAGTCAGGCATTTATTTAATTGTATGCATCGATATTTTCTTGGAAGGGTTGTATAGTCATCATGAAAATGCAGCATCTGGTACAGTTATAATACTTCCAGTGACTTTATTTGGTATAGTGAGTAAACATAAGACTTTGCTTGAAGTACTTGAGGAAAATTACATGAGTTTATGACCAATTAAAATTTAACCAAACAGATTCACTGCCTTAGTTCCTGCAAATCATTTCCTTCCATAATTTTGATATGTCTTTGAGCCATTATTGCTAATAATCTTTACTGGTTTACCTACTTAGTAAATATATTCCTTCTTTACCTCACCTGTTGCTGCCTCATTCTTTTCACAGCATATATTTCTTAATCCCCGTTCCACATAATCATCAGGCTGGATCACCCCCCCCCCCCCCCCGCCCTCTCTCCTGTATCATTCATTTTTACACACTTTGTTCCTATCGGCAGTATCAGCAGAGTCTGTGACCTTAATTTCATTCCAGGGTTGATGGAGTCTGAATATCTATTCTTGCAGTTGTAGTTCCCGTCTAGCCTGCCTCTTGTGCATTAAACATCAATTAATAAGAAAGGCGTACATCTGTGTAAATTTTAAGGTGACCAGTTAAATAATACCTTTCCCTTTTTTTTAAACCCCACGATTTTCACATGTGTTTCTTTCACTGTGACTGCATAATGTATGCCCACTCAGTTTTCATTTTACTGGCTAAATTAATTGTTTTGTGTTCCTTAACTTATCCTGTGTCAGTTAGTTGTACTGATTCGATTACTTGACCTAGAGGTTGCAATACAGATACGTGTGTCATTTTGGAGTGTGTATAATCACAATTTCCATTTTTCCGTGAGTGCTTGTTGCATTTCCTCATTCTCACCAAAAATACATTCTTTTCCAGTATAACCAACATTCCACGGAGGTTAAGGCTCTGTTCAAATCTCCTGTAAATTCTACATAACTTGAAAAAATAAGCCTTTCTCTTATTCTTCAGTCCTGGAAATTCCTGTACTGCTGTTACTTTTTTTTCTTTTTTTCCTCCAGGTGGGCAATGTGCTCTTTGCTGTTATGGTATGCTTGAGAAATTTTAGCTCCTTTCAAAATACTGATTTACTCAGGGTACTGTGATATTATTTTCTTTAAAGCCATAAGAATTTTTCTCAATACTTATTTGTTTTCCTGTCAGCTTTCTGTGGCACTGCCATGCACCTAAACGACGACTTTACATAGTTCCTCAATTAAGAAAAATGATACTAAGATTTTCTGTGGAAATGGCCCTACACTGATGACTTCTCTTGATGGATACAAAACTTGTGCATTTTCTACATCATTTGGCAAGTGACAGTGGCCAAACATTTTCCGTCAGATGTATAGAATGAACACTAAATATACACAATGAACTCAAACTTCATAACCAAAATTTCAGAGATTGGTCAGGCATATTTTCTGAGTATTTTGCTATAAGGGTCTCGTGGTCTTCAGTGGCTCACTATATAGAAACTATAGTTCATTAGATTTCTTACTGCCATTTACATTTCTATCTATAGTGTACTGAAAATACCTGCACAACAGTGTAGATGTCAGTGGTACACACTGTATGTCTTGTTTGAAAACAAAGTTTTTTCATTCATTCACAATACTTGTTGACACTAGTAATGCCTACAGTACTTTTTGCCCTCAAGCTTCCATTCAATGCTGCTTGGTTCTGCGTTTTTTCCTCTCTGACAGTGCTAGTTGTACATTAACAATGATGCACAGCAGTATCTATAGGTTTATTGATGCAGATTTGGCCAATGTGCATCTCTTGTATGGGTTCACTGATTGCAGTGGAATTGTGGCATGATGCTGTGTTGAGTTGTTCATACAGTTACAGCAAGTGCAGCATAGTACTTTTAAATCTGTATATAGCTGCCTACAAGAAATGGTGATTTTGTATTAAAGGATTTTTCATTGTTGTAAAGGTGTTTTCATAGAAACATTGGTAGTTAGAATAACATACCAAATAAGTGATGATTAAATTATTACTCTGTAATTAACCATCAGAGATCAATATGGACATGATTGTCATGGTCAGGAAACAGTTCCTAGCCACCCAGTGTCCACACCGAGTGAGGTAAGTTTTCCTAACTTATCAGGGCATGGTTGCCAATCTGGAGTCACCAGTTTTCCTTCTGATGTACATTTGCTGTGTTGCTGCAGCTGATGCAAGTTCTCAGTGAAACATTTATTCCAAAAGAACTGATTAAGCTGTTGTACACATTGCCAACTGTGCAACCTATTGGCAGGAATCTCAAGGATGGAGACTTTGGAATGGGTACAAAGGAGCTGCTCAATGAGGAAATGTCACATAATGAGAGCAGACGGAGAATCAGTGTCGTCAGGGAGAACACACAATGGACTTTAATTCAAGCATCCTTCTATCTCAATTAGTGCCTTAGTCATTTTTTCAAAGGTCAGTAATGTTTGGCCCGTGACATGTTTGATAAGTGTCGCCATAGATTTGACTGCAGCTTCGACAGACCACCAAAGTGAGGGGCACAAGGTGGGGTAAAATTCCAATTAATACTCATCAAGGTTGCTCAGTCCATCACATTTTCGACTCTAGCATCATTTAAAATGCTAGTAACTGAAGAAAATTTAACACGCCAATATCGCAAAAAAAAAAGGCATTGTGTTGGATGACCAGCTTTGAAGGATTACAAAAACATGTAATTCGAGGTAAACTTGTTCAGGGAAAGGAATAATCTTCATTACCATTTATGAATGGCAGCTGCACATAAAAAGCATTCAATTAATCAACAATTTCGGGTGGAAGCATTTCATCCCAGTGTACGGTCTCTCTTTATTTCTTTCTTGTTATTCTTATTATTTGTCAGGCATGGAGAGCTGGCCTACATGGGTTCTTCCCTTGGCTCAGAGGATGAGGTACAATAAAACATCCCTTGCTCCAAGAGTTATTTATTGACAAACATTTCCTTGACAACAGTGCATTCAGCGGTCTTCAGCTGGTTTACTTTACTCGCTTGGTTCAGAGCTTCCGTAGCAACACGGCGCGTAGTGGCCTCGGTGCTGGCGGCGGCGGAAGATGCTAACGTAGACTGCAAGGAATGCCCCAGAAACAGCAGCTGACGACGGCCGCACGTGGCGAGCGCTGCTTACGCGGCAAGACTGTGTGTCGGCGAGTGTACTGGCTTGCAATTCAGGGCGGCTGGCCGGCCACTGCTATGACGAAAGTTGCCCCGTGCTAGGAGCGAACCCGTGTTCACAGATTCGGCGGCTCTGGGCGGCGTCCATTGAACTGGAGTTCTTCCCAATTCACGAGTGACTTTACTGGTACGGCCGCATCCCTTCGTCCGAACCAGTCACCCGGGTTATTCACTATACGTCTTCCTCCGTTGCTATTGGTGAGACTTCGACTTTAATGACTTGACTCAGAACGAAGACTCGATTTCTGTGACTTACTGGCGAAGGGACATCTTCTTCTTTCTTCGTAAGTCGTGGTAACTAGACGCTGCTATCAGGTTCGATGCTGTCCTATGACCTCCATAGCTGCCGCTTCTTCTTCATGCGTACCGTCGGGAGTACATCAGCACGCCCAACAAACGTCACGAGGCTTCCGGAACATGACAAGCGTACTCCATAAGTTGACCAGCACTTCCAGCAGACTTCGAGCAGACTCCCAGCAGACTTCAGAAGAAACTTCGAGAGGGAGCTGCCTCTTTCCGGGGTATTTATTTCGTGTTCCTGCTGACGGCGTGACGTTTGTAACACAGAGACTGACCTCTGTGGTTCGATGCTAGAAGGTTCCCTCCTGTATCGTACACGTGACTTATGCTGGCTCCTGATCCGTCTGCCCTGCTTTCCAGCGGGGCGGGCAATGTCCTCCGGACGACGCCCCCGGTAGACTGCTGACTGCTTGGTTCGCATACTCGATCGGCCGATTACCTCTCCGCGGTCCTGCTCCACTTCCGTGTCTCTGCTAGCGTACTTGAGTCCCTGTAACTTCCTTCACCAAGTCTTTACTTAATTTTATAACTAATATTTACACATACGACCACTACACCTATTACACCAGTCACGGCTTAAATGCCACAAGCACTCTAAGAACAACTTGCATCACAGAACTGCTGGGAGAAGAACCAAGGTTCAAAAATAGATACTAGTGATTTTTGTGAACAGATTACTTTATTTATAAATGAGAATTGTACAAGGTGTTCGGAAATTCCAGGTACGAACTTCTAGGACTTTTCGAGGGGAGTGGGTATGTAATATTTTGAATGAGAACACATGTCTGGAAATGTACCGGTTTTGTTCTACGTTGGTTTCAGCTCAAATGTTTAGCTCATCTACTCCACTTGAGGAACTGAATTAGTCGTGACGCAGTAGAATTAGTAGCTAACAATTCGAAAGAAAACATGACGAAATATTCATTTATCACTTGTTGATACAAACAAAGTTTTATTAACACTTAAACAATACATGTTTACATTATTCCAAAACAGAAAAGGCCACAACATATTTTTCGTACAGAAAGTAATGTGTAAGTGTTAATACAAACAAAAGTGCTTAAGTGATATATCGATGTTTCGCTACGTTTCCTTTCCAAATACACTCCTGGAAATTGAAATAAGAACACCGTGAATTCATTGTCCCAGGAAGGGGAAACTTTATTGACACATTCCTGGGCTCAGATACATCACATGATCACACTGACAGTACCACAGGCACATAGACACAGGCAACAGAGTATGCACAATGTCGGCACTAGTACAGTGTATATCCACCTTTCGCAGCAATGCAGGCTGCTATTCTCCCATGGAGACGATCGTAGAGATGCTGGATGTAGTCCTGTGGAACAGCTTGCCATGCCATTTCCACCTGGCGCCTCAGTTGGACCAGCGTTCGTGCTGGACGTGCAGACCGCGTGAGACGACGCTTCATCCAGTCCCAAACATGCTCAATGGGGGACAGATCCGGAGATCTTGCTGGCCAGGGTAGTTGACTTACACCTTCTAGAGCACGTTGGGTGGCACGGGATACATGCGGACGTGCATTGTCCTGTTGGAACAGCAAGTTCCCTTGCTGGTCTAGGAATGGTAGAACGATGGGTTCGATGACGGTTTGGATGTACCGTGCACTATTCAGTGTCCCCTCGACGATCACCAGAGGTGTACGGCCAATGTAGGAGATCGCTCGCCACACCATGATGCCGGGTGTTGGCCCTGTGTGCCTCGGTCGTATGCAGTCCTGATTGTGGCGCTCACCTGCACGGCGCCAAACACGCATACGACCATCATTGGCACCAAGGCAGAAGCGACTCTCATCGCTGAAGACGACACGTCTCCATTCGTCCCTCCATTCACGCCTGTCGCGACACCACTGGAGGCGGGCTGCACGATGTTGGGGCGTGAGCGGAAGACGGCCTAACGGTGTGCGGGACCGTAGCCCAGCTTCATGGAGACGGTTGCGAATGGTCCTCGCCGATACCCCAGGAGCAACAGTGTCCCTAATTTGCTGGGAAGTGGCGGTGCGGTCCCCTACGGCACTGCGTAGGATCCTACGGTCTTGGCGTGCATCCGTGCGTCGCTGCGGTCCGGTCCCAGGTCGACGAGCACGTGCACCTTCCGCCGACCACTGGCGACAACATCGATGTACTGTGGAGATCTCACGCCCCACGTGTTGAGCAATTCGGCGGTACGTCCACCCGGCCTCCGGCATGCCCACTATACGCCCTCGCTCAAAGTCCGTCAACTGCACATACGGTTCACGTCCACGCTGTCGCGGCATGCTACCAGTGTTAAAGACTGCGATGGAGCTCCGTATGCCACGGCAAACTGGCTGACACTGACGGCGGCGGTGCACAAATGCTGCGCAGCTAGCGCCATTCGACGGCCAACACCGCGGTTCCTGCTGTGTCCGCTGTGCCGTGCGTGTGATCATTGCTTGTACAGCCCTCTCGCAGTGTCCGGAGCAAGTATGGTGGGTCTGACACACCGGTGTCAATGTGTTCTTTTTTCCATTTCCAGGAGTGTATTATGTAGTAACTGTACTGCGTCACGGCGAATTCAGTTCCTCAAGCAGAAGTGGATGCGTTAAATATATGAATTTAAACTGTCGTAGAACGGAAATGGAACGTTTCCGGACATGGGTTCACATTCAAAATATTAGTACTCACTCCCCTCAACAAGTCCTAGAAGTTTGTTATGGGAATTCCCCAACACCCTGTATGTGTGAGAAATCACAATAAAATGCGTCTGTTAAATAAGTTAAACAAGTAAGAATATAACAATAACGAAAGGGTTCATGGGCAGTAGAAGTAATTTGTTTTCAAACCTTTTTTATGTTCCCGTAAAGTATATTGTTCCCTCTCCTGCCATGGTTCAGTCCTCCAGTGAATTATCCTATACCAGTTTTGTTAGGTGTTACCTCCAGCATGTTGTCAAAAATATTGTTTGTGTTACTGTTTCTTGTATTTTCCCAGTAGATCGTGTCTATGTAGGTACTGAAGTTGGTAAAGTTGTTACCTCCTCTGATGTTCATTATGTAATTGACATAATGTCTCACAAGGGGAGGCCACGACGCAGCGATCACGGGTTTACTTCAAACTTTGTACAATTTAAGTTGACCATTAAAACAACATAATGTGCAAGTAGTAAGGTGCACTAACTACTGTGGCAATTCCGAGAAAATTGCAATAGTAGTTTTATGTGTCTATTACGTAACTAATGTCTCTATGCGAAGGGGCTTCTTAGAAGCATTTGTTTTGTGGCCTATAGTGGAGAGTCGGCTCTCAGCCGTGGTAACGTGCGAGACTGCCCTGTGCGCCGGCCAGCGCTCTGCTCTCGGCGATTTTTATTTCCGCGTTGTGGTATTTGTGTTTATAGATTTCACTACTACCGTACCTCATGACGTACTCTTACCGCCGTGCGACGATCAAAGTAACGTTTCAGGCCGAACGTCCACGACCAAGTGCCTTGGAAGTTGAACAGTTCATACGAGAGGATTTGCGTTTGAGTCCCCTGGACGTGATCGGAATACATTTTTCCTTCACAGGAAGTGTCGTATACATCAAGATGTCGACGGAGGCGCTATGCGCTAAAGTTGTCCAACAACATTCCGCTGTACTAAAATTTAAACTCTCTGATCGACACGTCGGTGCAGTGACAGTGGAGCATGAGGGATTCAGTCTCCGAATTTTGCAGGGATTTGAGCTCCCGTACGAGCTACCTCAAGAAGTGGTCGTTGCTGCTTTCTAGCCGTATGGAAACGTCTTACGTCACCTCGTGGAGAGGTGGCAAACATTTACGACCTACCCAGTGTTAAATTTCTTCCAGCAGATCAAAATTGAGCTAACGATACACGTTTCATCGTACCTGATGATTGGCAGGGTGCGGGCCATCGTCATCTACGATGGCCAGCCACGAACATGCTCCAGACGTGGCCAGGAAGGGCACGTCTGGTCCAATTGTTAGGCCGACGTTTGGTACAGACACTGTCGGGCGAAGAGACCCTGGCATCGATGTTCATGTCCGTATCTGTTACCTATGCGACGGTAGCACAGTATCCTGACACGCCACTTCAGGTTACACCCGGAGGCTCGTCAACGCCATCCACCGCATCCCAATACGCCGACAAGACCAGCATGGCGTCGTCCCCGTGCTCGCACTGGGACCATCCCATCTCGGGGCCGTGATGGACGACACAGCTCGAACCATGGACGTCGAAATAGATATCGTTCCAACTGCTGCCTTTAACCACATGGGTATAGTGTAGGAAACAGCAGTCGTCTAGGAAGTGCAAGAAACACTGACGACACCCTCCTTCAGATGGCCTCGCATGATGATGACTGATGGTGACCTTCCACATTGCGTCCAGTGACATGGTACGACCACTCCTGACACCTCTCGTGTGAAGACCTCTCTCAATCCAGTGCATGATGGCGACAGGTCCCCCACAGCTATTGTCGCAGCAGCTGATTACCCTGCTCTGACAGTAAACGACTGTCACATGCCTTCGACGTCATCATTGTGGGCCAGTGATGTTGAAAGAGGAGTGGAACAGACCACCAGCTTGTCCGAGCAAGAGCATCCCTCTGAGGGCCCTGCCAATAATCTTGGCAACTGTTGCATACTCGGCAGGTCTATACCTGCAGGATGCTTCCATCACGCATTCTGCATCAACTGCACGGGACCATACACAGCAATATCATGTCGCCACAATGAACCTTGCTACCATCCGAGCACCTCACTAACTGGCCATCTTCTGAGATGCAGATGCTGATATTTCACTCCTGCAGGAAGTGTTCATCGCTGAATTCCAAGTGCCCACCAGGTACACCGCCAATGTTTCTCACGTCTCTGACACTGGTAGTGACGTCGCCATGTGGCGGGCTCCCTGCAGAGGATGTCACATACTTCCCCACTGCATGAGGTATGGCTCTCACCCTATTTGGCATGCGTATCATTAACATCTACACACCGTCTGACTCTAGCCGCCATCATGACTGACATACATTCTTCGCTGGAAAGGTCACACTGCTCTTCACAGGCGGACAGGACGTGTTGGTGCTCGGTGGGAACTTCAACTCAACACAAGGGCCCACTGACCAACTCCAACAACATTCAACTCGTGCGGCTCTCACGATGGTCATCGATCGCCTCCGACTCATTGACACCTGACAAAGCTCCACGGAACCAAACCGAGTTACACATTTTACACCACTCACTCATCAAGCCACACAGATCGCACCTACCTTATCCGGCTGCTTGCTGATGGCACCCACCATGCAGAAGTCTGGCCCATGGCCTTTTCAGACCATGAAGCATACAACTGCGGTGTCACTCCCGCCGTTCAGCGTGTGTGGCATATTCATGGTCTGTGGAAATTCAGTGTCGCCCACCTCCCTGCACTGTCGCCGTATGGTCGAGGATTCATGGGCACGTTGCTGGCGTCGTCATTATGTTGATGACTTCACCTTATCTTGGTGGCTTTCCAGTGCAAAGCCAACCCTGTGTAAAACTTTGATGAGCTATGGTACGGAAGCCAAGGCATGGCACTCCAAACTTGCACTTTTATTATTCCATTCTTCCTAGCTGTGCGCCAATGCCTTTTTTGTCAGCCAGGCAGACAGTGATACACCAAACAAAGGCGCAGGTCCCCTTGATCATGTGCCGTCACCTGAGAGGCACTGTAGTCCGATTTCGGACCTCTAATTGTATACCTCAAGAACATCCATCGATGTACCACCTCCAGGAAAGACAACGATGATGCAGGGCTCACCGACATGAGTCCCACATGCAGTGCTCTCCACAATCATTTCGCCAGATTGTGTGCAGCTGTACTGCATTCCGCGGAACTAATGACAGAGGTCACACGAATTACTGCTAGCTTGGTGGAGGTAGGGCATGAGCTCCAAGAAGACGTGACCACAGATGAAGTACTCGATGCCATCAAGGCGGGATATGACAACAAATCACCAGTGCCCAATGATATCCCCATAGACTTTTACAGAAGTTGCAACTCTGATGGCTTCCACATGGCCTCGATGACTGTGATTCCTAACACCTTTTTCGATGGCATTGTTATACTCATTCAAAAACAGCATGGGCGATCGAGCATCAATAACCAGTCACGTTGCTTTACAGCGATATGAAAATATTTGCATTGCTGCTAGCATTGATTCAAGAAGGTCGCACATTATGTCACCTCTAGCGACCGGACTTCCCTAGGAGGCGACAACAGTATCTCTATGGCCCTTTGCCGTTACCGGGACATGATAGCATTTGCTTGTCACCGCCGTCTCTCTGGTGCCTTGGCATCGCTGGACTTAAGTCAGGCCTTCTACTGTGTAGACCACTCCTATTTGCAGACATTTCTTCAACATATGGGCTTCCCCACCAGTTTTGTCATGGTAATCCCTTTCCACGATTTTATATGCTTTCTCTTTGGAACCCCTGCTCCAGGCACTGCGCCAACATTTGGAAAGAATGACTTTGCATGGGCACTATTTCAGTTGCAAGGCCTACGGAAATGACCTCGTCTTTTATTGGCGCAGTGAGGATGAAGTTCGAGCAGCCCAGACAGGTGCGGCAACTTACAGTGAACCATTGGGCAGCTCTCAATATGTCCAAATCCAAGATCTGCTTCATTGGTGAGGACCTACTGGAGAGAAGCGTCGCCCCCCTTAGCGCTGCCGTCATGGTTAGATGTCTTGGCACCGAATTCACAGCCGATCTCCGTCGCTCAGCGACTATTTATTGTAGCCATTTGCTACAGACCATCAGAGCTAGCCGTGCACATCATCGGCTACGAGCCCTCGGCATTATACAACGTTCCCAATAAGTGAACTTCTATCATGCCTTCCATACACCACATGAGGCTCAGGTACCCCGGTCCCAACTCTCCGGGCCCGATTGATGGCATTGGTTCCTTTCTCAGCTCAGGGGTGTTATTCAAATTGCAGTACGACTCCTTTCCACTTCCATGGGATCAGGGTCGGGTGGACTAATACATGTGTCAATCAGAATCACGGTGCTGTCCATCAGCTCCAAACTCTGGCATCGTTGCCTGCAGAGCCTCACTAGACTCCTGTTCAAAGACTTTGCGCCAGTCTCCTTGTCTGCCCCAGTTTTGGTATCGACCATGCCATCTCCCTTTTGTTAGAACTGGCGATTTATTCTGGATTCAGTTGTGTCTGCCAGTTTTTATCACTTACACGTTTGTTTCATACGAAAAGAGTTTACAGTGAGTAGTAGCATAGGAGCAGCATGAGCGCAGAGTGCATTATTGCCAGATGTATCCAAGATTTGAATTATGTACTTCTACAGGTCACCCAACAATTTGGTGCCCCCCCCCCCTCTTTCCGACTCTATGCATGATGGCGTGTTATCCTCTTGGAAAATGGGCGGAAAAATTTGAATTTTGGAAGGAATTTTGCTCTAAGAATTTACTCATGCAGCTGAGGGTAGTTAGTATGGTTAGAACCCACTAGAGACTGCTCATGATGTCATTCAATTCGGATATAATTTGTTGAAATTTGATTAAATTTGTTTAAATTTATTTAAATTTATTATCTGCCTACAGCAGTAGAAGCTTAGTGTGGTGTTACCACCACAAAAGGCTGAGATATCAGTGCTTGTTGAGCTATCAGTGTGGAAGGAGAATGTGTTCAATCGAAGAGGTATTGGTGTCTGACTGGGAGGAGTTTAACAGCCATGTTGCATGGAAGCATACAGCCAAGGACTGCATCCATACAGTCCTATATGTAGAATGGAAGTGAACATTAATGCTTGAACATATGAAGAGGAAGAATGAGTCCTGCAAATAAAGGCTTTGCACTGGGTAGCATCAAAGATGCATTACACAACACATGGAAATATCTGTCTCCACTGGAACTGTGTGTCATTTCTAATGCTTTCAAATAAGCACCCACTCCACAAGAGACAACGGTCTCCAAGCCAGCAGACCAAAGAATTGAGATTGTTCGTGAGTTCACCGGTAGAGGGCCCTGCGATAGGTCACATGATGGTACAGTTCCGTCAATAGGAGCACAGCATCATGATTGCGTCACGTGTTTTTCTCAGCTGCACATGTGAGCCAGCTTCATCCCCCTGGCAACCTGGAGGGGAAAAATAGCAGGGAAAGGGATCAGCTTGTTCTGTGCTGTTGGAGAGAGGAAGAATTGTACTTTATTTATTTTTTTAACAATTTATTTAGGCACGGATTTCACGTAGTTTATTTATTACGCTGATATAAAACTCTCATCCTGACATGCTTGGGGCCACAATAGACAGTTTCTAGACCTGGAAACTACTCATAAATAATCCACTACACTGATGTGCAGAGACGCAAACAACAAGTAAATTACCGAAATAATCCAGTACACTGCATACAGATGTACAAACTACTCATCACAGAAATAATGCATGTGTAACGGTATGCATGTGTAAACAGTGCACAAACACTCAGTGCGCGTAAAAAGCGGAACGTATCAGCTACTAGAACCCTGATTCTACTGGGTGGGAAGCCTAAGTGCAACCCTAAAACACATGGAAACTGCCCAGATGCGGGAGAGGAAGGTTAGGTTAGTGTACTTCATTTATTTTGGTCGGGGAACTGACGCAAATATCGATCGTAATTACGTAATCAATCACAAAGATCGATCCTAATAACACAGCTATTCACATAGCGCTACACACGGACGAGATAAAATCGCAATACAGCGCAAAAACTGACAATACCACACAATTGGTGTTATTCTGCTGGGAAAAAATTCGCAGTACCACTCGAAACTAGTGACAGGAACACTTTAACTATACCCTATAGCTACAAGCTTGCGGGAAAAAGGCTGGGGTGTAAGGTACTATCTTTATTCTTTTTGGCGGGAAATATGTTCAACTGGCAAGATGCTGATCAGAGAGGAGTTTAAAAATTATATTACCTGTAAGCATAGAGCATCTATCGCTATTTGACATCGAAGTTTGCTACAGATGCTTACTAAAAGTACCCTACAGTCCAGGTAATCGAAGCCAATACATGCTATCACAGCTGATGGAAAAAATGCGTCACAGTTGTAATAACACTTCGAAATAGTCGTAAAGTAATCAGCACTTGCAAAGAATGGGTCATAATGCAGCTCATGTACACGGAAAAACGTCATCCTGAAAGACTGAAGAGGAGGCGGTAGTGGAACTGGCGTACTTCTCGATGTACAATCACAAACTGCCGAAACTCAAGGCAGTCTTCCCTCCCTCCCTCCCTCCCTCCCTCCAACCACCAATGGGATGGATGGATGGATGGATTGCCAGCAGCCTCGCAATACGTGCTGGCCGCCTTAAGACGATGGTCTTTTGCCAATACAATACAAAAGCAGTTATATTTAACTAAACAATAGGAGATAAAAGAATGACTGTCCGAATGCATCTTAGTCATCTAAAGTGTAGTGACACAGCCACCCCTAATGGTTAGGGGGCGCACCTGTGACAACGAGCTGTCACACACTAGACAGGTCCTCAATGCGTCCAATAGGCCTCTCGTTCTGAGATGGAAAACACTTTGTTCAACGTCGCGATCTCGTAGAGAACTCGTCTGCCATTCTGTGCTGGACTATTGAATATCAGTTGGATTCCTGTAATAATGCGACTATTAAAAAAAAGGAAAAAAAAACATTTGCAACGATAATTAATGTCCTCTTTCCACGAAAATAGACAAAGTCCATTTTCATTTAGTTTTATGAGCAAAATCGGTATAGTTTTTTTATATTTGACTGCACTCGCATCTCATTATTTAGCGACGTCCAGCAAGTTGTACCATCACCGATCACAAATGATCAGCATAGATGTAACCACCCTGCGTAAAATCAATAAAGAAAAAACTGCGACTATTTTGATGCGAAAATTACCCATCGCCACAGAATATCCTCGTTATTTCGGAATTAAATTGGTCTTGAGAGTCACTTTGCATGGCAAGTAGTTTTTGTTTTTTTCTGTAGTCGGATTACACTCACCAGGTAGGTCAAATGGGAATTCGTGCAGGTTAACATGATGTTCTTTTCGAGGAACACCATTGAGAAATGACATCTGAAGCTGAACACAGAGGGACTCTACAGTCCACAACATACATTTCGCGTAAGGACTATGCTATTTACAACATGATTCTTGTGACTATGTTACCGTCACCACACATCAAAAGCGGTCTTGACTCTAGAGGTACACACATGTGCCGCTGATAGTGTTACGCTTTCTGGTGGAAATGCTGTCAGCGATTTGGAATCAAGTCTATCTCTTCAACCACTTACTTCGTTGAATCCTGTAGACACATCTTTTAATCCCGGTCGCTGGTGGCCGAGCGGTTCTGGCGCTACAGTCTGGAACCGCGCAACCGCTACGGTCGCAGGTTCGAATCCTGCCTCGGGCATGGATGTGTGTGATGTCCTTAGGTTTGTTAGGTTTAAGTAGTTCTAAGTTCTAGGGGACTTATGACCTCAGCAGTTGAGTCCCATAGTGCTCAGAGCCATTTGAACATCTTTTAATGATTACAGCCACTGTTAAAAAATATTTGTGGCACCCTCATGTCTCGAAATGAGTCAATTTTTGCCCCTCAGGGTGCATTCTTGTCTATCAGCCAAACAAATGTGACGATCCTATTAAATATGCACCTATTGGTTCAATGGAGCACGTGCTTCATGATCGAAATTGGTCCACAGACCGGTGTATAGTTTCATCATGTGTATTGTAAGATGACCATATCCAACAGTCCATCAATCGCACAAGAGAGTGCCTGTAGTGCTCCTTCATAAGCAATTTAATAAATGGTTTTTGTTTGTTTGTTGTAACACGTCCAATCAGTGTACACCGCAATACACTTTGTTTTCTCTATCGTGACTTAGAGACCCGTGTCAGCTGCTGCTAAAACCGATGACTTTGGCACAGAAAGGGGTAAATTATGCTGCCACAAAAGTCTTTGGGCACCTACCAAACAGCATCAAAAGCCTGACAGATAGCCAACTAACATTTAAAAATAAATTAAAAGAATTTCTAGATGACAACTCCTTCTACTCATTGGCTGAATTTTTAGATATAAACTAAGTAAAAAAAAAAAACTTAATCATTAGTGTCATGCAATATTTTGTGTAATTTAATTTCTTGTACAGACATCTTTTATTAACCTGACACGTTCCACATCATTACGAAGTGTCGTATTCATGATCTATGCAACAAGTATTAATCTAATCTAATCTAATCTCTAATCATGCTTCGATCCTCTGACTCTCACAGAAAACTGAACATCGCAAGGCAAAAACTGTACATCTACCACACCACAGGCTGGTAGAAATAAAACACAGACAGGATGTTTCTAATTGATAAAAATGTGGAAGACATCGCAACATATGGAAACTGGAAGAGTCTGCAGTATTGTAGATTACTTCCAACAACTATTCGAAGGACAGTTAATCCCATTTTCCCATGGAAAATGCAGCAGATGTCTAGGTGCTCTGGTTCGAAAAGCGTTGTTCCTCCATTTTGCAGTCATTTACATTATTACTGTTTCGGTGTTGACTAACACCAGAAGGTACTGTTCACAACATTCGTGCGGTAGCACAAATAAATAGCGGTACTTTTGTCTTATTGGTGGAAAAAATAAAAATAAAAACATGTGTCCGGGATAGCAGCATATGTAAATAGGACGAGTCTGTGGGAATGAGGAACGCTTCCAAACAACTGTATTAAGGTCTACATTTAATCCCATGTTCCACAGTGACGAGTAGCGTATATCCAATGTTCCATTAAGGTTCCCTCCATCTCAACGGGAGTGGTGTCACTCAATCATTATGCGGTAATCAACAGCGTACCCAGTGGATGGTCGCGATTGGAAAGACGGCATTGATATAGAGCGATCTACTGTAATACACACCGCATTTGATAGTGAGATCAATTTTAGCAATTTTTCCCCCAGAAGTTGGAGAAATCAACATCCACCACATTCTTCACCCTGTTTAGAAACAGAGTGAGCAGAGTTAATGCTATAGGAGCATGTTTTGACCTCTCGGTGGAAGTGGGAACATGTTCTCGTAGCTCCACCACTCATGTACACTGTGTAAAGTCAGTGTCAAATGAAGCCTGCTCCAGCAACACAACGACAGTATGAACTGTTATGGTGGTGTTTCTTGCTGGTAGAATTAGGTAGACTCAGCATTGAAGCAGATCCATGTCCCTCTGGTAGAAATAAAACACAGACAGGATGTTTCTAATTGATAAAAATGTGGAAGACATCGCAACATATGGAAACTGGAAGAGTCTGCAGTATTGTAGATTACTTCCAACAACTATTCGAAGGACAGTTAATCCCATTTTCCCATGGAAAATGCAGCAGATGTCTAGGTGCTCTGGTTCGAAAAGCGTTGTTCCTCCATTTTGCAGTCATTTACATTATTACTGTTTCGGTGTTGACTAACACCAGAAGGTACTGTTCACAACATTCGTGCGGTAGCACAAATAAATAGCGGTACTTTTATGTAAATAGGACGAGTCTGTGGGAATGAGGAACGCTTCCAAACAACTGTATTAAGGTCTACATTTAATCCCATGTTCCACAGTGACGAGTAGCGTATATCCAATGTTCCATTAAGGTTCCCTCCATCTCAACGGGAGTGGTGTCACTCAATCATTATGCGGTAATCAACAGCGTACCCAGTGGATGGTCGCGATTGGAAAGACGGCATTGATATAGAGCGATCTACTGTAATACACACCGCATTTGATAGCGAGATCAATTTCAGCAATTTTACCCAGAAGTTGGAGAAATCAACATCCACCACATTCTTCACCCTGTTTAGAAACAGAGTGAGCAGAGTTAATGCTATAGGAGCATGTTTTGACCTCTCGGTGGAAGTGGGAACATGTTCTCGTAGCTCCACCACTCATGTACACTGTGTAAAGTCAGTGTCAAATGAAGCCTGCTCCAGCAACACAACGACAGTATGAACAGTTATGGTGGTGTTTCTTGCTGGTAGAATTAGGTAGACTCAGCATTGAAGCAGATCCATGTCCCTCTGAATCCAATAACGTCTATCACCCAAACATTCTATCATTGTTATTCTGTACCATCCAGAAGAGAAAAATAACGAAATATCTGTGTGCCGGCATCAAGCACATGTAACGATCCTATTAAATATACAAGTATTGATCCATTGCACAGACCAGTGTAAAGTTGCATCGCCTGTACTGTAGGAGGATGATCGTATCACACAAACTATACAATAAGTCGCAAGAGACGCTCCCTCTGACTCTGTGTCGTTGTTGGAAACATTGTTTTTTTCTGCTGTAACACGCTTTGTACACTGCCATACATTTTGTTTTTTCCCGCCTTGACTTCGAGGTCTGTGTCGGGGTCTAAACTGACATTAACATATTCTGATCCATTGCTTCTTGCACAAAACTAGGTGTCACGCAGTATAAATCATGTTGCTACTGCTGGTACCATAACACCACACACACTGGATGATTTTAAATAAAAGACAGTTACAACATAAAGGGACTGGAAGAGATTGGTGGCGTTTGGAGAGTCTCCAAACTGCTGTCCGAAGGTCATTCACGACCCCTACAGTTGAACTCATCTGCCACAGTGACAGAATAGCTGATGGATCTGTGTTCCATGTCGACTGATTTCTGACATTGCAATCATGTTCACGATCACTGTTTTGATGCTACTCATCCTAGGAATGCGTTGCCTCTGCTCCAAAACTCTTTCTCCATCTGAAACAAGTGATGTCAGTCGATCATTATGTGGTAACAGCATACCATTGGACAAATGGGGTGGAAAAGACACCATCGATGTACTGTAATAATAAGCATCACAGCTGATAGTGAGAACAATTTCAGCAATTTTACAGTAATTTCAACACCGACCAATGATGAAACTGCATCTTTCCCAATTTCCATATAATCGTTAAACCGTCGCTTCGATAATTTGCGATTATCATTGTGAATGTGGACAGATGACTGTGCAGTACATCCATTCATTGTTAATTCTCAAACATATATATCATCAAAGTATACCAGACAGCGCTCTAAATATTTCTAGCACTTCGAGCTTAGTGCATAATCTACAATCTAACTCTATGCGGACGGGAGCATTCTCACAGTCTTAGGATAAAATTATAGACTGAAAGAGTCCCTAGCACTGTCTTTGACCAATCTACCATGTAGTACTGCTACCGATTTAACCTGCAGCTGACCAGAATTACACTGCTGCATTCCGCATCTTGTGAATGAATAGAGCCTGCCAAGTCCTTGAATATCAAAGTGCACAAGATTTCTACAGACGCGCCCATGTCGAGGAGGTTACCACCCCATATCGGTGTATAGTAGTATATTTGAAAGTGCTGTGATGTGATGTGATAGCAGACAGTTAAGAAGAACAAGAAATGGGTGATTTTTATGCATGATGGAGCTCCATACGGATGGAGTTCAAAGCATTTTATGTAAATCAATTATGCTATCAATTTTAAAGTATTGTTCTAGTGTCTGGGATCAGTACCAGTAGGGTATTGGTAAGAGGGTACATAAACACACACACTCCTAAGGCTACACGGTTCTTCACTTAAAAAGGGGGCTATAATGTTGGTACGCTTCAGTTTCCGATCTATCAGTCATGTGAAATGCAGCGTTGTTATCATTCCATTGTAAGAAATATATTTCTTGCGCATGATATACATCTTTCCTGCAGGTTTCTTAGACAAAGTATGGTAACAAATAGTAAAACGAAAAAACACATTCTTAAAATATCTATTCAGTGTGATACATGCACAATGTAGCTTTCCATAGATGTATAGCATCCACGGAAATTATACTATGCTCGCATCAGTCCTATATAAAATGTCTGTTAGTCACAGAGAATACCTCTTACAAGGAAACAGATAAACGCATAGCAGCAGCATCCGACGTGTGAAATTAGACATAATCCGTCCCAACATTGCTCCGTACACTGCATGTGGCTGATACACCATCAAACCCTATCCTGGAAATGGCTTATTGTGGATCCGCATGCATACATTGCTCTGGATATAACACACGACGCCTCTAGAGTTAAACTCATCTGCCAAAATGACAGAAGAGCTGATGGCTCTCTGTTCCATTTCGATTGTTTCCTCATATTGTACTCATGTACGCATTCACTGTTTCGATGCTACTCATCCCCAGAAGGTATTGGGTGTTGTGCGTTGCCCCTCTACCAAAACTCTTTCTCCATCTGATACAAACGATGTCATCAATCATTATGTGGTAATCAACAGCGTACCAGTGGGCGTATGGGGTGGAAAAGACACCGTCGATGTACTGTAAAAATCAACAACACAGATGATAGTGCGAACAATTTTAGCAATTTTACGCTAATTTCAACACTGACCAATTATGCAACAGCATGTTTCCCAATTTCCGTAGAATTGCTAAACCGTCCCTTCTCTACTTTGCTAGTCTCATTGTGAATGTGGACAGATGACTGTGCAGGATGTCCATTCATTGTTAATTCATGAACATATACATCATCAAAGTGTACTAGACAGCGCTCTACATATTTCTAGCACTTCGAGCATACTGCATAATCTACAATTTAACTCTATGCAGATGGGAGTCACAGAGCATTCTCGCAGTCTTAGGATAAAATTAGAGTCTGATGACCCCCTAGCACTGTCTTTGACCAATCCGCCCTTCTGTACTCCTACCGATTTAATCTGCAGCTGCCCAGAATTAGACCGCTACATTCCGCGTCTCATGAATGAATAGAACTTGCCGACTCCTCGCCCATCCGAGTGCGCAAGATTTCTACAGACGCGCCCATGTCGAGGAGGTTAGCACCCCATATCGGTGTATAGTAGTATATTTGAAAGTGCTGTGATGTGATAGCAGACAGTTAAGAAGAACCAGAAATGGGTGGTTTTTATGCATGATGGAGCTCCATACGGATGGAGTTCGAAGCATTTTATGTAAATCAATTATGCTATCAATTTTAAAGCATTGTTCTAGTGTCTGGGACCAGTACGGGGAGGGTATTGGTAACAGGGAACATAAACACACACACTCCTAAGGCTACACGGTTCTTCACTTAAAGCAGGCTATAATGTTAGATCGCTTCAGTTTCCGATGTATCAGTCATTTGAAATGCAGCGCTGTTATCATTTCATTGTAAGAAATATACTTCCTGTGCATGACATACATCTTTCCTGTAGGTTTCTCCACGATAAACTGTGGTAACAAACTGTAAAATGAAAAAAACCACTTTCTTAAAATATCTATTCTGTGTGATACGTATATGCACAATGTAGCTTTCCACAGATGTATAGCGTCCACTGTTCACATCCGATCACAGTTCCAAAATTATACTGTGCTCGCATCAATCCTATGTAAAATGATTATTAGACATGAAGAATACCTATTACAAGGAAACAGATAAATGCATAGGAGTGGCATCCGCCATGTCAATTTCTATGTCATACCACGCCACCACCAAACCTGTAAACAGGACATATATCAGGCACATGTATACATGGGGACTACATATGGCACAAACACCTGTCTTTGTTATTAAACTGGAGTATCGATTTTTGTATCCAAGATGCAATAAGGGAATGGAGTACATCACATAAATCTTCTTCCGTTTAGAGGAATGTGCCGAAACAGCATGGTCACATTTCATCACACATGAGATGGAAGTGTTCTGATGATGGGAAGGTTTGCTATTAACAATCACAAGTAGACAGTGCTCTGAGTCAAATACAGAACACGTAGTTGTATACGAGTCGAACACAGAATATGTCACGTGACTGGTGCATGCTGAAAGAACAGCGGAAAGGTGGTAAAATGACCTCCGCCAACATCTCCTTCCCTCCCTACAATGCATCATCAGTCTGCCATTAAATTGTACCTCATTACAGTTCCATCTCAATCAGCCGCCCCGTCCACTCTCTGTTATCCATTAACGCAGATGCATGTAAGTTTAGTGGCAGATGGTGCTCTGTTTTCCTGAAAAACGTCAAATACAGTAGTCAACTCGTGTGTATCACTGTTACCTCAATTGGCATGCAGTAGAATGCTGCGTCAACGGAAAAAGAAGTGACTATTTCCCTGCCCCCCCCCCCCCCCCCCCCTTGCTTCCATGTTGACATTTTCTCAGATTCCTCTTGCTATTGCATGCTTGTTCCCATGTACAAGAATTGTTCTGTACCAACCAGAACACTCGCAATTACTTCCTCAATTTCCCCTCATTTCAGTGTATTTCCGCTCAATTTATACGTATTTTCCATCATTTTTCCAAATTCTGACGATTTTTTGTGTCACTTCTACCCATTCGATCATGAAATAACCTCTCATTCCATGTTCCAAAACTGCTTGTAAATGAAGTACAGCTGCCAACACCTATTGCAGATGCGCTAATCGGGAGGTGTGGTATAGCACTGTACTACATTGTATGCAGTTGCATTCACCCTGCACATACCACATTTGCAGTGTCTGCTCTGTTTCCTGTATGTCTTTGTATCTCCATGTGTCGTGAATGGCTCCCAGGACCGGCAGTAGACCCGAGTTAGTGCTCAAGTGTGGATCCGCCGTGTGTTATATCCAGAGCAATGTATGCATGCGGATCCACAATAAGCCATTTCCAGGATAGGGTTTGATGGTGTATCAGCCACATGCAGTGTACGGAGCAATGTTGGGACGGATTATGTCTAATTTCACACGTCGGATGCTGCTGCTATGCGTTTATCTGTTTCCTTGTAAGAGGTATTCTCTGTGACTAACAGACATTTTATATAGGACTGATGCGAGCATAGTATAATTTCCGTGGATGCTATACATCTATGGAAAGCTGCATTGTGCATGTATCACACTGAATAGATATTTTAAGAATGTGTTTTTTCGTTTTACTATTTGTTACCATACTTTGTCTAAGAAACCTGCAGGAAAGATGTATATCATGCGCAAGAAATATATTTCTTACAATGGAATGATAACAACGCTGCATTTCACATGACTGATAGATCGGAAACTGAAGCGAACCAACATTATAGCCCCCTTTTTAAGTGAAGAACCGTGTAGCCTTAGGAGTGTGTGTGTTTATGTACCCTCTTACCAATACCCTACTGGTACTGATCCCAGACACTAGAACAATACTTTAAAATTGATAGCATAATTGATTTACATAAAATGCTTTGAACTCCATCCGTATGGAGCTCCATCATGCATAAAAATCACCCATTTCTTGTTCTTCTTAACTGTCTGCTATCACATCACATCACAGCACTTTCAAATATACTACTATACACCGATATGGGGTGGTAACCTCCTCGACATGGGCGCGTCTGTAGAAATCTTGTGCACTTTGATATTCAAGGACTTGGCAGGCTCTATTCATTCACAAGATGCGGAATGCAGCAGTGTAATTCTGGTCAGCTGCAGGTTAAATCGGTAGCAGTACTACATGGTAGATTGGTCAAAGACAGTGCTAGGGACTCTTTCAGTCTATAATTTTATCCTAAGACTGTGAGAATGCTCCCGTCCGCATAGAGTTAGATTGTAGATTATGCACTAAGCTCGAAGTGCTAGAAATATTTAGAGCGCTGTCTGGTATACTTTGATGATATATATGTTTGAGAATTAACAATGAATGGATGTACTGCACAGTCATCTGTCCACATTCACAATGATAATCGCAAATTATCGAAGCGACGGTTTAACGATTATATGGAAATTGGGAAAGATGCAGTTTCATCATTGGTCGGTGTTGAAATTACTGTAAAATTGCTGAAATTGTTCTCACTATCAGCTGTGATGCTTATTATTACAGTACATCGATGGTGTCTTTTCCACCCCATTTGTCCAATGGTATGCTGTTACCACATAATGATCGACTGACATCACTTGTTTCAGATGGAGAAAGAGTTTTGGAGCAGAGGCAACGCATTCCTAGGATGAGTAGCATCAAAACAGTGATCGTGAACATGATTGCAATGTCAGAAATCAGTCGACATGGAACACAGATCCATCAGCTATTCTGTCACTGTGGCAGATGAGTTCAACTGTAGGGGTCGTGAATGACCTTCGGACAGCAGTTTGGAGACTCTCCAAACGCCACCAATCTCTTCCAGTCCCTTTATGTTGTAACTGTCTTTTATTTAAAATCATCCAGTGTGTGTGGTGTTATGGTACCAGCAGTAGCAACATGATTTATACTGCGTGACACCTAGTTTTGTGCAAGAAGCAATGGATCAGAATATGTTAATGTCAGTTTAGACCCCGACACAGACCTCGAAGTCAAGGCGGGAAAAAACAAAATGTATGGCAGTGTACAAAGCGTGTTACAGCAGAAAAAAACAATGTTTCCAACAACGACACAGAGTCAGAGGGAGCGTCTCTTGCGACTTATTGTATAGTTTGTGTGATACAGTCATCCTCCTACAGTACAGGCGATGCAACTTTACACTGGTCTGTGCAATGGATCAATACCTGTATATTTAATAGGATTGTTACATGTGCTTGATGCTGGCATACAGATAGTTAGTAATTTTTCTCTGGTCTATTTACATGTGCTGCGATACCATACACATGTTTTTGTTTTTATTTTTTCCACCAATAAAATAACAGTACCGGTTTTTATTTGTGCTACCTCACGCATGTTGTGATGGTCAACACCGAAACAGTAATCATGTACATAACTGCAAAATGATGAAACAATGCTTTTCGGAACGTACCACCGAGACATCCGCTACCCTTTCCATGTGAAGATGAGATTAACTGTCCTTCGAATAGTTTTTGGAAGTGCTCTACAGTACTGCAGACTCTTCCAGATGTCTTCCACATTTTTGTCAATTAGAAACATCCTGTCTGTGTTTTATTTCTACCAGCCTGTGGTGTGGTATATGTACAGTGTTTGCCATGCGATGTTCAGTTTTCTGTGAGAGTGAGGGGATCGAAGCATGTTAATGTCGGTTTTAGCAGCAGCTGACATGGATCTCTAAGTCGTGATAGAAAAAAACAAAGTGTATGGTGCTGTATACTGATTGGATGTGTTGCAACCGAGAAAAACCATGTATTTAACTGCTTATAAAGGAACAATGCAGTAACTCTCTCGTGTGATTGCTAGTCTGTTGGATATGGTCATCCTACAGTACATGTGATGAAACTTTACACTGGCCTGTGGAAGCGACTTCGATCACGAACCGCGTGCTCCAATGAACCAATACGTGCATATTTAAGAGGATCGTCACATTTGTTTGGCTGATAGACAAGAATGCACCCTGAGGGGCAAAAATTGACTCATTTCGAGACATGAGGGTGCCACAAATATTTTTTACCAGTGGCTGTAATCGTTAAAAGATGTGTCTACAGGATTCAACGCAAGTAAGTGGTTGAATAGATAGACTTGATTCCAAATCGCTGACAGCATTTCCACCAGAAAGCGTAACACTATCAGCGGCTCATGTGTGTACCTGTAGAGTCAGGACCGCTCTTGATGTGTTGTGACGGTAACATAGTCACGAGAATCGTGTTTTAAATAGCATAGTTCTTACGGGAAATGTATGTTGTGGAGTGTAGAGTCCCTCTGTGTTCAGCTTCAGATGTCATTTTTCAATAGTGTTCCTCGAAAAGAACATTATGTTACCTGCACGGATTCCCATTTGACCTACCTTGTGAGTGTTATCGGACTACAGAAAAAACAAACAAAAATTATGCGCCATGCAAAGTGACTCCCATGATTAGTTTAATTCCGAAATAACGAAGTCATTCTGTATTGATGGGTAGTTTTCACATCTAAATAGTAGGAGTTCATTCTTTATGCAGGCTGGGAATGTCTCTGCTGATCATTTGTGGTTGCCTGCGGTACACTTTGCTGGACGTCACAAAATAATGAGATACAAGTGCAGTGAAACATAAAAACTATACCGATTTTGCTCATAAAACTAAATGAAAATGGACTTAGTTTATTTTCGTAGAAAGAGGACATTTATTATCGTCGCGAATGCTACTTTTTTCTAATAATTGCTTTATTATAGGAATCGTGTTGATGTTCAATAGTCCAACACAGAATGGCAGACGAGTTCTGTATGGGATCGCGACGTTAAACAAAAGTATTTCGCATCCCAGAACGAGAGGCCTATTGGAGGTGTTGAGGACCTGTCTACTATGTGACACCTCGTCGCAGCAGGTGCACCCCCTATCCATTAGGGATGGCTGTGTCACTATACTTTAGACGACCAAGATGCATTCGGGACAGCCGTTCTTTTATCTCCTATTGTTTAGTCAATTATACCTGCTTTTGTATTGGCGAAGGACCATTGTCTCAAGGTGGACATTGGCCAGCACATGTTGCGAGGCTGCTGGTGGAGCAGCTCCCTCCCTCCCTCCCTCCCTCCCGTAGGTGATAGGTGGTTGGAGGCAGGGCCTCGATTTTCGTCAGTTTGTGATTGTACATCGAGGAGAACGCCTGTTCAACTACTGCCTCCTCTGCAGTCCTTTAGGATGATGATTTTCCTGTGTACATGTGCTGCATTATGACCCGTTCGTCGCAAGTGCTAGTTTTTTCACGACAATTTCGAAGTATAATTAGAACTGTGACGCATATTTGTCCAACAGCTGTGATAGCGCGTATTGGCTTCGATTACCTGGGCTGTAGGGTAATTTTTAACAGGCATCTGTAGCGAACTCCGATGTCAAACAGCGATAGATGCTCTATGCTTACAGGTAGTATACGTTTTAAATTCCTCTGTGTTCAACCCCAGCATTTCATCTGTTTAACATATTTCCTGCCCAAAAGAATATAGATAGTACCTTACACCACAGCCTTTTTTCCGCCAGCTTGTAGGTGTAGGGCAGAGTTTGAGTATTCCTGTCAGTGGTTTCGAGTGGTACGGCGAATTTTTTCCCAGCAGGATAAAACCAGTTGTATGGTATCATCCGTTTTTGCACTGTATTCCAATTTTGTGCCGTCCTTCTGCATATGGGTGTGTAATTAGGGCCGATCTTTGTGATTAATTACCTAATTACGATCGATATTTGCGTCAGTTTCCCGAGCAAAATAAATGAAGTACACTAACCTAACCTTCCTCTCCCACATCTGGACAGTTACCATGTGTTAGAGTTGCACTTAGGCTTTCCATCCAGTAGAATCAGGGTTCTAGTAGGTGACACATTGCGTTTTTTGCGTGCTCTGAGTGTTTGTGCACTGTATTATCTTCGGGTGTTTAAATGTAATGAGCGTGTTTGCATACCATTACACATGCATTATTTCTGTGACCTAGGAGTAGTTTGCAATCCTGTATGCAGTGTACTGGATTATTTCGGTAATTTACTTGTTGTTTGCGTCTCTGCACATCAGTGTAGTGGACTATTTATGAGTAGTTCCCATGGCTAGAAACTGTCTATTGTGGCCCCAAGCATGTCAGGATGAGAGTTTTATATCAGCGTAATAAATAAACTACGTGAAATCCGTGCCTAAATAAATTGTTACAAAAATAAATAAAGTACAATTCTTCCTCTCTCCAACAGCACAGAACAAGCTGATCCCTTTCCCTGCTATTTTTCCCCTCCAGGTTGCCAGGGGGATGAAGCTGGCTCACATGTGCAGCTGAGAAAAACACGTGACGCAATCATGATGCTGTGCTCCTATTGACGGAACTGTACCGTCATGTGACCTATCGCAGGGCCCTCTACCGGTGAACTCACGAACAATCTCAATTCTTTGGTCTGCTGGCTTGGAGACCGTTGTCTCTTGTGGAGTGGGTGCTTATTTGAAAGCATTAGAAATGACACACAGTTCCAGTGGAGACAGATATTTCCATGCGTTGTGTAATGCATCTTTGATGCTACCCAATGCAAAGCCTTTATTTGCATGACCTTATTCTTCCTCTTCATATGTTCAAGCATTAATGTTCACTTCCATTCTACATAGAGGACTGTATGGATGCAGTCCTTGCCTGTAGGCTTCCATGCAACGTGGCTGTTAAACTCCTCCCAGTCAGACACCAATAGCTCTTTGCTAGAACACATGTTCCTTCCACACTGACAGCTCAACAGCACTGATATCTCAGCATCGTGTGGTGTTACTACTGTTGTTGGTAGATAATAAATTTAAACAAAATTCAACAAATTTATACAAATTTAAACAAATTATATTCGAATTGAATGACATCATGAGCCGTCTCTAGTGGGTGGAACACCACACTAACTATCCTCAGCTGCATGAGTAAGCTCTTAGAGCAAAATTCCCTCGTAATTTAAAATTTTCCCGCCCATTTTCCAAGAGGATAACGCATCATCGTGCAAAATGTCGGTAAGGGGAGGGGTGGGGGACTTCGGTAAGGGGAGGTGTGGGGGACTGCCAGGTGACCTGTAGAAGTACATAATTCAACTTGCCGCCAAAATTCAAACTACCCAGGTGTGTGTGGCAGGAGGCGAGGCACTTTCCCGCCAAAAGCCGCCATATTGGATAACGGTCCTTGCATCATCAGCTGACTCCATGGCGGCCATCTTGGATGACATCATGCGATGTTGCTAAGTCTACAGGCTACTCTCTTGGATGATGTCATTGCTGCCATATTGGATATGTCTGGCAACAATGCACTCTGCACTCATGCTGCCCCTATCCAACTACTCATGTGTTACAACAGTTTCGCCCACCCAACCCATCGAAATTAAGTATCCCCGTTATGTGTGGCGACAGGTATGGAAAGTAGTCCGCACCTGCTTTCTCGAATCTTAACATCCAGTCAGCGTGGTACATCACGGTGAGTGGCAAACAAGTTAACTGACATCGACTGCCTCGCATCCTTCTAGCTGACTCGCCCTTCTGGACCCGCTGTGGAGTGGACGACACAGATGACCACTAGTTTCATTATGGTCCACCATTCAAAGTCTGAACATTCAGGCAGCATTTTTTGTCGTTTATTACACGCCAAACACCTGCTTAGATCGGCATCGACCCGCTTTTATTCCCAGAAGGGGCTTTTTACCCCATCACCAAAACTCACTCTGTGAACTGGATCTGTTGCCATACGATGCGTTGTCTTTCTAATTCTGGCCATAAGCCAGTGCTAGGATATTGGAATTATCTCAACAAACGACACTGCGTCCCAGTATGCAACCCACACTGTCATGAATACTTCTCCAATTTCTTAGGGGGCATCTTTAATGATCTACCCCGCAGCTGGAACGCCCAAGCCATGAGAAACTGAAAACTGATCTGAGCCTACCCCAACCGAACAGAACCGATAATGGAATCTAGGCCCACTCAACGAGAAGACAGACTTGGACGTGCTTGCCAACACAGGACCTATTCAGGGTGGTCGTATATAAAACAAAAATAAATAAATAAACAAACACAAGTAAATAAAAATAACATAAAATACTAATTATGTATAATTTGCATGGCTCCCCTGTGGTTACCTTTCCTTTAACCTTTCTCGCCCCTCTCATAGCTCTAGGTCAGTCATACTGGGAGTAGGATTAAATAGGGACCAACGCCTGAAGTGGTGGTTTGTTTTTTATGTAGGGCAAAAGTGTTGGTGTCAATTTTCTATCCTCATTTTTGAATCCTTTTATACACCCCAGGGGAGAAAAACTCTTGCTCGAACTTAATTTTTCATCTATATCTTTTTTCATCATCATATAATTAAAAAAAGTGGTTTGCGTACGACCATTCCATGAGAGTCGTGGGCTATTCATGCATATTCGAATACAGAGATATGTAAACACGTAGAATACGGCGCTGCGATCGGGAACGCCTATATAAGACATAGTGACAGAAGTGCAACCTTTCTGTAAATTGCTTAACATTTCCATGCTGGCCATCATCAAGAGACAGCGTGCGAACTATTCAACGAAAAATCATTGATATGGGCTTTCGGAGATGAAGGTCCACTCGTGTACCCTTGATGACAGCACGATTCAAAGCTTTACACCTCGCCTGGGCCCGTCAACACCGACATTTAACTGTTGATGACTGGAAACATGTTGCCTTGTCGGACTAGTCTCGTTTCAAATTGTATCAAGTGGATGGACGTGTACAGGTATGCAGACAACCTCATGAATCCATAAACCCTACGTTTCAGCAGGAGACTGTTCAAGCTGATGAAGGCTTTGTAATGGTGTGGGGCATGTGCAGTTTGAGTGATACGGGACCTCTGATACGTCTAGGTACGACTCTGACAGGTGACACGCACGTAAGCTTCCTGTCTGATCAACAACATCCATTCATATCCATTGTGCATTCCGACGGACAATTCCAGCAGGACAATGCAACACCCCACACGTCCACAATTGGTACAGAGTGGCTCTAGGAACACTCTTCTGAGTTTAAACACTTCCGCTGGCCACAAAACTCCCCAGACATGAACATTGTTGAACATACCTGGGATGCCTTGCGACGTGCTGTTCAGAAGAGATTTCGACCCCCTCGTTCTCTTATGGATTTATGGACAGCCCTGCAGGATTGACGGTGTCCTGCGTGCTCGCGGGGGCCCTACACGATATTAGACATGTGTATCAGTGTCTTTGGCGCTTCAGTTTATAATGAAACAAACCCATGCGCATTTTCATGGAGTTCTATTGATTTTCATATGTTATTTGACTATTTACTATTTTAATTAAATTTTCAAGGACGAGGGACAGGCTTGGGAAGCCCAAGTCAAATCTCGATAAATAATGACGCGAATGAGGAATGACGTTATTCAGTAATATGTTAACTCACAATGTGCCATACCACAAGAGTAACTTCATATCGGATGTGCTCTCGACAGTACACGCTACAGGATGGTGTTGTCCGTTATCTCCTCACAGACACATCAATGAGGATAGACGCGTAAAACGTCTTTTGCGATTTTCTCAGAATTGCCAGGGTAGGGCACGTTACCACTTGCACATTACGTTGTTTTCGTGACCTACTAAAGGCGTACAACGTTTAAAGATCCCAACTGCGTGGCCTCCCACATTTCAGTCTTATGTTGGGGTAGGATACAGTCTGGATGCAAGCCGAAGTAGCATGACTGTCGTGTAGTTGGATTCGAAGCGTCTTATCAGAACTGCAAGTCTGTTCATGATCCATCTCCAATTGTATAAATGACCACAGCACGTGAAACACCGAAGAAAAGTATCAGCCAATCTACACGAAAGGCATTTATCCGTTTCAATAAGTTCTATTGTGTGGCTCTTTCCGTTTGTTGCAGTGGCATTGTTAACAACGCTGTGCCTTGTGGATGTAACGTCAGATGTATTTATTTTGAGGGTTATGTTTGTCCACACAGTTTCCCAGTCGGTGGCTTGTTGCTTGTATTCTATATCGTTGGGTTTTTCCATTCACGTTGGAAATCTCTTGTCAGATCATTTCTCTTTAGGATACTATCGTCTATGCAACTGACTTGGAGATAGAATTTCCGAATATGTTTTAACTTTTAGTTAATTTTGCGTTTGTTTATCGGCGGATACACATTTGCTGGGGGCACTGTTGGGAAAAGCTTCGTAGTGATATTGCCTGGGCTTTTGTTTAACAGTGTTTTTATTCTCAAGAAGAACAACGCCGTTACTTTTCTGTTGATGTGAACAAGTTCCAGCCCACCAGATTCTTTCGATTTGGCCAGCATGTAATATGACAGTTTGAATATGTTTCCTATCCATACGTGGCTACTCGTTAGTCGCATTATCCTGTTAATTTGCGTTTTTGGAATTAGAAAGAACTTCGTGACAAAATACGCTTTGACGAATATAAAGGTGTTAATGATTCTAATTTTCTCCAGTTAGGTTCAACGTACAACAGTTATTTTCTGTAGTTATGTCATGCATTTTGTTTGTGACATATCCCCAATTTTTGACTGCCATCTTTAGAGGGCACCTATGATTCCTAGCGTATTGTGATTCTCCACCAACCGTGCCAACAATCTAGGTTGTCCAGTCCCTTGATGTTAAGGATTTTACGTTTTGGGTCACTTAGTTGTGCCCCCGGCGCGACGCTATATTTCTCAGTATCTCGCTTCACGGGAGTTACGTATTATGGCAGCTACGTCATCAGCATTTTTTTTTTTTTACTAGCGTTTGATCGGACATTGAAATACCTGATAACGTTTTGTTAAACAGTCGTAGCAACGGATCCAGCGATAGCACAAAAAGAAGCATAGAAAGAAGACTCCTCTGAGTCACACATCGCAGCATGTCAGAAGGTTTTTCTTAACTGTCCCGTAACTTCTGTCCTAGCGGATATGCCAGTGATGGTATTCCGAATGACTTTTACCACTTTCTCTTTGAGACCAACTTTTTCCATTATCCTCATCATGTACTGATAACCGACAAGATCAAAGGCTTTACGGAAATGGACGGAAAAAAAAAGAAAACACTGATGTTGGTCACAGCAGGGGGCGGGTTAAGGCGGATTTGAAATATTGGAATTGCTGCTTATCATCAATTCACTTATTATTCATCATTAAACAGTAAAAAGCACCGCTGTTCAATGGCCACTTGATGGTATACTTTTCAAAGGTAGCCGAGTTAATAGGTAGTAACTTCAGTGAGCCAACATTGCCTGATGGATTCCATTGATTCAGCAGGTTGTGATACACTGGCGTTCAAAATTAAAGCAACAAACCGCCATTTCCTCATCCTGTGTCTAATTCATGATATAATTGTACAAACTGTTAACCAGATGTTCGTACGATCATGTTCTGCACGGAAGATGGCATTCCGGTCAGTGGCCAACCGAGCCAACGAGGACATCAGGGCACTTATGAGCGTAGGTAGTGTACGCTGGAAGCCCCACATCACAATCACTGTGTACACAGTCACAGATGGTGCAGTATGGCACAGAGAAGATTCCTACCAGTCTATCGCCTGTGTAGGGCCATAGAAAGAAGGGATGCAAGACGGTAGCAAACTGATTTGGCCCGATGGCTTAATGTGAATCATTCTGTTGTTTCTAGGATTTTGGCGACAGTTTATAAGAGATGGAAACTGTGTCCCGAAGACCAGGGCAGGGCCGGTCACATGTGACTTAAGCAGAGAAGACCATTATTTGGGTGTAAGTGGACATCAGTCCTGCCTCAGTACTGCATGGCAACTGGCATGTGAGCTCACAGCATCCACTGGACATGTTGTATTGAGGCACATTCATATGGAGGCATATAGATAGTTATCTTTCCCTCACTCTGTTTGCGAGTGGAACAGGAAAGGAAATGACAAGTAGTGGTACTGGGCACCTTCCGCCACGCACCGTATGGTGGCTTGCGGAGTATCTGTATAGATGTAGATAGATGCTGAGGCAGGTACACAGTGTCGTCATCCCAGCCACCCTGGGGCCTCAGGGTTTACAACTACTCTATTGTGGGCACTGGAGAACGTCACGGATGAAAGCTTTAGTGAGATCACACGCTTACTGGTTTGAGTTAAACAGGGACATGGAAGCCATGGTGCACAGTTATCCAGCTTGCACTCGGCATTAAGCAGTACCATCTCAATCTTTCATCACATAACCCAGCTCCCTGTTGACATTGGGACTGCATTCTTGGACTTCATTCTTTTGGCTTTTGCTAGACCAAATGTGCACTCTATGTGGCTAATAGTCACGGATGCCTATTCTAAATAGCCGTGCATGGTAAGCATGATGTACAGGAGAACAGAAGCCACAATGAAAACACTAGTTCAGATTCTAGGCATTGAAAGGCTTTCCTGAGCTATGGTATTGTAATGGGTCCAAGTTCATTACGACAGCTTTCGAACAATTCTGCACATCAAATGCCATAAAACACCTTTTTGCCCGTTGTTTCACCTGTCCTCCAATGACAAAGCAGAGCATATGTTGTAGATGTTTGTACAGCAAATGTTGGAAACAGTGGAAACCACCACAACAACAGTAGCACTCACAATGTTCCTGAACACATATTGGACCACTCCCATCCAATCTGCTCCATGTGAGACAACTATGAATGTTTCTCCATCTCCTGGCCCCAATGCCATGGGAATCCTGAACCCAGCACTAACGCAATACCTTTCAGGCATGGCAGTGTGGGAATGCTTGTATGGAGCGAAAGTCACGTGGACGCTACTAACAGTGGCTCACACCCATAGGTAGCGCATTATGTTAGTTGAAACTGCGAAGGGTTTGGAGTGCAGTCATACAGTCCAACTCCACACATGCCTACTAACTGCACCTCAACCAGTGGTACGCTATGAACCAGAGAGCTCACCTTTGCTGGTTCCACATCCTCACCTACATTACTTGTGCCCGTGCTCACCAGAGAACATGGATGTAGACCTCAGCCAGTGGGCAGAGTTGTTACACGCACTGGTGTGTGAATTATAGCTGTAGAAGTTCTGCCACACAGTGACACTGGACCTAGTAGTGCATTTTCTTTGCTATAATCTCATTGTTGTAACAGACCATTGATTCTTTGTTTCCACTTTCTCTTTGCCTCAGATTTTCTCTCCCCATATTAGGTGTTGGCCTTTGTTTATCTGCAGTGCTGTCTCTACTTATCTATTTCCTCATTGGTTGTCTCTTTGTTTGCATTTGGCAGTCCAGTGTTGGTGATCCCAGACTGGATGGTCCAGACTGAGTGAGTTTTTTTTTTATATATAAAAAAAAGATGTCCCTGATATTTGGTGGAATCCAGCCACAGTACTACCCACCACACGTCACATAAATATAAATTGTTCTATGAAATAGAATGAGTTGTCAAGGAGAAACTTTTTATTTTATTTTAGAATTTAACTTTCCTGTTGGACATCTTATGCCATTATGTAGGTGATCAAAATTTTTGGTGACATCAATGTGCACCCTTTTTTGAGTTAAAGTTAACCTTAATGTGGAGCAATATGTAATTTGTTCTTCTGGGTTTTTAATTATTTATATCATTATTCTTTTTGAACTGTAGTGGGCTATTTACAAGAAACTTCATGAGGGAATAAACATACTGTGAAGCAGTAGTCAGAATGTCTATCTGCTTAAAATACATCTACAGATAATTATGTGTGAGCACACATATTATTCTCACAGCACTTTTTTCATCAGTGAAGACTTTCTCTCTTCAAGATGAGTTATCCAATAACATTATTTCATATATCTTATTGAATGAGGCATTATATCAATGTAGACAGGTAAAATTTTGGAAGTTTCTACCATATGTTACTTATATCAGTGGTGTAGTACCTCTTAGATGTGCAGAATTGAGTATGTTATGTCATTTTGAAATGGTCAGTGAGACCATTTGCGGAAAACTACTCAATAATACCATCAAGAACATTGTTTACCAATTCTTATGTCGCTGTCTAGATTGATTAGAGTACTAGTGTCATATCCAAAGAGAGAGAATTTTGCTTGTTTTATATTAGATCGAAAGTCGTTTATATAGGGAGGAAAAAAAATGTACCTAAGATTGAGTCTTCTGGAACCCCATAAGTGATTTGGTTGAATTATTAAGTACAACTTCCTATATTTTTTTGATAGATATGCCTGTATCAAATCGTTGATTTTACCATCAGTTCCATAAAAGCTCAAATGATTTTAGTCATGCAGTCAGTTGCCTTAGGTCACAGAAAATACCAACCAGTGCTATTTTGTTGTTTAATGCTTGTAAAATTTGATGACTGAACATATAACACACACAAATTTACAGCCTAATTTAACCAGACATTGTCAAACAGGGAAAAATGTATTGTTTACTCACATTTCATAGCCTTCCACATTGTGTGATATTATTGATAATATATGTACCATTTGGTTCCATTTAAAGAAAGTGTTGGAACAGAATGTAACAGGGCTTTCAAGCTCCTCGTAAACTTATTTCATTAATGATAGCTTAACTTCCATTGTTGCTGCAAGTTATTGAAATATGGACATCTTTTTAGGGCTGAAGTAAGTGCTCTTAAACTTTTGTACAAATTTTATTTATCCCTAGTATGGAGTTTGTGTAATGTGCTGTGGGTTTAAAGAAAAGGGGGATATTATCTGCACCAAGTTTTGTTAAGAATTATGCACTGAGAAGTTGTAATTAGTATTCTTCATTATTTATTCTTGAATACACCATAAATAATTCATATTACTCACTTTTGAAAATGGAAAACATAAGCTTGGCTCTGGAGTTACCCAAAAATATATATGATCTGCCATTATAGTATGATGTGCTTGATAACATTTGTATTGCAAATAATGATGTATTTCATGAACACTTATGAGAGATGCTCTTCTCAACTAATTGTCTTATACAAATAATTTGATACTCCCATGCTTTTCTATTTCTGCATTCTCATAATTGATGTGTGTGCTGGGTATAAATATCTTACCGCTATTCAGTTGTATATACAATGGTGTTCCAAAATGTAATGTTGATGAGATGGCTATGGATCGTTATTGATGTCTATGAAAAGTCGATTAGCACAGCTTTGTGAAACTACACTTCGTTTACTTATCATGATATTTGTATTGTGTGCAAACAAAGTACATTTGGCATCTGACACTGTGACTAATGATAGATCATTAATATACAGGGTGATTCTGTAATGATGTCACAAACTTTCAGGGATGGTGGAGAAGGGTAAATTCCGTGATGGTGTCACAAACTTTTAGGGATGGCGGAGAAGGGTAAATGTATTGATTTGAGGTAAAGGACCTTGGTCCACAAATGACTGGGACTTTGACAACACACTTCTTGAGCAGTTTGCCATCTTAAGAGCTCTGGCTTCAGTTTTTCACTTGTTTGAATCGTCTGCCTATAGATGACAGTGATATCTATAGTACAAAAAATATAGCAAGAGAAATTTTGTGCTGGCCATTTATAATTATGATTTGTGGATGTATTTTAGTATGAAAACATGAGAAGTTGCCGCAAAGATTAAGAAGACAGCCTTTTTCCTGTCATTATGGTAACACCTTGACACATAAAAAAATGGACAACTGCTTTGTTAGCTGTTGAACTTCCATTCTTCCTCAGAGCAAAAAGCATTTGAGACTCCGTCATGCTGTGATTTACGTACTAGTGTTGAAACTGAACAACTTAAGATGACATAATGTCTCTTTGAAATGAATTACTACTACTCAGTGGTAGCTGTTGTGGACAACTTAAGAATGTTAAAAGCCTTCCCTCCAAAGAAGAATGAAGACTCAACAACTTAGTCAACAATCACTGAAGTTTTGTGCACATGATCATCACTAAATGTTTCTTAAAAGTGGATTGTGGGCCATTGTTGTAATCAGTAGATGTCAGTCCACATTTTGGTTGAGTTTTAATTGGTTCAGCCATGGAAACTGTTTTCTAATTTCTGCCTTTATGCTATCATTGGATTAAGACACCATGTTTTTATGCTTAAGAAGTTACCACACCATGTAATCTTCTTGTACCCTTAGCTGCAGCTCAAGTGTGACAAAGCAAAGATGTTTGCTGCTGTTTATGTGATGGTACAGTGGTGATACATGGAAGTTGAAAGAAGTGGTTACAGTAAATGTTTTACATAGCAGTTTATGTTTTATGAAATAGCTGCCATGTACTTTAAAATGAGTAGCTCCAAGTTGCTAGATATCTTTGGTTTGGAAGGGGGAAGGGTGATAAGGGCAGAGTTGCACAGCAAGAAGATTTCTGTGGCAAAGAAAAGCATCACTTTTCTGCTAAGACTGACAGAAAGGTCTACAATCTGTGGTATATTTATTATACAAGTTTTCACCAGAGCCAGGCCATGTGTTGCTGATTGGCTAATGTTCATAGCATCATAAGAAAAGCAATTTAGCTGGACTATTGAATGAACCCACAGTTGAGAGTGTGGCCTTGCAATATGCTCATAATACTGTGGTCCTTTGTAGCGGTACTATTCAAAATAGATGTTGTAGTAGCAAGGTGTGATACATGGTGAAAGAGTTTTGAAAGCTTTTAAACACATGCTGTGCATATTAAATGAATTCACTAGTGTCTCACTGCCACCAGAGCATCATTTATGGCTAATGTTTTTGTGATACAAGTTCCATGTGTTTTCATGCATGAGAAGGAAAATGCATGTGAAAGAATTGTATTGTCCCCACTTTGTGGGTGCAAATTATATAAGAAAAATACTCCAGAATTTTTGCCAGTAACATGGAATTACTTTGGAGCCAGAGGCTTTGTGATTAGACAGTGCAACATTAGAAAGACCCAAGTTAATATGGAAACTAATACCAAATTTGTAAAACAGAATACTCTAAGAACTGTTACAGAAACTGCTTACAAAACACTTGTGCATCCTATTGTTGATTATTTCTCAAGTTTGCGAGACCCATATGAAATAAGACTAACAGGGGATATTGAATGTATACAAAGATGGACAGCACAAATGGTCATGTGTTTGGCTTGACGGAGAGCATCATGGAAATGATGAAAAACCTCAGTTGGCTGAATTTGTAGATAGATGCCAGTTGTCAAGGAAAAACCTGCTTACAAAGTTTGAAGAACCAATTTGAAGAATTGAGGAATATGCTATAGCTCCCTATATATTGTTACTGTAGGGATCATGATGACAAGATTAGACTATTTACTGTGTGCATACAGGAATGTAAGAATTCATTCTTCATGCTGTCTACATGCAAATGGTATGAGAGAAACCCTAATTTGTGGCACGCCCTGCCATGCAATTCAATGGTGTTTGAACAGTATGCATGTAGATCTATCGAGCCACCAAGCCCAACAATTACTTCTAGTGAAACATCCACTTACAGTCATATACATTATGAGAATAATGATGGCAGGTTGTCACTTACGAAGGAAGAAGAGGCAGGAATAGATTCCAGGATTGTAATGCAAGTATCACCTAAAGATATAACAAGCTGCTGCTGTACTCCATTTGCTAGAATGGCTTCTACCATGTAGAATCATGATACCCTAACTATAGAGACCTCTGTTGGTGCCTTTTGTGTTCCAAGTTGCTCCCCACCCCCCACACCCCACCCCAAGATGCTGAAGCTAGAGTCTAACCAGTCAAAGTGCAGCATGTCTGACAAAGTACTTCTTATCTGTTACCATCATTATAGCAAATTGTTTTAATGGCTATTTTGTTCTGTTTAGCTGAAAATAGCAGGTGCAGTTGCATACTGTCTGTAATTGCAGTTTGAAATTTTTCACCAAGGCAAAGAGAATTTTGTATACTTTAAACAAAAGTGAGCACTGATAAAATAACATGTATCAGCAAGAGGAGCTTCTAATGTCAGTAATGCCTTCTTCAGTGGCAAATACGTAGACTTGTTTGGCTCACATTTTCATATGGAAACTAAACCATGTGTTTCTTACTTATCTCATATGCATGTTTGATTTTTTTGTGAGGACCCAGTGGTCATATGTTCTAGTGTCTTAAAAAAGTAAATGAAATTTATAGTAGATAGTTTTTATAATTATTACTCAAACACTTTACTTTCATGAGTATACACCATTACAGATGTATAAGTCACTGATAAAGGAGAGTAACTGTTTCAGGCTACACCAACAGTTTAATGATATATAACTTCATTTTAAATAATATTTTCATTTGGTTCAGTACCTAAATAAAGCAGGTTTCCATTACAAGTCAGTTTAGTTCATTGGATAGTTGTCCTTTTCATTTCTTCCTTACTGGTGAATATTATGTGCTGACAGTTTTTTTAAGGGTCAGAAGCATGGCTGCTGTGACCTTCATACTATTCAAGCATTGAATTGCACTCTTGAACTATTTCACGTATGGCTGTTTCAGGGAACTGCTGTTTGTCAAGGGGTAGTACCCTGAAATGAGAGTCTTCTTAATGCCCAGGAAATCCAGCATGATGTTTAGCACCACTGTCTAATATTTTGGAAGGAAAATATGGAAGCAGGCCAGTAATTTTTGGGATTTTTACAGCCCAGTTTTACTTGTGGAAAATATTGTGGTAATTTTCAGCTTACTTGAGAATGCACCTTCAACCTGTGATAAGATGTAGAGGGACACTAGTATTTCTTCAGCTTTCCTTTTGTCTTTTGTAGTTGATGCTTTGCCCTCAGTTTAGGAAAACTGAATGATAAGGTCATGTATCATTCCAGATTTTTAATGACTTATTCTGTTGTACAACGTTATTTTTTAGTACTGTTGAAGACTTCGATTTTTTATTTTGTGTATATGTGGCTTGTTCAGCTTATGCAGAAGCGAAATAACTGCAGAATGTTGTAAGGCAGATTCTGTTAGTAATTGATGCCAGGTATTTTTGAAGAGTTAGGGATGGCATGTGGTAGTAATGTTCAGTACAATAAAACATTATGAGAGTAATTATTCCCTCTGTGTTTCTCCTGTAATGTCTGTGGTATCTTTTATGTACTTTGGATCATTGATGTCTATTTAATTTTACTGCTTATTTCTGTTGTGGAACAGTAAGCCATATAACAGTACAGAGACATTATTTTATAAATTTCCAAGTTAATCCAGTTGTTACTGGTGTGGTAGGCAAACTACAATTACCCAGTAAAGACAAAGCAGTGAAAAAGAAGATACATTACTGTATGGATTAAAAATTATATATCATGTTTTTAAAGAGTTGTATAACTTCTGTATATTTCTATAACTTCTGTATATTTCAATGACTCTGAAATAGCTGCTGTAATAGAGAATACTACAGAATAATGGAAACCGAAAGGACTAGTTTGGAGACTTTCAAAAGGTTTATAAGGCCATTTCCAGGCATTTGCTAATGATGTCTGAAGATGGCCTTGTAAGATGAAAACCAGTTAACACAATAAAAGTTATACTGGAGAACAAAAGCAACTTGTGCATTTCACTCATTAACAATACACCGGCTCAAGGAAAGTAAAGTTAGTGGAGTAAAACAGAAAGCAAATAAAACCTAGATATCTCCTGAGAAGGTCTGCAGCAAACCACACTTCAGTTCAGAATATGCTGCATTTAATTGAATAATTCACCAGGATTCATTTGCTGGGTTCATTTGTGTGTATCCAGGCTATTCTAAACAGAGGTATTGGTTCCAGGGCTAGATATTTATTAACTGCATCATTTCACTGTGATACCTTTGCAGAAAAACAGTGTTTGCTGCAACACTGCTTTTATACAAAAGTATCATAGTGAAATGAAATGCAACTGCAAACTTGATTAGTGACAGCTTGTACGTGTAGCTGTCTTTGATAAAAGTGATATTTAATGACAATCTTGATGTAAGAGACATGGGAAGTATGATCAAACATATACAGCAATTTTATGATGCAGTCAGTTTCTGGACCTATCTTATGGGTACTGTGCTTCTGAGAGTCTCATGTGATATGAGTACACTGATGACTGTTTTCAGGAATACATCAGAAAGTGAATATATCCTTATTTTTCAACATGCTTAGCAGCCTATAACAGTTCAGTTTTGTCCTGTGCTGTGGGTGGTGACTGCCATTAATTTTTCAAGCCATTTTCTCTTGAATTTATACATGAAAAATATGTCCACGTCAACTCATGAGCACTTTCAATGCAACAGATGAGTATATTGTATCCAGGGTAATGCTTTTTAGTTAGATGAAGTCATGTCTCTTTGGAATGAATTGCTACTATTCAGTGGTAGGTGATCTAAGAAACAAAAATTTCAGATTTATTGTATATAATAATACAAAGTCCTTACAGTAATTGCTTCACCTTCAGAGCTTTATAAAAGTCCTTCAAAACTCTGTAGGTGATATCTCAGCAACCAATTTTAAGTAACCACTGTCTTGTGGACTGAAACATCTGATAGGCCAGAATAGCTGACATTAGGTTCAGCATTCCATTTCCCTTCCTTTTGTATGTTGATGGTAATATTTATTTCATTTATTTTTTATTTGTTCATTTATTTAACCCAGCAATATTAATATACAGATATTGAAAAAATACAGACATTAATGGTATGTGGAATGCATATAGTGCAGCCATCTATTTCCCTTCTCTCACATTCTCCACTCTTGTCCAGTAATCAGTGCGCCACTTTCTCCCTTTCCCAATTTACATTTCTTCCGTAGACCTGACCGTAATATCTCGTATCTTACATTGGGATCATGCTCATCATGTTCCGTTCTCCATGAACCCCCTTCTCTGAGGTGTCCCTTTTTTTTATAGATGCCAATGCTAGCCTGGAACTTGGTTTAAGTTAGAGGGAGATTGTTCTTTTGTTCAGCTCTTTTAGTGTCGCATTACATAAATATACAGATTAAGCTTTTCAGTACAATTCCACTGACACATTCTAATCTCCTAGCACTGCAAATTAGAGTGATAGTACATGTTTTGCGAAACTCTGGAAGTGACCAAAATATGATCATGATCCCAGGAATAGATAAATCACTGATAAAATGTTACACTACTCAACATTACTTTGAATTTGTAGGCTTTTCCAAAACCTATGTGACGAAATACTTGGTTTCTTCTCCTCTTCAATCTCAACAACATTAAGATGGATTAAAAAAGAAAGAAGGGAACTATGAGACATTCTACATGATGCATGTGGCCTACACAGTTGTTCTAGGACATGGTACTGAGTAGAGAGGTGAAAGGACAGTGTTTATGGTCAATACTTTGACCTTGTTGTGGTATCCTTTACTGACTTTTTTCACCATCTTCTTTTTTACGATCAGTTGAAAAGTGATTCAGATAAACATTATTTTAAATAGCATGGTTTGACTTGAGTTTAGAAGCAAATAGAAGCATTTACAATTAAAATTGTAGTTTGCCCTTGGTGTCAAAAGAAACTGGATTGAACTGGAGTTCAGACATGTGCAACCAAAATCGGCATGTAACTGCATTTTTGAATATCCAGCCAGAATGGCAACTGTGTTTTTGTGTCCGAGTTGTTGAAATATTGTGCAGAGAAATGGAGTTGTGAACCCACATGGACTTTTGGGAATGTAGCTTATATCAGTCATGCCAGGGGAATGTCAGAAATCACAGATTTTGTTCTATGTTTGTGAATTCACTACTTGTTTGTGACTCTGAAACAGTCTCAAATTGCAGAAGAAAGAAAAGTGGGTAGCGTACATTACAAGGAAGGAAAGAGAGTGAAGGGTCTTGTCAGTACAGAGGTCATTAGAGACAGAACAGTAGCTTATTGGTATAAATTAGCTATGGCATTTTAGGGAAATATCCTGGGACCTGTTTCAATTGAATACAGGAAACCATGGAAAAGCCTAAATCTCATTGATATGAATACCACACATTAAAACTAGAGTCCATCATCTCACTTGCTTGGACCCTCAGAGTACGGGATCAACACAAGGGTGACTTAGAAAGGCTCAAATACTTCAGGTTTAAAAAGTAACTTCCCCCAAAGCATTAGATGGATTAACAAAGAATTAGGTTGGGAGTTAGTAGAAGAAAGATGTTTATCCAGTATCGAATATACTAGAAAAATGTATAGGGTTAGTTAGTTTCACAAAACAAAAAAGAAAAAAGCGAGAGACTGGGTGGCGCAATGGTTGCTGTCTTTTCTCAATCAGCTTAGGGAAATTGTGGGATAATCACTTTTGGCTATCCAGTTATTATTATTTTTCTTAGTGTAATCTCAGCTATACTTGAACTAATAAATTCCTACTGTTAACAGAACATTAAAACTCGGCATATAAAAACCTGTATGATAATATGCCCCCCCCTCCCCCCCCCCTCAATCTCCTATTTTCAATTCATGAAGATCAGTCTGAAAAGGAATATCCTTTTGCTGAGGTATCAGCTGCCCATATTGAACAGAAACTAGTATGAGAAGAAACGTACATATGTGAAAGGTAATAGGAACTGCAGTGCCTTCACCATTAAAAACAAAATGCTTTTGATCAGTGGGTATTTGAAAAATCATTGGTAAACTGCATTTTTCTACCAGTTTTAGGATGTTTCTGAGCCAGTTTGCATAAAATAAAGGGAAAAGAATTACAGGTATTAATTTATTTCTTGTTTCTTTACATAATTAGCAAATGTCCAAAGTTTCAGTCACCAGTTTTGTTATAGTAAAGTTACTCATACTTGTAATTATTTCAGTGGTATGCAATATTACAGTAACATATCTGTTGAGTTAAAAATTTGCTTGTTGTTAATAGCATGCGTAATACAGTAATATAGCTCCTTCACACCTACATGGGCATAAATACCTGAAAGTATAAATATTGATTCCAGTAGTGTTTGTGAAGTAATTAGCATACAGTTAATAATCGGTTTCCTGTCACCTTTGAAATAGACTAGTTGTTTCTTTCTGCAGTGGTATGTGTAGAGTCACTGTGTGGTTATATATTTTCCGCTATAACATTTATACTACATAATTAATTAATGAAAGAACATCTCTATGAAACTCTAGGACTCAGTAACCGTAGGTTACAAATTAAGAAATTTAAATAGGTATCTCTGAAATTTTGGCAGAAGGCACACACATATTGAAGTATTCTCAGATTATGTGGGAACAAAATTCAATACACACAACACACACACACACCCTTCTAGGTGACAGATAATGATGGCTGTAGGTCAGCATATGTTTGAATAGTAATTGTCAATTGTATACCCTGTTGTTGCAAATGTACATATGTTTAATACCCACAAAAGCCTCTACTGTGATTCATCCTGTGCTGATTGGCCCTAATAGTCCCATGGCCCATTTATTTGTGTGGATTCTTAAAGATTAGTAGTTCACTTCTCCACACAATAAAATTGTTAGAAAATGAGCTGCACTCAGCTCAAAATACTTCGCTTTTGCTTACTTCCAAAAATTATTGACATGCTAGGTTTTAATAAAATAGTGTCTTCAGGAAAAACACGAAATTCTGCAAATCTCATTGATAATCTCATATTGTATTCAGTTCTTCCATTTTCCCCTTATTTTATTTCTGCATAGTGTTTTTGTGGCAGTGACATGTAATGGTGCTTTCTCCTAGTATGAACACATTGAAGAAATGATTTTCAAATAATTTGCATTAAACTGAACAAGTTAAAGAGATTAATGATTTAATTACCATCCTGTGCAAGTCTTTCAACCAGTTTCCACAATATACATGCGATATAGAACACAGAAAACCTAGATACACAGTATTGTCTGATATACTCTTATATGCAGTTAATTGTTTTGTAGTCAGCATGTTAAGCAAAATGAGGAAGACTAGATATTCAAAGCAACAGTAAGCATACTAATTTAGCACTGATACAGTTGCAGAGGAGAAAGAAGAAACTGACTCGTGACTTTCTGCATTCTATACACTTTTTGTTCAGCAACTTATCTGTATTTAATAGGTGTATTGGGAACAATTATTGCAATTTGAGAATAAGCAGTGATAAAAGGAATGTTTCACTACTACTGTCAACAGAGGTTGAACATTCCTTTTATTTGATACTAACGTTCTGTTTAGTCTATACTCTTAAAATAAATTCACAAGATTCTGATTAGATCTTTATGAATTTTATTGTATGGTTTGGGGTATGAGAGATTTCTTTCTGCAAAATTTTTCTGTTGAATAATATACCAGGAAGTATATTATATGCAGACTTATTTGTAATTTAACATGTAGGGTTTGAAGAATTATGAACTTGAAAGAATAAATTGGACTTCAGGATACTTGTTTTTTAACTTTTTCACAGACATTCTGGTTACAGTATATCATTTTACTTATGGTGAGTTTATTAGTAACAAACTATTAACAATGATAATAATGATGTGTTTTGTGTAGCTTGACGGTCTAGTTTATTCATATGAAATTACAATTCCCAAGGTCTGGGGTCTAATCACTATTCATATCAAGGATCTTTTTTTTTACATATTGTTTGTTTATCACTAGCAACTAGTTAATGTGAAAAGTGCCAAGTTGTACAGTGCTTCAGAGTCCACATTAAACTGTAGATCTCTCAATAACTGGCAGGGCAAATCAGTTCAAAAGTAAGAGAAAAGAAAATGTACTGTGTCTAGTAACATACTGTGGGGTTTCCCTACTGTAGTATTTTATTAATTTCTCATAAACATTGATAATTCTATTGAATAACTTTTTGTCATTTGTATAGATGGGATGAAATGAGTAAGAAACACATTCAGGAGCTAATGAAACATCCATGTTCAGCACTTTATACATAACTGACAAGCTATATAATGTGTTGTGCATTCAGCCAGTGCCATTTATGGGCATTGGTGCATGCACCTATGTATGAGTATGTTCACTCGAGAAAAGATTTACTCTGAAAAATAGCAAATTTTCTTTCTTGTATGTGTATGCCTGAACACTTCCATTTCTCTGTGAGTGGTCTTCTTTCCTCCTGTATAATCCAAACATTATTTTCTCAGTGGGGTACAAGTCTGTATTCAGAACTTATGATGATTCATGGTCTGCCTTTTATTCTTGGATAACCGCCTAATGGTGTATGGTGGAGGGAACTTGGCTACTATCGATACCAGTATAATTTTCCTTCTTTGTTGTTTCTTATAAATAGTACATGGCAAAAATGATTGGCAGTAAACCTCTACATTTCTGAGTTTATCTTCGTGGTCATTATGTGAAATATACATACAAAGAAGTAGTATCTCACTTTTGATTACCTGCACTGTACCTTCTCCTAATTCTAACAGTAAACCTCTCTGTGATGCAGAGCACCACTCATTTAACATCTGCCAGTTAAGCTTTCACACTTATTATGTGAAACTGTGATGAGATGTGCTGCTTTTCTTTGTAATTTTCTACAAAGGGTCTCTGATTGGTTTATAGTACTCAAGAAGTGATTGACTGAGGGGTTTGTAAGTTACTTTCTTTGTATGTAAACAACATTTTCTTAGGATTCCTCCAAAAAATGCCTGATAGCTGCCTTTCATACCACTGGTTTTGTGGATGCGTACTCCATTGTGTAAACAAACAATAATGAGTTTTTCTGGCTATTTGCGAACAATAAGGTAATGTACATTTAGTTAAGTTAAGGGTCAACTGCCAGTCCCTGTATCAATCAGGTCATGCAGAACTTTGTTGCCATTTTCTGGTGTTGCAACTTCACTGTATGCAATAGCTTCACCTTCACACAGTCTGTTGGGTCTTCCTGCATTATTCGCCCAGCTATTTACATATATTGTCAACAGTACCAGTCCTGTAATGCTCTCTTTGAATTTGCCCAGTGCTGCTTTTATGTCTGAAGACATCACCTCCTCCTCTGTTCTCATTAAGAATGACATGTAGAGTTGTATTTTATAGGAAGTCTTCAATCTCATCAAGAATTTGTCCCTGTATTCTGTGAGTTTATACATCATTCACTAGGCAACAGTGTAGAACTATATTGGATATTTTCTGAAAATCGAGAAATATGTTGTCAACCTGTACACTGCTATCTACTGCCTTCTGGATATTGTGAACAAATAGTGAGCTGATTTCACGAGATTGGAGTTTGCAAAATCCGTACTGTTTTGTAGAAATACGGGTGTACATAAGGTTTGGGAACACTTTCAATTATTTATTTCACAAGAACTAAACATTGTATAGATGTCATACATATTGCATTTTGATATGCGAATCATGAGTGACTCAGCAGATGTCAGTACTGTTATTGAATTCTTGCCATACCCATCCCAGCATGGCATCGTTGACTGTGGCTTCATGTATTCACTCCCAGAGCTCTGCTACATCACATGGTAGAGGCAGTACATACACCAGATTTTTAATGTGTCCCCACAGAAAAAAGTCACATTTCAAGAAACAGCTGTCCCCTTCTGTAGCACAGTTTTGTTTACGACTAGCACAGACTATTGGCAAATTACCAAACTACACTGTGGTGGTATACGTGGGGAAAAAAAAAAACACTTTCAGGGTTTTTCTTCAAAATGACATATGTATGATATCTGTACAATGTTTGGTTCTTGTGCAGTAAATGATTGAAAGTGTTTGTGGACTTTATGTACACCTTGTATTCTTAGTCAGAAAATATTAATGGAAAGTGTGATCTTTAATTAATAAACAGTTTTGATGTCATTGATATACATCTGTAGATATGTACATATGCCCAACAATCCTTCATTTCAGTGGAATTAGTCAAGAGTAAATTTGTTACAAGGAGATATTTATGTAAATGATGAAACTAAACACAAAATTTATGGGAAAAAACTTGTATGACTGCACAAAACAGATGCAATTGAAGATATCGATGACTTCGAAATTCACTGTTCATAGGATATAAATTGTTACTTAGTTAAATATTGCCTTGAAGGAAAAGTGATTTCATTTAATAATGGTGACAAGTTTTTTACATAATCTGTGAGGAACCTTACAGGAACTCTTATCAGGTTCCAATTCATCTTTCATCTGTTGGGCAATTCTAGTTGATTTTCTATTTCATGATTACTTGTCTCATTGCTTGTCATTATGGTGTTTTCGCATTTGTTGAAAGGAGAAACCGTATCATAATGTTTCTTAGTGAAACAATGTGGGAAGATAGACTTGAAGTATTTCTTCCTTTTCCACATCATCCCCGGTTTTTTGCTTACCAATACTGTCACTGAGCAACTGAATACATGTCTTCTTTATGTTTACTGATTTTTCTGTAAGATCAAAAATTCTTAGATATTTTTATGAGATCATTAGATTGAGTAGTACTTCAAATTCATTGAACACTTCCCACTGTTCTCCTTAAAGATTATTTTGGCTGGGTTATATTTTGTTTGCCACAAGACTATGGCTTCGTATAAATCTGTGAATAAGTTGTGTTTGCTTTTGTAGTACCTTTGTCCTAAATAATATATCTCATTTTCCAACAAACAGCTCAGTTCATACATACAATACCAGGAACAAAAATGATCTGCACAAAGACTTAAAAGCACTTTAGTTCAAAAAGGGGTCCACTACTAAGGAACACTCATCTTCAATAGTCGACATGTTCCACATCCACGAGGATCTCCTCAGCATGGATCTATGGAACGAAAAACTAATATAATCTAATCTTTCTGATGATACTATTAACAATAGTGGATATTCCTCAAACTCTTGCTTGTTATGTACCTGGCTAAAGAGTATTCTACACAACATTTTTTGCACAATTATGTGGTGCCTTGTTACACTTAAAGTACACACAGCAGTGAAAAATCATCACTTTAGCGGCAGTGATACACGCTAATAGTTTGTAAAATAAAAACTCACTTTATATATGGGGTGGTTTTCAAAAAGAGAAGAAAGGTTGCTAAATTGGGGAGATGATCAAACATTTTTGTCACAGTAGTGATCATACACTTTTGAGTCTGTCAACATTGGAGTATTGAAGGGAATTGTATCATGTAGTGTCATGACATAGTAATAAACTATATGCTAATAATTGTAAAAAAAACAGAAGTTTGCTAGAGAATATACTTATTGTGATGATGTAGTTAAGGTACTGAATTCTTTAAAGGTATACCCACAAAATGCTGATTACTGAACCCCACAGCTTATTCTTATGACAGTATTTGTTCATTGGAAACTTCCATTCTAAAAGTAGAATTGCTGTAGAGTGTTACTCTACAGGATACTAGTAAATGAAGGTATGCAAAGTATATGTAATTATGGAATTGTTGAAATATTTGCAGTTACATAAAGTGTATTGGGTGATTAACATGGATGTTTAAGTAGCTCCTGTAGATGTGTTTTGTACACATTTTATCCCATCTATATGATTCATAAATCATTTGAGAAATTCTACTATGCTTGATATTCTGGCTATTTATTGCATATTTGATCAATGTTGTAGCTGTTGGCATGCAGAACTAAACTTGCCGTGTACATTATTACAGCATAGAAGAGTTTACAGAAGTGTTTGGGGATAAAAAATAAAAAATGGCTCTTATTATTTTGTGTTTCACATTAACAGTACTGAGTAAAAAATGGGATCAGTAGGTATCAACTTTAAATTAAGAAAAAGAACTGGTTATGTGCATCATGGTATAGTGTAAAGCAAGTGGGAACATTATGATAATCCAATGCAATTCACAATACTGCTTGAATAAAATGTAACATCACATTATAAAATTTGTAAATCTCATACTGATGTAATAGAGCTTTTCAAATTCCTTGTACTGTAAAATATATACAATAATATGTGTGCTAGGTCATTTGTAAAAGAGGTTCCATTAATGACTCCAGACAACACTTCTACAGTTACCATTTTGTGTATGCACCTCATGTACATGGTGTACGTGCTGTCAGAACTACATTTCAGTTGTACAATGTAGTTTCTTGTGCTGATATTCTTGAATAAATGTTCCACAGAGTTCTTTCCGCATCAGATTTGTATGCACTCTCAAGTTTTTGACAACTTCCTCCATCACCATCAGCAGGAGTAATTCGTAGGCCATGAAGTTCTTTATTTAGTTGGACGAATTATGTCATGAAGATGTTTCAAAGTCACTGGGCTTCTGTATGCTACTAAAGAGTGTGCCAATTTTTATGAGGGAAGAACATTGATAACAAAGATGGTTTTGTTAAATGGTGAATGACTCAACTCATTTCCTGTTGCCCTTCAGTAACAAGCAACATGTTGATGCTGTAGATTATCCAACTTACAAGCTAGCGAAATATCTAACCAAGTTACTTAAGTCAATAGTTGGTCACTGTGAACATCATATCAAAAGTCTTTGTGAAACGTTTTTCAAAGGGCATGTGTTAAATTCAACTTCTCTTCATCCATCTTGTTTCCTTCATTATGTTGACAATGCCTTTATGATCTGTCCATGTGGGGTGTGTTCATTGATCATTGAATAATATGCACATTAATATCAAGTTCACCACTGACAAGAAAAGAAGAGGGAAATCACCATTTTTAGAAGTTCTGCTTGAATAAAAATCGGATGGACAGCAGGCTACCCCTTCCACTGAAATTCAACACATACTGATCTGTATCTTATTGCACATAGGTTTCCTTATCCAGCCCAACAGAAAGTAGTTTTGAACATGCTAATACATAGAGCTAAAACTGTTCCTGACAAGGTCCACTTGGATTCAGAGATAAGCTACTTGAGATACATGTTTCATAAGAGCGGCTCTAGTGGATGAGCTATTAAGTTAGCCATGTCTAAGAAAGAAAAACACTCAGATATTCAATGAGCAGATTATCATCGTCTTGTAGCGTTCCTTCCATTCTTTGGAACCATAACAAATAAAATAGACTGAGTTCTGGGCAGACATGTTGTTCAATCTATTTTCTGAACTGCCAAAAAAATTAAAAGCGTGCTGCACCAGGTAACAGACACGCTTCTATTCAGTGTTCCTGGCATGTTTAAAATTTCTTGTGAATGTGGCAGCAGTTACATTGATCAGTCCATAAGAATAATTTCAAAACTCTACACAGAGCACTGACCGCACATTTTAAAAATTATGATTTCGACAAATCTACTGTTGCCGCACACGGCCTCATGAGCAGTGAAGTTTAGGGAAATTAAAATATTGTCTCATGCATCTACCTACTGGGATTCTGTCTTGAGAAAAGTTGTAGAGATCATAATGTGCAGCTAAAAACAAATGTACATGTGTATAGCATTATTGAGAAGTATATCCCATGGGCTGGGTTCAGTTGCCAAGCTGAAAGGGTGTTCTTCCTTTGCGCACTTTAGCCCCTTTACTTGCAGATATATGAGAGTTGCGTTGTACGTGTATTTATGTATTGTAGGCAAGTGTAATGGATATGTGTATAGGGAATTACTATGTTTGTGTTGTCTGGTGGTGGGATGATGATGATGATGATAGTAGGAAGAGGATGAAACCCATTGCCAACACACAGCCTACTCCTCTTGATTAGCAGCAAGGGAACCACCGGGCTTAACACCCGCACCTGATGGATGGATCACCATCAACAGTGTCACATGCCCTGATTCATAAGACACTGCAGAGAGGTTTGTAATGTTAATCCATGACTTAGGCACAAAGACTGGTGATCAGGAACGTTACAGCATCACCCGTCCTCCATTTGCCAGCCAAATCCTGGCACTGAAAATTTCATACATCACCAGAATTTGAACTGGCGTACCTGCAAATCGAGCACCAATGCACAGGTGTGTGTTAGTGACCTTGGCTACAGAGGCGGATTGCAGCAACTGTAGTTAAAGTTGTGACATGTAGTCATGTAAGAGGCATGTTACCATTTTCTGATAGCGAAAATTTTAAACACTTCTATTATGCTCACTGGACAGAAAAATATTTATTCACTTGATGTACATTATGAATATACACCTGGTATGGCATTAAGTGATTTATCAATTTCATACTACAATATGAAACTGGTGACTCGCACAATGCAAAACTGAGTGTATGAAGCAGATTACCTCCTCTGATATTCTGAAGATGAGTGTACTCGTAAAGTGTAAATAAAACTGATTTATTGAGCATCAAGTGGCTAAATTTTTTCTCCAGCAACCATAATAGCAGTGTGTAGAACCTATAATTTTACTTGCATTGGTGCATGGGAATGGGTGCTTAATGCTGAACTGTGGCAGAAAAATTAACTGAGTCATCCTCCAAGTAACAAAATTATTACTATCACATTCTTCCATCAGAGACATTGACTTAATCTTTGATAGTGTGTGGATGTCCCTTGACATCATGATGCCTTCAATACCCAAGTTGGCTATTTAAATGAAGTACCACATGGCCTATGGGGACTCATGGTGATGATGGAGGAGTAAGTTGTTGATAGTTTGAGACTGCATACAAATGTGAAGCAGAAAGAACCTCATGAAGCATTTATTCTTGCATTAAAGGTTGTCCTAACCAAATACAAGTGGAAGTTCTGTGGCGCCCTAGTTCCCGAATGAAACTTGCAAGCAGTTCATATGTGTTTTTTGTTCTGAGAGCCTGTGCATTGTTGCGACATAAGATAATTCTACTCATCAATATTCTTCTCATTTTATTTAAGATGGCAACCTATTGTTGTATGTAATGGTATTGGCTTTGCTACCAAGAGACATGATCAGTAAGAATTGTATCCAGCTGGTTTGTTGATGTTCAGAAAATGCAAGTGAATCTGGTGCACTGATTGCTACTTAGATTTAGGGATATAGTGCAACGACATTCATTACTTGCCATTGTCAGATCAGCACTACCAAGTGACCATAAGGATGAAGATGGTGTAGACAAGCCACTTTGTGGAAAGCCTTCTTGATCTACAATTAGTTTCCAGCTGCCACCTCAAATGGAACATCAAGTTACATATGTAACCTTTTCTGTGTTATTTTATAGTTTAATTGTTAAATTCCATGTGTGTTTTTGTATTCAGCAGCATAATCTGGTACTCTAGTAACTGTAAAGTGTAGATTCCTGCAGTATGTAGCACAGTTGTCATTTCTTGTGAACAGTGAGCTACACAGCTCAACAAGGCATCTGCCTCCATTAGCAGCATGTGAGGAAGACAGCAGGTTACATATTTCACTTTCTGTGTGTGCTTTTATAGTTAAATCTTAAGTTAGTAGTAATAGGATGGATGGGACGTGTGCAGCCTGTGTGCTCAAGGCAGAGAGCCAATGTGTAGGCTGGCTACTTGGCCCCTCACATCCACCCTGTGTGTAGACATTTCGCTGCTACTTCGACAGAATCTGAGTAGATAATTGTAGGGAGCGTTTGCTAGTTAGCCTCTCAGGAGCGCCAGTGTTAGGTGTGTTATGGAGCCCCTCAGGACAATAGTGTCTAAGGCCAGAAAAAAAAATTGATTGTCCACTGGGTATGATGTATACAGGGGGAGGGGGGGGGGGGAGATTTGGACCTGTGTTATGGGGTGGAGAATTGTAGGACTCCCTTTTGTTTCACCTTGTTGTCACTGTAGGCTTGTACCACGGGAAGCAAGGAGAGGATGTTGTTTTGTGGCTGGTATCTTCTTTCTATAACACAAACTGCATGCATATATTAACTGGATTCATAAGAATAAGAAAGCTAATTAAATTGTTCTGTTGTGGTACAAGCTCTTCCATAATAGTCCACATTAGCCTCATTGCTGGTGAAGTAAAAGTCGCACTATGGCCACTACTCTGGTCGCTAGGTACTGACTGACTCTGACCTAGAGGCTAAGCTAACTGTGACTGCGACTCCCACTGGGCTGCGATTGAAGACTCGACTCGGTGGCTCACTGGATGACTGACTGGCCCTCCGGTCTGTGGCAGTGATCTAAATACTGGCGGTCCGGAGGGCGTTGGCGGCGCGTGTCCAGTGAGTCTATTTTTGCCCCCACTCCTGATAGGCACATTGCTTTCGCCTGCAACATCTTCGCCACCTGGTGTCCTGGTGACAGCTTACGCCTGCACATTCTTCCCCCTCAAAATGCCCGACTATTGTCATGTAGTGAGGCTACGAACGACAATGGGGAGAGAGGCAGGATGCTGGACTTAGAGATGAGATGGGAGCAATGGCTCTTAAGCATGGTGTACTCCAGACTGTAACTCACCATCTGGCTTGCAAGGCAACAGGAACATCCTCCTGAAAACTGCTGCCAGGGCACACATTCAGGCCTGAGGGCACATCATGGGGTAATGACAGAGATGGCGGGTCCAGGTCCATGGGGTCAGCGAGTGGGGATGGCGGGGCTGAGGGTGTATTGTCTATCGACTCCTCCTCGGGTGCCTTGGTAGCATCAGTGGGTGGCTGAGAAGGCCATGTGGTCCCATGAGGCCCTGAATCTGGGGGAAGAAAAGCAGCAGAATCACGGGGCAAATGACATGCGCAAATTTGATTCTGGTAGCAGTGCTGCAAATCATTGGTACCTGCAATTAAGTACATAAAAGAAACTCTTTCCCAGTGGCCACAGTTGCCATACACCCTGTAAAGAACAAAATCACATTGTGCAAAGCAATACTTGCAGACTATTGGCAGCATCGGGTGTTGCAAGTGTAGCAGTGTCCGATGGTGGTGGCCATGCATAAGTTCTGCCGGTTATGGTCCGTCTCGTGGGTGGGAGTGATAGGAGATGAGAGAGAGTTGTAGCGCTTGTTCCAATGTGAGGGTGGTGTAAAGCTTGGCCATCTGTTGCTTGAAAGTGCACACGAATTGTTCTGCTCCTCCATTGGACTGTGGGTGAAACGGAGCGCGTGTCAGACGATGAACGCCATTCCATTCACAACAATGTTCGAAATCACATGAAGTGAACTGTAGGCTGTTGTCCAACACAAGTACTTCTGGCAAACCTTTGCTGCAAAATATCGAGGACAGTGCTTGAATGACACTATGTGAGGTGGTGGAGTTCATAGGCACCGCAAATGGGAACTTACTAAAAGAGTCTACCACTATGAGATATTAGGGCAGCCCTTGGTCTCGCTGGAGATCTACCCACCATCCTCGCAGATACCAATACCAGTGTGAACAGAGTGTTGAAATTTTGTGAACTGTCAGGCCTCATCCCTAAACTGGTGGGGAAGGGCGGCAGACTTCAGTACATTATAAACTTCTCTATATGTGGGGACAGCCTTCGTCCCCACCCATGAGATTTCATGTCGACTTTTTGTCAGGGCGCTGATGACCATGATGTCGAGCTCCCTTTCAACCCAAATCATCATCACTACCACTACCAGCCAACGAGTTTTCCAAAATGGTCCTGCAAAGTCAATGTGCACTCATTTCCATGGCGACTGAGTCTTAGGCAAGCTGAGAATGTCTGTAGCAGAGCAGATTGGTTTTCCACACATGCCCGACACTGTGACATCACCTGTTCAATATGGGCGTCCATGCCCTGCCAAGTACAGTGCCGTCACACTAACTGTTTAGTGCGAACAATTCCCCAATGTTCTTGGTAGAGAAATCACAAAACACCCTTTTCCAACACTTTGGGAATAAGCATATGCAATTGTCCACTGTCATTTTGAACTAGAATCGCACACTGTTGAACTGAAAGGTTATGCTGGTATGCAAAATATCAGCGTACAACTGAGTGATGGATACTATTCAATGAATGAAGCCAAGATGTACAAATATAATGCAACAAAATCTAGAGATCCGGACTGGCTTCTGTGGCTTGTGCAATTTTTCTGTAGTGCAAGGGACAAGATTCATCAAATTCAGAGTCCTGCTCATCGATTTGGCAACAAGATGTGGCAGATGCATCAAAATCAGAGTCTGGACCAATCAGAAGGTGAGATAGGGTGTCTGCATTGCCATACTTTGCCATAAGTTTGTAATCTAATTTAATACTGATACTGCAAAACCAACAAAGCCTGTCATTGCAATTTTTGGGCAGTGCATATAGGAGCCAGCTTTGACAGATGAAACAAGAACTACATAGGCCTGTGATCTGTCACTAAATAGAACTTGCGATCATACAAATAGTGATGGAATTTGGTCACACCATACACACTACCAAGAGCTTCTTTTTCTATTTGAGAATAATTGCACTGAGAGTGAGTTAAAAACTTTGAGGTAAAAGCAATAGGTCTGTCTTGTGCACCAGTTCTGTGCAAAATCACAGTGCCAGTTCTATAGGAAGAAGCATCGACTTGCAAAACTACCGGCTTGGCAGGGTCAAAATGTACTAAACACCTATCACTAAGCAAAGCATTTTTGAGTTTCTAAAATGCGCTTGAAAGTCCTGAGTCTACACAAAAGACACATTTTTTGTGATGCAAGCAATGCAATGGAGCCGCAATATGAGTGGCATTCAGTATGAACCGAATGTAGTATGTCATCTTGCATAGAACTGACTGCAATTCAGACACATTGTGAGGAACAGGCAGGTCACGGATTGCAAGCAAATGAGACTGGAGGGGGTGTACACCCTGACTGTTTATCACATGATCTAAGTACTGTAGTTCAGTTTGAAAAAAGTCACACTTTTCAAGGTGCACTTGAGTCCTGCTTCTGACAACACTCGAAAAAAGGGTATGCAAATTGGCAGTGTGTTCCTCTGATGTATGACCTGAGATGACAATATCATCAAGGTAGATTGAACAAAATTGCACTTTTGCCATCAGCTATTCCAACTAACATTGAAAAATGGCTGGTGCGTAAGCACTGCTGAAGGGCAAATGCAAATACTTGAACAGTCCTCAGTGTGTATTTACAACAAACCCTTTCTGTGATTCTTCATCCAGTGGAACTTGCAAGAAGGCATGACACAAATCTGTCTTAAGAAAGTAACGTCCTGCACCAAACCTGTCCACGAGTTCCTCAGGACGAGGTAATGGATAAGTGTCAACTACTGTCTGTGAGTTGACTGTAGACTTGAAGTCAACACAAATGCAAAGGCAACCGGAAGGCTTAGGCAACAAAACAAGAGGACTTGCATATTGAGTAACTTGAATGGGAGCAATTACACCATTATCTTGCATTCTTTCAATTCACTGGCTACTTTGTCTTATAAAGCAACTGGAATGGAATGGGCCTGGAAAAACTTAGGCTGTGTATTGTCATTCAATGTAAAATGCACTACAAAGTTATTAGTGTTTTTCATTCCTTCTGAAAGGCATTCATAAAATTCTTTAAGCAAGCTAGCTACACTTTATTTTGGTAAAAATGTAGAGACTGACAGAACATTGTCATGCATACTAAGGCCAAACAAATCAAAGGCATCTAAACCGAAAATGTTCTCACTGTCTCTTGGTTTCAACACAGTAAAATTCAGTGTTCTGTTGTGAGATTTGTAAGTGGCAGGCAAACTACACTGTCCAAGCACTGGAATTTCCTGTCAGTTGTAAGCAGTAAGGTGCTTGCTAGACTAAAAAAGGTGAGGTGAACCTAACTGTTTGTACATGGCACTATTAAGCAAAGTTACTGAGGCACCTGTGTCTAACTTTCAGTTCACATAACAGCCAGCAATTTGTAATGAGACAAATAGTGTGATAGAATGTCATTGCACAGCACTAGGTTGACGAGGAGGTACAACCTTAATCTTACTTTCGTCAGAACTTGTTGTAGGTTTAGGAAACACAATATTCACTGTATATGCATGAGCAAGTTTTTTCTGGGAGTGGGCAAAATTGGTGGTTTTGTGCTGTTGCAAACAAACTGCTTGGACATGGTCTTTTTTTCCACATGTGTAACACGTTGCATTACCTGATGGGCAGTCCTGTCTTTTATGGTGAGCAAACCATCTAAGGCAAGACTTCTTTAAGTTCACAGGTCTGTTTACCTGTCTACGTGGTTGTCTGCATGGCTGTGTATGTGCTCATTGTTGCGGCTGCTTTGGGCAGTCGCGAGCAAGGGGCGACTCGACCAACAAGTTGGGGCCTGGTCGAACTTATTGGCTGCTATGGCACCCAAATCATATTGCTCTTAAGATTTGCAATACTTGAGGAACTGATGGATCAGAGTACTTTAGGATCTGTTCCCGCATTTGACTATCTGGGACACTGAATGTTATTGAATCTGTTGTCATTAAAGCACTCTAAAAGTTGCTATAACGAGACTTAAATTTACACTTCCTAGTCATGCCCATTAGTTCTGTGTACCAGTGACAGTATGTGTGTTCCGGCTTTTTCTGCAAGTGAAAAAACTGATACCTGGCTGCAGCTACTTGAAGTTGCTGGTCATAGCACTTGTTTAGTGCAATGATTAGTCAGTCATAACCGAGTTTGTTGAGAGACACACAGTTGGGAATAATTTTTGTATTAACCTGAGTTTTTGTATTAACCTGAACATTGGGGACTCAGTAATTGAAAAAAAGTATTGTAGCTTCACATTACGTTGAACTTGATGAACTTCACCATGTGCTTGGAGCTGTGTCAGGTACTCGAGCCAATCCTCTTCGGTGTTGTTAAATTGCTGGAATGTTGGTGTGCTGGTTGGAGGCACTTGGGCTATTCGATTGGTTGGTTTCTGTTGTGTGACCGACAGGGCTTGTGCTGCCAGAAGTTGTTGTTACCATTGTCAGTAAAGCAGCAATTTGTTGGTTCTGAAACTGAAAAGATTGTGTTACATCAATTACATTGGTCATCTGCGGCTGAGGGGTGGTGGAAGGGGCTGGAGGGGATGGTGCAACCAGGGTTTACACAAATATGTTATAGCAGAAACAAACAAAGCCTCTGAAAAGAGAAATTTGATTAATTCTGTGGCTCCCCTCCTGGAATACATGGAAGAACAAAACAAATTAGCAATATGTGAATATGAGCACCCCTGCACTGCAAGCTAAAACGCAAGAGAAGCAAGCAAAATCTGTACTGAATTATATTCGTTACCAGTTTTTGTGTTGTCCAGTTGTCACTGTAGGCTTGTATCATGGGAAGCAAGGAGAGGATTTTGTTTGGTGGTTGGTATCTTCTTTCTATAACACAAACTGCATGCATATATTAACTGGTTTCTTTATTCATAAGAATAAGAAAGCTACTTAGACTAGTTGCTGTGGTACAAGCTTTTCCATAATAGTCCACATTAGCCTCACTGCTGGTGAAGTACAAGTCCCACCATGTACACTGCTCTGGTCGCTAGGTACTGACTGACTCTGAGCTAGAGACTGAGCTAACTGTGTCTGTGACTCCCATTGGGCTGCAGTTTAAGACTCGACTTGGTGACTCATTAGATGACTGACTGGCCCTCTGGTCCATAGCGGTGAAGTCAAGAGGGCATTGGTGGCATGTTGCCTGCGAGTCTGTGTTTGGCCTCTCTCCTGCAACCTCTTTGCCATCTGGTGTGCTGGCGACAGCTTACACCAGCACACTCCCCTTGATGGATCAGGGGTGCCTCACTACACAAAGGAAGCAGCTACTCGGGTAACAGAGTACTTCTGGAGTGCACTTTTTTTTCCAAAAATCAGACTGCATACAATGCAGATATTATTGCAATCTTGACAGTTCATTCTAACTTAAATATAGCATCAGGTCGCTGTTCTCCATAGACTATGTTGTCTCAACTTATGAGTAGACAGAAATATTGTGTCTATTGAGGTCTACATTGGTTCTGACAGTGAAGTTATCTGGACGCTTGTGACAGGTCTAGGTGAACTCAGATTAATTATCAGATGTTTTTACTAGCTACTCAATTCTGCCATGACTATTTTAGAATCACTCAAATAAAGCCTATGTGCAGTAGCATGGAAATACCCTGATTGTGCAATATTAGCTGGGGGCAACTTTAATGTATCGAGATTACACTGGGATGTCTATGGATTCATTGTAGGTGGTACAGACAGACAATCTTTTGAAGAACTTTTGAATATGTTTTCCGAAAAGTGCCTTGAGCAGCAAATTAGACAATCAGTCATATGGATATATTTTAGACCTTGTAGCTACAAACAGGCCTGGCCATGTTGATGGTGTCAGTATAGAGACCGGGATTAGTGATCATGATGGTTACTAAAGTTAATGGATCCATTAAGAAGGTCAGGAGAGTATTTTTGCTAGAAAGAGCAGAAAAGCTGTGGTTGGCATCCCCATTAGACAATGAATGGACACTATTTAGCTCCAATATGGTGGACATAGAAGAATTATGGGCAATGTTTAAACAGTGTGTCAATCACAACCTGGACAAGTATGTGCCGAGAAGTGGATTAAGGATGGAGAAGACCCAGTGTAGTTTGATCACAAAATTCGGAAAATGCTGAGGAAGCAGAGACTGTTGCACTCTTGGTTCAAAAAAGAACACGGAAATGTCAACAGACAAAAGTTACTAGAAATTAATGCCTCTATAGAAAGATTGATATGTGAAGCATACAACTTCAACCAATAGATTTTGACGAGAACTCAAGAAAATACTGATTGTATGTCAATTCACTGGGCAGGTCATAGGCTCCTATGCAGCACTTGTTGACCAGTCTGGTGTGTCAACAGAAGACAGCAAAAGAAAAACCGAAGTTTTAAATCTTGCATTTAAGAAATCATTCACATAGGAGAGTCATGGAGAGTCATGCAGCTGTTGTTTGGCTGTCATACAGACTCCTATATGAGGGACGTAGTAATAGGGATCCCTGGAATAGAGAGTAATGGAAAGAGTTGAAAACAAGTAAAGTTGCAGGTCTGGATGGAATCTAAATTCGGTTACACTACTGCATTGGCTCCTTACTTATCTTGCATTTATCATGAATCTCTCACCTATCACAAAGTCCCATGTGACTGGAAAGAAGTGCTGGCACCTCCTGTATATAGGAAGGATAAAAAAAATGGCCCCACAAAATTACAGACCCATATCCTCAACATTGTTTTGCTACGCAAATATAGTAAATTTCATTGACACAAAATAGCTTCTGTCCACAAATCAGCATGGATTTAGAAGGCACCACTCATGCTAAACTCAGCTTGCCCTTTTCTCACATGATATCCCACAGACTATGGCTGGAGGGACAACAGGCAGAGTCCATATTCCTAGATTTCTGGAAAGCACTTGACATGGTGTCCCACTATAGTTTTTTAATGAAAATATGAGCATATGGAATAGATTCCCCAGTATATTTGTGGATCAAGGACTTCTTAAGTAATAGAACCTAGTACATTGCCCCTGATGGCGAGTGTTCATCAGAGACAAGGGTGTAATCAGGAGTGCTCCAGGTAAGTGTGATCAAAATGCTATTATTTTCTTTATACACAAATGATCTGGCAGACAAGGCGGGCTACCATCTGCAGTTTTTTGCTGCTGATGCTGTGGTGTATGGCAAGATGTCATTGTTGAGTGACAGAAGGAGAATACAAGACGACTTAGACAAAATTTATAGATGTTGTTATGAATGGCAGCTTGCTCTAAATGTAGAAAAATGTAAGTTGATGCAGATGAGTGGCTAAAACAGTCCCATAATGTTCAAATGCGGCATTCATATACATACATCTACATACATATTACACAAGCCACTGTACAGTGCATTGCAGAGGCTACCCTGTAGCACAAGTAGTCAGTTCCCTTCCTGCACCATTCATAGATAGAGCGAGGGAAAAGCGACTATCTCTATGCCTGTGTATGAGCCCTAACTCCTTGTATCTTATCTTCATGGTCCCTAAGCAAAATGTATATTGGTGAGAGTAGAACTTTTCTGCAATCAGCTTCAAATGCTGGTTCTCTAAACTTTCTCAGTAGTGTTCTTTGAAGTGAATGTCTTCTTCCCTCCAGGGATTCCCTCTGGAGCCCCGAAGCATATAAGTAACACTTGCATGCTGATTGAACCTGCGAATAACAAATCTAACAGCTCACCTGTGAATTGCTTTGATGTCTTCTTTCAATCTGACCTGGTGCGCGCACCAAACACTCAGGCAGCACTCAAGAATGAGCCGTACTAGCGTATATGTGACCTCCTTTACATATGAACTACACTTTCCTCAAATTCTCCCAATAAACCAAAGTCAACCATTTACCTTCCCTACCACAATCCTCTCATGCTCATTTTATTTTATATTGCTTCGCAGTGTTACACCCAGATATTTAAATGACAAGACTGTGTCAAGAAGGACACTACTAATGCTGTACTACACATTACAGGTTTGTTTTTCCTACTCATCTGCAATAACTTGCATTTTTCTCTGTTAAGAGCCAGCTGCCATTCGTCACACCAACTAGAAATTTTGTCTAGGACATCTTGTATCAACCTACAGTCAGTTATCTTCGACACCTTCCTGTACACCACAGCATCATCAGCGAACAACTGCAGATTGCTGCCCATCCTGTCTGCCATTTATGTAGATAGAAAACAGCAACGGTTCTAGCACACTTCACTGGGGCCTCCTGATGTTACTGGTGTCTCCGATGAACTCTCGCCATCGAGGACAACATACTGTGTTCTATTACTTTAAAAAATCTTCAGGCGGTCACATATCTGGGATCCTATTCTGTATGCATGTAGCTTTGTTAACAGTCTTCTGTGGGGTACCATGTCAAATGCTTTTTGGAAATCTAGAAATATGAAATCTGCTTGTTGCCTTTCATCCATAGTTCGCAGTATATCATGTGAGGAAAGAGCTGGCTTTCGCATGAGTGATGCTTTCTGAAGCCATGCTCCTTCATGGACATGAGCTTTTTGGTCTCTAGAAAATTTATTATATTCAAACTCAGAATATGCTCGAGAATTCGGGAGGAAACCAATGTTAAGGATATTTGTCTGTAATTTTGGGGGTCCATTCTTTCACGCTTCTTATATACAGGAGTCACGGGGCCAATGACATAGAGTACTCTTTAAAACTGAATTTGGATTCCATCTGGACTTGGTGACTTATTTGTTTTCAGCTATTTCAGTTGTTCCTCTAAGCCAGGGATGCTTTGTACTATGTCATTCACCCAGGACTCTCTGTAGTGGTCAAATGATGGTGCGTTTGTACAATTTTCCTGTGTGAATGATTTCTTAGATGTGGAATTTAAAGCTACAGCCTTCCTTTAGCCATGGTCTGACATTGGTAGCTGTTGTATGCTTTGCACATAGATCTTTACACAGACGCACGAATCTCTACTGATCTTTGACTGTTGTCATTAGTGCATCCTAGTAGTTAGTTAGAGTTAGTTAGTTACGTGTTCCATTGATCAATAGCACAGAAAAACTGTTACGATGTGGAATGTGTCAAATGCACAAGAAATGGGCACAGGAAACAAGGTTTTTTTTGCATTATAGCCTTATACCTAAATATTTCTGTTATCTATCCCATTCCCTTAAATGGCACAAAATGCATATATTATATCTCCAGATTTATTTACTCATATTCAAGGATTCATCTATGGTATAGAAGGAGTCGTCAAAGAGGTATGAGTTTCAATTTGTTTTTGAAACTATTATTTTGAACTGAGAGTGCAACAGCATTCGTAGTATATTGCTTGATACATTCATGCCAATTAAATATCTGGACATAACATTGCAAAGTGATATGAAATGGAATGAACATGCAAGGATTGTAGTAGGGAAGGCAAATGGTCAACTTCATTTATTGGAGGTATTTTAGGAAAGTGTGTTTTATTGGTAAAGGAGACCACCCATAGAACAATACTGTATCCTACTCTCGAGTACTATTCTAGTGTTTGGGATCCCCACCAGATCGAATTAAGGGAAGATACCAGAGCAATTAAGAGGCATGCTGTGACATTTGTTACCAGTAGGTCTGATCAAAATGTGAGTATGACAGAGATGCTTCACGAACTCAAGTGGGAATCCTTGGAGGAAAGATGACATTGTTTTTTGTGGAACACTAGAACCGGAATTTGAAGCTGAGGGCAGAATGATTGTACTGACACCAATGTATATTTTACACCATAAAGATATGATAAGTGCAATTAGGGCTCATTCGGAGGCAGGTATGTATTTCCTGTGACATTCTGAGACATACTGCACAACTGTTAGAGACTAGCAACAGTTGAGCTGGGTAATTACTGTCCAGTGGCTACTGTTAACAACCCAACACAAACTGCTGCATTTGAAGTGTAGCCATGACCCTCAGAGCATGGATTGCTGATGAATGGCGTCACATTGTGTTCATTGATGAATCGCGTTTCTGCACTATCCCAGATGACCATCATTGGTGAGTGTGATGGTGACTTGGGGAGAGGTCCCATTTTTCCAACGTTATGGAGAGGCACAGTGGCATCATTATGTGGGAAGCCACTAGGTGTGATTTCAGGTCGCAGTTGATAGTGACTGACGGAACTCTGATGGCGCAGTGTTACATCACAGACATCTTGCATCCTCATGCGTTACCTCTCATACAACAGTATTATGTTGGCATTTTTCAGCAGAATGTACATAAACACCCTGTATGTGTGTCTATGAACTGTCTGTGTGATATTGAGGTACTATCATGGCCAGCAAGAACACCAGACCTGCCCCCAGTAGAACATGTGTAGGATCACCTCAGATGTCAACTTTGCCCCAGTGCCAGTATCGAGGATATCAGTTACAACAGTTGTGAGTCATCTTGCCTTAGGAGGAGATACAATGGATTTATGACTGTCTTCCCAACCGAATCAATGCATGCATCCAGGCCAGAGTGGATGCTATGTCATGATAAGGGGGCTCATCCTGCCAAGTTCTTTGTAAATTTGACTCTATTTTGTAATCACTGAAATAACTAGTGATACTTCATTTCATTCACTTCCTCCTCCTCCTCTCTGGGTGTTTCACTTTTTTCTTAGGCAGTGTATTATGAATCCTGTTTTAGAATATGACAGTGTTTTTAATGTTGTTAACTGTAATTTACTGAAACCAGAACAAAATGTGTGATCTCACTGTGTGAACAAAAAGGCTAATTCCGTGGCTATGTAATGTATAATTGTGGTACTCGACACACAATTTTTGTTTCACAGTGGTAAATGCACAACTGCTAAAGATATTTGGAAGAATGTGATAGTATCTATAATGATCACTTGGCAGAAAACATTGATTTACTTTCCATCATACCTACGGATAATAAAATATTGAATAATTTATGTAAACAATGTTTAAATTTTGCGTTGGGAATAAATGGTAAAGATGATGATACTGCTCATTCTACTGTAATGGTGTAAAAATGGTTTATCATTCTCAAACAAACAGCATTTAAGTTACAATCAGCTACATTTGAGAATGGTCTGCAAAAAATGTCTAATTTTAAGAAGAATAAATATAGACATTGATTTTTTTACACTTACGTAGCATACAAAACACAGTAAAGCAGTATTATAACACACTGCTGTGTATTTCAAGAATCACTACCTCATCATTTAGCTCCTGTGTTTTAATCATCATCATAAGTACTAACACTTTTTGTAGTAGCAGTCATAAAATAGTGTTAACTGTATAAAAAGTCCTCATATTGCTTTGAAACATCCAACTTGGGTTCAACAGTTCCATCCCATTATATCAGTTCACCAAGGTGCCTCTTTTCTTCAGCAATGTCTCTGACTTACAATACATTGATGTATCCTATTAACATCAAGTGCATTGGACAAAACAGTGTTCTAGAAATGAGCTGATGTGACAACAGATGAACTTAAAGTGCGGTCATGTGCTGTTGCTAATTGTATTATATTATAGTTGTGCAAAAACACACCACAATCTGCACAGAAATTTGAATTATTAATAAAGACAGTTCTGAGCAAAATTAAGGAAACTCCCAGTAGCTTTATGAAACACTTAAGGTGGCTTACTATCTTTGAGCACTTAACAAAATTCTTCTCTTTCAAAGCTGTAGGGGCAAACTGTGAGAACATTTTGATTGATAAAAAATACTGTGCAGTAGTACATTTGAATTGGAACAGGAACTTTCCATCTGTGCTATGCACACTATATAGTTATCGATGTGTCTTGCTAGTTTCAGTATGCTGATGTATGGATCATGTTTGTATTAACCATAAAATTCTGCAGAAACTGTGACAGACAGTGTTCTAAGATAAAAAATAATAAGAAAACATGATATATGAAGTCTTCACGGGTTGTGAGCCGAGTAGCGTCATTGTTGTCTCATAACATAGCAACATTTCGATGAAATGTGTCTCAATGGTCTTCAGGTGAAGTGATGGAGACGCATTCCATCGAAATGTTGCTACGAGATGACAACGACGCTACTCGGCTGACAACCTGTGAAGACTTCATATATGAAATTTGCCAAGAAAGCCTGCACTAACAAAAAAGATGATGATAAAACTGAAAGTCATCTCCACTCTTAGTACTTTTCCTCGAATATCACACAAAATATGTGTTTGAGCTTTAGAGGGTTTTTGGTAGACCTACTGTTTTCTATTGTGTATGACATCTGAATTGAGAGACACAGAAGACATCATAATACACAGAATTTACTGGAACACAATTAAACAAATTAATAAATAATGTAACTATGAACTACCAGATGGAAGATACAATAAAAACATACTGAATAAAAACTTATTTCTTTTTGGATGTCTTGCTGATGGCTGCGAAAGATGAATGCTGAAAGGATTAAGGGAACAAGAGTAGATAACAATATTCAATCCAGATGCTCACACATTTAGCTGTCTGAACTCTTACAACAATTGTGAGGTATTTCTCTATTGAAAACAAATATGGATGGACTGCTCATAAATGTGCACTGCTGACAGCGTGGAGAGTTCATCTGACATAACCAGTGGTCTGTAAAAGTCATACATAGACTGGCTGACTGCTAACAGACAACATTAAGTGAAGACTTTGAGGTCCTGCTAATGCCTGAACTGGTCGAACTACTCCAAAACACTATGATTTACAGCACTCAGAGGTGGGCTGGGAGAGAGGGGGGGGAGGGGGAGGGGGTGGGAGGAGGGGAGAGAGAGGGGGGAGGGGTGGGAGGAGGGGAGAGAGAGAGAGAGAGAGAGAGAGAGAGAGAGAGAGAGAGAGAGAGAGAGAGAGCGAGTGCATCACTGAGAGAGGTCATGCAGTGGTAAGACACTGAACTTGTATTCGGGAGGATGGTGGTTCAAATACACAAAACCATTTAAATATTAAGCAAGGTAATGTTGCTCTGATGGTAATGCCAGATGAAATGTGTAAAGCCATCCATAGTATGAAGAAAGGAAAGGCACCTGGAGATAATGGTGTTTCAGTAGAAATCATTAGAGCTGGTAATAATGTGAATAAAAAAAGGTTTAGAGGTTGTTTATGCAGGAAGAATTCTCCCAATCTGAAACAATGCTGTAATTATTCTACTTCACAAGAAACTGGACAGGCAAGGCATATAAAATGTAGAACTATTAGCCTTTTCTCCATAGTGTATAAGATATTTGCTAGAGTTTTAATCAAACAAATAGAAAAAAAAGAGTTTTTATCAGAGGACAACATGTCGTTGACACTTTATATAGCACAACTGAGCATTTGCAAGTTGTGAATGAAATTATAAAACAGTATAGAGTATGAATTATCACTTTTCCTGGGTTTCATGTATTCTGAGAACAGTTTTGACTCTGCTGTTATGTGTAGCCAGTAAAATAGATGCTGATTTGATGGGATCCCAAACACTCAAAACAATATCCAAGAATGGGTTGTAGTAGCATTCTGTATGCCATCTGCTTCATAGATGATTTACATTTTTGCAAAATTCTCCCAATAAAATGAAGTTAAACTTTCACCATCCCTATTACCAACCTGATGTGTTCTTTCAATTTCATATCACTTTGCAACATTACGTCTAGACATGTAATCAATGTGACTGTGTCAAGCAACATCCTATTAATGGTGTATTTGAATGTTACAGAATTGCTTATCCTACTCATCTGCACTTACATTTTTCTACAATTTAGAGCAGGGTGCCATTCATCATACCAACTAGAAATTCTGTGTAACTCATCTTGTATACTCCTACAGTCACTCAATGATGGCACTTTCACGTACACCGGAGCATCATCAGCAAATGGCTGTAAATTGCTGCTCACCCTATCCATCAGATCATTCATTTTTAGGGAGGATAAGAGCAGTTTTATCATACACCTGGTGCACTTCTGAAGATACCATTGTCTCTGATGAACATTGCCATTGAGGACAACGTACTGGGTTCTGTTATTTAAAGAAGTCTTCAATCAACTTACATATACCTGGGACTCTATTCCACACACTCATATCTTAGTTAACAATCTGCAGTGAGGCACCATGTCAAGATCTTACCGGAAAGCTAGGAATATAGAATATGCCTGTTGCCCCACAATCTACATCTACATCTACATGACTACTCTGCAATTCACATTTAAGTGCTTGGCAGAGGGTTCATCGAACCACAATCATACTATCTCTCTACTATTCCCCTCCCGAACAGCGAGCGGGAAAAACGAACACCTAAACCTTTCTGTTCGAGCTCTGATTTCTCTTATTTTATTTTGATGATCATTCCTACCTATGTAGGTTGGGCTCAACAAAATATTTTCGCATTCGGAAGAGAAAGTTGGTGACTGAAATTTCGTAAAAAGCTCTCGCCGCGACGAAAAACGTCTATGCTGTAATGACTTCCATCCCAACTCGTGTATCATATCTGCCACACTCTCTCCCCTATAACACGATAATACAAAACGAGCTGCCCTTCTTTGCACCCTCTCGATGTCCTCCGTCAATCCCACCTGGTAAGGATCCCACACCGCGCAGCAATATTCTAACAGAGGACGAACGAGTGTAGTGTAAGCTGTCTCTTTAGTGGACTTGTTGCATCGTCTAAGTGTCCTGCCAATGAAACGCAACCTTTGGCTCACCTTCGCGACAATATTATCTATGTGGTCCTTCCAACTGAAGTTGTTCGTAATTTTAACACCCAGGTACTTAGTTGAATTGACAGCCTTGAGAATTGTACTATTTATCGAGTAATCGAATTCCAACGGATTTCTTTTGGAACTCATGTGGATCATCTCACACTTTTCGTTATTTAGCGTCAACTGCCACCTGACACACCATACAGCAATCTTTTCTAAATCGCTTTGCAGCTGATACTGGTCTTCGGATGACCTTACTAGACGGTAAATTACAGCATCATCTGCGAACAACCTAAGAGAACTGCTCAGATTGTCACCCAGGTCATTTATATAGATCAGGAACAGTAGAGGTCCCAGGACGCTTCCCTGGGGAACACCTGATATCACTTCAGTTTTACTCGATGATTTGCCGTCTATTACTACGAACTGCGACCTTCCTGACAGGAAATCACGAATCCAGTCGCACAACTGAGACGATACCCCATAGCTCCGCAGGTTGATTAGAAGTCGCTTGTGAGGAACGGTGTCAAAAGCTTTCCGGAAATCTAGAAATACGGAATCCATAGTTTGTAGGATATCGTGTGAGATAAGGGCAAACTGAGTTTAGTACAAGTATTGCTTTATAAATTTTTGCTGATTTGTGGACAGAATCTTTCCTGTCACAAGGAAATTTATTATATTTGAACTTGGAAAGCGTTCAACAGTTCTGTAGCAAACCGATATTAAGGATATTGATCTGTAATTATGAGGATCTGGTCATTTACCTTTCTATGCAGGGGTTACGTGTGCTTTTTTCCATTCGCTTGGGACTTTACCCTGCGCAAGTGACTTGTGGTAGGCGCAAGCTAAGTAAGGTACCAGTGGTGCATAGTACTCTTTGTAAAACTGAACTGAGATTCCATCCAGACCTGCTGGCTTATTTATTTTCAGCTCTTTCAGTTACTCCTCTACACCAGGGATGCCTATTTCTATGTCCTCCAGGAGGGGAATCTGTGGGGCAGTGGTATGTTTGTATGATACTTGTGCATAACTTCAGATGTTCTTTTGCTGTCTTCTATTGCCACCCCAGACTGGTTGATGGTTGACTGAAAAGATAAATTTGCCCCACTTAGTGATTTTATGTACAACTAGAATTTTTGTGGGTCTCACCAAGATCATTCACTAATGTATGATGGTGGAAATTGTTGTATGCTTCACACATTGATCTTTTTCCTGACACATGATTTACTACTAACTTTTGCCTATTGACATATGTGCATTCTTTTTTGAACCAGTGATGAAACAAAATCTGCTTCCTCAGCATTTTCTGAATCTGATTATTAAACCACGGAGGGTCCTTTCCATCCTTAATCCACTTACTTGGCACACGTCTCTAGAGCATGATTTACAGTCAGTTTAAACTTTGCCCATAATTCCTCAGCATCTGTCATATTGGAACTAAATGATGTCCACTCATTGTCTAAGTAGGATGCTAATAACAGCTTATCTGGAATAAATACTTTCCTAGCCTTCTTGATGGATTTGTTAACTTTCCTAACCATTGTCACTATGGTGACATCATGATCACTAATCCCTGTCTCTATACTGATGCTGTCGATAAGTCAGGGCTATTTGTAGCTACGAGGTCTAAAATATTTCCATCACATGTGAACTGTCTAACTAATTGTTTAAGGCAGTTTTCACAAAATGTGTTCAAAAGTACTACACAAGACTGTCTGTCTGTACCACCTGCAGTGAATGGCTAGACTAAAGTCTTCTCCAGCTAATTCTACATGATCTGGGTTTTACCGTTCTACTGAACGAATGGGCCTAGAACTATTACAGCAGAATCATGTGGTCAGGTTTCAGCTAGCTCTCAGTCCCATGAGTAATCTAAGGCTGAGAACTTACCTGGAGGCTAGTAAATTTGGAACTTTGTTACAAATACTTTAACAGTCTGTTGATAAAATTTGACCGTCATAATGCCTGTACTCTGAACTTGGGTCTGCTTTCGTTGTCTGCGTATTGACTGGTGAGCATTCAGCAGAGGACCTCAAACTACCACCTGGCCTAAAAAAAAACTGCCTGTGCACTCCACAAGTACTCGGCTGCCCGAGTAGCTGCTTCCTTTGTGTAGTGCACCACTGAGCTGTCAAGGGGAGTCCCGAAAACTCTCTGCCCTATAACGAAGGTCCAAAAACCTGCAGCTTAGACTGTCGCAGAACCAAAGGACCCTCTGGTTGAGATCCTCTACTCATCTACAAACTTGAGCGCCACACAAACCAAACACCATCATCATCATCATCATCATCATCATCATCATCGTCGTCTACAAACCAAACAAACCTGATCGTCTCTGGATATGATGCTGCAAATTGTGAGCTCTCCTTGACCCCATGAGCAAGGACAGTAGTCTTCACCACTTCTGACAGCTGCCAGTAGGAAGTGATGTTGGCCTCAGAATTCAAACAACAGGTGTCATTTGTGCTGACACGAGCAACAATTTGCAGACTACTGCACCCTGCACCTTCGATAGCCATAGGCAGGGCCTCCTTCACCTCTCTTAGAGCCCCCCCCCCCCCTCCCTCCCCCCTGGGAGACACACCAAGTGCACATTTAGTTCTTTCTGTCCCTGTATGCTATTTCTCTAAGGGGCTTCATGATATGCCTAACATAGGAGCTCCTAATAACTATAACACCACCACCCACCATGTACATGTTCAGACCTTGCTGTAGGAGTGGCCACCTGACTACTCATAGAGTGAATGGGCAAGACAGATTGTCAACCTCCACATTGACTCTCCACCTCAAGTGACGCGACTGTGGTGACTCCTTCTCCCATCTGCATCTGTAGCAGCAGATTATGGGCTGCGTAGATCAGAAACCAACCTCACAACACAATTGCTGGTTACTTCCTCCAGAGGGAGAACTTAGAAGGTCACCCTTTCTGGATACTAGGCATGCTGAACCGTCACTTGGCCAGTCTCCCATTCTGCTCTGACGAGGCAACATCCCTGGCCATGCTCTCTGCAGCTTGCCCGTGCAGTGCAATGTTTCCCTCATAGTCATCTGCTGCATTTTGCCAGGTATGCATGAATGGCAGAATTCTTGTCCCATGCTCGCCATCTCTGTCCTGTTGCAGTCTGTTTAATAAGAGGAACACTACCACGATTTCTCCATGCTGCCTTCCTGAGCTGCATCTTCTTGAGGCAATTCTACTGACTACAGGAATACCAAGCCTGATGTCAGACACCTCGTTTGTCCTCCCAGGAATACTGCGTGCAGTGTAGTGCATATAGTGCAGTGAAGTGCAGTGCACGCCAGAACTATCAGGTCAATTTATTACTATACAATCCCTCCCCGCACCCCTCCAATCGTGCCACCCCCTCTCGTGCACCATAGTTTCCCTTCCGCACACCTCCCAATGCCCCTCTGTGTATGCCATTCGACCGTGCGCATTACCATGCCCCTCCCTCAGCTGACACACATGCGCCTGGACAAGCCACAGAATAACTGTACAGTGTGCTGAACACCACTTCCCACAGCCACACATGGCAGAGATTGTATTGCACAGTACATGCCATGCTTGCCCCACCTGCCTTCTCTGCAACATTGCCTGCCAGCACCCTCCCGAATACTGTAAAACGCTGACTGCATGGTTAAGTCGCTATGTCTCTGCCACATGTTCCCACTCTTATGGCAGTCACACCCAATGGGCTCTCTGATCAGCAGCCCCCCCATTACTCCTCCCACCACAGCACTTGCGAGCACTTCCAGAGGTGTTGGAACTCCACACGCTACTGTCAGCACTACAGAACTGCTTGACTTAGCTGCCCAATGATAGAGCAGACCTAGCACAAACCAACTCTGCAGACCCCCCCCCCCCCCCCTCCAGTTGCACTGCTGCTTATTTGCCCCCCTTCAACGCACAAGACCCACACCTATGGTTTGCTTCCGTCATCGCAGCTTTCGAAGGTTGCTCTATCACAAGTGATGTGACGAAATTTGGGTGGTTGTCAGTCTCCTCAACTTGACCACTGCTGCCCAAGTTCGGGATATTATTTCACACCCACCTCCCTCCGGCAGCTACAGTAAACTAAAAGAGTGCATTATCTCCAGCTTTACGCAACAGCCTTGACAGATAAACTGTTTTAAACCCTGAACTCCTTCCCCATACGGCTGAATTGCAGAACACCGGCTACCATGCTGGGTCTCTTTCTGGCTATTCATCCACCCCACAACATGCATGATGTCACTTGTGCCACCTGCTGCTAACAACACTCTGCCCAGCACACAGGCTCCTGACCTATACCAGATTCTGGCATGCCTGAGCTCTGAGATGGTAGCACCGTCGCCCACCTGCATCTCACGCACCAGCCACCAGCCTCACATGCATGAGGCCGGCCCAGGCGGAAACAGCTGCCCCCACAGGGGCAGACCTAACCACCCTCCTGGCAACCAAAATCACTGCAAGCTAGACACAGCTTGCTGGTACTAACATAGGTTTGGCGAGAACGCGACCAACTGCAGACATCCTTGGTCCTGGTCTGCAAACCCTGGCAGCCACTGACAGTATGCATGCGCAGCTGCTGTGCTACTTCACAGTGCCAATTATTACAGTATTTGACTGACGCTAATCCCCCTGCCCACTACCTTGTCGACACCAGCTCTGTCTTATCCATATTACCCTGCAAACTACTCCTAAATCTCATCCCCTCCCCCCACTCTCCCCTTCTCATCACCACTGCCAACCACTCGGCCATCCCTACCTATGGGGTGCATACCTGTTAGCTCGATCTAGGCTTCCAGAATGAACTCCCGTGGACCTTCAAGGTCACCGACATTACCAAGCCCATTTTGCGTGCTGACTTCATTGGTCATTACAACCTACTAGCCAACATAGCAAAGTGCTGCTTAGTCGACGGCACCTTTGGCAGGACCATCCAGTGCAGCTCCCACCCATCCACATGCTTTGCTGTGAAACAGCGATTTCAGGCCCATATGCTCAGCTCCTTGCAGAATTCAGTCTCCTCATCCAGCCACCCAGTGCCCTCGGAATGTTGAGCATGACCTATGCATTACACCACCACTACCCCTGACCCGTCAGTTTTCTGCTGTTCCCGCCCCCTACCCCCTCACAAGTGCAAAATCACACAAAAGGAGTTGAAAGAGCTGCTTACTTCTGGCATACTTTGCCCTTCCAAAAGGGCTTCAGCTCTTCATTTCCCCCAAGAAGGATAGTTCCTAACACCCTTGCCGGCGATTACCGTAAACTCAGTGACAGCACCATCCCTGACCGCTATCCGATCCCACTCCTCTGCACCTGCGACAATGCCATCTCAGGAGCTACTATCTTCAGTAAGATAGATTGCACTAAAACCTACACATAAATCCCAGTCGCCCCAGAGGATATTGAGAAAACAGCCATAATCACACATTTCAGCCACTTCGAAAGTGCATTCATGACATTTGGCCTCCACAGTGCCTCACAAACATAGCAGCGATTTTTGTACAACATCCTCCAGGTCACGCCAGGGTGTTTCAGCTACCTAGATGATATACTCATCTACTCCAGAGACCCTGCTGACCATCACCAACGCGTACGCAAAATTTTTTCCACCTACAGGAAGCTGGAGTGATCTTCAGCTTGACAAACGAGGTGAGCGAGGTCCAATTTCTGGCTTTTCATTGGCATGGATAACTTTTCATGTTGCCATCTTAAGGACGCTGCTGCCACCCAAGAGCCCCTTATTAAAGTACTATGTTGCGATAAAAACAAAGGGAACATATTGGTCCCTTGAACCTCGACCATGATCAAGAGCTATGAAAAAATGAAATGGGACCTAGCCAATGCGGCCCTTCTGGCCCACCCTCACCCCATGCCTCCTATGCAACAGTGGTGTATACAAGCCAGACAGCTATGTGAGCCATCCTACAACCATGCATGGACAACATCTGGCAACCGCTCGCCTTCTTTTTGTCCAAGCTCTCAGATACACTACACTGCTGGGGCGCATATGACCGTGAGCTGCTTGCAGTCCATGAAGCCATCTGCTATTTCTGATCTTTGGTCGAGGGACACATCTTTATGATCTTCACAAACCACCACACCCTCGCCTCTGGTTTTCACAGGAAAGACAGTTTAGGCTACGAGAGTATATCACACAATTCACCACTGACATCTGGCATGTTGCTGGCATCAACAACATTTGCTGTGTCCGCTGCTCAAGAGGGTGACCCAGACCTGGCCCACACCCTTCGGATTGCCGACTCTTGCTTCAGCCTCCATCTAAGATCCATACCCGGCTCCAGTCTTAAGATCTGGTGCAATGTCCTAATGAATCCTTCACAATCTGACAGCCCAAACGAGCGCTGCCGCCCCTTCCTCTCTCCTGCCTTCTGAAAACTGGCATTTGATCGTGTCCACGGCCTTGTAAACCCAGGCGTCTGTGCTTCCGCCACTCTCGTGAAATGATGCTTCTTGTGGCCGGGCATCCATGTTCCATGCCAGTGCACCAAGGTCAGACGGCACATTTCCTCCCTGTGGCCACCTTTACCCTGACACAATACCGGTTCACACACTTTCACTACAACGTTGAGAGCCCACTACCCTCCACCAATGGGTATCGATATCTGCTGACAATTATTGACAGACTTACTCGCTGGCTGACCTGGGTGTCCCTCTTTGCTTGCCCATGCGACATCACTACAGATCGCAGGCGCCAGTTCATGTTGGCCCTCTTCTGATCTCTGGCTGCCACCTGCAGCTCCAATTTCCACCATACCACCAGCTACCACCCAGCAGCTAATGGTATGGTGTAGTAGTGCCACCACACACTTAAAGCTGCCCTCACGTTATTGTTTTCAATGATCTGTTGCCCTGCCCCTGGTACTTCTAGGCCTGCGGATCGAACACAACACTGACCTGGGAACTTCACATGCCGAGCTGGTATACAGACAGCCACTTGCCATTACTGGTGATTTTCTGGAAGTGACCCCGCTCCCTCCTGACAGCACCATCCCAGGTTTTGTACAGCAGCTTCAGGGCTACATGTCCCATCTCTGACCAAGACCTCCGCAAAGGCACGGTGTGCACCATACCTTCATCCACTGTGACCTCACAGTATGATCACACATCATGCTTTGGGTGGATGTGTACCAACTGCCTCTCAGCCCTCAGTATTTGGGCCGACACCTCGTGCTGTGATGTGGGGACGAGACATTCTCTATTCATCCGAATGGTCACAACAACTGTTTCCATAGACAGGTTCAAGCTGGCCTACTTCCTAGACCCCTTCCAGCCAACGAGCACAACACCATCGGGGCAATTCTACTTGCTACAGGAATAGAAAGCCTGATTCCGGACATCTGGTTCGTCCACACAGTATCAACAATTGGAGTACTGATTGCAGTGTAGTGCAAATAGTGCAGAGTGCACGAGGACTACCAGGCCAATTTATTGCCATTCTATCCCCGGCTGTTTTGGCACCCCCTTACAGCTAAGCACATCATTGAAGTTGTTTACCCATGCTACCAGACGATGCGGAACAAAGATTTCAAGCAATCCATAGCCCATCCATTCCAGACCCTACTCGATTAAGAGGTACTAACCTATTTCAAATGTTACTGTAGTCGTTAGCTTTTTGGTTAATATGTTAGAACCACCCCGTGTGACTCTGCCAGCACCCTCTGTCATGTATTGCCATTTCCTTAAGTAGCACACCGCTTAGACATGTGCACCCCATAGGTGTATAGAAGGGAACATAAATCGTTCCTTCATGACTGTGTAACAACCTACCACTTGCCCTGCAGTGAGTGCAGATCCCCCCGCATCAGGTACACTGGAAGGTGCTTCGATAGAGCTTTTGGGTATAACAAGCAGCACATGAGGTGTCCTGTGCGCTGCACTGGTTTCTCTGCTGCCACCACCACATCCAGAGGCAGCAACCTGTAGTTGGCTGACAGCGGTCATAAGCGTCTTCGGCTTCTCACAACATGCAGCCAGCTCCTCCTGGATCCACATACAGAATGCTCACACCCTCTCCATCCCTGTCCTACAGCTACAAACTTAAGAAATAAACTATTTAAAAAAGCCAAACATGTGACTTCCTAGTCTCCTGGTGCTTCACCAATAAAGGTTGATGACAGTGATCAACGATTACTGGCTGTCCAAAACAAATACATTGTTCCTCTGGTTTCTGTGTTACTGCCAGCGCAACTGATCATAAACTCCTGGCTACACAGAGTAGGATATAAAACGTGACTTCAGTTGGATACAGCATACCTGAAGGAACTGCAGCCACTATTCATTGCCGAATTGAGACCATTATCAAGGCTAGAGGTGGTGTTACATCAGGGGTGGCCAAGAACTTAGCTTGCATGTGGTTTCATGCACATGTGCCAACCACTGTCACTAGAGTGCGTGCTTCCTCCTCTACAGCACGACACTTTCTGAGCAGGGAGAGGGAGAAGGGGAAGGGGAGAGGGGATGGGAACTGTGAAAGTGCTGCATGTGCCTTTGTTCGCATTTCGTTTTTTTCAACCACATAGATCACAAACAGGTCAAATTTTTAGTATTATTTCATTCTTTTTGGTGCACTGAAGTTTTAATAAAATTTGTTTCTGACACAAAGTGTTGGCATATGGACAGACACACACAGTTTTGCAGAGTTTTGTCTCTTAGGTGCCATGTGTCATTATGGAGACATGGAAACTCTTCTCGACAAAAACAATGTAGAACTCCTGGAGAGCTTTAACACAAAAGAAAATGACAAATGGTCTCTAAAACAGCTCAAAAACAGATTAACAATGTCCTCAAATATTTAGAAAGCTGTTCATGTAATTCTTTCAGTGCAACAATGGATTGTTCAAAATTCACGTTTTCTTTAATGCCAGTGAGCTTAGTGGAATGGATGGTGTTCCTTGTCAGAAAATGTCCCTTCCATAATGCGATATTCTCTTTAAATGCACCCACTTTTGAAGGTCTCCAATCCATTCTGGATCTTTTAATTTTGTTTTTGCATTTCCTTTTCTTCAGAAACTCAACAATAGAGGTTTAAATCAAAAACTTGTTCTAGGCATGTTGTTTGACTTAGCCATTGCACTTTGCGGTAGTGTATAACGTCTCCATACTCTTCATTCAGTTCCATCAAAAACTGCTGTAACTGACAATGCAATAATGTGTGCAACTATAAAAAAATTGCTATTCACACTACCAATTCCAATTCATACCACCAATTCCATTACATCTTCCATGCATGTGTATTTAACACAAAGTCCTTTTTAATGTACAGAATAATGACTCCTGTCAAAATTATGTGTTGAAAGATATAATTTTTAGCTGTTTTTGTGTCCACTAAATCTTTTGCAGTATCCGTTAATTATGTGACTGCGTGATAGATATTGAGAGCTCTCATCCTTCTCCCCTGCAATTCCTATTTATTTTTCAAGGATTGCGGCAATATATCACCATACTGCCTCTTTTTCTGCAAACAGCCACTGGGCTTGTGAACATCCTTTATACAGTGTACAAATAACGAAGTATAAACAGCACTTACACCATGATTTTGCCAAAATCAAGAAAGTCATGCTGACCAAGATAAGCTGTACCAAATGCTGTAAGAAAGTGTCACATTGTACTGATAAATGAAATGCTGCACTATGCACTATGCCCAAGCCTTGGACTGCACATTGTGAACGCCTGAAGTTTTGCATGCTGTGACCAACCCAGTGTTACATGATATTAGCATGGTGGTAACTAATTTTTTGTCCATTGCGCATATGTATATTTACTGAAGAGCCAAAGAACCTGGTATGCCTGCCTAATATCGAGTAGGGCTCCCGCAAGCACGCAGAAGTGCCACGACACGACTTGGCATGGACTCAACTAATGTCTGAAGTAGTGCTGGAGGGAATTTGTCACCGTGACTCCTTCAGGGCTGTCCATAAATCCGTGAGAGTACGAGGGGATGGAAATCCGTACTGAACAACATGTTGCAATGTGTCCCACTTATGCTCAATAATGTTAATGTCTGGAGAGTCTGGTGGCCAGCGAAAGTGTTTAAACTCAGGAGAATGTTCCTGTAGCTGCTCTGTAGAAATTCTGGATGTGCGGGGTGTCGCATTGCCCTGCTGGAATTGCCCAAATCCATCGGAATGCACAATGGACATGAATGGCTGCAGGTGATCAGACAGAATGCTTATGTATCAGCAGACCCATATCACTCCAACTGCACATGCCATACACCGTAACAGAGCCTCCACCAGCTTGAACAGTCCCCTGCTGACATACAGGGTGCATGGATTCATGAGATTGTCTCCATACCCATACACGTCCATCTGCTCTGTACAATTTGAGACAAGCCTCTGTGTTGACGGGCCCAGATGAGGCGTAAAGCTTTGCGTCCTGCAGTCATCAAGGGTACACGAGTGGGCCTTCGGCTGCAAAAGCTCATGTCGATGATGTTTCATTGAATGGTTCACACGGTGACACTTGTTGATGGCCCAGCATTGAAAGCTGCAGCAATTTGCTGAAGGGTTGCACTTCTGTCACCTTGAATGATTCTCTTCAGTCGTCGTTGGTCCCATTCTTGTGGGATCTTGGCTCAGAAATGGGCAGTTTGGGCAATAAGTGGTGTAAGTTCGCAAGCCTCTTGTCGACCCCTGTTCACTAGTCTGGGTGTTCTGACATTGGCATCTCAATATATATATTCTTTACTGTCATTTCTTGTTAACAGTATCAGCTTATTCCCAAGAGTTAGCAGCTTTCACTCAGTTAATACTAGGCAGAAATCAAATCTACATTTGTATCACACTTCCTTATCTCTTGTGCAGAAAGGTGTGCAGTATACTACTGCTGCATTCATTTTCAGTAAGCTACCACAAGAATTAAAAAATCTTTGCAGTAATCAATGTGCTTTTAAATCGAAACTGAAGAGTTTCCTCATGGGTCTTTCCTATTGTCTTGAGGAATTCCTTGAAAAATTAAGCTGATTCCTATTGTATATTGTTGACTGTGTATACTGAAACTTATGGCTTGATTTGTTTTGGGTTCATAAAAATTTTATTTTATCTGTTATTACCTTTATGTTGTAATTTCATGTATTGACACGTTCCATGACCTTGCAGGTTTGCTCCTCAGTTTGGTCTTATGGAATTAGATGTGTAAATACAATAATATTTGAATACACATGCCTATACCAGCTTCTTTGGCACTTCAGTGTGTATCACTACTCTATTTTCATGAGGAGAGTGAGAAATTCAGAATTGAAAGAGGAGTTGAGCAAGGAGATTCCATACCACCAAAACTTTTTTTGACAGTCCTGGTGGAAGCTTACATATCCTTAAACTGCAAAAAAAGGAAGTATAAATATGTTTTAATGGAACCTATCTGAACCACCACTTTCATTTGGCTGTTGACTTTGTACTACTTGGCTCTAGTACAGATAAATGTCAACAATGAATGGAAGAATTTAATAGAAATTATTTGGAATTAGATCTAAAAGTCAGTTACTAAACAAAGCTCGGCCGCCGTGTCGTCCTCAACCCACAGGCGTCACTGGATGCTGATATGGAGGGTCATGGGGTCAACACACCACTCTCTTGGCCATATGTCAGTTTATGAGACCACAGCCGCTACATCTCAATCAAGTAGCTCCTCAGTTTCCCTCACGAGAGCTGAGTGCACCCCACTTGCCAACAGTGCTCGGAACAACAAAGCTGTTGGCAAAAGTCAGTTACAGTAAGGCAAAAATAGTAGTACAAATGAAGAATGAAGGTAATGAGTTTTTCATTTTTAGAGTGGTTGTAGATAATTGCTGGACTGGGGTGGGGGGCAAACAGAAAATCAACCGAAGAGACAAATGGCCTGGAGATCTTCTGGTGAACAAATTAGGGCTGTCAAACCTAAGGTTCTGATTCATTCATATAGGGAAGTTTACAGAAGCTGTGTAAAACCATGCAGTGAGATGTGGACTTTTAATGCAAATCATATTAAAAAACTGAAGGTGTTTCAGCGATTAGTTGGATGATACACGTTTGAAAATGCAAGTAGAGACAAAAGACAAATTTATTATGTAACAAACTGGAGCAGGAGACACAACAGTGTGACTGTAATGAAAATTAATGTGGGCAGATCACACATGTAGCCAGACAAATTGGTGGTAGGGGGACCATGGAATTTTTTTTCTTGATTCCAAGAGCTAAGGAAAGATCAAGATTACAACCTGTAATGGAAGATGAGTAGATAACATTAGAAAATATGCTGGAACAATATGGATGTGTATAGTTGCCTATCTTAATGCAATGTAGCAATTGATGAACACTATGTAGGGACAGTTTTGGCCTTCACATGGAATTATTTGGGAAAAACATCAGGATACCTAGATTAGGTCATCAAGCCTCTCTTCACTTCACCTGAATGGTTTTCATACTTTCCAGTGCATTTTAGTGTCTTAAAATTGTAATGTTCATATTATATAAAAAGGAAAAGCCAGCACTGAAACTAGTTTACTTCACAGAGATAATATAGGCTGGGTAGTGCTTAAGATTAGGAGGTACAGCTCTTGGTACTACCAACAGAAACACACAAAAAGAGTTATAGCACTCCTAGTTCTCAAAACAGTGGGTTCCTTTTCTGTGTATAAATCAACAATGGGGTGCTGGAGGTAATATATGGGAGGAGGCAAAGTAGGTAAGTGGCAGATGAACACTAGGGTATACTAGGGCTGGAGAGTAAAGCCTGAGTTTAAAAAGTTTTTTTGCATGACACATTTCTTAACAACTTTTGCAAATATATTTCAAATTTTACATTTTTATTTCGAGTCACTAAACAAAGTAGTTTTTCAGGTTGTTGTGGTTTGACCAACAGCAGCTTGGTTTGTTCTTTGTTTAGTGTTTACACAGGCCTGTTGAGAATGATGTGGAACCTCCTACAATCTCCAACTTGTATGAATAGTTGTTGATACACCAAGTTACATCTCGATGTTGGAAGAATAGGTAATATTGATGGGTACAGGGCCACAGGCAACAGTTGAGAGGACTGTTAAAGTCCGCACATCAGGTTCCAAACAGCCCAGTAATTGCAATAGCAATGTGTGGGGACTTCATTGTTGTGAATCAAGATAATTTCAGATATCAGCTAGAAATATCAGAGATTCTAGATGGCACGTATCAGTTTAGAAAGTGTTTGACAGATGGTACTGAAATTGTCAGCTCAAGTAAATCCTCTAAGATGAACCTGAATGCCATCCTCCTCACCCTCTGCTTTTTGCACTCTGTGTTTTTTTGTACCAGGTTAATTCCACAATGACAAAAGAAACATTTAACATTTCATCAGTCGTCATGGTCCTGCTGACATGCATTGATAAATCAAATTATTGGCCATAATTCACTTGTGGTTGGATTGTTTATTTTGGAGTTGTTTTAATTCCTTGTTACACAGAAGCGAATCAGCAGAACTAAGTTAATCTGCAGCTACTTGTGCACAGATTTTTCCGTACTGCTGTACAATTTGGTCACTGCAGATTGTCATATTTTCTGCCCATTTGCTCCTTATTTTCAGGAAATGTAAATAGATTATATGCAAATAGTTGAATCATGTTGTACTGCCAGGCTTTTCCTGTTTGAGTGGTGTACTGTGGATTCTAATAACTGCATGGTTCATCTGATTTTAAAGATTGAAAAACCAAATACATTTATTTCCAACTGCCATATTTATTTTTATCATTTATGAAATGAGAGAACGTTTACTTTATAATGTTTTCTTTTTGTTTCAGGTTTGAAACTAATGGGGCCTTATCATCTTGAAATCAGGGTGTATGTATCATGTAGTTGGAGCTTTTTGTACAAGAGTACCATAGCACACTTCTAACATCATTTGTTACTTGTTGATTATGAGCTATAAGGCTTTTTACACATGAAATTTAAATTATCGCTACATGATGTGATCCACTAGGTTTTATTCCACCAGTCAGCTTTTAGGTGTTCGTAACACTTTTTAAGTACGAGGGTTGGAACTTTAATAGTGGCAACTATTTATTTACAGCTCATACAAAATAGAGACATGTTCCAAAGTTTTACTGACCTTCAAAGTAGTCACCAGCATTGTTTATAACCCATTGCCAGCGATATGGAAGTCGTAGGATACTCTTTGCAGTGCCAGTTGTGTTGACAGTTCGAATGGCGCGGTCTAGTGCCCGACGAGTTTTTAGCAGTTCTGAAGCGAATGCCGTGAAGTGTTTCCTTCAGTCTAGAAATCTAGTTGATCTCATGAGAGCTTAAGTCAGGGGAGTGCAGTAGGTGGTATAGCACTTCAGCCCCATCAGTCAAACAAATCAGTTACAGCTTGCACTGTACATGCTTGAGCATTGTCCTGCAAAATGATGGTCAAATCCTGCAGAAAGTGTCATCACTTCTGTCTCTAAGCTGGTCATAGGTTGCGTTCCAAAAATGAACAGCATAGAGACAGAAGTGATGACATTTTCTGCAGGACCTGACCATCATTTTGCAGGACAATGCTGAAGCACATACAGTGCAAGCTGTTACTGATTTGTTTGACTGATGGGGCTTCTAAGTGCTATACCACCTACTGCACTCCCCTGACCGAAGCCCTCACCTCATGAGTTCAACTAGATTCTAAACTGAAGGAAACACTTTACGGCATTCGCTTCGGAACTGCTGCAAACTCATCGGGCAATAGACCACACCACTTGAACTGTCAACACAATTGGCATTGCTAAGAGTATCCTACGACTTCCACATCACTGGCAACAGGTTATTTACAGTGCTGGTGACTACTCTGAAGGCCAGTAAAACTTTGAAACACGTATCTATTTTGTATGAGCTGTAAATAAATAGTTGTCAGAATTAAAGTTCCAACCTTCGTTTAAGAGATACCAAATGTAGTGGTCAGTTAGAAATAGTGGTACAGTACAACTGAACTAATTGTTTTCAATTACTTACTTCTGGGGCTAGTTTAACAATTGAATACTGAGTATAATTTTGAGTATGTAATTTAACTATGAAGTACGTTCATGGAAAAATCTCTCTTGTGTTTCTAAATTGTATTTTCGTGAGACTTTGTGTTCCATTGTAGCGTGTTATTCAGTAGTGTGAGGCTGATGTAGTAATTTAATTACATAGTACTTTTTTGAGTCTCTGTCTAGGCATTCGTTAAGCACCCCTTCTATGGCAGCTTAGAAAAACAATGGAAGGGATTATTATAAAAAGTTTACTTCATTAATGTTCAGAAAAAGTGAAATTAGAATGCCATATAGTTTTGCAAGAAAAACAGAAGTAGACATTAAGCTACTTAATAGTGGTATCAATGAAAAGTTTATCATGCCAGTAGAGAGAAGGAGGGAAAAAAAGAACAACAAGGAAATAGCACTTCAGCAATAATAAATTTTTGTACTACATGATTGCAGTTAATAATATCAATACTTTGTATCAGTATTTTGCCAGATGTACACTCCTATAAATATTCATAGTTTTTAATTGAAAATATCAAAAATAAATCAAGAAAAAGTGAAAAAATTGAGATTGTCAGGTGGCAAGTGTTACCTCTAAAGTATTGTAATTGGGTAAGCAATATGATGGTATTGTGTAACATATAAGAATTAAGTACACATGTTTTTGAGAATGGTAACTGATAAACAGTGGGAAATTAAACATGTTGAAACTTCTAAGGAGTAGTGCGAGAGTGTCACAAAAATGAAAGCATCTCTTAAGGAGATGTACTTGAAACTATGTAAAACAACTGCTTGGTGAAGGCATTTCCTAGCAAAATTAGTGAAGCTTGCATCAGGTCTGTATGTAAGGAATATCAAAATGAATCAGTATTATTTTCCTGTATCACAGTTGACCATTTTATGATGTCTATGTAACAAGAACATTCTTAAAAAGTTAAAATAAAGGTGACTCCCAGATCCATTCATATAAATGATGAACTCAACCTCCCATTCCCTTGTTCCCTGTAATTTCCAGCGTAGGGGGCCAATCCTGTAGCTTAACACAAAATCAGTATTAAAGCAGCAGCAGCACAAGATTATTACAAATGCAACCCTTCCTATTCATGTTGATGTAAAAGTCAAATCAATTACACAGTGGAAATCTTTCTGTGACCATCAATACATTAAATCTGCTTCAAGCAAAACAATGAACCACTATGGTGAGACTCAACAGTCAAGAACACCTATCCATTGAACGACCCTTTGGAATAAGATGCACGTATCAATTTGAAGTGTTTTATGCTTAATGGGACTTGTGTTGGCAGAAAAACATACTAAATTAAAAACTGATATAGTTTGGAAGAGGATGTTGTGACATATAGATGGTCTATCATCTCCTGATATGCCACATTCATATTACATAGGACAAATTCCTAGATGTTCTGTAATGGTTTGCGAAGTCTGTTTAAATATGGTTCTACACTTAAATATTAAATTTTAATTTTTTTAAAATATTTCACACATCATACCTGTTTTTTTTTTACCACCATAAAAAATATTCCTGTCTCTTATCTATTATCTTCGTTGTATCATCATTATTGTCCATAGACATGGTGTCCTAGGAGGAATGGTCATTGTTCAGAGATATGACAGGAATGCTTATTTGAAGCAAAAAACTTCAAATAGACATAAGCCCTAGTCTGAATGTTTTCAGAGACAGAACACATTTAATGCATATTGTTATATATCTTCTGTATTATTCAGTACACTGTCAGGTTTAGTCATGTATAACAGATAGTAAACATTACAACATACATTTTACAAAGTATAAAGTGAGGAATATTTTTAATAAATTCGTTCTAAGCATTATCATACAGGTCACATTACAACTGTTGTACAGTTCACAATAAATGTTCAGATATCCCATTGTCAACTTCAATGCATTTGTACATTTGGCAGAACATTTGATGACTGAAAGCAACGTCCAGGATGTGATCAAGCAGTTCATTTTTTGTATTCACCTTTCGTTTGTACATCTCAGGCTTGATCTAACCCCACAAACAAAAATCCGATGGTGTAGGGTATGTGAATCTTGGTGGCCAGTTAATTGTACTATCAAGACCAGTTCAGCTATTAGGTTAAGTCACACATCTGGCAAAATGTTGAGGGGTTCCATTGCTGGAAGTACATTGCAGTCTGCTTGGTCAGAGGAATGTCGTCAAGGTGTACAACAAACGAATTTTTCAAAAAATTCAAGTAACTCTGTCCCATCAAAGAGATTGAGCAGATAAGACACATACATCCATGTAACTAGCTTAAAACAAATGTACATTAACTGTGTCCTATCTTGGAAACCACTCAGAATAGGGCATTATGTTCAAATTACTTTTTTTTTTTTTTTTTACCCCCCCCCCCCCCCCCCTTGTCATATTCCTGAATACCGACCATTTCTCCTGGGACACCTTGTATATCATGCAATATACTGTAAAATAGTGTTTACATTACATTACATTTCATTGTACACGTCTTACTAATCAGCATATACAATAAATAATGACTGTTTATTCTATTGTTAGTTTTCTGTGCTTTTTTTCAGAAAAGAATTGTCTCACAGATTTAAATAGTTTTAATGGAGTAAAAAAACAATAATAGCTAAAAATGAAATACACATTACTCAGCAGGAGAAAGTGGTTCAGAGAACTCAAATAAAGTCAAAGGGTACAGTTCTTGATTTAGATAAGTAATATATTTATGAATATGTTTTTCTGTTATCCACTGGTAGAAGATGATAGGTTTCAGATATTCTAGTAATCAGGCCTTGTTGTGTGGCTGTCATTGTATGCCACAAGGGACCCTACAAACCTAACATGCATGCTGGGAAAAGGACCTATAACTGTCACTGAGGATTTTTAACAAAAGACTGACAGTCTTCTAGAAAGGAGAGATAATAGTGTGTTCACTCATAATCAGAAAGACAGATAAATTATAAAACAAAAAATTGTTTTCTTTACCACACTGAACCTGTTTTAAGTACATTGTAGCTTCTGCTTGTCATCGCTGGCACCAGATTCCTCTAATAATTGTGATGTTCATTGCACAAAACGATATGTGTGACCCTCAGGAAATAAAATTGGTAAATAATTACAGTTCATAGTAGCCACAATATTCTATTGTCTTGCTTGTTAGTGGTTAGGTGATATCTTTTTATCTAAACATGTGGAACTTCCTAACATTACGCTCTATTTTCTTTTAGTTAAATATGAGTACACTATTTATAACTTGTACCAACGATTTCATTAAATTTAAGTAAAAATTTATTTCTGTAGTCAGGCATGGTAGAATGATCTTTCACAATAAAATGTTCTGTTTTATGGTTGCTGGTGAACTGAAACAATATTTTGAATGGAATCCAAATTATGACTAATTCAAAATCTTATTTTTACAACAATTTAAACTGGTCTTGAGTGCATTACTTCCTTCAAAATTTTACTCAGTGTTAGCAGTGAAACTGACCAATAATTGTTAATATCAGTCTAAATTCCCTCTCTTGCAAAAGTTATTCATTCCACACTTGACTGAGTTTAGAAGCTTTAAAACTCACTTTTAGATATATTGCTTGAAATATTGCCAACACCATAACAACTTATTTAAAAAACAAAAATTAATTGTCTTAATTTCTCAGTAGGTAGTTGGAGTATCACAAATCTGACTTGCATAGTTGTGATACTACATGAAACATATATTACGATTTGCCATTTGAGCCGAGTTCTGCACTAATCTGCTGTGTTACGTACAGAAATCAGTTGTCAAAAATGCTGTGTACAAGCTGTAGTCAGTCATTCAGCCAATAATTTTAATAACTGGACCATCATGGTCCGCATACTTCCCAGTTGCACTGTAAATTATCCACCGTACAGTTTCAATTTTACTCTCAGGATTATTAATTTTTGACATAAAGCATAAAACTCCTGATTTTTTTTTTTTTTACAATTTTTCTTGAAACTAATAGTTACTATTTACAGAGCTACAGCTATTTCACACATTTTCTCATTCTAATCAATCTGCATAGTTTTCTGATCTTACAGTGAATGATTTTAATTGTCTTCATTGAACGAACTTGTTCTAATGCAGCATTGGTCAAACATTTTATGATTTTTTGACTAAGATAGGTCTCGTAAAGGGATATTTGTCTAATAATGCATTGAATTTTGAATTGGTAACTGATATTGAGTAATTATCTTGTCTAATATGGCTAATTGACTGCTGTTGGCTAAATGTTCATTTAGAATTGGGTGAAGGTAACTTGCTGAAAGAAGGAGTTCATGTACTATACTTTTATCTATTAGTGTAATATTATGAGTAGAAATTTTAAGTGGGAAAGTTTACTACTGATACCACCTTATAAGTATTAAGTAATTTATATACATCTCATTTTTTCTCCCATCCCACCAGAAAATTAATATTGAAATCCTAACACACTATATGTCTCCTCTAGTCTGAAATGTGGTATGGAAGTGTGTAGAGTTTTTGCAGAAACTTTCAGAAAGTCCTAGTAAGGATCTGTGAACTTCGTGGTGTTCCATCCAAATATTACTTTACTATTCTTTTGTTGAATTTATTACTATCTATTGCGTCACGTACATGAAACTTGTCATGTTGCCATAATGATTTTATATATATATTATAGAAAGCTGCATGTTGCTAAATTAAAATGTAAGACATTTATCATTCTTATTCCTATTTTTGTATGATGTCGAACAGGAATATCACATAAACTAGTTTTTCACTTCCTAATTCATTTCGGCAGGGATGAAACTAATTTACTTATAATATTTGGATGCATTTTACTAAATAAGAATAAGAATCTTTATTAGCCATTCAGTATTTACTTGTACAATTAAATGATTTCTTAATTTGCATTGTGCTGTTGTTTTTAGACTTTAATTTGAATCTCTTTCCGTACTGCTTACCTGACTGACAACTTAACCTCAGAAACGGTTGACACCTGACACTAGTAACAACAAAAATTCTGTAATATGTGATTATGATCTGTTCTTGCGGTTTCAACTAGAAAATCTGTCTTTGGTTCTCCTGTGAAGGTGTATGTCAAGCTTTCATCCCCACATTTGAATAGCTCCAGTTGTCACGCCACTAGTGTGAGCCATGTTCAGAGTCATCAGCACTTTTCACTTCACAGTTAATTTAATGTACACTACTTTTAGGTTAGGTATGGTGACTGAGCTCTACTTTTTCCACATCTCTGCGAACAGTAGCTTCTAATGTTTCCAAGTAGTTCCTGTGAATGACAATGGTGTCTCACGTTCTCAACCATGTTCTTACCTTCTCCCCAACTATCAGTATTTTTTTCTTCATATTCAGATTACTAGATAGAGACTTGTACGTGGTCAAGACTTTTAACAGATTGATTTCACGATTCTTCTTAACTGATACTTTGTGTTTAATTTTTCATGTAGCAGTTGGCCTACATCTAGCTGCAAGACTTGTGTTTTCCTGTCACATTTCTTTTTCATACTGCCTGAAACATTTTCCTGCTGCTTCATTTGAATGACCCCCCCCCCCCCCCCCCCCCCCAAATCATCTTTTTTCCTCAGACAACATGTAACTTGTATTTTCAGTTTGATAATGAAGGAGCTTGTTAAACTAACCTCTTTTCACCTTTTGTTTGTACCATTTTCTCATCCTTGTTTTTCTTGTTCCACCTTTTCTCTGTTATCTTTTCTCATCTTATCTCCTCGTTTTTTTCTTCCATCTGCATCCATAGCTCAAATTTTGCACATTTAAGCTCTGCATGCATGGCATAACATCTTGTCCACAGGTATGTGATTTTTCTGTCTATGTCACAGACTCTTACTTGCCTAGAAGACAGTCACATTAGGAACACAGTTCTCCACCAAGTTGCAGTTGCCCACCTGAAAACGTTATTTAAAATCCACACATTCCCATTCTAGCTTTCTGACAGCAATATTCACATTTTTCAATGATAGCTACACAGAGGGAACTATGGTAAAACTCAACTGTACTGCAAATGTTAACAAGAGCATAACTTTCAAAACTTTGCATCTGTAAGAGTTACAGTATATATTTACTCAGTCTTGTAAATAAAAGTAGTTAAAACAGAACAAAAGTTCTAATGACATTAAAACTTAATCCTAAGAGTCATATAATTGAAATGTCTATCTTAAAACATTAATTGTGAATAAATTAGATCTAAAAGGTTCAGCAAACTGATTTTTCAATGATTCAGTATCTCACTGATAATACAAAACAATTAGATACATCACAACTTTTGGAGCTATTTGGACACTAAATAACTTATCTACAATGCAAATCACATAAAATAATGTATAACGACTCAATTAAGTGCATATTTTTTTCACAAGCAAGAAAGAAATAGCACTTTTACATAGTGGGCATATTGTCAAATCTTGTGTGTCAGGAAATGGACAACTCTCAGTACGCAAAGTCATATTCTTTTTGCACTGTAATTCGAGCTTCCATAGACTACAAGTTTTAACAAAATATAAATGTTTCCTCTGTTTTTACACAATTACATAGCAATGATGACTGGCTCATAATTTTTCCCCTTGTCGCAAACATATGTGCAATAAATACTACACTTCTGTTCCACAATAACAAGGTGAAGCTCCCATCTATGGTACACACAATATTCTACTCAGTGAGTTCATTGGAAACACCACAACTTATTGTCTTCCCCCTGTCTAGCATTTTCTTGTAAATAGCAGAATTATGTGTACTTTATTTGGCTTAGTGGCTCAGTGCTAAAGTGACAGACTATGGATCCAGTTTTATAGGGTTTAATATACAGTCAGTCCTGAGATGTTTATCTCCACCATATCACTTCTTTCACCTTCATTTGTTGAGGTGAAAAATGACATTTGCACCATGATGTGGAGTCCCTGTTAAAAAGCACTGTGCGTTCAAAGCACTTTTTTTAAATCAGTATTGTGACACTGGAAATTCTGAATTTAATGCAAACAATGTGATCACAAAAGTTTTATTATGATACAGTTGGTTGATACCTGGAAAAAGTGTCTTTTGCTCAACAGGTGAAATTTGTTTGTTTGATTTTGGTGTTGCTACTGCCTCTTGTTGAAGTTTATGGTGGTGGTGGTGGTTGTTGTTGTTTGCATTTTGTGGCATTCAATATAAAGCTCAACAGCACTGTGCTAAATGAAATTATAAAAATCTAGTTTTAAACACGTCCACATCTACAACTAAAACATAAATAAAGAAGCTTTAGAAATGACAGTGCTAAATATGAATATCCACGAGGTATGATCATACAGGAACGGAAATTTTTGTTTTGCTTAAAGAATGTTTAATTATACACCAACTTTGTCCCCTTCAGAGAGAATATACTTGCGCCAGCACTTTTTTCCTATCTATCTTGGACGCACTTCGAGAACTCATATTTCGGTATAGTTTTCAGTTCCATTGAGATCAATGGTGGATAAACAACTTCCTTCCATGATTCTCTCCAGCCACGGGAATAGAAAGAAGTCGCAGGGTCCATGTTCGGCAAAAATGGTGGCTGAGGGGAGCGACATACCGGTTTCGTTTTTTATCCAAAAATCACGAACAATCGGGGGCCCTTCGGTGACGCAATTTCCATGAGTGGTTTTGCCACAATTCTGGTCATTTTCTTCGGATTGCTTCACGAAAAGGGCGCATAATTTTCAGGCAGTATTCCCTATAGACTGAATGACCAGAAGACTGGAATTCATGATGTACTATCCCATCGTAATCGAAGTTGTTGAATTTTTTTCGGTTTTGGCTTTTCAAGCAGTTTTCATTGGAACGAATGGGCCTTGATTTCGACGTCATACCCGTCACCTGTTGTAATCTGATTTGGAAGTTCTGGATCGTTGTCAACTTCATTCAGCAGTTCGTGAGCGACAATTACGCGACGTCGTTATTGGTCGAAATTCAACAATTTCGGAACAAACTATGCCGCTACACGTTTCATGTCCTAAACATCTTAAAAAATTGCTTGGCAGTTCGTGAGCGACAATTACGCGACGTCGTTTTTGGTCGAAATTCAATTTCGGAACAAACTTTGCCGCTACACGCTTCATGTCCTAAACATTCTAAAAAATTGCTTGGCATGAGAAAAAATATATGCCGGAATCATCAGCAACCATTGTGATGGTGGTTTCAGAACAGTCTTCTTTCCTTCTTCCACATTGTCGTTTTCTTTCCTTCTTCCACATTGTTAACAGTGACTGTGGTGCTAGGGCGTCCAGGGGCGCCGTCGCAAACTCTTGTCTTATTCAATAGTAGATTCGCCAAAAGCCACAGTCAACATTTCGAATTTGGTGCTGCACTTTATTCCATTTTTCAGGCAAAATTTAATGCAAATCCTTTGATCCATCTTTTTCGGAAGTAAAAATTCGCCAAGCACTCTAAAACATTTACGATCTTTTTGGCTGTGAAAAATAATTTAAATGTTCAAAATATGTGAATATGCAAACATACATCAAGAACATTCAGATTTTAAAATCGGATATATAATGCGCGCGAAATTTAGAAACCATCGTTACTTTTTGATCACACTACGTAAATTGTTGTTGATAGAATAATATCTGTGATCGAGTGGCTGAACTGTGACCATGTGTGCACAAATAGTCATTTTTCGTAAGTATCAAGTACAATATTTAAAGAAATTTAGTATTCTATACATGCATTAGCATCCTGTTAAGCTGAGTAACCGAAGACTTCTTTTTCTGACTTGTTTTTTCCAAACCATCGTTTAAATGTTTTGTCGAATATATGCATCTCCAAAGCCTAATTTTTCGCTGTGCAGGGATCGGTGAATTTCCATTTTACTGCATTTTAACTGACTTGTGACGTGAAAACTGTACACATAACATACTATATAACTTCACTTCCTGACTGAAGTGTTTAAGGGTTTACTTATCTGGTGGGTCCAGAGTTTACTTTTCTAGTGGCCCCATGTTCAGATTTGTTTTTTAAACAAACTTGAGTGCAAAGTCAATACAACGAAAAACCAGTCCAAAGTTGCAAAGTTTAGTTTTTTTGATGACTAGTTTCGGGCAGGGACCCATTTGTAAACCATTGTAACAGTAAAAAGATGATATGTCTGATGATTTGGAAACCATGTAAAAAAATTGCAAAGAACAGTTACAGTGCACACAGGTAATCTGTAATTTTTGAAATGGTTTTCACATCTTTGGAAATACCGTTTTTGACTATGTCAAGATGATATGAAAAAAATTGAAAATGGTTCCCGGCCCGAAATTAGTATCCGAGCGAATAAAAAAATTAAAACTTGTACCTTTGAACTGTTTTTTCATTGTACCGATTAACAGAAGTTGTTGACCCACAGGTACTCCAGCATGCTGGAATTTCGTGAGTGCAAAGTGTTTGAGCTGCCATAGTTATGGGGTGCAGTGCAGCTGTTGTGATAGATGGCTTCATCCAGGAAAATGTAATGTCGCGGGAAATCGTGATATGAGGGAGGCTCTTGCGTGGTATTTCAGAGTCTTGCACAGTACACACACACACACACACACACACACACACACACACACACACACACACACAAAAAAAAAAAAAAAAAAAAAAATAATACCCGAACAGGTGTGAAAAATTTGGACCCTTAAGGCAGGGCTTGATAGTGTTAGAAAAGAAGTGGAATGTTTAAGGAGGAATAAGAGTAATAAGAAGTGGGAAGTAGTACCAAGGGACAGGAGCCAGAGGATGAGAACAGTATTAGACAGCTTCCTCATTGGGACAAAAAATAATTTGCACTGCTACCTCAGTTATTTAAGGAGATGTAGATGCAGCCAAGGCACACTGGACATTCAACAAGAAACCAGTGGCTGCAGGAAAAGTAGGGAAGAGGAGGAAGACCTGCTATTAGATAGCAGTTGTGGAAGAAGTGTAGGCTAGCTGTTACAAGAAGAGCTAGGAAATAAGGTCGCAATTTTGTTTTAAAGCCAAGTGCAAGTCTTAGCAAAGTGATTGAGGGAATAAGTGCTTTGTGCAAAGATTTTGGTCAGGGGGATCATGGTGTAATAGTGGATGGAGCAGGAAATGGTGTTGACAGGGACTGTGGTTACAGCATAAAGAATGACATGGTAAAGATAACTTAAGCAATAAGCTGTACAAATGTTGAGTTTGTTCTTGTTCTGGGATGTTATTGATCATCCCTAGCTGAAGAGCTCTGTGTGTTGCCTCAGCAAGTGAGTGCTTCATTCAGGTTGAGGATCAAACATAGCATTGATTTCTGGTGATGATAGGCGGTGTTTTACAAGGCATGGCCTACATCTCAGGGGGAATCAGAAAGGGAAGATGGCTGGGTTGATAGCAGACTCTTTAAAGGTGCTTGGGGACTGTGACACTTGTGGGCATTTCCTTGTAGTTACTGGTGTGAGTGTAGTACCTTTTAAGGTTCCATGCCACAGTCAGTAAAAACAGAGCTCTTATAGGATCACTTTGTTGATCGTCTGTCTGCTTGCCTCTCTGACTTTTCAAAACCCTATTTCTCAGGAGCAGGAAGATGTAGCAAATTGAAATTTATGTCACATAATAAGGCCTATAGTCATTTACTGGTGTGATGAATGTAAGCTTCTAAGCCATGCAACCAAAAGATACTGCCATTTATGTCACATATTCTGATACTCTCAAACACACTCACCAAAACCTACAGGGTACTTCCCATTGCCCTAGAACTGTGAAGTTCGCCAAGAAACAATGTTTCACAGTAGATACGAAAAAAATATTTCCTGTGTCTTGTGTTAACTGACTTGAAACTTAAAACTAAAACATTATTGAAACTCTTGGAATCACAGGGACCAATATGTTGCCAGCATCATTGTTGATAATGGTAAAAAATAGTAGAGATCCTCAATTCCTGGAATGGATGAAATGTCTATGCACATAATTGGGTTTGTACAAAATCCTCGGCGTGCAATTCTTACTAGCACCTGGACAGTTTTTTACGTTAAATTAAGTTTTCAGGCTATTAGTAGTGAAATAAGTAAATACAGCTGACATTTTTAAGCTTAAAATATGTTAAGATAAGAAGGGGGTTAAAATAAACATACTGCATCAAAATGTGAGAGAGTTCAAAAATTCATTTATTTATTTATACGTGTCCAGAACATAACATATTAAATATAACTTATAGTACATAGCATATCATACATAGCATATATATTACAAGTATTACAGAGAATATGTGCGTCTTTATATTCCATGTGCTGCCCAGTATTCCGCTGCACAGACTGCCTTATCATTGGCGATAATCAGATCGTCCATGGACACAGGTTCCGACAGTTTCCTGCAGTTGAGTAGGTGCTGATGGTCTTGAGGTTCACCACATTCACATAGTTCGTCCCCTGAGATGTATCCCCATTTCTTCATGTTCTCCTTACATCGAGATACGCCAGTTCTAAGTCTATTGAGTACCTTCCATGTTGTGCATGGGAGATGATGACCTATAGCAAGTTCTTCCTTGGGGTTGTCCCAATATTTCTCTGATGATGAGCTATGCCAGAGTTGTATCCTATGGTCTGCAGGTGATGTCTGGATTAGTCGCGTTGTCTGGAGAAAACTTTTTCTCGACCTGAGTCTTGGCGTTTGATGTTTGCATCCAAACAAAAATAGAATCAATGAACTAATGATTTCTTTAGATGAATTAAGGCCTGGAAATCATGTAGGTATAATATGTGTTTACAAACATGATTTGACAACAGATGTAGAAGTGCTGAATATGGATAGATATAACTTTGCATATGGTTATTGCAGGCCAGGCATGAAGAAAGGGAGAGTTACCACTTACATTAGGAAGGTATATTGAAATGAAAACGTTGGTACCCATAGATTTTGCATTGATCAGTCTTTTGAAGCTTGTTCTGTGGAAATGGATATTCTTGGAAGGTCATTAATAATATCCACAATATACAGTACTGTATCTTGTATTTTGAATTATTTATCAAACAGCTTGGTGCATTATTATTTATGAAACTTCTTGACATCCAAGCAGGAGGAGGTAATATTATATAGCAGTTTTAATTTAAATTTCTTAGAGCATGCCTATTCTGGAGCTATACTTGAGTCTCTTATCATTTCATATATGCTAGATCTGAAAAGTTAATAGACATTCTGTGCCTCTCTGAGCATCACATGACCACAGGGTTAGGGAAGTTAAATACAGAAGATTACACTCTAGCATCTTACGTATGTAGAACTAATCAGGAAAAGATAGAGTAGTTTTTGTATATACAAGTTCAGAAACATTGAAACATATAGAATTTATAGTGATAAGCACATAGAAGTGTGTGCTTGTCAATTAATACTGACAGAAAAGTTCCTTTTTAGCTGTAACAGTGTAAAGATTCCAGCTAGGGTAGATTCCTTATCAAGCTATCTGTCAGACGGTAACAAGCAGTTAATAGTCTGTGGTGTTTCCAATGTAGATTTTTCTGAAGGATTCTGATAGGAAAAATGATCTGGATACCTTATTTGGATTTTCCCATTTGATCTCTTTAATTGACTGGGTGGATAAAGATGTTTTCTTTGTTGAAGCTTAAAGCTAGAAAGTAAATACGTACCCAATAACAAATGCTCTCTCTGGTCATGCTGCACAGTTAGTTGGGCACAAAATTCAATATATTCTATGTTCAATTCGTATCATAGTTTCAAAATAGCTTTCCTCATAAATTAATCTGAAAGGACATTGAACTAGCCATGTAGAAAACTATGGCTCACTAGAAGGGGTTAAGGTATCTTGTGAATGAAGTAAAAATCTTTCGGTAGTAGTACACTATAAAAACTACCCAAAAATTGTAAGAAAAGTTATTAAAAAATCAAGAAACATGCACATTATGTCAGAAATCATTAATTCAAGCAATATGCTCAAGTCTATATGGAATGAGGTGGAATGAGACACAAGATAACATCACTGTTGATTCAAATGGAAGGTCTATAATCAGTCAAAGTAGCAGATATGTTAAATAACCATTTCTTAAATGTAGTAAAAGTACAGGGAAAAGCAATTCAAGAAAACAATCAGAGCAGCATGTTGGAAAAAAGCGACTCGCATGAAATTCAATCATATGAATGTTTCACCCACTTCTCCTGAAACTAAGAAAATTTTATGTTCTCTCGAAAATAAAAGCTCACGTGGATTAGATGGTGTTCCTACATTTACATGAATACTCCACAAGCCACCTAACTGTGTGCGGCGGAGGATACTTCTGATACCGTTAATTGATCTTAATTGATCGTCCCTTCCCCTGTTCCACTTGGGAATGGCATGTGAATAGAATGATTTTCGGTAAGCCTCTGTATCAGCTCCAATTCCTCAAAGTTTTTCATTGTGGGCATTTTTCGAGATGTATGTGGGAGGAAGTAATATGTTGTCCAACTCTTGTCCTACTCTCTCAAAATCAGTAGTAAACCTCACCATTATGCACGCCACCTATCTTGTAGTGTCTACCACTGTAATTTGTTGAGCATCTGTGCAACACTCTCACACTGTTTTAGTTTACAACGGAGCACTGCAGACTTGTTCCCATATAACAAGTGCTACTTTTTTTAAAAAATACATCTGTAGTGCATCACTAACTAAGATTGATAGCTGGAAATATGCTGTTGTTAAACCCCCTATAAGAAAGGTAATACAAGAGATGTCAATAACTACTGACATCATTTTTGAAATTTTTTGATAAGGTTATATTTCCTAGAATAATATCCCACCTGAAGAACAATAATATCCAGAACGAGATTTTCACTCTGCAGCGGAGTGTGCGCTGATATCAAACTTCCTGGCAGATTAAAACTGTGTGCCCGACCGAGACTCGAACTCGGGACCTTTGCCTTTCGCGGGCAAGTGCTCTACCAACTGAGCTACTGAAGTGCTTCGGTAGCTCAGTTGCTAGAGCACTTGCCCGCGAAAGGCAAAGGTCCCGAGTTCGAGTCTCGGTCGGGCACACAGTTTTAACAATAATATCTTTAGTAAATCGCTGTTTCGATTTCAGAAGAGATGCTCAGTTGGGAGTGCCATTGGTGCATTCACTCACTGAATTTTACAAGCATTAAATAACAAAGTAGCACTGGTTGGTATTTTTTTGTGGCTTATCTAAGGCATTTGATTGTGTGTATGACAATATCCTCCTAGATAAACTGACGTTTTGTGGAACTGATGGTATAGCCAGCCATTTGAAAATGTCATGTCTAACCAAAAGTAAGCAGAAAGTTTTGCTTAATAAATCAACCAGTGCAAGTATGGGAACTCAGATGGAAAACCAATACTACACAAAGAAGGGAAGGATGATATGGAGTGGAAGTTAATAGAGGCGATGTACAAGGGAAATGAACTTGAAAGGGAAGAGGAAGTAGAGGAAGATCAGATGGGAGAAATGATACTGCAAGAAGAATTTGACAGAGTACTGAAAGAATAAAGCCATAACAAGACCCCTGGAGTAGACGACGTTTCCTCAAAACTGCTGATATCCTTGAAAGAGTCACCTGTGGCAAAACTATTCCACCTGTGTGCAAAATGTATGAGACAGGAGAAAAAGCGTCGACCTTTAAGAACAATGTAATAATTCCAGTTTCACAGAAAGCAGGTGCTGAGAGGTGTGAATATTATCAAACTATCAGTTTAATATAAAGGACAATCAAAAAGTCTGTTTGAGGCCGTACAGTCTAGAATCGGTGTGCAAGTTAGGCAACATTGCAGTGAGCATTGAGGCAATCATCCCACCAATGCACCAGGTTGAAGGTATTCATTTGGTGAAACACAGTGTCCTCCTGCATGAAAAAGTCCGCAACTGCCCGCTGTGCATCCTTGTCTAACAGGAATTGTTGACCCTTCACAGCCTGTTTTAAGGGTATGAAGGTGTGGTAATTGCATTGGGAGAGATCAGAACAGCAGGGTGGTTGCCTGAATGTGTCCCACTTGGTTGACATATGGATGATATACTGGCATGTTGTGTTGAATCATGGCCAGACAGAACTTGGCGCACCTTTCCTCAATGGTGGTTTCTGACAGATGCGCTGCTCCATACACATGCTTCATTCTCTGGTGGATGTTTGCTGGTGTTTTTTCTTTGGTTGTTGTTGTTGTTGTGGTCTTCAGTCCTGAGACTGGTTTGATGCAGCTCTCCATGCTACTCTATCTTGTGCAAGCTTCTTCATCTCCCAGTACCTACTGCAACCTACATCCTTCTGAATCTGCTTAGCGTATTCATCTCTTAGTCTCCCTCTACGATTTTTACCCTCCACGCTGCCCTCTAATACTAAATTGGTGATCCCTTGATGCCTCAGAACATGTCCTACCAACCGATCCCTTCTTCTGGTCAAGTTGTGCCACAAACTTCTCTTCTCTCCAATCCTATTCAATACTTCCTCATTAGTTATGTGATCCACCCATCTAATCTTCAGCATTCTTCTGTAGCACCACATTTCGAAAGCTTCTATTCTCTTCTTGTCCAAACTATTTATCGTCCATGTTTCACTTCCATACATGGCTACACTCCATACAAATACTTTCAGAAATAACTTCCTGACAGTTAAATCTATACTCAATGTTAACAAATTTCTCTTCTTCAGAAACGCTTTCCTTGCCGTTGCCAGTCTACATTTTATATCCTCTCTACTTCGACCATCATCAGTTATTTTGCTCCCCAAATAGCAAAACTCCTTTACTACTTTAATTGTCTCAGTTCCTAACCTAATTCCCTCAGCATCACCCGACTTTATTCGACTACATTCCATTATCCTCGTTTTGCTTTTGTTGGTATTCATCTTATATCCTCCTTTCAAGACACTATCCATTCCATTCAACTCCTCTTCCAAGTCCTTTGCTGTCTCTGACAGAATTAAAATGTCATCGGCGAACCTCAACATTTTTATTTCTTCTCCATGGATTTTAATACCTACTCCGAATTTTTCTTTTGTTTCCTTCACTGCTTGCTCAATATACAGATTGAATAACATCGGGGAGAGGCTACAACCCTGTCTCACTTCTTTCCCAACCACTGCTTCCCTTTCATGCCCCTCGACTCTTATGACTGCCATCTGGTTTCTGTACAAATTGTAAATAGCCTTTCGCTCCCTGTATTTTACCCCTGCTACCTTCAGAATTTGAAAGAGAGTATTCCAATCAACATTGTCAAAAGCTTTCTCTAAGTCTACAAATGCTAGAAACGTTTGCCTTTCCTTAATCTAGCTTCTAAGATAAATCGTAGGGTCAGTATTGCCTCTCGTGTTCCAATATTCCTACGGAATACAAACTGATCTTCCCCGAGGTCGGCTTCTACTAGATTTTCCATTTGTCTGTAAAGAATTCGCGTTAGTATTTTGCAGCTGTGACTTATTAAACTGATAGTTCGGTAATTTTCACATCTGTCAACACCTGCTTTCTTTGGGATTGGAATTATTATAGTCTTCTTGAAGTCTGAGTGTATTTTGCCTGTCTCTTACATCTTGCTCACCAGATGGTAGAGTTTTGTCAGGACTGGCTCTCCCAAGGCTGTCAGTAGTTCCAATGGAATGTTGTCTACTCCGGGGGCCTTGTTTCGACTCAGGTCTTTCAGTGCTCTGTCAAACTCTTCATGCAGTATCGTATCTCCCATTTCATCTTCATCTACATCCTCTTCCATTTCCATAATATTGTCCTCAAGTACATCGCCCTTGTATAGACCCTCTATATACTCCTTCCACCTTTCTGCTTTTCCTTCTTTGCTTAGAACTGGGTTTCCATTTGAGCTCTTGATGTTCATACAAGTGGTTCTCTTATCTCCAAAGGTCTCTTTAATTTTACTGTAGGCAGTATCTATCTTACCCTTAGTGAGATAAGCCTCTACATCCTTACATTTGTCCTCTAGTCATCCCTGCTTAGCCATTTTGCACTTCCTGTCGATGTTATTTTTGAGACGTTTGTATTCCTTTTTGCCTGCTTCATTTACTGCATTTTTATATTTTCTCCTTTCATCAATTAAATTCAATATTTCTTCTGTTACCCAAGGATTTCTACTAGCCTTCATCTTTTTACCTACTTGATCCTCTGCTGCCTTCACTACTTTATCCCTCAAAGCTACCCATTCTTCTTCTACCGTATTTCTTTCCCCCATTCCTGTCAATTGCTCTCTTATGCTCTCCCTGAAACTCTGTACAACTTCTGGTTCTTTTAGTTTATCCAGGTCCCATCTCCTTAAATTCCCACCTTTTTGCAGTTTCTTTAGTTTTAATATACAGGTCGTAACCAATAGATTGTGGTCAGAGTCCACATCTGCCCCTGGAAATGTCTTACAATTTAAAACCTGGTTCCTAAATCTCTGTCTTACCATCATATAATCTATCTGAAACCTGTCAGTATCTCCAGGCTTCTTCCATGTATACAGCCTTCTTTTATGGTTCTTGAACCAAGTGTTAGCTATGATTAAGTTGTGCTCTGTGCAAAATTCTACCAGACGGCTTCCTCTTTCATTTCATTGCCCCAGTCCATATTCACCTACTACGTTTCCTTCTCTCCCTTTTCCTACTACCGAATTCCAGTCACCCATGACTATTAAATTTTCGTCAGCCTTCACTATCTGAATCTTTGGTATCCAAGAAGATAACAGCAAGATGGTCCTGTGTGGACACATTTGGTAATAATGTCACCATAGTCCATGTTTCTGTATTTATCACATGCATGTCAGAAACACACAAATGCCACACTGATTCCTAGCCTCCATACCATTGCTTATATACCTGCATTGGAGTCATGCTACAGTGCATATGTGTTGCAGCAACACCCTCAAATGGCAACTTTTTTATTGCCCCTTATAAATCATGGTTCCAAAATACGGACACCAATTATTTACAGAAGAATGGAGAGACCTATAGAAACCATCCTCAGGGAAGATCAGTTTGGATTCCGGAGAAATGTAGGAACACAAGAGGCAATACTTATCGTAGAAGATGGGTTAAAGAAAAGGCAAACCCACATTTATAGGTCTTGTAGACTTAAGAGAAAGCTTTTGACGATGTTGACTGGAATACACTCTTTGAAACGCGCAAGGTGACAGGTGTAAAAACAGGAGGCGAAATACTATTTACAACTTGTACAGAAACCAGACGGTACTTCTAAGAGTCAAAGGGCATGAAAAGGAAGCAGTGGTTTAGAAGAGAGTGTGACAGGTTTATAGCCTATCCCTGATTTTATTCAGTCTGTACACTGAACTACCAGTAAAGGAAGCCAAAGAAAATTTGGAGTAGGAATTAAAGTTCAGCTGAAGCAATAAAAGCTTTGAGGTATGCCGATGCCATTGTAGTTCTGTCAGAGACAGCAAAGGATGTGGAAGTCCAGTTGAGTCGAGGGAGGAATTAGATGAAGAAATGAGACACTAAAAATAGCAGATGAGTTTTGCTATTTGGGAAGTAAAATAACTGATGATAGCCACAGTGGCAAGTAAAGTGGTTCTGCATAAAGAAATTTACGTACACTGAGTATAAATTGAAGTTTTAGGTATTTTCTGAAGTCATTTGTCTGGAGTGCAGCTGTGTAGGGAAGTGAAACATGAATGATTAGCAGTTCAGACAAGGAGAGAATTGAAGCATTTAAAATATGGTACTTCAATAGAATGCTGAAGATCACGTGTGTAGATGGCATAACTAATAAGGAGGTATTGAAAAGAACTGGGGAGAAAAGAAATTTGTATCATTATGTGACTAAAAGAAGGGATCACTTGATAGGACACATTCTGATACATCAAAGAATTGTCAGTTTAGTTTTGGACGGATATATGTGTGTGTGGGGGGGGGGGGGGGGGGGGAGGGGGGGTTAAAAATTGCAGAGGGGTACTAAGAGAGAAGTACAGTATGCCGGTTCAAGTAGATGTGTGTTGCAGTAGTTAGTCGAAGATGCAGAGCTTGCACAAGATAGTGTCGTGGGATGTTGCACCAAATCAGTCTCAACAACAAGCAGGGGAGATTCTTCTGACAAGGGTGAAATTGCATATAGGGTTGTACAAGGATCAGTTATAGGTACACTGTTGTTTCTCATATATATAAACAACTTTCTAATGTACAACAAGCAGAATTAGTTCTTTCTGCAGATGACACTAGTATTGTAATCAATCCAAATGGACAGTCAGCAACAGAAGAAAGTGAAATAGTGTTCTGAAAGATATTATTTAGTTGTTTTCTCCAAATGGTATCAGTGCCCATTTCAAAAAGACACAAAATATTCATTTCTACACATTTAGAGGTACTATACCAAGATGTATGTAACATATGATGAGAAAATAGTAATCAGGTGGAGGACTCAAAATTTTTAACTGTCCATATTGAAGACCATTTAAACTGGGGGAAAAAAATTCATTCAGCCACATTAGCACTTCAAATCATTGCAAGTAAAGGGGTGAGACAAATCACTAAGATAACATATTTTGAATGTTGTCATTCAGGAACGTCATATGAAATAACATGGGGTAACTCATCTTTACAAAAGGAAGTCTTTATTGCTCAAAAATGTGCGGTAAGAATAATGTGTGGTGCTCACCCATGATAATTTTGTAGATGTGTTTGAGTATTTTAGGCATTCTAACTATTACTTCATAGTATATGTGTTCCCTAATGATGTTTCTTGTAAATAACCTATTACAACTCAAAAGGAACAGGGATATACATAATTACAATCCAAGAAGAAAAGATTAATTGTACAAGTGAGTAATTGAAAATGAAACTACCTAGCTAACCAGGGTGTCCAATGACCGGGAAAACTTAGGGAATTTATTTTTTGTGGAAGACATGGGGAATTGCATTTTACCTAACAACTCTGGAAAAGGCAGAGACCCAGTATGCTGGGGAAAAAAAAGATTGACTAACTCAGGAAATTTTGTTTTAGAGAATCGCTGGACACCTTTCTGACTAACATGAACCAGCTAGTCTTCAATACATTAAAATCTCATCCCTACAACTTTACATATGAAAGCTTAAAAAATGCAGTTACCACCTCTAATTATTTGTGAGCATAAAGCAGTTTGCCACACTGGCACACAAAGGACTATCCTCTCGCAGAGCAAGGAAACGTCACATGAGTGACACACTTCAAAAGCATATCATTCTTATTCACAGACTGATAGAGGTAGCCTGTGGACCTATTATGTTTCACAATTTAATCTGTCTTTTGCTCACATCTGTCCATATCTTGTCTTATGACTTGGTGGTCTGACAATGTGGTAAAAGCATGCAGCGGTAGTACATTGGACCGTAGTTTGCTCTGAACAAGCCACTGTTGCCACTTTATCAATTTCTTCATTCTTGTGGATTCCTGTGTTGCAAAATAGCCAGTAGTATTTCATAGTATTTCCTTGCTGCTATCAATAGTACAATGTGCCCTATACATTCTCAGCAATTTTATCTGGTGGGTGCTCAGACAGGACAGATTGCACAGTTCTACATGACATGTTACTCAAAAGCTGGGTGCTCCCAAAACTTTTGACCTGCTTGCAAGTGAATATTTTGTGACACATGGTTTCACTTAGTATTGTGGTTATTCTTCCAGTAATTCAGTATTTTGTACATGTTACTTTGAAATTATTGGTTTTTTTATTTTTAAAATTAAGAATGAATGGTATGGAGAATGTCATAAGGTCATTGTATTAAGGACTGGCACATTTTTCAGCCACTGAGCCATGATTTAAGCTTCTTGGCAGTGAGTGCTGGTTATATACCAATTCCAGTAGTATGTACCAACCATTCCTCCCTTTGAATCCTACTAAAATACATGCCAGTAGCAGTGAGGACTTACAGGTTACATTTGATGTAAGAATACAGTCTCACTACAGTATCATTCAGTCAAATGTAGTCAGGCTTCCAGCCACATCAAGTGGTTAAAATAGTATGAGCTCTAGTCAAAGTACTCCTTGGATTGTTATGTGGGATGGCAGCTGATAGGCTACTGCTACACCGATATACCTGTAGCTGCCGACTGTGAGAACGCCATTGCCTCCACATCTTGTGCACTTGTTACATCGTGAGCACTACATCACAGAGAGCTGTGTTAGTAGAGACAGTGGCCTACAGTGTAGCACGATGTGGAATTCAGTGATTGTGTAGTATAAGTATGTAAGGGCATACCAGCAGCCCATCAACAATCATTCCACTTGATTGGCCAGGGAGTGCTTGGTCGAAAACTCATGACATTTTTACTGTTTGACACTGCTGGAAGCCCAAGAATATTTTACTGAGGTTGCATTTTAGTATCTGAAAAATTGTCTGGTACTTCTGATCTAATAATTCAAAAGCTTTAGCAAACTTCTGCAAGTTTTTTTTTCTGTTATGTGCCTGTTTCCTCTCATGTTACAGCAATGAATGTGATACTCCTTCTTACTTATTCCTCTGAACCAAAAACCACATTTGGGTTCTGGCCTCATCTAGCAGCCTCTTCGACAGCGTTCTGTCTTCGACATTTTCTTCTCGTGCAACAAGTATCTGATGTTTCTTGTTCACCTGCACACACTGTCTTATTTTTGGTCTGCCTAAAAGTCTTCGTCCTTCAGGATTTTCTTGTGTGACACTTCTCTCAATCTTGATCCATCCTCTCTTATTAAAGACATGGGTGGCGCACCTCAATCTCCCTGTTTTGGCAGGTGCCTTACAAACTGTAGATGATGTATAAATATGTTCGTCTTTTTGGTACACACTTCCACTTTTTTCCTTGGAGCACTGAAATTTTTCATCCATTGTTTAACAATCACTTACTTTACTCATATGACATGAAAGTATAATAGGTGCAGAATTTTCATGAGTTGTTATAGCAGAATAACATAACCAACTTTTTGTTTTGTTTCGGATTCTCTTGTTACAATCAGACTATACATTTATTGGAGTCTTCCAGGATTTCAGATCAATACATCATGCATTGCCCTGCACACACATGTAGTAACATCAGTTGCACTTTTCAGTTTAGTGATTATGCATTTGTGTAGGTTCCCCCCCCCCCCCCCCCCCCCTGCTAACGTCACTTTACACTTAGATTCAGCGATGTGTGGCATCTACCATATTTGCCAGCTGTTGAGATTGGTCGCACACAAGAGTTGTAAGGGAATAACTTATTCCATAATAATTTCAGATTGTTGACCAAATAAGTAACAATGTGCTGTGACCACAAAAGTAACAGAGATATTTTCTGTTTTGGAACCATGTATCTCAAGTTTGTTTAACTACCAAAAGGAACATTCAGATTTTTTTCCTCACTATAATTTATTAACTTTTAGTGTAAAATTCCGTTTTTACCCCACTTTTATCAATCTGTAGAATGTCACCCTCTTCCTTGTAAAGTATGTGCAAAACTTTCTGATTCAGATGCAGTACAAAACAACCGATCAAATAATTCCAGGGGGCAGAAGAACTATTACAGTATTAATTTCACTATGATAGGACTTCAGAAACTATGAACAGCACAGTTAACTGTCACTCTTCGAAGCCCTCATTTCATCTGACAAGTGAATTTGCTAGGTAGCTATAAATTTCTGCAGCCTGGGCGAATAACATACAAATACTTGGGTTTTACACAAGGAACATGTCGAAACCCACTCTGAAATGTTTTATGCGGGAAGAAAGTAACAAAATACATGCACAATCAAAATTTTAGCTCCTAAGACGCATTGCAAATGTTTCTTAAAAATTGTTGAAGTTACTTGTTTCTGTAGCACTAAGAATCGCTTATGAAAGCGGCGGTTTGTACTGCCCTTTCTACGTAAAGTGCGATCGGCCGTGACACGAGAGCGTAGCGCTGATATCCGGAATGACGCGTGCGAATTTGAAGCATCTAAACCATACGAAAAAGTCACGTATCATTTTGTTTTGAATAAGAGGCATGTCTTATCGACAGCTAAACTGTAGCATATGTAATTCTTACAAAGGTTACTAGCAGTGGAAAATAAATCCGGACAGTGTTTGATGTTGCATTACAGACAATTCCCATCAGTCGTGACTTTAATTTGTTGAAATGAAATATTTCGTACACAGACATCATTTTAAAATAATTCCGGTAGCAAATTTCTTATAATTATTTATGAATAATGTATATTTTGGTAACAATGAAACAGAATGAGATTTTCACTCTGCAGCGGAGTGTGCGCTGATATGAAACTTCCTGGCAGATTAAAACTGCGTGCCCGACCGAGACTCGAACTCTGGACCTTTGCCTTTCGCGGGCAAGTGCTCTACCCGCGAAAGGCAAAGGTCCGGAGTTCGAGTCTCGGTCGGGCACGCAGTTTTAATCTGCCAGGAAGTTTCAACAATGAAATACTTCAGTGCTTATTCGCCATAGTCATTACACTAAAGTGAAGTGTCATTTGAATGCCGAAAACATTTTCCTTATACTACACACTTCTGACGAAAGAAAAGTTAATGCTTCCAGGCACCTCACAGTAATCACTAGTTTTACTCAGACAGAACTGCGGCGGAGGAAGAGACTGTTCTGGTCGTTGCTCTGCTTATTGTGCTGCATATCGAGCATGCTTAATGCAGTTTGTAAAATGTTCCGATGCAAACTGATAAAGCATAAATGACTGAAATTTAAGAGTACTGCTGTTCTCCTGATAACCCACAAATGACACGGAGCTATCGCAAATTGTGTTGTCTGACAATTTCCTTAAAAATACTTTCCGTAGTCGAAAAATGCTGTGTCGAGAGTGATGTTAGTTGTTCCAGGTGGATTCTGAATTATATCAACAGTCTTTTTCATTTTCCTTCTTAAAGATAGAGGTATCGTTATGTCTAGGCCAAGGCTCCAACAAAAGCAATGAATTAATTTCTGCGAGTGGTTAGAAACGTTTCGAATGAAAAAAATTATTCTTTCATATTTATCTAGGTTTAGGTTTTGATATGTCGTTTATAAGATTTTTTCCGCTAATAGCCCATTTTTATTTTTGGTCCTATTGTGGCTTGAGATCCCTGAAGACAGAAATAAAGCTGCGGAAACAAGAATCCACTCGTAATTATCACTATTATTGTTGTTTACGGATGTGTCATAGCATGAATCGATTGCATTACAGACTCTTCCTTTTTTCATCACGAAATGATAAAGTGCAGTTTGCTTGCAGTTCATCCACGAAACATGAATGAACGACGTTAGACACAGTTGGGATAACAGCAAGCTTCGGTTTCACGTAAGCTACAAATTAATGGCATCTCCTCTACACTTTTACTTGAAGTAGACATCGTTGTTCTGCAACTTCCTGTACTGTATGATTTCTTGATTGTTGTTCATGTTACTTATTCAAATTTAGGGGTTTATGTTGGTTATTAATGGGAGTAACAAGACTTCGTGGCCGCCTATCTTTTGTGACAGTTGTGTGAGCTTCATTTTGGCCCGTATTTATTACTTCATGTAAGTCGTTCTTCCATTTATACAGTACACGGTCAGATTTTACGAAGCAAAAGCAGGTTTCCACATTAGTGAACATTAAGCGTTAAACACAGTGACTATTAATTCTGTTTTATTTCCACTGTGAACACTTACGCTATCACAAAAGCAGTTGTTTATTATGGATATTAAATAAGTTGCAATTTTGAGTGAACAGTAACTGCGGACAATTGCTGAAATTTGCTGCACATATTATGATAGCGCTAAGTCGTGTTATCTGTTTATTGATGCGCCGTCAACAAAAGTATATGTGCCTACCACGTTGCGCGTGGGCAGTTCGCTACGGCTAGCGTATGGGTGTACATTTCTCCAGCGGACTGACGATCCTCGAATTTGGCAATTTTCAACATTTTTAAAAAATACTAGCAGTGCGTATTGGAACTAAAATTTTGACAAGGTCTGTCTTTCGGTGTATAAAAAAATTCAGGGCATATTTTCACATATCAGATGGGACCATTCCTTTGTTAGTAGGGTTAGCAAATCGATCACATGGACTCAGTCATGGTTAAAGCGGGTAGCAGACTTCGGTTTAGTGGTAGAATACTAGAGAGATACAACCAGTCCTCGAAGGAGACTGCTTACAAATCTCACGTGCTGCCCATCTTAGAGTATTGCCAAAATGGGTGGAACCTGCACAAAATAGGACTGACTAGCAGGGGATATCGAACGTATACAGCATGAATGTTCAGAGGTTTGTTTGACCTGTGGGAGAGTGTCACTGAGGTTCTGAAAGACCTGAACTGGCAGATCCTTGAAGACAGACAGAAACTCTCCCCATAAAGTCTACTAACAAAGTTTCATAAACCAGCTTTAAATAATGACTCTATTACTGTACTACAATCCCCTGCATATCGTTTCCATGGGAATTGTAAGTGGCCTTCAATCAATCATTTTTCCTGGTTCAAATGGTTCAGATGGCTCTGAGCACTATGGGACTTAACTTCTGAGGTCATCAGTCCCCTAGAACTTAGAACTACTTAAACCTAACTAACCTAAGGACATCATACACATCCATGCCCGAGGCAAGATTCGAACCTGCGACCGTAGCGGTCACGCGGGTCCGGACTGAAGCGCCTAGAACCGCACGGCCACACTGGCCGGCCATTTTTCCTGTGCTCCATACGTGAATAGAAGCACTAATAACTGGTACAGTGGGACTTACCCTCTGTCATGCCCTTCATAGTGATTCGCATAGTTTAGATATAGACCACACACTATTTCTGTCTCGTTAGTTTTGAAATATCGTCCAAGTGCTGCTAATACATTTATGTAAGTTTGGATAACATATTTGATTCCGATGGTTTCTTAAATATGAGGTAATTATGTATTGACTTATCTACATTTATCAGTCAACGCACATTGAGGGTCACTTTCTCGGCAGGGCATCCAAAATCACGACACAATTGAGGACAGCTTTTTCGTCTGGGGACGTTTTGGAAAGGGAGTAATCTAGGAACTGTCTTTTCTTCAGCAAATTTTTCTTACAAATGCTGCTCGAGAAATATGTAAGATTTATGGCATCAGCGCTCTGACGGTGATTAGTGTATATAGTGGCTGCAATAGGCAGTGAGGCGTTCGTATTGAACACATAATACTTTCAACTTTCATTTTGGTTCCTATATTATTTTTATGGACTCTCTTTCTCTATCATAATGTATTTTTCAAGAGCAACAAAACTTGATGCATACTTTTTTTCTGGTTAACTTCAAGTTTCCACACTTAGTTGATTAACGTAGCATATCAAATAGAAATCATTGCTCCATATTTTGCAGTGAAGGACACGCGTTTTCTTCTTTTTCTTGTTTTCTTGTCCCGCATCGGCGCAGGATTGGCGTTGTTGTTAACAGATTGGGAGTATTTTATTTAAGGCGTGGCCAGATTCCTTTCCTGTGGCGTATAAAATTACAAAATGATTAAAACAGCAATGCTGATTTTATCCTACATTGTTTAAAATATACACCCAGAAAGCCTTAAGCTTGTGGAGTAAGAAATGTGCAGGAAAGGGCATTCAGATAATAAGACGTCCTACGTGTATGTTGTATTTTGACACTAATCAGAATGGCTACAAAGGCAGATCAAGCATAGTAATAATAATAATAATAATAATAATAATAATAATAATAATAATAATAATGATGATGATAATGATGGAGCAGACACTGGTACATGGAATGGTTTAAACCTATTAAAGAAAATGTCACACACAGAACCTCTCCGTGGATGGACGGTGAAACTTTTAATAACATGTTTAGAGTCACTTCGCCCCCAAATTGAAAAAGAAGCCACAGGTACGCGAAAATTTACTCTCTTTCACTTGGTCCTCTAATGACAGTTCATTGAAATACCAGAACGTGGGAGAATATAGCCCATACCGTACGTGGAAGAACCAGAGAACTTAGAGTTTTTATGTCATTGCACTCCCTCTTGTATGTTATACATAGGATATTCATTTTTCTTCTTTACCTCTCCTTGTATAAGACACTGCTGGAAAAAATATAACACCTGGAAAGATTACGTCGAATTTGATACGATGACGCCATATGCCACTTGGGGGGGGGGGGAGAGATAATAGATGTACTGATAATGGTTTTAGTGTGATCCGCCAACAGATAGCATGGTGGCATAACTGCCAGAGCACCATCTGTGTCTATCCTCTAACAGGTTCAAATGGTTCAAATGGCTCTGAGCACTATGGGACTCAACTGCTGTGGTCATTAGTCCCCTAGAACTTAGAACTACTTAAACCTAACTAACCTAAGGACATCACACACATCCATGCCCGAGGCAGGATTCGAACCTGCGACCGTAGCAGTCGAACGGTTCCGGACTGCGCGCCTAGAACCGCGAGACCACCGCGGCCGGCCCTCTAACAGGGCATGCTCACAGCCAGAAGGCTCACTGTGGTGCAAACATGTGAAGCAAGCAGGCAACCATTTCATAGACACACACTTGAGCTTCCTACAGCCAACTGTGGCCTTCTGAATGGCGGGATGGTCCTTTCGGAGAATTGCACACAATTTGGATGTGCTGCGTCAGTTAGGCAACGATGCTGGTACCAGTGGTCACTTGAACATTCTGACACCAGTAGACAAGGTTCTGTACGTCTACGCAGCACAGACGTCCGCCAGGATCGGCTTATTGTAAGGGCAGCAACGGCATATCGTACAGCTACCATAGCCGAGATAAGATGGCTTGTGAGCACAGGCGTGTCAACACTAATTGTTGCGAACGCGTTATTAGCAGTAGGACTTCAGGCACACCACCTGTAGCCCATATTTCACTCACGCCACAGCATCGACGTACACAGCTCGCCTGGTGCCGTCAGAGAATCACTTGGAAGATTGGATGGCGCACTGTGGTCTTCAGCGGTGAAAGTAGGTTCTGCCTCCATGCAATCGATGATCGTCTGCACTTATGACATAGATCTGGTGAGTGATGTCTCGTAGAATGCATTCATCCAAGACACACCAGCCTCACCCCAGACGTTATGGTCTGGGGTGTGATAAACTGCAACTCCCTTTCACTTTTGGTGTTATTGGTTCAAATGGCTCTGAGCACTATGGGACTCAACTGCTGTGGTCATTAGTCCCCTAGAACTTAGAACTACTTAAACCTAACTAACCTAAGGACGTCACACACATCCATGCCCGAGGCAGGATTCGAACCTGCGACCGTAGCAGTCGCACGGTTCCGGACTGCGCGCCTAGAACCGCGAGACCACCGCGGCCGGCTTGGTGTTATTGGAGGAGACGCTAACCAGCGCTCGATATGTGCAGAATGTTGTTAGCCTGTTCGTTTGCTATTCTTGAAACAGGACGGTGATGTGTTGTACCAAGAGGATAATGCTCGCCCACACAATGCTCACGAAACTCGACGTGCCCTGCAAAACGTTCAACTTTCCTGGCCAGCACAATCTCTGGTCTCGTCTCCAACGGTGCACGTGAAGGATGTGGTGGCATGAGAAGTGACTCATGCGACTCGCCAACCAATAACTTCTTACAGAACTACGTGAACAGGTCGAGTAGGCGTGGCATAACTTATACCAGGACAGTATTCGTCGTGTGTACTATCGACTGAATGCCACTGTCAGTGGCTGCATTGCCACACGTGGAGGCTAGACCATCTGCTAATATGGCTGCTTTAGCATGTGGTACCTCAGAGCCGTTTGTGCTATTGATCTGTAAATGCAATCATTTCATGTACTCCATATGCACTGTTGCAACAATGAAACCTGAGTGAACTGGGAACTTCTTAAGGCGTGTACTATTTCTGTTTCTTTTCGCGGCGTGCATATGGCTGGGAAAGATACGGCATCGCTACTATTTTGGCAGTTGCCAGTGCTACTTTGGTTTTAATCATTGGTCGTAGTTTCTATAGTTATGAAACCTCATGATACAGTGAGATAAATTGTAGTAAAGCTGTTTTTCACTAAGCATATGCGGCGAAACATCGTCAGGACGTCAGCTGTCTTGTCAGATTTTGCGTCAATCAAAGTTTCTGGCAAACACGTCAAACAGCTACACTCCTGGAAATTGAAATAAGAACACCGTGAATTCATTGTCCCAGGAAGGGGAAACTTTATTGACACATTCCTGGGGTCAGATACATCACATGATCACACTGACAGAACCACAGGCACATAGATACAGGCAACAGAGCATGCACAATGTCGGCACTAGTACAGTGTATATCCACCTTTCGCAGCAATGCAGGCTGCTATTCTCCCATGGAGACGATCGTAGAGATGCTGGATGTAGTCCTGTGGAACGGCTTGCCATGCCATTTCCACCTGGCGCCTCAGTTGGACCAGCGTTCGTGCTGGACGTGCAGACCGCGTGAGACGACGCTTCAACCAGTCCCAAACATGCTCAATGGGGGACAGATCCGGAGATCTTGCTGGCCAGGGTAGTTGACTTACACCTTCTAGAGCACGTTGGGTGGCACGGGATACATGCGGACGTGCATTGTCCTGTTGGAACAGCAAGTTCACTTGCCGGTCTAGGAATGGTAGAACGATGGGTTCGATGACGGTTTGGATGTACTGTGCACTATTCAGTGTCCCCTCGACGATCACCAGAGGTGTACGGCCAGTGTAGGAGATTGCTCCCCACACCATGATGCCGGGTGTTGGCCCTGTGTGCCTCGGTCGTATGCAGTCCTCATTGTGGCGCTCACCTGCACGGCGCCAAACACGCATACGACCATCATTGGCACCAAGGCAGAAGCGACTGTCATCGCTGAAGACGACACGTCTCCATTCGTCCCTCCATTCACGCCTGTCGCGACACCACTGGAGGCGGGCTGCACGATGTTGGGGCGTGAGCGGAAGACGGCCTAACGGTGTGCGGGACCGTAGCCCAGCTTCATGGAGACGGTTGCGAATGGTCCTCGCCGATACCCCAGGAGCAACAGTGTCCCTAATTTGCTGGGAAGTGGCGGTGCGGTCCCCTACGGCACTGCGTAGGATCCTACGGTCTTGGCGTGCATCCGTGCGTCGCTGCGGTCCGGTCCCAGGTCGACGGGCACGTGCACCTTCCGCCGACCACTGGCGACAACATCGATGTACTGTGGAGATCTCACGCCCCACGTGTTGAGCAATTCGGCGGTACGTCCACCCGGCCTCCCGCATGCCCACTATACGCCCTCGCTCAAAATCCGTCAACTGCACATACGGTTCACGTCCACGCTGTCGCGGCATGCTACCAGTGTTAAAGACTGCGATGGAGCTCCGTATGTCACGGCAAACTGGCTGACACTGACAACGGCGGTGCACAAATGCTGTGCAGCTAGCGCCATTCGACGGCCAACACCGCGGTTCCTGGTGTGTCCGCTGTGCCGTGCGTGTGATCATTGCTTGTACAGCCCTCTCGCAGTGTCCGGAGCAAGTATGGTCGGTCTGACACACCGGTGTCAATGTGTTCTTTTTTCCATTTCCAGGAGTGTATTTACATTGTCAGATATATGACAAACATAGTAAAAAGTTCAAATGTGTGTGAATTCCTAAGGGACCCAGAAGATCTTAAGACTATCCCACAACCGGTGTTAACTTCCGGGCAAGTGCTGGGCATCGCGCCATCATAGGTGCTGCAACATTCTTAACTTTGTTTTCGGATCCTGGAACTTCCCTTCAAGGCGAACGGCATTTCAAATAACAAAATGCAATGCCTCCTCATTATTGGAGAATTGGACTCACAAACCTTGTTGTTATTGGATGCTGTGCACAGCACTCCTTCTGGGGATAAACATACACACATCAAGAATAGTGTGCTTTGCCGAGTGCACAAACTTATGGACCCGCAATCGACAAGCGCTGCAAAGTGAAACCATTGGTAACAAGACTCGTTCCAGTTTTTGGCGTCATCTTCGATCACTGGTTTCCACGACCAAGGTTTCCGACGTCACGCTCAAACAGCTTGTCACGGCGAAAAGAACACTGATTTGCAGTGCTTCCTCGACTTTCATGTCGCAATTACTGATCGCAGATGTACTTTATCATGTTCTGTCACGTAACAACGCAAGTGGGCCTCCACAAACTGGACAACACGGCGGCGTGGATTCGGTTCCGACCGCCTCGGATAAGGAGCACCAGTTTCTGAGTGCAGAACAAGTGAATGCGCTATGATGCAGCTTTGACGCTCTTAAGCGGCAACTCCGAAGACCATCAATCAATCCCAGCAGCACTCAACCTACCAGACGGTGTAGCGCACAAGGTAAAGTCAACCACCATGCAAAACTGTGTTGGTAGCATTCATGCTTCGGGCAGCAGGTGTAAATGCACAAAGCCATGTGATTATCCAGACGGGGACACCGATCGAAATTTTGCATGACTGATCGCTCCATTGTACAATGCCTGCTTACTACTACAAATAACTCTGCCGCCACCAGAGGAATAAGTACCACTCATGGTCCGCTATATGATAACTACATACTTCCTTGTATTGGCTATGTACCTGTCTCAAAGTTGTACCTGTCTCACAGTTGATGGGCATTCTATTATTCACAGTGTTCCTACGTCACATTGGCGGTACGTCAGAGACATGTGTAACGAGCTGATTTATTTAACTGACACAGGCCCAGACGTCAGTGCCCTCCCTGCAACATCAAGAAACTGTTCATCCGTAAAATCATGGCTCCCAGCACCGAACAATCCGAGAATCCCAACATTAAGTCAGATGCAGTTGTGAATTCACGATTATCACAGAATTGTCGATAGACTTTCATGATCTCTGACATGACTGAGCCCTTGGATTTTCTCCACTGTTACAGCATAACTGTGTCTATACTGGAGACTGCACTTCACATGGACATTGAAATTTACATGGTCATGTAGTAACTCTTGCCGGGAGCAATCGCACCCCCACATGAGAGGACTTCGTTTAGCGGCAGGTGCAGAAACGCTACCGTTAAAGGAACTCTTTGCCTTGCTGTCCAGTGATACTAATCTAATTTTAAAAGTTATGGCGATGGACGAACCGAAGATGAGTAGTGGAGGAGTGCGCATTCTGAGCCAGAAGGGGCATTGTTCTCTTATGTACACAAACTGGTCGCTTGTCCTAGCTCTCCTTACGTAAACAAACTGCTGACTTGAGCTCTTGTTTTCTTATTTAGGATGTAATTAACAGGCAATAGCTGTCATTATAACTGCAGTTAAAGGTCTGTAACCGTCACTATAATTACTATAATTTAGGGGCAAGATGGCAGTCAAGTAATGTCTCCAGCCGTCCAGAGAGGGAACTTGGCATAATTAGTAAGTACTTTGCTTGAGCAACACAGCAGTAATAAATTCTGGTGATATTCCCTAGTTTCCAGCAGTGTACGGCGCCCAACAGTATTGACTTAGTTTTCACAAATGCTCATTATAGTCTCACACCCAGTGCTATTTTCTGCAACAAATAGGTGCCATTTATGATTTCATGGCTAATTTTAGTGATTCACATAGTAATATGTGCTAAATTTCTATTTTGTCAGTTTTCCCCACTTCTTAAGAGGATACATGTAAATGTTCGTTTCATGGCTAATTTTACCGAAATTCAAGTAGACACATGTAAATACAAGTTCCGTGGATTTTTACTGATTTTCCCAGAAGACACACATAAATATTGGTTTGCAAATACCACCACCATAGATGTCCTGCAGGCACCTCGAAGTATGATGTTATTTACAGTTTTCGGGTGATTTTTATCTGTATTTGAAGAACACACAGGTCCACGAAGCATGGACCTTGCCGTTGGTGGGGAGGCTTGCGTGCCTCAGCGATACAGATAGCCGTACCGTAGGTACAACCACAACGGAGGGGTATCTGTTGAGAGGCCAGACAAACGTGTGGTTCCTGAAGAGGGGCAGCAGCCTTTTCAGTAGTTGCAAGGGCAACAGTCTGGATGATTGACTGATCTGGCCTTGTAACATTAACCAAATCGGCCTTGCTGTGCTGGTACTGCGAACGGCTGAAAGCAAGGGGAAACTACGGCCGTAATTTTTCCCGAGGGCATGCAGCTTTACTGTATGATTAAATGATGATGGCGTCCTCTTGGGTAAAATATTCCGGAGGTAAAATAGTCCCCCATTCGGATCTCCGGGCGGGGACTACTCAAGAGGATGTCGTTATCAGGAGAAAGAAAACTGGCGTTCTACGGATCGGAGCGTGGAATGTCAGATCCCTTAATCGTGCAGGTAGGTTAGAAAATTTAAAAAGGGAAATGGATATGTTAAAGTTAGATATAGTGGGTTATTGAAGTTCGGTGGCAGCAGTAACAAGACTTTTGGCCAGGTGACTACAGGGCTATAAACACAAAATCAAATAGGGGTAATGCAGGAGAAGGTTTAATAATGAATAGGAAAATAGGAATGCGGGTAAGCTACTTCAAACAGCATAGTGAACGCATTATTGTGGCCAAGATAGATACGAAGCCCACACCTACTACAGTAGTACAAGTCTATATGCCAACTAGCTCTGCAGATGAAGAAATTGAAGAAATGTATGATGAAATAAAAGAAATTATTCAGATAGTGAAGGGTGACGAAAATTTAATAGTCATGGGTGACTGGAATTCGGTAGTAGGAAAAAGGAGAGAAGGAAACGTAGTAGGTGAATATAGACTGGGGCAAAGAAATGAAAGAGGAAGCCGTCTGGTAGAATTTTGCACAGAGCACAACTTAATCATAGCTAACACTTGGTTCAAGAACCACAAAAGAAGGCTGTATACATGGAAGAAGCCTAGAGATACTGACAGGTTTCAGATAGATTATATGATGGTAAGACAGAGATTTAGGAACCAGGTTTTAAATTGTAAGACATTTCCAGGGGCAGATGTGGACTCTGACCACAATCTGTTGGTTATGACCTGTAGATTAAAACTGAAGAAACTGCAAAAAGGTGGGAATTTAAGGAGATGGGACCTGGATAAACTAAAAGAACCAGAGGTTGTACGGAGTTTCAAGGAGAGCATAAGGGAGCAATTGACAGGAATGGGGGAAAGAAATACAATAGAAGAAGAATGGGTAGCTTTGAGGGATGAAGTAGTGAAGGGAGCAGAGGATAAAGTAGGTAAAAAGACGAGGGCTAGTAGAAATCCTTGGGTAACAGAAGAAATATTGAATTTAATTGATGAAAGGAGAAAATATAAAAATGCAGTAAATGAAGCAGGCAAAAAGGAATACAGACGTCTCAAAAATGAGATCAACAGGAAGTGCAAAATTGCTAAGCAGGGATGGCTAGAGGACAAATGTAAGGATGTAGAGGTTTATCTCACTAGGGGTAAGATAGATACTGCCTACAGGAAAATTAGAGAGACCTTTGGAGATAAGAGAACCACTTGTATGCACATCAAGAGATGGAAACCCAGTTCTAAGCAAAGAAGGGAAAGCAGAAAGGTGGTAGAAGTATATAGAGGGTCTATACAAGGGAGATGTACTTGACGACAATGTTATGGAAATGGAAGAGGATGTAGATGAAGATGAAATTGGAGATACGATACTGCGTGAAGAGTTTGACAGATCACTGAAAGACCTGAGTCGAAACAAGGCCCCCAGAGTAGACAACATTCCATTAGAACTACTGACGGCCTTGGGAGAGCCAGTCCTGACAAAACTCTACCATCTGGTGAGCAAGATGTATGAAACAGGCGAAATACCCTCAGACTTCAAGAAGAATATAATAATTCCAATCCCAAAGAAAGCAGGTGTTGACAGATGTGAAAATTACCGAACAATCAGTTTAATAATCCATAGCTGCAAAATACTAACACGAATTCTTTACAGACGAATGGAAAATCTAGTAGAAGCCGACCTCGGGGAAGATCAGTTTGGATTCCGTAGGAATATTGGAACACGAGAGGCAATACTGACCCTACGATTTATCTTAGAAGAAAGATTAAGGAAAGGCAAACCTACGTTTCCAGCATTTGTAGACTTAGAGAAAGCTTTTGATAATGTTGACTGGAATACTTTCTTTCAAATTCTTTAGGTGGCAGGGGTAAAATACAGGGAGCGAAAGGCTATATACAATTTCTACAGAAACCAGATGGCAATTATAAGAGTCGAGGGACATGAAAGGGAAGCAGTGGTTGGGAAGGGAGTGAGACAGGGTTGTAGTCTCTCCCCGATGTTATTCAATCTGTATATTGAGCAAGCAATAAAGGAAAAAAAAGAAAAATTCGGAGTAGATATTAAAATCCATGGAGAAGAAATATAAACTTTGAGGTTCGCCGATGACATTTTAATTCTGTCAGAGACAGCAAAGGACTTGGAAGATCAGTTGAATGGAATGGACAGTGTCTTGAGAGGAGTATATAAGATGAACATCAACAAAAGCAAAACGAGGATAATGGAATGTAGTCGAATTAATTCTGGTGATTCTGAGGGAATTAGATTAGGAAATGAGACACTTAAAGTAGTAAAGGAGTTTTGCTATTTGGGGAGCAAAATAGCTGATGATGGCCGAAGTAGAAAGGACATAAAATGTAGACTGGCAATGGCAAGGAAAGCGTTTGTGAAGAAGAGAAATTTGTTAACATCGAGTATAGATTTAAGTGTCAGGAAGTCTTTTCTGAAAGTATTTGTATGGAGTAGCCATGTATGGAAGTGAAACATGGACGATAAATAGTTTGGACAAGAAGAGAATAGAAGCTTTCGAAATGTGGTGCTACAGAAGAATGCTGAAGATTAGATGGGTAGATCATATAACTAACGAGGAGGTATTGAATAGGATTGGGGAGAAGAGAAGTTCGTGGCACAACTTGACCAGAAGAAGGGATCGGTTGGTAGGACATGTCCACCCGGCCTCCCTCATGCCCACTATACGCCCTCGCTCAAAGTCCGTCAACTGCACATACGGTTCACGTCCACGCTGTCGCGGCATGCTACCAGTGTTAAAGACTGCGATGGAGCTCCGTATGCCACGGCAAACTGGCTGACACTGACGGCGGCGGTGCACAAATGCTGTGCAGCTAGCGCCATTCGACGGCCAACACCGCGGTTCCTGGTGTGTCCGCTGTGCCGTGTGTGTGATCATTGCTTGTACAGCCCTCTCGCAGTGTCCGGAGCAAGTATGGTGGGTCTGACACACCGGTGTCAATGTGTTCTTTTTTCGATTTCCAGGAGTGTACATCCGAGAGCTTTTCGCCAACAGTACGCGCAGTGAGAGCCTACATTCTTTAGACAGATGTCTACAAAATGATAAATTATGAGTACTACATGTTATTCTTACAGCTTTCGCGCACTTTTTTAAGACTGGTTACCGTAGAATATTGTTCCATATAACATTATTGAATGAAAACCAGCAAATTATGTCCACGTACTGGTTTGTTTCACCCCAAGATTTGCAGTGATTCGAATAGCAAATTTGGCTGAACTAAGTTGTTTTCGGGATTCCAAAATGTATTTTTTTCCACTTTAAATTCTAGTTAATAAGGCCACCAAAAATTTTTGGAGTTAGCATCCTATTTATTATTTTCTCACCACGCGTTACACTTCTTGATTAGTGTACCTCTAGATGTGCACAACTGGATATGTTGTGTGTTTTTAAAACAGAGAGTGGGACCATTCGTAGAAAAAATGGCTCTGAGCACTATGCGACTTAACTTCTGAGGTCATCAGTCGCCTAGAATTTAGAACTAATTAAACCTAACTAACGTAAGGACATCACACACATCCATGCCCGAGGCAGGATTCGAACCTGCGATTGTAGCGCCCAGGACCGCATGCCCACTCCGGCCGGCTCATTCGTAGAAAACCAGTCAATGATGCCTTGAAGAACATTGTTTACCGTGACTTCTGTTGGTACAGACATGCTTGGATCGATTTCAATACTAGAGTCTTCTTATAAAACAACTAATTCTGCATGTTGTACAGGATGGTTCAGTGATAGTATTACAGACTTTCAGCAATGATGGAGAAGGGTAAATGTATCAATTTGAGGTAAGGAACCCTGGTCTGGAACGACCGAATGAAAGTTGTAAAAGAAAATCGTTCTGATATCTCTGACAGTGGATCTCGGCTACTGCAAGATCTTTGCTTTCCATGTTTTGATTGGAGATGGTATGGACCTAAACAAGAAAAAAAAAAATGTGTAGTAAAGATAGGCTCTAAAGTGCATACCACAAGAGCTATGAACACCTGTTCACCTTTGCTGCTGTGAAACACATCTCTTTTTACTAAACAAGTGCTCATTTCTGTTATTCTCCTCCCATTCTGCGTCTGCTTTGACCTAACATTGGATGTAGGTGGCTTTACAACAGCAGACGTGTATCGCACTGGCTTAGGTATACTGTCAATTTAAGACAGCCTTCCACACTTCTTGATAAGGGGACTAGACATTTTTCACCATGCCTTCCCCTTACATTGCTTCCCCTGTACCGATATCTGGTACTGTTACAGACATGCCAGTTGTAGCCAATACTAGGGATACTTTGGATATTTCAGGTACATATTTCGTGATAGCCCCAAACACCCACCTGCAGCAGCTGCCAATTGTTGGACCTTAGTAAAGGTAGCTTTTATCTGTGCAGGAATTTCAGCCATTTCATTCCGAGTCTCGTTACAGAAATCGCGATTGGGTTCCATTCTAGTTAAGATCGTCGAGCTTATATTAAGTACTATATTATATTAAATAACAGGTTGCCGAAGTAGCGTCAAGCCTTACACTATACTAGGGGCCACAGGATATGTAAATTTATTTGAATGCTGTTCAGTTGGTTTGTTTCAACTATTTTATCCATTGCAGCCATAGTCGTCCGTAGAGGGGTGGACAGGGAGGGGGGCTCTTGCGCCGTCCTGGAATATGAGTGTAAGCTATTTGTTAGTTAAAGAATTCTCACGAATTTCTGTGCGACTCTACCAAAGTGCAGATTTAACACTACCGAGCGCAGCGGAAAATACTGCGAATTTGGCAATATCTTGCGAATGACAACATTTAGGCGTATATACTTACAGCTGCGATTTCGGCTATTGTGCCTTTCTCAAGTAACAACTGTAACAGTGTCAGACTAACGTATTGGAATATAATTTTTTTGGCTACTTTTAACAATATTTCACAACTCATTGAATCCCCGCATTTAATCTTACAAGGAAAACTCCCCATCGCAACCCCCTCAGATTTAGTGGTAAAATGGCCCATTGGATAGCCCGTCAGAAACTCAACACACATCAAACTTGAAAACAGGAAGAAGGTGTACTGAACTGTGGAGCAAAACGATCCAAATTAATACGCGCAATGTCTAGCGACATTAACGACCGTCGTATCGTGGTTTTGAGGTCACGGTGTTCGACTGCGAAGGGGAATATATGTATCTATTCCTTCACAAAAGTACGAACTGCCCGTCAGGTCATTGACGTGTCTGCTCGCTGTGTTCAAATTTGTGTATGTGTCCTGGTGTAATGTCCGTTTGCTACAGCGATGTGTAACGAAGGAACATCCAGACGTACGTACCTCCTATTTGTTCTACGGGCAACAGTTCCGTTGTGGAAGTTTTGACTCTTGAATTCCTTCGTTGTAGCATAGTGCACACCCGTTTATTTGTTGTGTTCATTTCTGTGAGAGGTCTTTGCGGCGTCTCTACTGCTATCACATTTACTTGCCACGGTAGTGTATTCATAACACATGACTCATACTCTGTGATGAACAGTGAGAGCAGGGGAGATGCCGCATAGGCATCTCACAGAAATGAAAGCAACAAATAAACGGCTGTGAACTATATTACAACGAAGGAATTCAAGAGTGAAAACTTCCAAAACGGAACTGTTGCCCGTAGAACAAATAGGAGGTACAGAAATGAAAGCAACAAATAAACGGCTGTGAACTATATTACAACGAAGGAATTCAAGAGTGAAAACTTCCAAAACGGAACGCAAAAGACGTAATATGTGGTACCTGTGTAGAACAAAAAGGAGATATGTACACCTGGAGGTCCTTCGTTACACGTCGCTGTAGCAAACGGACATGACACCACGGCACATTCACGAATCTGAATACAGCGAACAGACACGTCGATGACCGGACGGATAGTTTGTAATTTTGTGAAAGGAAAAAAAAAAAAAAACAGAATTGAGCGTGAGGGAGATATGAACACGTATCTTAACCACCACACGACGGTGGTTAACATCTCTCGATATTATGCATATTATATTGGGACCGTCGTCTGTTTATATTTTGCTTCTTTTTCTACAGATCAGTGCACCTTCTTCGTGTTTTCATGTTTGATATGTGTTCAGTTTTTGACGGACTAACCAATAGGCCAACTTACCACTAAATCTGAGAGGACGGGGTGCCATGGAGGGTTTCCCTTGCCGTGTTAGTAGGATATAATTTCAAATAGGTGAATAAAAAGGTGGCATCCTTGCTCATATTAATCATACCAAAAGGTGTTCAATACATATAATATTGAAATAGTCTAGTATTTATGTATCAAAGTAGTCTACCTTAAAAGTACTACATGCACAGCCTAGGGGGCCAGGACCACAAACACTTCAAATAAAAAAAAAATGTATTTCGCTACTGTGATTGACTGAATTTTTTAGTGGACAGCCGATATAAATTATGTCTGTATTTACCACTTAGACCCAGTGCTTCCTTACGTCAAATCCCAGTGCACTGGCACTTTACTTCAGCTGGCGAAATAGCAGCCTTTAAAAGAATGGTTAACGGAATTTTGCCAGTTTGAAATGAGTTCGATTTCGTGGAATGCGGATATCTGCCATAATTCAGTTTATCCAAACTAGGTACCATTTAAGGTTTTTATTCCGTACCGTCATATCCTGATACATGAACTCTAGAAGATTGGAAAAACTATTTTCAGGCAACGATATTCGTTAACGAGATACTGCGGAAAACTTACAAGATATCTTACTGCCTGCAGAATCTGACACAGCGGTTACAAACTCTTGACATCATAGCAAGTGACCGCTTTAACAGGAAATTCAAACGCCAAATAAAAATTGCGTTTTTATTTAAAAAAACGAATAATTTTAACAAAAATATTTTTTTCGGAGTATGTAGGGTATTACCTATTGGTGATACTTACAATACGCCTTTTTTTAAAATTGAAATACTGTATTTCGCAGGGATACGAATCTCAACAAATCAGCTTTCTGTTCCTTTTTCTAAAACAATTATAGTTTTTCATACTTACATAAATAAGTTGTGTTGAATGCATTAATGATTTAAGTGCCATCCAGTTTTGTAATCTTATCATTCATTAAATCACACAATTGTACAGAAAAATTATTCCAAAAGTGATCCAAAATACTATTTTATAGGTTACTTGTTTCAAAATTTCCCCTTGTAGGGTCCGCATCACAGGTTCAGCCTACATACATACATAAACATACATACATAAATCCTTGTTCCATAGATCATGAATACGACATTACACTTACTACTTCCTATCCAAGAATTAATCTATTGAGTAAAAGGAGTTGTCATGCAGAACTCCTTTTAATTTACTTTTAAATGTTAGTTGGTTATCTGTCAGACTTTTAATACTATTTGGCAAATGACCAGATTTTTGTGGCAAAGTGAGATTTAATCCAGAATGGATTGTAAATACGGTTCTGCTGGATAATTATGAGTGGTCCGAGATTGAATAAGTTTTGTGTAGTTTGTGTTCAGTTTGGTTTTGGGACAGATTTTTAGTCTCACCGAAGCATGTATGTCGAAAATGGCAATTTTAAAATCGTGCCGCCTCCTGGATAAATTTCTGCGGACGTTCATGCATTCAGCCACAACAGTTATGTAATACGGCAAACCTGCCCCATAGTGCTACTCTGCAGTGAAGAACTACAGAATAGCGTATTAATAAAGCCGTCTAATACGGGGTGTTCAAAAAGTCTCTCCGCAATGCCGTATGATTGTTAGCCGCGCGTGCCGTATGATTGTTCGCCTGCCTGGGTCATTTTCCTTCAAGCGGACTCTCCCAACATTCCACTGTTTCGTTTATCTCAGCCAGCGTCAGTAGTATCGTTGGTGTGTGTCGTTACGTGTTAACGTGAACATTTAAGTTTTGTTCCTTTGTTCCGTTTTTGTCACTGTTAAAATGCTGACCACTGAAGAACGTGTGTTTTTAGTGGAACAAGTTTTCAAAGCTGGCGGTAAATACACAGTTTCAGTTCTTCAAACATTTAATTCAACGTTCCCACATCGCGATACTGTGCTAGATTCAGTAATAAAGCTCGCCCAGGAAATCGATGTTAGTGTCGGAACGGCCCACACAGCTGTAAGGAAAAAATTAGAACTTTTCCCATGTACTGAAAAATACTGATTATGACAAGAGACTGCATTATTGTCATTGGTTCAAAAATTCCGTTCAACAAAATGGACAGGATATTGTTAATGAAACGTTTTTCACTGATGAGGCATGGTTTCATGTATCTGCGTACATGAACTCGCAAAATTCTCGTATGTGGAGTACTGCAAATCCATTGTGAATTCATGAGGAACCACTTCATTCTGTGAAAATAGGAGTTTGGATGGCAATTTCTAGACGTCGAATTGTGGGTCCAATATTTTCAACGAAACAATAAACGCACAACAATACTACAGTGACATTCCGTACCCATTCATAGGAGAACTTGTGTTAAGTGAAATACTGGTCGATTATTTTCAACAAGATGGTGCAACCGCGCATACAGCTCGCGTTTCAATGTCACTGCTTGGTGATGTTTTTGGTGATCGCATAATTTGGCAGGGACTTTGGCCTCCACGGTCGTCTGACCTAACACTACCTGACTTTTTCTTCTGGGGTGCAGCGAAAGCAATTATCTATAAAAACCGTCCAAAATGCATCGATGAATTGAAAACTGCGATATCCACTTTCACTGCTTCTGTTACAGAAGAAATCTTACAGCTTGTGTTTGGAAACATTACTAGACGAATTGAATTGTGTATTCAACAATAGGAGGGACACTTTCAACATTTAATGGTAAAATTTGTAAGTAAAAATGAATATCCAATAAATTAATAACTTATATTTCACTGAGTTTCATTTCGGTAAATTCACTGCGGCATACGGCACGCGCGGCTAACAATCATACGGCACTGCGGAGAGACTTTTTGAACACCGCGTATAACAACGGTTATTTAGCCCCATTGCTAGATAAATAAAGTCTTACATTTTCTTGTCGGAGAGTTGGGATCTGTGGTTGTTCCCTGGTGCTACAGGTATTACTCGGGATAACGTTGAGGTACAATTAAATAATTGTAAACTGATTGTTGTCGTCTGTTCTACCTTCAGTCATTTAACTTACATGAAGGAACGATAAGGTGGAAAAACAAACGGAAACACCAAAAACACAAGGCATTAACATGCCTAATACGGTATAGGAAAAGTATTGGCATTCAAAACAACCACCTCTTGTCTCATCAAATAGTGAAAGATAACAATTTTCATTTTCAAGAGAAAAAGAGACCGATTAATAGGTTTACTAAAGAACAAATCGCTAGGGGAAGACTCGATAAATGCTGAAATATGGACTAACACATGAAGCAATACATTACAGAATTATGGGCACAAAATTGTATCTCGAGTTTACTGAAGTATGTAAACTTTGACCAAAGATGTTCTATGACCGCTCCAAAGCTCGCTCCGAGACGTCAGTGAACATTGTATGGTTCGCTGTCGAACCGCGTAATGATAATGTTAGCGGAATTTATGAGCGATAGTCCGCGATGTAAGGTTTCGTAGAATACTCCGTGAATAAATTTCTGATTAAAAAAAAACACAAAAGTAAAATTGTGATGGCGTTCAGTCGGCAAACAATGGTTTCAGCCGTGCTAGGTTATGTGACAGACGTCAGTCGATTTACGGATACGTATAGTTTCACATGCGGTATATCAGCAATTGTGCTACTGACTGTTCGATGTTGCAACTTGTGAACATTAAATATAATTCGCTGTAATTGCTTTGGTACAGGAAGTTATAAGATGAAAGAATAATATTACTTATTGTTCCCGGTGATGGGTATAGTTACGCCTATATCGTTCAGGCACTATTAATTGTAGTTTTCATTATTGTGCAACATGCGTACATCATGTACCGCAGTCGTGTTTTTCATGGTGATATGCTCTCACCCCCAGGTGAGTTTCGTTTGGCATTCATCATATGATTCGAAGGAACTAAAAAGTAAATATAATTGTATGTGCGCACCCTTTAGTGAATGTAAGATAATATCTAGCATTGCGACTCTGTTTTTTAGGTGTCAAATCAAAATTTCTGCGACAGCTGATTTTACAGAATTAACGTGAAGGAAATTGGTATACTTTCTCATTTTAGTAAAACCGAGAAAGTCATGTTCCAGTGGTGTAAATGATCGCTTGGTGCGTGGAAGTTTGTCATGCTAAGACGAATGTGTTCTTAGTCGTTACCATTGGGATTCCTCCCCGTCGAAATTAATACCATGTTATGGAAAAATCAGTAATTACTGTCAGTTGATTATATCAAGAGACTAACGGATGCCAGAAATTCTTCATGTGTAATTTCATTTCACTGTTAATCCTTGTATTTGTTGCGGCCAGGTGGAAAAAAATACCCCCTCCTCCAGCAGGAATATGTAGAAACATTTTGGAATACACTTAATCCGTCGTCTGTTTTTACACCCATTAAATTTCTCAGAATTGGCGTTTATCCTTAAGTGCCAGAAAACAAAGGCCTGGTGTTCGATCCATGGCAGTCCTAGAATTTATATCTGTCAATTTCCACGTCTTTCACCCATGTCTGTGTGAAATATACTGAGCTGTATAATGTTCGAGTCCATGCCAAACTGAAGGCCCACATATAACTGGTTGGGATAACATCGTGAATTTTTTTGTCTGTCACATGTTCAAAATGTAAATTTGTTTCAGTAGATTTAATTTATTCATTTCCTTGTGAGTAGTACTGAATGAACTTAGCTATCATCATTTTAAAAAAAGGGTTCTTTTTCCTTAATGCCACTAAATTTCAATGTATAAATGGTTCCTGGATATTTTTCTCATAAATTCCATATTGACTGACCAGAAGCTACTTAATATTAAAGAAAGGTATATCATCCGTTAATATGTCTATAGTAAGTTGTTTCAATGGTCACATCTTCCTGAAACTTGCCTAACGAGTTTAATTTCCTCGTACTGCTTTGATTGCTCATGTAAAAGTCAATGGCTTTCTTTGTTATTTATTTATTCTGCTCACCTGATTATAATTATCTTTAAATTGATTATATATACCCTCATTCTGTGTTATTTTTTTCTGTCTATCTGTTGTGTTTTAAGCTGATGAGCATGTGCTTTTGCATAAGGGAATATAAATTAACTAACAATCTAAAATTCCCGAATGGGGGCATTTTCAGTATCATTAAGTATGCACTCCATCCTGTCCCTATTCTAAAATTTAATTAATTAGAATAAACTGACTCATATTAATTTATCTTTAAAACATTCCTCTGGTTTTGTTATGTATATAGTGGAAAGTGTCACCTAAGATATGTGGGTAATATGCACTTTGTGATGCACATACATTTGTGATTTTTGTCATTGTGGGTGTAATATAAACCAGGGTGTAGGATAGTTTGAAAAGTGACAGTTTATTTGTGAGTCGGCAAGGCCAGCTATTTTGAATGCAAAATAAAGGTTGTCGTAAGACTGAACTGTAGTGTAGTGAGAGATCTAGAATCATAATTGGCAATATTCTCTGTATATACAATTTTCAGTTTGCTTCTCTTTATGAATAACCAAAACTTTAAGATAAATTCAGAAACACTGTATTGCATAAAAGATAAATCTGACAAGTATGAGGGCCTGCTGAAAAGGAATGCCCAGGATTTTTTTGTGTGAAAACTCTTAAAGCATTTTAAATAAAACAAACTTGGTTAACAATCTATGTCACTATTCATGTCTACATATTTATTTCTCAGCATAGTCACACTGGTGATGGACACATTTCTTGCAGCAAGAGACTACTTCATTTATACCATCACTCTGGAATGTTTGACTTTGTTGATGGGGCCACAACCTCATCTCTGATTGCACTGGTTCATCACTGTCAAAATGAAGTTATTGAAGATGTTCTTTAAGTTTTGGAAACAGATGAATATTGGATCGGACCAAGTCAGTACTGAATGGAGGATGATCGACAACAGTGAATGCGAGGTGTCGGAGTGTTGCAGATGTCGCAGTACTTGTGTGTGGTCTGGCGTTGTCATGCTGAAAGAGAGGGTGTTCAGTGTGTGCTTTTTCTGAGTTTGTTGTGGTGTCTTTAGGAATGACTTCCAAATGCAGCACACCATGAACATTCCAGAACACTGTGAGCATGATTTGCCTGCTGATGACATGGTCGTGAACATTTTTTGGCGGTTGTGATTCTTTGTTGCAGAACTCAATTGACCTGTCACAATGTTGTTCAGGAGCCCATCACCCTCATGTTCAAAACAAAAGAAATTGTTGACAGATGTCGAGAAAGTAGGTTACAGCAAGCTGTTTCTTGTGCACCAACAGTGAAACAGCATCATGTTTCACACTAAAATTTGGAACCCTCCGCTGGCAGAAGTTTGCAGCTTGTTAGTGAAGTGAGAAAGTCGACCAAGTAATATGCATGATGTGTAATACCTCAGCTGATATTGAAAACAGAACAAAACATTTGGAGCCATTACTATTCAGCACACCCTCATAGTATTGTATATATTACGTACACTGTCCATGCGTCGAATGTGAAAGTCTTCTAAATACCATAATTAATTTAAAACTCTTTGCTTCATTTGCAAATAAAGTATGTAAAATAAAGACAAATTGAAGCTGAGTGAAGTGGAGTAGCTTCTCCCTCTGTTTTTCTTATGAATACCTAACAAATTTCAACCAGTAGTAACCTTGTGGTAATTTACTTGTTAAAATTATTGAAAACTGGAGTGTAATATGATTGCTATTAACAATTGTCTAGTACTTGATTCTGGCACCTATATTAATTTGAATGTAATTACTAATGTTATCAGGAGTACTTCAGTCTTTCAGATTCTAAAACATCCCAGTATTCAGTGTTTTACCATCATAGTCTTGCAATACCTACATCTACATAGATACTCTTCAATCCACCATATGGTGCATGGTAGAGGGTATCTGTACTACTACCAGACATTTTCTTTCCTGTGCAATTTTGAAATAGAGCGAGGGGAAAAGTGAGTGTCGTTTTGCCTCCATATGAGACCCCTCATCGTCCTTACATGCAATGTATGTTGGAAGCAGTAGAATCATTCTGCATTCAGCTTCAAATGCCAGTTCCCTAAATTTTCTTAATGGTTTTCCTTGAAAAGAATTTCACTTTCCCTTCAGGGATTTCCATTTGAGTTTCCAAAGCATGTCTGTAACACTTAAGTGTTGTTCAAACCTACCAGTAACAAATCTAGCAGACTGCCTCTGAATTGCATTGATGTTCTCCTTTAATTCGACCTGATCTGGATCCCAAACACTCTAGCAGCACTCAAGAATATGTTGCACTAGTGTCATATATACGGTCTACTATACAGATGAACCACACTTCCCTAGAATTCTCTCAATAAATCAAAATTGACCACTCACCTTTCCTACCACAGTCCTCACATGCTCGTTCCGTATCATATCGCTTTGCAGTGTTACACACAGAGATTTAAATGGTGTGACTGTGTCAAGCAGGACACTACTAATGCTGTATACGAAAATAACAGGTTTGTTTTTCCTACTCATCCACATTAACTTACATTTTTCTACATTAAGAGCTTGCCATCATTCATCACATTAACTAGAAATTTAGTCTGTCATCTTGTATCCTCTTACAGTCACTTAACTCTAACACCTTACCATACCCTGCAGCAGAAGCAGCACCAACAACAAACAACTGCAGATTATTGCTTACCCTGTCCACCAGAGCATTTATTTTATAGAAAATAATAGCGGTCCTATTACACTTCCCTGGGGCACTCTTGACAATACCCTTGTTTCTGATAAACAATTAGCATTTGAAAACAACACACTGGGTTGCATAACTTAAAAATTCTTCAAGACACTCTTGTATCTGTGAACCTATTCCATATATCAGTAGTTTCTTTTACAGCCTGAAATGGGGTACCGTGTCAAATGCTTTCCATTAATCTAGAGATTTGGAATCTCCCTGTTCCCCTTCATCTATTATTCACAGTATGTCACATGAGAAAAGGGCAAACAGAGCTTTGCATGAGTGATGCTTTCTAAAATCATGCTGATTTGTGGACATAAGATTATCGGTCCCGAGAAAATGAATTGTATTCAAATGGAGAATGTGTTCAAGGATTCTGCAGCAAACCGATGGTAGGTCTACTAGTTTGTAATTTTGTGGGTCTGTTTATTTGCCCTTCTTATACACAGGAGTCAGTTGCACTTTTTTCCTGTCACTTGGAACTCTGCTCTGAATGAGAGATTCATGATAAATGCGAGCTAAATAAGGGGCCAGTGCCATAGAGTACTCTTTGAGAAACCTAATTGGGATTCCATCCAAACCTGGTGACGTGTGTTTTCAACTCTTTCAGTTGTTTCTCTATGGCAGGGATGTTAATTACTATGTCGTCCATACAGCAGTCTGTTAGATGGTCAGATGATGGTATGTATGATTCTCTTGTGTGAGAGAATTCTTGAACGTGAAATTTAAAACTTTGGGTTTTGTTTTTTCTATCTTCATCTGCCATACTAGACTGAAAGTCGTAGACCCACTCAACGATTTTACATAGGAGCAGAATTTACTAGTTTTGTGCCAAATATTTTGCTAAGGTGTGATGCTGATACTTGTTCTATGCTTCACGCATAGATCTTTTCCCAGATGCACGAATCTCATTTAATATGGTTTTTATTGTTCTTTTTAATGTGGTTTAGTCCTCTATTTTTAACATGTTGACTGCCATGAGACCATGTTAAATGAAATTTTCTGTGTTTGGAATGTAAGAAGAATTAAATTGACGTTTTTCTTATTTGGGCAAAACTGTGTGCATTTAACACAGTAAGATGATTTGAGCTTCTGCGACCATTTCCAAGTGATCCAAGAGACCAGGATTTCCCAAACTGTGTTCTGAAGGAAGTGAATAACTGCTCGTTGAAAAGCTATTAATAGCATGGTATTTTTCCGGCATTGTGATAATACTATTTTTTCAAATTTTATTATGATTTGTGTGTCACTATTTATGATTTAAAACTGAAGTAATCACTGAATAAAACAAGTTTATCTAACTTTTAAAAACTTTACTAACTTTCAAAATAAACAGGATGTTCCATCGAACTACCAGGATTCACAGAGTGGGAATACCTGATACAGGCAGATGAAACTAACAAGGGGGAGGGGGGGGATAAGAATAACATTAATCCTACATTTATTCATTGCAATGTCATGGACAAAAATATTAATTGTTAGAGCATCTGTCGAGTTAATTTTGTTTTGATTTTTAGATTTGTAGATGAATTTTTGGCCAATTAGAAAACGGTGACCATTTGTATTTCTTTGAGTATCATGGTAACCATGAGGTATATGAGGTACAGAGAAAATGAGACATTATTGAAATATAACAATTAGCGGGAAAGCAAATTATATGAAATATTAGTAAATGGAAGAACAGATAGCAATACAGCACGTGAACATTTCTACTGAACACATTCTTCTGCTCTATAAACATATTTTTCCTTAATAATTATCTGCTTGTGTGACAGAGAAGAAGAAGAAGAAGAAAAAGAAGAACTACTTTTTCTGAACAAAATAAAAGGAAACAAAGTGTAAAAATAGTAAGAGGCGGTTAAGAGTTCGAGAATAGCAGTTGAACAAAGGTATTGCTCCAGATTGTTTGAATCAAGTTGAGGCACATTTTTTATTTAAGAAATACATTGACTAGACAGTTTATTCATGATCTACGAACACACTTATGACAAAATGACCATGGGTAAGGATGTAGCAAAGAATACAATGAAACCTGTTGGCTATCAACAATTACACTATTCGTTAGTGCCACATGATCACTAGAGTGACCATGACATGTCAGTTATGCATATTTTAAACTTTGAAAATGGTGGGACCTCTATGGGAGTTTTGGTTGGAGTTGTGCTTGTCAACTCAACAAAACTATCACAGTTTAACTTAATGTAGACCTTTTGCTACACCACAGATCAGTCTATCGCCTCAGCTTTTGTTAAACAAATAAAGAAAAGGACTTGGTGGTGACATCACAGGCAACTTCCTCATTGTGTTAGTAGTCAAAGCAGAGCAGTGGGATCGGAAACACCACACTTGTTCACTAAATGTGTAAACAGTAGTGCAAGTAATAGAGAGTAACAAATTTCTAAAAATCCAGCTGGGTAATGTAATTAAATGTGTCTCTAACTGTAGAACTCTAGAATGTTTGGTGACTGATTTGGCAAACATCCTGCAACATTGAAATGAATATCTTGCTTAGTGTACAGCAATCTCTCATGAACTAATATTACGTTAATCAAATATCAAATCAGAACATTATAAAATAAAGTACCAGGAAGATGGTTCTTGAGTTGCCACCAATGTGCATTGCTTGTTATTGAGTATCCGTGTTGGGACTGTACTGTGTTATTTAGATTGACCATCTTGGTGTATAGTTGTATCTTGAGAGAGGTCTTTCTCATGGAATTAGGTCTTGTGAAGGCTATGATGTAATCAGTGGTACGGAATGAGCCTTTCTAAGGTGCAGGATTATTATGTGGGCTAGTAGGTGGGTTTACTTTGAGAAAGGTAGTTACCTAGCTGCAGCAGGAAACACGCATAAATTTGATGGCATTGTAAAATCCTTAGCAGTTTAAAAGTCTGGAGTGCCCACAACTATGGAATGAAATCACATACTGCTTAAAAAATTTAGGCAAATAAAACCACACCTGATGGCTATCTCTCTTTAATATTCTGAATAACAGCCTACTAATTTTACAAGTACATGGGCATAAAAAAGACTGTGAAAATGGAAACCCAGCACTTCATATTCCAAGGCAAATGCATTTAAGACATGGTTTGGCAACATGTAACCAGGCATATAGTAGGTGAAACTGATATGCAAAAGCCTGAGGTGATCATAATAAACTGGTTGTAGTTAAAGTTCTCTGTGACCAGTATGTCTGCAGAGCCAAATAAGATTCCCAAATATGTCCTATAAAATAGGAGAGGATGAACTGATGTTTTATCATTTTTCATGACATAAAATAATGTTCATGTACTAGAAAGCTTGAAAAAATCACAGCAATAGCAATTCGTAATGCTAGCTCAGAGTCAGTAAGTGTAAATGGAACATCTCACAGCTATATATTTAAGTGAAATTCTTAATAAAAACATACTAATTTTTGGACGATCAACATACCTTTGAAGAAGGCTATTCATGTGACAGTAAGTCATTTGTAAGCTTTACTTGGCTGAGACTTACAAAAATATACAAAATACAAATGATTCAATGATGTGCCTTTATACACATGGCCTTTATACACATGAAATGGGATTGTTGTCCTATGACAATGATCAGATACTTATGTTGGCAAGTGCTGCACTACAGAAAGATGTGTGTTTTTTACAAATGTTACACGTGAAAGAGAACACTACGAATTATACTGGCCTGTTAGATTAGGAACGCAAATTTAAATTTGGACCCAAAGAAATAAATGTAATGTGGTTTTGTTTTGTCGATGCGGAAGTTGTTGATTTGAACAGGTTATCTGCTCAGATCTTGCTCCTATTCTCAACAGTGATGTGCAGTTTAAAATCAGCCTCCCGAAATGTTGTTTCCAGTGGTCCTTTTCCTTCTTTTTTGAACATTTGTTGTTTAATTAGTTAAACATTGTGATTTGCCATCAGGATACATTCCCATTCTAAAATCTGCTATAAATAAATATACATGGTTGTATACTAGAAAGGAGATCACATATGGGCACACTGAAAATGTCACATCAATTGTTGGAATGCATCTTGCTAGACTGACTATGCCACCATACAGGACTGAACCATGTGAAACATTCCATGTGTAAATGTGCTTTGGATAAAATTTAATGTATGAGTCGCATGGCCACATTCAAATATTTGTATAACATGAAATGGTTGCATTTGTCACATACTTCTAGTGTTACATGCTTAACAGGTTCCACTGATTGAAAGGTGGCTGCATCTACTTAGATTAAACAATGTAGTAAGGGTGAAGCAAAAAGAGAAAATAATTGTAGGATAACAGCACCAGTGCATGGTGGTAAGCTGAGGCATGTGTTACTGATCACAATAACGGCAGTGCAGCATGCTGCTGGCTATTCGTGGTCATTCAGCAGCACTGTACTCTGTATCACTGGAGAAGATCCCTAACAGTCAGCAGTGATTTTGCCAGATGTGAACCATGAAGTGCAAACAGCTGTCACAACATTGACTGAAGGCCACAGGTGCCTAACACTGAAGTATTGCTGTATTGCCATAAAAAATGTAAACAGAGAATATACACTGAACAGCTACATTATTTTTTAACTTTGTCATCTGGTTTCAGAAACATGCATGTCCATTATCAGTGCTATATGATGTGGCAGGATGACCCTACTTCATATACAAGAACCACTGCTAAAAATGTTAAAAAAAACTTCCCCATGCTGTGGAAAGCAACTACGATGTAAATGCAATGAAGCACACCAGATCAAAGTAGTTCTTGCGTGTTATTTGCAGTTATCCTGTCACATCATAGAGCACTGATAATTTAAATATAAGTTGCCATAGCTGATCTACAAATAAAGATCATAGGACAAAATTTTAACTCTTTGGTGCATATTCTTGCCCAATAAAATGGATTATACAGCTGTAGACACAATCCAGGCACCCACCATGTGGAAGACCCACATTAACTGTCAGTAATCTTCTCTTGCCGTGTGGTCTATAGTGCTCTTTTTTTGTCTTATTGTGTGGATAAAGAAAATTCAGCACCTGGGCTTAGATTTTCACCATTATTAAATTGTGGTTTTATAGAAATGAAGTTGTGATCTTTTAAACTAAGGGCTTTCACAGACACTCTGCTGGAATTTGATTGTTTCTAGTGATAAACTGATGTTGCTTATGAATCACACAGTCACCCTTATGTGACAGAGTAATAAAATAAACAAAGAAAATTTCTGGAATTGTTGGGACACAGATCTTCACATTTCCCAAGAATATCCACTGCACAGTGAATATGTGATTGTATGTAGGAGCAAGCCGAACATGTGATTGGAAACTTCAGAAGACAAGCCCAAGAAAATATCATTAGACGATGTTCAACTGGTATAAATTTTATAAACTGATATATTGTCAACAAATGGCATAGTTCTTCTTTGTTGACAGAATCTTCCTGACAAATTATTGCATTTCCCTAATTGATATTAATCTTCATCTATATGACAGTCTTCAAGCATAAATCACTGAAATCTACTCACCAATCATGTGGCTCTGAGCGCTATGGGAATTAACTGCTGTGGTCATCAGTCTACTCACCAATCATATGTAACAGAACAGCTCATTTGAAATTTTATAAAGTTTCTTCTGTGTACTCAGCGATCTTCAACTTTTCCTTTTGTCGTGTTTCTGTACTGGAAAAAAGTTGTCCATTGGGCGCACAGTTAAAGATATTTACGTTAAAATTATTTCCTTGCTCCTGGGCATAAGTACTTGTCCACTGATAGATTTTGGTGATGAAGATGAACAACTACTACTTCATTGTGTGTGGGTGGAGGGAGTCAGACAGGTGATGGTGTACTATAGGTAAATTCATGTGATAAAGATGCAATTACTTGAATCCATAATATAAGACGTGTGGGATTTTTCTGATAAAACATTTGAGAATGTTGGCTGTAATACCTACTAATGTGAAGATAGCACAGGCCAACACCAATTTTTTTTTAACTTTTTTTTCTTTGATAACTGATCTTTATAGATTTTAATGAGCTGAATCCAAATCGAGCCTTAGTTTTTTCATATCGCCCATAGTTTATGAGCAATATGCTTTTTATTATATAGTATAAAAATTCTATGCTATACGGTAAACGGGGAAATTAATGAAATGCTTTGTTACAACATAAGCATGGTTTGGATTTACAGTAAGCTACTTAAAACAAATATATGTGTTGATAGAGGGTTCACTTGTCGGCTGGAATTGAGTTTGTATTATTTTATCTTTTTTCTGTGAAGCTTATTGTGTAGCTTTTTGTACGATGAGTCACTTGCTGAACTTCTTGGTGAAGTGACCAACAATAGTCCCCCATCATGCTGGTGTTCCAGCGGCCTTGGTAGCGTTTTTCCATCACTTTAATGTCCTGGTGAAAATGCTCCTTGCTCCCATATTATCTATGAAGTAATCAAGGTGACAGTTCAAAAAGTGAACTTTCAGGCTCATCAAACATCCTAAAGTTTTTGAACTTCTTTAACATTGTAGCTATAATAGGAGCATATTCTGGGTCTTTTTCGTGTCCTAAGAACTTTGTTATGACTTGCTTGAATGATACCCTTGCTTCTTTCTCATTTAAGGTCATTGTGGATCCAAAGTTAACATCAGACACCAATTTTCTAATGTGAGGTCCGATAAAGATGCCTTCTTTTAGTTTAGCTTCTGCAAGGTGTGGAAACTTTTGTCAGAGATACTTAAAACTTGGTCCATCTTTAGGCAAAGCCTTTACAAACTGTTTCATTTGGCCTAACTTTATATGTAGAGGTGGTAAGAGTACATTTTTTGGATCTACAAGGTTTTTTGCATAGAATGTTCCTCTCACCAAGTTTTAAAGACTCCCTTACAGGCCAGCTCTTTCTGCACCAGTGTTGATCCCTAGCCCTACTGTCCCATTCACACAAGAAACATGGAAATTTTGTAAAGGCACCTTGTTGACCAAGGGGCATGCATGTTACATTTAGATCGCCACATATCATCCAACCATGAGCAGAATGGCCTATTTTATTTAGCACTATTTCTAGGATTTCATAGCTTCCTTTCATATGTACAGAATGTCAAAGAGGTATAGATGCATACATGTTACCATTGTGTAATAAAATAGCCTTTAAACTAGTTTTGGATGAAACAATAAACAGCCTCCAGTCTTCCTTTTTGTATTCAATACCAAACTCGTTCCTCAAACTGGGGATGTCTTAGCAGTACACTAAATCACCTTGTTGTTGAAACAACTTGGAAAATTGCTGCTCTCTCTTTCTGTACATGTATATGTTGGTTCCAACTGCTAGTAAGTTCTTTTCTTTTAGTCTAGAGCCAAGCAATTCAGCTTTTTCTTTCGTTAAGCCCAGATCCCTAACCAAATTGTTAAGCTTGGTCTGAGTAAACAATTTGGGCTCTAGACTTTTTACATTACAGTGGAGTTCATCATCATGTGGTTCATCTAAATCAGATTGTACATCAGAAAATACTCCTGTTGGAATAGAATTTAAATCACGTGGTGGTTCAGAAACCGGCAAATCTACACCATGCCCTACTGGTCGGATGGCAGACTGAAGGTTAGAGTAGCTTATTACCGTCTTGTTTTTCACATTATGACCAGTAATATCAACACTGCAAAAGTAGCAGTCATCAGAATTATTTATTGACTCCCTCCATATCATAGGAACAGCAAATCTAAAGACTTTTTTCCTCCTCTTTGGACCATTTTCTCAGGTCTTCAACACACACATAAAATACCTTATGTGTCACCCAAGATTTATTTTGATCACCAAGTTTAGATCCAAAGTATGATAGATAAACCTTTTTCACAAAGTCTGTAATGTTTCTTTGGTGTTTTTTTTCACAAATTCACCACAAATATAGCAGAAACTGTCAGCAGTTTTTACAACCATGATTGACATTGTGCCGAGCACATGTACAGGAAACGGGAAAGTGAGGTTAGGTTGACAGTAAACAAAACACCACCTGTTAGCACAAAAATAGAGTCAATCTTTTTTTTTGCCAGTAAATGTTTTTCAGCAGTGGTACTGTCATCTACATCCATTACACCTCCTTTTTAAATTATTTTAACTATATAAAAGCTGTTAAATTCTTTAAAAATTGCTTGATTTAAAAATTTAACTGTAATATGTGAAGAAATGGTGGGTGATACAATTTTTTAAGTATCATATTTGGATTTCCCATCCTAAAAAACATAAGAATAAGGTATTTTCAACAAAAAAGTTTTTCCCATCATTGGCCTGTGTAGTTAATGGTTTACATATTCTTTTGAAATGTGCATCAGGCAAATGGAGAAAACTAAGCACCCCATTTTTAAAAATTATTTTTATCAGGCAATTAATCTAAAATGAGCCATTTTTCAGAATGTGATCACCTTGGATGACAAGAATAGTGGAAGAGAACAGTTAGCACATCTACCGAAGCTCATTACAGAACATTGTTCTTATCGGTTCAGTATTCTAATTGCTCCTAAAGTTTTAATGTTTCTATCTGATATCCAACAAGAAGTACCTTAGTTTTTAAAAACTTTGTTAGATCCTAGCAAAAATAGGACACTGCACATCATTCTAAAGAGAGAGAGAGAGAGAGTGAGGGCCTATTTGTGGATAATGCTTATGTATGCAGAGAACTTGCAGCACTAGAGAACTGTAGTGAAACACAGAATGACCTTCAGAGTAACACATTGGGCATAAATGGTCAAAAATGCTTACTCGATTTCCAAACGAATCTTGGGAACCAGTCACATTCATTAAATGTTGGGCATTATGCATATTGATTGGTATAAAGTGGAATGGCTACGTAAAACTAATTGTAGGAAACGTAGATATCAAGTAGATTCAATGATAGAATCTGCAGGAAGTGTAGTCCACCCACAAAGGTGGTAGGTTTAGATTAGATGCACTTTTAATTCCAATTGATCCATAGTGAGCAGATCCTCCAGGATATAGAACATGTTAGAACAACAAGTATAGGCAATAAATATTGACAATGAAAAACAGATATGTGCATGCTAATGTACCTTCCACAGATTCCAAGTTGAATGATCATCATGGATGTAGAATGAGTGAGAAAAAATTAACATATTTTTATTCATGAGATAATAAACACTGAATAGAAGAATGATTTTGCAGCAGTTATTTACAATAAAAACACACACACCCCAGTTGTTTCTACTAAGAAATTCATCAATGTCGTAGAAAGAGTTGGTCTCCAATAAGTCTTTTAGGTTCCTCTTAAACTGAACTTTACTGGTAGTTGAACTTCTAATAGTTGCTGGCAAGTTATCGAAAATGTTCCTGAAAAATGCACACCTTCTTGGACCAGAGTTACTTTAAATCTTTGTGGAGAAAAGTTAGTCCATGAAATGAGCTGTTGGTCTGAAAAAGAGATATATTTTAAATGAGAGATTTCATTAAGGAATAAATATATTGGGAAGCAGTAGGTAACATCCATAAAAAGAAATTGTGATTTACACAGTCAGATGCCTTTGACAGATCACAAAACATACCAGTAGCCTGTAATTTGTGTAATGAATTAAGTACATTTTCACTGTATGTGTAGATAGTCTTCTCACTATCAGCACTCTTTAGAAATCCGAATTGAGATGTGGACAAAATGTTATTTGTTGTCTGATAGTTAAGATGCCAACTGTATATTACCTTTTCTAAGATATTGGAGAATGCTGGCAAAGGCAAAAACGGATGGTATTTTGATGATATTTCTTTATCTCCTTTCTTAAACAATGGCTTTACTTCAGCTTATTTAAACCATTCTGGAAATTCTTCACTAATAAACGACTCATTAAGCAGGTGGCTTAATATGCTACTAAACTCAAAAGCACACTCTAATTATCTTTGTTGTCATTTTATCATAACCACTAGAATTTTGTGATTTTAAAAATTTTATGAAGGACATTACTTCTGCTTAGGTAGTGTGGATCATATTCATGTTAGTGCAGTTTGGTATACTGTGTGGTCTGAGGTACTCAATCGCAGTATAGCAAACCTGACAACCCTGTCTTTTCAGTAACAGTTACAAAATGTTTCACAACACTGCAAACATCTATTACCAATGTATCATTTGCTCTTAATATTATTTGCACTCCTTCATGTCTGGTTCTGCTAGTCTTCTCCTTCACTAAATACCGTATTTTCTTTATTTTGTTATCTAATGTAATTACCTATTCCTTGTAATGTATTTATTTTTACATCTGTATTACTATCATTAATATTTTGCAGTATGTAATGTGCTATAGCATCATCATCAGAGTGTTTTCTGACTAACAGGTACAGTTTCCTTTTTGTTTTATGTGATATCTTCATTCCTTGAGTAATCCATAGTTTCTTTGTAGATGTTGGTTTAATATGGGTTAGTTTTGGGGGAAAATAGTGTTCAAATAAGATAAGTAGGCCTGCTTTATTAACAAAGTGTTGTATTTTCCATTCATGCCATTAGCGCTGTATAGATCACTCTAGTTCCTGCCTTTGAAGAAATTCTTAAAATAATCAATTTTTTCATACTGACCAGCATCTTAAATTCAGATTTAATTGATTTCATATCCTTTTCAGTATTAACATTCAACAAAAGGAACTGCACGTCATGCTCAGAGGGATCATTGACAATTCGTTTTTTTAGTATAAGTTTGTTCATCAGACATCTTTAAAAATATTAGCAATGACTGTTTGTGGGCAATTAGCTACCCTAGTTTATGCTGGAAATTAAGTCAAATGATAGTATTACAGATTCTGGTAGTTTCTTGCTGAGAGAGGTTTTAAGAAAATCTTTGTTGAAGTCCCCAGCAATCACTATTTATTTATTTATTTTGTATTAAATAGGCTAGTAGAGCTTCAAGGCTGCAGATGCTAGATATACACTTACTGTTCTGAAGCATTAATATGAAGTTTTACTTCTGTTGTACATGCATCTGTATGCTGTTCTAGACAAAATGTGAGCGTGTCTGTGTTCTTAAATTTATCACAATTCCTGATGAATGTGGTAACTCCTCCTTTCTCTGTGACTACTCTACAAAATTGACATGGTAAACGAAATCCTGTAACATTTAACAGACCTATACCACAAGTCACATGATGTTCAGAGAGGCAGACTGTATCAACTGCTTTTGATGACTAACTCATCAGTGCAGATAATTAGTTTTAATTTTACTTTTTAATCCTTGAATATTTTGGTGCAGTAAAGACAGTTGACATACCCCATTGACTGAGTTAAAATTGGATGGAAATAAGATTTCTACTGACTACTGAAAAATTTTGCTTATGCAACTTGGCAGAACTATGTTATTTGGTTTCTTTCTCAAACTGAAGGTTTGTTTCAACCGTATCCTCTCTTAATACTTGGTTTCTTTCTGTCCTCACTATCCTAAGATAAGTGATTTTCTGAACCCTGTAGCCATTGGTATTTTATCACTCATGACAGTGCAACTTCCCACTTCCTTTTAATTTTCTGTTATTAACCCAGTCAGTTTACCTTTTCCTTTCCTGTTGAGATGAGGGCCCTGCCCAGTGTAATCCCATGTACTGATGACAGAAACCATGCCAATAAGTTACCTTGCACCCGACAGAAACAGCTGTTCCCACTCCAAATTAAGTTTCCTGACTGAAGTGTTCAAATGTGGTTAGTCATGGTGCTTGAGAGCAGATGCAAACCCAACATTGGTATGTGTCAATGTTGATGAAATCTGTGTGAGGTCACACTCTGTATTGTACCCAGGACCTCTGTCAGTGCCGTTAACTGGCCCACCCACCATGACAGCAGTGTCCTCCATGGTGCAGTCTTTGCAAATTTATCCTAAATCATCTGTCACCTACTCCAGACCAGCACTAGGTCTAAAAAAAATTGTGACCTAGTATTCAGGTCCTAGTCTGTACTTCAAAAGTTGGCTAACACCTCTAGCACAAGAACTATCTTACAAAGCCCTTTTTTGACTGACACTAAAGTATTGACCCTCAGTGTGGTCCTCTTAACAGATAGGATTAAAAAATAGAGGAGATCCCAAGAAGAGCAGCAAGTTTTCTCACATGTCTGTTTAGCAAGCACAAAAGTAATGGAGCACCCATCCAACTGCGGTGGCAGATGTTACAGGAAGGGGTACATCATGATGTTATTTACAGTTAAAATTCTGTGATAGTACTTTTTAAGGAAAATATAGATCGCTGCGTACCATAAAGATGACATTAAGTTGCAGAAAAGTACAATTAAAAGACAATTACACGTTAGCTTTCAGCTGCAGTCTTTGTCAGAAAAAGAAATGCAGATCATTCAGTCATACAAGCAAGCAAACGTCATGCACCTATGACAGCCAGCTCTGGCAGCTCAGTCCAGAATGCCAGAGTTGGCGGTCATGTGCGCATGAGGTGTGCTTGCTTGTGTCAATGAATGGTGTGTGTTTCTCTTTCTTTTTTTGATGATGGCTGTGGCTGAAAGCTAATGTGTAAGTGTCTTCTAATAATGCCTCTGCAACTTAATGTTTCATCTTTACAATAAGCAGCAATCTACATTTTCCTTGCATTGTTACTATTCCAACCTTGATTTTCCATTGTTTGAGATATAGTTTCCTAGACGAGTCAATCTATATACTGCTTCCTTCAACATATATCTCACAAAAAGACCAAGAATTTAAAATTAGTGAGATTTGTGCTCTCACAGAGGCTTACCATCAATCGTACTTCCCTTGCACCATTTATGGTTGAAACAAGGAAGGGGAGAAGTCGTAGTGATACAGAAAGCTTACCATCAATCTTACTTCCCTTGAACCATTTTTAATTGGAAGAAGGAGGGAGAGAAGTCATAGTGATACACAAAGTACCACTATCACACACTGTAAGGTAGCTTGTGGAGCATAGATGTAGATGTAGATTCAGGAATGTAACATGTAGTGGGACTAGTTTTCCATGTATATATATTTATATAAAGAAATGAAAATAAAAAAATAATCTGTGGGAACCCATATATCACTAGAACCAAAATGGTACTGCTTGGACCCAGCGGATTGTGTCTTAAAATTTTCTTGAGCTGTAGCACAGCATGACACTAGCTTAAAAGGTCAGTCTCTATCTAGTCTCTTGTCAAGATGTATGAACCACCACTCACTGACTACTGGTTTTTTCTCATATGTAGCATACACGTAAGTTGTGCTCTTATCCTCTCGGGAGCTATAAGGCTATTTCAGATCTAAGTGCAACAGCACTTAATAGGTTTTGACCGATTAGCTATAAAACTGAATGTTAGTAAAGTCCAGAGTGTTTGTACTTGTTGTAACACACAGTGTCCCATTCTGTACATTTTATATTTCAGGTTGTTTTAAAAGAGAATCGTAATTTTGGCTTTTTAAGTATTTCACCACCTCTAAACACATGTATCTAGTACATAAGTGTTTTGAAATATTAAGAATGCCTTTCTCTAATTACACCAGAAGGAGAATTTGATGGCATCCTATTAAAAAGGAATTAGATTATATAGCAAGCAAGAAGCTTGAAGGGGGGCTCAATATTACATTATGGACAGTTTCCCTGTGCCATTGCCATTAATGCTGTGATAATGTTTCATGCTTATGGAATAAGTTATAATTTGATATGAAGGACGCACACACACACACACACACACACACACACACACACACACACACACACCAGGTGGTTGACGTAAGGACCCCAGAAGGATGACCTTGATTGTATTCACCTTGTTTGAGGTTGGATGTGTCAGTATGAAGTAGATATTTTGTGTGTGTGTGTGTGTGTGTGTGTGTGTGTGTGTGTGTGTGTGTGTGTGTGTGTGTGTGTGTGTGTGAGAGAGAGAGAGAGAGAGAGAGAGAGAGAGAGAGAGAGAGAGATATTAGGCCTGAAGAGCTAAGTGTTATCAAACCATTCAGTGGCAAGGTGTAAAAGACATTTAGAATACATAATTTTGAAATATACATTGTAGTCACCACCGTATGGATTTTTATTACACAGGCTGCATGTTACAGACTAATATTATGCTATTTTTTTATTTTGTGAGCATTGGTGTGTTTCAGTTATTATGATAGGTTAGGAGGCTACACCTGAGGTTGTTCACTGTTATGAATCATTACAGAAGTTTTGAGAGTAGTGTCTCAGATAATAATTGGGGTACGAAATCTGATCATCAAATTGTGATTTGAATTAATATGTGCCATAATTCCATAAGAATGAAAAATTAAGTTGATTCTTAAATGTTGATTTTCATGTTAAGAAGGGGAAAAAACCTGCAAAGTTGCTTTGTCACATCTCCATGTGCTGGATGTTATTGCATGAAGGTTTAAAAAGGCAAAATGCGCTGTACATTATGTGAAAAACAGCACTTTTTGCAGTGCCGATAGCAATTATTCATTGTGGTGTGGACTATAGAAGATACCAGAAGAGTTTAGAATACATGACCAACTGACAGCAGTTCACAAGAGACTGAAATTACACCAACCAGGGAAAATCATGCACATTCATGTTTGCTTACCCACTGTGGTCAACAGGATCGAGTCTGATTTCATGAATCAAGCAAGCTGTGCCACATCTATGAAATGTTCTTTGAATCACAGTTTTACAGCAGTGGCAGAATCTTGCAGGGGAATGAACATGTTCACATGATCTTTGAGCAGTCCTCTGTATTTCTCTACAAAATTTTGAGAGAATGGCCAGTTGTCAGTAATGTGCTGTCACTATTTTCAGCCCAGTCTTGTGGTCACCCTAACTTGTATACTGGCGGTGGTGTACTGAGGCTCTTTAGTTAAGACCCTGCTGGCACTTTTATGGCGTGCTTGTAAGTTGTTGCTTATGCATTACTTTTATCCATTACTTGAGTTGGATGTGTTTCTACTGAAAGTCTGTGTGTTGCTCTGAGTGCCCTCTGTGGTAAAAAGTTTCCTTATCAACATGAGATTAGTCCTCTTCATTCTGTAAAATCACAGAAGGATGTTGGTTATGCAGAGCACGAAATTTTCCAGTGACAAAATTCCGTGCAGTGTTCAGCTGAAAACACTGTCCCTGTTGATCAGACTTATTAATATTTCCATTGAGTCATTATCACATTGAGTGCTGGTTACAGCAGAGCTTTATACCTGATGCTATATGCCCGTCGGCAGCCATAGCAGAGCCTTATGCATGATGCTGCAGCCTGGCATGGATGAGGGCATGGATGAGATGTCCAATACCCAGTAGCGGAGCATGCCCTCCAGCATAATTCTAGGGACCTAGGAACCTGCTACACCGTATGTGCCATTTGGCTTCTCCCACCCAACACCAGTCCCTCTGAACTGCGGAGATGGGAACTTGCACTCCAGCACATCCTTTCATCCCGCCATCCCCCTGGACTGAACCTACGTTAAACAACCTCACTCCCATTTACTTTTCAGTCTTCTCCTCTTTCCCTTTCCTGTTTAGCCATTCGTGCATCTTTTCATCCTACATCTTTATACTATACACCTCTTTACTTCTCTATGCATCCTCTTTGGTTTGAAGCTGGCACAGTACCTACAGTAGAATATCTTTGGCTTCCCTCTGACAACCATGCCTCCATCCTTGCTACCTTCTCTGTTTTCCTTTCCCTGTTGCTTCATAACCTGGTTTGTGAGTAACTAAATCCACTTTCCCTTCTTCCCTTTCTTTCCTCTCTCTCCTCCCTGATGAAGGAACATTTATTCCGAAAGCTAGGAACTTAAATTTTCGGTTGTTTTTTGTGTTTCTATCGGCTGTACTGAGCTGAGGTAAGTACTGGCCAGCCCCTCTATCTCTTTGTTAGTAATTGTTTCACATCTTTATATGAGATTTTCCATTAATTAGTTGAAAGTCTTTTATCTCCATTTGGAGTAAAGCCAGAACAGCTTCAGAGCCCCATCAGTCCATTTCACCACTGGAAAAGCTTCAAACGGTGATTCTAAGAATGTGCTCACCTTCTCTCTCTCTCTCTCTCTCTCTCTCTCTCTCTCTCTCTCTCTCTCTATCTATGCAAAGTCTTGGAACCTTGCTGCAAACTCCTAAGATCAGGCATAAAATTTGGAAATACTGCAATGTCTATTTCAGAATTATTTTTATATTCGAGAATTGTTGGAAAGTGAATAAATTCTCGACTCGTAATGTCTTTTCAAAGATATCCATCATTCAACAGAAAGAAGACACACTATATCAGATCACATATTAATTTCCTATTTCCTTGTCACTTAGCACTGAGCACATTTAAATATTTTAGAATGTTTTTCAGGAAAGCCATGGCTAGCATATTGCATTCATTTGCCAGGAACTCTAGATGCTTCCTTGTTTCTTGTGTACACAAGTTGTTAAAGTAGGAGGTTTTTACTTATTTTATTTGTCAAAAACCTGACCTTTACTAGCCACCAAACATTGTTGTGCTGCAGTAAGTCAGAATGTGCCAAATCAACTGAGATATAAAGTCTTTGAACTGCCTCTGCTGAAGAACAGAACAAGACCTCATAAAATTAATCAACACGATCAGATGTCCATCACGTTTTTCAGAGTGGCACTAAGTTTTCCACAAAGGGTGGCCTGGTGAATTATGGACTGACAAGATAGTAGCCAAGCATTATTAGCCTTGATTATCTCTACTAGTCCCTTTACTTTGCCAATCATCACTGGGGAATTGTCAATTGAAAGACACCATTTTATCACAAATAATGTTTGATTTTGTCATGAAATCTTCAAAAGTCTTGAATAAATCTTCTCCAAGAGTCTTGTCTTTAAATGGCAATATTGCTAGCAGTTCTTCCCTAAATGCTTTATTTTCATTATCAATTAAACGCATGAAAGTAAACATTGGTTCATAATCAACAATGCCACATGATTCAAGTGCTGTGGTGTAGCAAATGTCTTCTGCAAAAATTTGAGAAAACTGCTGACAGCAGCCAAAACATCAGTTCTTATTGTATTTCTTCTTTCCAACAGTGGAATACCATGAATTGTGGCAACAACATCCTTTTTCTCTCATGCGTCCAACGCCCATGGAACACTGTTTTGGCATATTTTTCTTGCCCATTCATAGAGCGATTTAGTAACTCCTTGCATTTTTTGTAAGAAGCCAGGAGTTTTTCTTGGTGAAATTCACTACCTAGAGGAAAATCTTTATGGAATTGCCAATGAATTGTTTGCACTTTTGACAAGAGCAACAATTTTGCATGTAAGGCAAATAGGACCAACTCCATGCCTATCAGGCAGCATAAAACAACATTGTTCAGTCCACTCAGTCAAAAATTTCTTATTGCCTCTATAAACTTTACCCTTTTTAGAATCCACATTGTGCAAAAAAAAAGTTAGTACTTTTGACAATAACAAAACACATTAAAAACCGTAACCTTATTAGATCACATGTACTGAAGAATTAATGATAAAATTTGTCTATTTTGTGTTGATTCGTTGTTTATAGAAATAGTGCCGCCTGGCACAAAAGCATGTCCAGATGCACCGCAAAGGAGCTGTTTCTATGTAAAAGTGTATGTCGGTGCACCACACAGGCTGCCAAGGTGTACACCAGCCAGAAAGATAAAATTTTCACTTCACATCAAAATGCCATTAAGCTTTTGTTATAATTATGAGCAAAAAAAACTGTGTTAAAGTGTATATGTCAGCTCCTATTAAAAGAGGCTACATAGGTTGCCAGAGACAGATTAGTTTATAAAATTTCCCATTGTATAAATAAAATTCTTGTGTTGCCGTATAACATGCTCTGATTGCTGGCCAGCTTGTTCCCTTCTGCCCCGCTTCTCCAGTGCACTCTCCTGCTCTACACAGTATAGCAAAGATTTATTGTATGTAACTACTAACCATTAAGAACTGAAATCAGTCACACAAATACATGTAAACTAATATGAAGATGATAAGGGTGGCACTCAAGCATATTGCTATCTACACAATATTTTTAAATAATTTGTTTGAGTAATTTATTCCTTCAAAACATTTTTGGTGCTCCAGTTTTTGAGCTACTAATTTCTGGAACTGCACTGCAGTCCACCAATTGACGACCATGGTCCTAGAGTATGTGTATTTGATCTTTGTCATCTGCACAATAAGATTTCAGTGGCCTTTTCACATTTGAAAATTACGTTTGATTGATTCTAATGATTGCCCAACAATGATGTAATAAAACAGTGTCAGTTATTTTCATATTATGTAACATTTGTTTATATTAATAGTCAATTCACATTTTGCCCTTTCACCTTTCCTTCAGGTACAATCAATACTTATTTGTTCTATAGCCATGTGAATCTCACGCACTAAAAGAATAATTTGATTTCATGTGATTGGTACTTGTGTGTGGAAACTGTGTTAATTCCTACAGAAGAATTTCTACTGCCCAAAAAATTCACTGTATGTAATTACATGTTTCATAATTGACGTGATCAGAACTGAAAGGCTTATAAATTATAGATATCAGCAATCAGTCGTCCTTTTTTTAGATTTTATTACGCAACTCCAGATTTTGGCTAGTGGCTAGCCATTCTCAATGTGGTACTTTCAAAGCCACTCCAGTTTTCTTTACATCTCAAGCATCAATATGTGTGGGCTAAGCTTTTGCCTTCTCTTTTTCAAAATATTGCCTCATCGATCACACAAGTTCACAGGATTGGCTATGAAGCACACTTTGTCCCTCCGTTTCACTTCACGTTTTGGGTTTGTACCACTCACACCACTGGACATTATTTGAAACGAAATACAAGCGAATAAACATCCAAAACGAAAACTGTGAACTAGACTTCTAACTAAGCAAAGCGAATGACAGCACCAGTTCCACATGTGATACTTATTCAGGCATGCGCACTTTGATGGTCGGGATGTGAAGAGAACTGGAACTGGTTTGAAAGTACCACATTGAGCATGGCTAGCCACTAGCCAAAATCTGGATTTGCATAATAAAATCTAAAAATAGACGACCGATTGATGCCCTCCATAAGCCACATTACAGTCGCTGAGTGCACCCACTTTCCGAATGGAAGGTAACCTGAGAACTGAAAGGCATTAAGTCAATTTTCACAACTTTTCATTACAAGGAAAAAACTATATAGCTGTGACAAAACCAAATAAATATAAGTTATTAATTCCTTTCTCTATAAAAGAATCCCCTAGAATATAAATTTTCTTAGTGAAAGTACAGTTTGAATGTTTCATCTACATTTATTTGAAATACATATTAATGGACAGTAGTAATCTTAATTATAAAAGTATTATCACTCTGACTGAATATAATTTTAATTCATGAAGAAATAAACCAACAAACAAACATGAATTGCTAAGGGCAGCACTGTACAGATTCACTTGGACTACCTGTTGATAGCCATTTTAGAATCTTCTCGTATAATTCCTTAGCAAGTTGACAGACATGTTTTACTATATTTACAATGTCCTGTATCTGTTAAAAGTTTATCGGAACTTTGTCCTTATATAACTTTTTAGCTGGCCTGGTAAGATTTTGCAGGGACCTTGGCTTTCTGAGAATAAGCCTGTTTAACAGGACAGCTGATGTAAGCTTCTCCAGTCATGTTTTTGCAGAACTTGAATTACTTGAATTTTAAGAAATAAAATACCTGCTTCTTATCTCTTGTGAGTCCTTTGCTTTTCTACACATTCTCGCCATTGTGTGACATTGATTTTGTCCAGTACATCCGTCTGAGAACAAACTGAGACCTTTGCTGATGTCTGGAACATTGTTTTAAATATAGTGATGTTGAGAGGTGCACACCTTATTCGAACCTTTCCTTCCATCACTCTCATGATAAAAACTTTTGACTCCTTTGAAGGTGAATCTGTCTTGGCTGCAAGTTTCACATCTTCACAGAGGTGGAGACACTTTAATTTCACTGAAAAAATACGGCAACCAGTCACTGTTTAATGCGTTTTTTTATTTACGCCAATATGCATTTCGGGTTTGCACCCATCTTCAGCTGGCAAATTACATGGATCTTCAGTTACTACAGTAGTACAATCTCGACAGCAGTTTGGATGCTGCAGCAGGCCTGTGCAAAAGCAACGACTCCAATCATTTACTTCAATTTCGCGAGTTTAAAGTCACACACTATCAGTTGTTCATTTTGCTTACATTCTCCTCTCCTTGTTTTTTCCTGGCTTTTCTTCTTTTTTGCAGCAACACAAACACTTTTTATCACGTATTTTGCACAGGCGCACTGCGTTATCCGCCATGTTGTCGACTGACAGTTTTTGTTTACAAACAAATGGTTTATCTATGGACAGAGTTATATTTTTACGAAAGTTTTGAGGTTCTAAGATAAGCTGTTGTTGTGGTCTTCAGTCCTGAAAATGGTTTGATGCAGCTCTCCATGCTACTCTATCCTGTGCAAGCTTCTTCATCTCCCAGTACCTACTGCAACCTACATCCTTATGAATCTGCTTAGTATAGTCATCTCTTGGTCTCCCTCTACGATTTTTACCCCCCATGCTGCCCTCCAATACTAAATTGGTGATCCCTTGATGCCTCAGAACATGTCCTACCAACCGATCCCTTCTTCTGGTCAAGTTGTGCCACAAACTTCTCTTCTCCCCAATCCGATTCAATAATTCCATCTAATCTTCAGCATTCTTATGTAGCACCACATTTCGAAAGCTTCTATTCTCTTCTTGTCCAAACTATTTATCGTCCATGATTCACTTCCATACATGGCTACACTCCATACAAATACTTTCAGAAATGACTTCCTGACACTTAAATCTATACTCGATGTTAACAAACTTCTCTTCTTCAGAAACGCTTTCCTTGTCAGTCTACATTTTATATCCTCTCTACTTCGACCATCATCAGTTATTTTGCTCCCCAAATAGCAAAACTCCTTTACTACTTTAAGTGTCTCATTTCCTCATCTAATTCCCTCAGCAGCACCCGACTTAATTTGACTACATTGCATTATCCTCGTTTTGCTTTTGTTGATGGTCATCTTATATCCTCCTTTCAAGACACTATCCATTCCATTCAACTGCTCTTCCAAGTCCTTTGCTGTCTCTGACAGAATTACGATGTCATCGGCGAACCTCAAAGTTTCGATTTCTTCTCCATGGACTTTAATACCTATTCCGAATTTTTCTTTTGTTTCCTTCACTGCTTGCTCAATATGCAGATTGAATAACATCGGGGATAGACTACAGCCCTGTCTCACTCCCTTCCCACCCACTGCTTCCCTTTCATGTCCCTCGACTCTTATAACTGCCATCTGGTTTCTGTACAAATTGTAAATAGCCTTTCGCTCCCTGTATTTTACCCCTGCCACCTTCAGAATTTGAAAGAGAGTATTCCAGTCAACATTGTCAAAAGCTTTCTCTAAGTCTACAAATGCTAGAAACGTAGGTTTGCCTTTCCTTAATCTAGCTTCTAAGATAAGTCGTAGGGTCAGTATTGCCTCACATGTTCCAGCATTTCTACAGAATCCAAACTGATCTTCCCCGAGGTTGGCTTCTACTAGTTTTTCCATTCGTCTGTAAAGAACTCGCGTTAGTATTTTGCAGCTGTGACTTATTAAACTGATAGTTCTGTAATTTTCACATCTGTCAACACCTGCTTTCTTTGGGATTGGAATTATTATATTCTTCTTGAAGTCTGAGTGTATTTCGCCTGTCTCATACATCTTGCTCACCAGATGGTAGAGTTTTGTCAGGACTGGCTCTCCCAAGGCCGTCAGTAGTTCCAATGGAATGTTGTCTACTCCGGGGGCCTTGTTTCGACTCAGGTCTTTCAGTGCTCTGTCAAACTCTTCACGCAGTATCGTATCTCCCATTTCGTCTTCATCTACATCCTCTTCCATTTCCATAATATTGTCCTCAAGTACATCGCCCTTGTATAGACCCTCTATATACTCCTTCCACCTTTCTGCTTTCCCTTCTTTGCATCCTCATGTTACCTCTCATACAACAGCACTGCGGTGCCAGTTTTCAACAGGACAATGCCCTTTCACACATGGTATGTATGTCTAGAGCTGGTGTATGCCGTTCAGGTACTCTGATGGCCAGCAAGCTCCCCATATCTGTTCCCGATAGAACACGTGTTGGACCAGCTTGGACATCAGTTCTATCCCTTGTGCCAGTATCCAGAATATCAAGACCAGTTATCTACATCTATTCTCTGCTAACCACAGTGCTGTGATGGCGGACGGTATGCCCCATTGCACCTGTTCCATTAACACGCTGCGGCATCAGTGCAGGCGCGCAACTCTCCAATGCAGTCCGGCAACAAGGAAACAGCAGGTACCGCGCAGAGCCGACGCTCCTAAGCAAACCTGAGCTACAGGCTGACGCCAAGACCTTGTAAGATCTGTAGGATCATGTTCTATACTGACTTAATGATGACACCTTAGAAACATTACTTCAAATAAGCTTCGACTGTATTGTGGTCATGTTTTAAAGTCTGTCTGTTGTCTGACACCTATAGGGGTCACAGGCGTCATTCAAATGTTCGTGATTTGTTGATAACGTAACAAAAAATACAATTCAAACAAGTAACAAATCCACTCCATTCAAGAAAAATTTGGATTCTAAAACGCAAATTCTTAAGAAGGAAAATAAGGAAACTGAATTCATTTGAAATTATATTTACTTCAAATGCGCATTTTTAAGATTGACTCTGATAGAAGTCGTCAATTTAGTAGCATGTTTGCTCCTGGTATGATAGAATTAGCCGTCTACGTTTATCATAGACGCCCAGGGGACGCCCGGACGTGTAGAAATTAGTAAGCGAAACACTACGTGGAGGCTTCTCTCGTGTCCCCCATCACTTCAATTGCGATGCTATTAAAACAAATTTAGCACAACAAATTCTTTCGCAAAAACCTGAAGTGAACGATTTACAACGCAATAAGAAATAAGTCGACTAAACACAAAAGAAGACATTTTCTGAGTACTCGTGAAAAAAAAGTTCTAACCTGTCACGTCATAGAAAGAAACCATGCAATGTCAAAAGAAATAAAATAAGCTGTCTTTGTTAATCGGAATTTCCCCGATATTATCGCGTTTTTGCTACTTATAGCGAATAATACAGCATTTCAAGCAGTACCCAGGTTTGTCTGGGCAGGTTGTACACTCGTGTGGTGTATCAGTGCGCTTGCCTTGTCCCTTCAACTTCTTATACCGCTTCCTCATAACTTGCTTCTTCCCTGCAGTAGCTTCCCACTTTTGCACAACGTGTGTTTGTTTGTGATGTTTCTTGCTCACATTTCGTGGAACGTCAATTGTTGAAAGGAAGCCCTTTATAGTATTCATTCTGTAATCGTACATCATCATTTTATTTCCCGAGTATTTGTTGGAGAGATATAGAGAATTGAAAACTAGCATGTCGATGAGATGAAAGAATAGTTTTTTCCGCCAGCGAATAGTCTTTCTTTCACATAAATAATACGATAACATCTGATCTTGTTTATCAGTCCCAGACATACACGCATTGTACCTAATAATAGGCAAAGGTTTGGTGACTATTTGCTGGCGCGCACTCGTCACTTGCTCCATAACATTTAGATGTCCTGTGGAAATGTAGGAAACTCTTGTCGATCTTTCCATTTTCCAGTCATAACTCCAATAGAATACCGCGCAATTCTCTCTCCTCTCCCAAGTTTTGTCGATACAACGTCTTCGGGGGCATATTTCCTATTTAATTTCAGAGTACCTGTGGAAAGTGTTTTTAGGTTCAACAGAGTTGTAGCTAAATGAAAACTGTTATAATAATTGCCAAGTAAATGTGATGACCAACATGCAGCTTTTCTGCCATCAAATGCAAAACGACCTCTCTCCCATATCTCCAGTACTTCCCGTGTACAGCGCACTTATTTATGAAATCGTCTGGATTGTTGAGCATGTACATCTTAATGCCATATTTATTACGTTTGCTTTTTATGTATTGTCTAAATGACAATCTTCCCCTCCAAAATATCATTGATTTTTCTATTGATAAATCTCTTCCCGGGTAATACACTTGAGACATTCTCGTATTAAAATAATCCAATATAGGTTGTATCTTATATAAATGTCTGGTTTCGGGTTTCCTGGAAGTGGAATTTTTTCAAAATGCAGAGAGCGTAATATGATCAAATACCGGTCTCTGCTTATACTCATCGTTATTCCTCTGTTCGCAAACAGCGGTTCTTTCTTCCAGTAGTCTTGTAATCGCGGATATTTAACGTTACCCATATGTAACGAAACACATAGGGAAATTAGCAATTCGCCTGTACTTAGAGATTTCCATTTACAGATCCTAGATCCCTCTTTTGTATTTTCGCTCAGCAGTATGTTGACTGCGTTATCGTTCGTTTCGTCAACTACGAGTTGCAACAATTCGTCTGTTTCCAATAATGTGAAGAAATCCACAGGAGAATTGCCAGCAGGATGAATTTGCAAAACTTCTTCCTTCATAAATGGGTGATTTTGCATATTATGCGGTTCTTTATGCTAGGACTCACTTGGATTATCTCCGTGTGACAGGTCTGGCTCTTTTTCGTCGTCGATTTGCACACAATCGTCGTGATCCGTATCGTCACATTCAGAACTGTCACGGAACAGATTCGAAAGCTGTACTTCCACGCTGTCATCACTCTGCAATTCTTTTGCAGCCCCTAAATGAAAATCTCCGTTTTATGCCTCGTCCTCACTACACAGAAAATCACTGTCGTCTAGTACACTAAGTAACTGTTCCTCTGTCAATTTAACACTTTTCCTGCTCCTTTTCAAATTGGAAGCTCCAGGTGTCAGTTCATTAGCCACCGTTACGAACAATATACGTTCGATAACTGACCACACAAAACAAAAGTTTACACGCTTTGATGGTAGCTTAGACGCTGCAACTAAACTGAGTAATACGACAGTGAGCGCAGATGCTTATAAGCGTCAGCCGCACTGGCTAGTGGCTCGTTGTGATGCTTATAATCGTCAGCCGCAGCGAAAGTGCTAATGATCGAGTGTGGGGAAAAAATGATTGAGTGAATCTCTCTCTCTCTCTCTCTCTCTCTCTCTCTCTCTCTCTCTCTCTGTGTGTGTGTGTGTGTGTGTGTGTGTGTGTGTGTGTGTGTGTGTGTGTGTGTGTGTGTGGCGCGCGCGCGCGCGCGGTGATGTAGTATATTCATAGAGTATTCCTTTCAGGCTGGTTCTTGATACTTTGCTAATAGACTTTCTCGGGATAGTTTACGTCTGTCTTCAAGAGTATTCCAGTTCAGTTGCTTCAGTCTCTCCCATGCATTAAACAAACCTGTGTGATTTGTGCTGCCCTTCTCTGTATATATTCAATATTCTCTATAAGTCCTATTTGGTATGGCTCCCACACACTTCAGCTGTATTATAGAACCAGTTACATGAGTGATTCGTAGGCAATCTCCTTTGTAGACTGATTGCACTTTGCCAGTATTCTACCAATAAACCGAAGTCTGCCACCTACTTTACCCATGATTGAGTCTATGTGATCATTCCATTTAATATCCCTACAAAGTGTTACATCCAGATATTTGTACGAGTTGGCCGATTCCAACAGTGACCTGTTGATGTTATAGACATAGAATATTACATTTTTTTCATCTTGTGAAGTGCTCAATTTTATAATTCTGAACATTTAAAGCAAGTTGCCAATATTTGCACCACTCTGAAATGTTATCAACATCTGACTGAATATTTATGCAGCTTCTGTCAGATAGTACTTCATTATAGATAACTGCACCATCTGCGAAAACACTGATGTTGCTGTTAAAATTGTCTACGAGATCATTAATGGACAATGTGAACAGCAAGGGTGCCAACATATAACACCAGGTTTGGTGTGGGGTGGTGATGGGGTTAGTGGACTGCTGCAGCCTGTTGTGGGGTTGTGTACCACTGTGGGCTACGGCGGAGACGAAGCCTCTCCGTTGTTTCTAGGTCCCCAGCACAATACAATACAATAGTCCCAACACACTTCTCCTCAATCTGGTTATAAATGTCACTTGATACCCATATGATTGTACTTTTGACAACAAGTGTAAGTGTGCCACTGAGTCAAATGCTTTTTGAAAATCAGGAAATACTGCATCTACCTAATTGCCTTGATCCAAAGCTTTTGGTATATAATGTGAGAAAAGTGCAAGAGTTGGGTTTCACATAATTGATGTTTTCGGGATTGATGCTGGTTGGCATTGAGGAAGTCATTCTGTTCAAGGTACCTCATTACAAATCACTGTCAAGGATACTGGGTGGTAGTTTTGCGGATCACTTCTACTACCCTTCTTATAGACAGATGTGACCTGTGCCTTTTTGCAAGAACTGTTCACGGTTTTTTGTTCGAGGGATGTATGACAGTTTATAGTTAGAAGATGGTCTTACTCGGCCGCAAATTCAGTATAGAATCTGACAGAGATTCCACCAGGGCCTGGAGATTTGTTAAGTTTTAACAATTTCAGTTGTTTCTCAACACTGCTCACACTAATCCTCATTTCATTCATCTCTCAGTGGTACGAGGACTAAATTGGGGCAATTCTCCTGGGTTTTCCTTTGTAATGGAACATTTGAAATGGATTAAAGCATTTCGTATGTTGCTTTGCTACCCTCAATTTCAGTTTCTGTCTCATTCACTAGGGACTGTGTTGTGTTGTCTCATTGTCACTGTAGGCTTTTACCATGGGAAGCAAAAGATGATGATGTCTGGTGGCCAGTATCCTCTTTGTATAACACAATTGCATGCATGTATTAACAGAGTTCTTTATTCATAAGAATAAAAATTTACTGAACTTGAGGTAGTCCAGGTGTTGTGGTACAAGCTTTCCCTAATAGTCTGTGTTAGCCTCACTGCTGGTGAAGTCCACGTCCCGCTATGCACACTACCCACAACTAAAAAAACTGTAATTTTCCCAGATAATTGGTGGATGATTAAAGTCTCCCCAATGATTATAGTGCAATTGGGGAATTTGCATACAAGTGAACTGAGGTTTTCTTTAAAGTTTTCGGTTACTTCAAGCGATGAGTCTGGTGGGAAATACGAGGAATCAATTATCATTTTATGCGCACTCTTGATACTGAGTCTTGCCCAAACAATCTTACATGGAGCTTCAATTTCTATCTTGATGGATTTTAGTTTCTTGTCTAGTGTGACAAATATGCCACCTTCATTTCTCATTCCCCAAAGATATTACTATCAGTTTCAGGTTTCAACAAGCTTTCTGCAACTAGTATTATGTGAGCTTCACTACTTTTCATGAGTACATCAAACTATTTTACTTTGTTGCTAATGCTCCAGCAGTTCACAATTAGGATTTTAATACTCTCATCTGTGGGAGACACTTCTTGCGATCTTACATTGATACTTCCGGGTTTCCTACAGCTGTTGTTGTGTGGATTGGATGGAGAGTTGTCTAATCTAGAAAACCCTTGTATGCACACCACACGCTGTCAGGTACCTGAGTAGCAGCCTCTGATGTTTAGTGCACACCTGACCCATTTAGGAGGCCCCTACAGTTCTTGACCCTCCCTTCCACTTGATTCAGAACCAGAGGGCAACGTTTAGTTCAGGAGACAATGCTGCAGATTTTGAGCTTAATTGAAACTCCATACACAAGGCTGGCCTTCTCAACATTCTCTGCCAGTTGTGGGAATGACCCAAGTATGACCTCAGAGCGGAGATGACAGGCATCATATGTTCCATTATGTGCCACAGTCTGCAGTTGGTTGCACCCTGTTCCCTCAGTAGCTACTGAAATAACCTCTTCAACATGTTGGATGAGGTCCCCAGGCGTACAAACTGAGTGCACCTGATGTCCTTTCCTGTCTCTTGCTCCCATTTCTCTAAATGGTACCATTATCCCCCGTACATTTGAACTGTCGACGATTAGTACACACCTACCCTTCTAAATTTCCCTTATCTTGACACCGGACAAAACAGGTGGAGTGAGTCCCACTGGCACAGTTTCAGTGAAAGACAGCACCTGAAACTTGTCAGTTAGGGGGATTGGTACAACACCCCGAGTCCTCTCTGTGGTCCTCATCAACCCTGTACAAGACACCTAGATCTGCCATTGACATGCCATTCACAGTCAGTTTGACGAGTAGTGACAGAGCCTATACTTTCTGCAGAGAAGACAGGATCCACAGGAGAGGATAGTACTTGAGATACCTGTGGTACTGGTTTCAGAAGTACATGACTCTCAGGAGCTCTTCCAAGGCACCGATTTGCGACAGCTACCACGTGTATGACAGTAGTCAGGGCGATTTCCAGCTGCTTATGAATGTCAACCAATACATCCCATGTTAAAGAACAGAATTCACAGTAGGGTTGCATTTTTTTGGTTCAGAGTATTACAAGGAAGTGAACAAATAACTTTAAATGGAGTCCTCTGATTACCCTATAATCTGTTGAGATAAAAAGTTGCTTATTCCGTATAAGAATTGAAGCAAGTACACGAAATGAGATTTCTATTTAATTATAATTGTTAGAAAACTCGAAGACAGAGTTAATTTGCCATAAATGGAGGTAATGTATAGGGTTAGTCCTCCTCAGGGAAAAACTAGATATAACACAATATGTTGATTAGAAAATCTGTTACAGTAACTAAACTGCAAACGCTGATTTACTACGAATGGCTTGTAGATTATGCAAAGGACAATGGTAGCTTCTGAAAATTCTCCAAAACATACGTTTATGATTGTTTATATACAATGAAATTCAGGGGTGATGTATTCATTGGTAGTTACAACAGTTGTAGGTGAGCTTGCCTCAGGAGAACACACAATGGCTTTGACACCCTTTCCTGTCAAATCAGTGCAGGCATCTAAGCCAGAGTGAGTGCAACTTTATACTGATAACTGGTATCATATTGCCAAGTTCTTTGTAAATTTGATTTGATTTTGTAATCATATACAATATCATCACATACCCTCTCAGACCATGAAATTTCATTTTGTTTCCTCAACCTCCTCCTTTTCTGCATTATTCTTCTTTTTTCAGGAAGTGTGTATTCAATTTGGAATGAAAAATTTTGCTACCTATTGCTTGTAGCTTTGGGAAACTCCCTATTTCAAACACTACATAAGGGTTACTACTGTTTCCTGACACGCTATCGTGAACAGTTTTCACCACTTTAGTCATCCACTGGGAGATTCGTGGAGGGAAGCAATATATGAAGGCACTCAGAAAAGTAATGCCTCTCAACTTTTTATGTGAACTCTTAAAGCTTTTTAAATAAAACAGACTTTATTAACATTATACATCTTTAATCAATGAGAGACCAATTTGTTGATACCGTCACCCTAGAATGTGAGATTTCGTTGATATAGTCAGAACTTCACCTCTGTGTGTTCCATTTCATTGCTATCAAAGTCAAGTCCTCGAAGGTGTTCTTTAAGGTTTGGAAACGTGTGAAAATCGGATGGTGCCAAATTGAGACTATATGGAGGGTGATCGATGACAGTGAATCCAAGGCGTTGGATTGTTGAAAATGTCGTAGCACTCGAGTGGTCTCACGTTGTCATGCTGAAGGAAAGGGTGTTCCATGTGTGGACGGACTCTTCTCTGGTTTGAAACTCAATTACAGCATGCCATTTCTCACACACTGACATTGTTATATTGTGCATCACCATCTTACACGCTAGAATCTGGAGCCCTGTTGTGGCAGAGTCTACCTGTATCAGTGAAGCCAGAAAGTCAACTGAGTAATATGCATGACATGTAATAATTAAACTGATATTGAGAACAGAATAAAAAATTTGGAGGCATTACTTTTCAGTGTACCCTCGCCCGAGTATTGCTTGAATCTTCTTGGAGCATACTTTCTCTGTATTATGAACAGTACTTAGTGAATTCTTAATTATTTTGTATAATGGTAGTGCACAAAATCAGCATGGAAACTTCTTGATAAAAGATAATATGAGAGATGTTAACTAGAGGATACGTGATGTATGGTTTTTGGCATATTTTGTGAAACCAAAGCACAATGTGCTTTCTGATGAGCCCAACAATGAGATAGATTTAGAACTGCAAATCAGGAACTTTTATAAGTAATTTGAATATTAATCTAACTAAGAATATAACCTTTCACTAATTTTCAAAAAATTGTGTTGAAATAGCCCACAATATATTTGCTAATAATACCATTACCATCAAATTAATGTATGCCCTCATTCCCTTCATAGTTCCACGGTTGCATTCATTTAGTATTAAAGATGTATTTCAGTTCCTGGTTGGATTTTTAATGAAAACAGAGTGCCGTTAAGAGAGTGGGGAAAGATGGCACAAATAGTCGCAGCATTGTTTGACCTAAAGGAGAGCATCAAAGGGACTGATGAGAAAACTGAATTTGCAAATGCTTGAAGATGGATGCCAGTTATCCCATGAAACTTCCTCTCAGATTTTTGAGAACTAGTGTTAAGTGAAGAATGTAGAGCTATTTCTCAGTGTCCAATGTATTGCCCATGTAGGAAGCATGAGGATAAGATTAGATTAATTACAGCATACACTGATGCATTTAAACATTTATTCTTCCAGTGCTCCATATGTGACTTGAACAGGAAGAAACCCTAACATGTGGTACCGTGCTTAGTACCTTCTGTTATGCACTTCACTGTAGTTTGCAAAGAGTATATGTAGATGTGGAAGAGTATCTCCATGTCCAGTTTAATCCCAAAGTATGCCAAATTGGGTTGTGTGGGGAACATATTGCCTCAATTTTTCTTTTTTATTTTAAAATGTCAATTCAGGATCAGGGAACCAAACTTTTTGCTATGGTATTTGTCGTGTAGTAAATTGGACTGTGTTACTCTGGAGTCATGAGTGGATCAACTGATGTGTACAGAAATTTTTCAGACATGTAAAATATCATCTCTTGTCTCTATTGCAGGCCAGCAACAACAAGGAGAACAAGAGCTTGCAACAAAAATGCTCCTGATACAGTCAAAGAGATTTTATTTGGATGTGAAGCAAAACAGAAGAGGAAGATTTATAAAAGTAGCAGAAGTAAGTTATGTCAGTGTTTGTTTTCATCTCATTGTTTGCTGCTGCCATTATATATAACACATTATATATAACACAGATACGGCTTATTACTGTATATTAATCTCTGATGTTAGGGAATAAAAGGCTTAATTTGTGTGCTACATATTGCAATTTGTACAGTAAAAAGAGTGAATGTCAACACCACAACTGATCAGACACTGTAGATGATGGTGTATTTTCTTCTCAGTGAACATTGGTGCAGGAATTTATAACCATTTTCATTTTATTCTGAAGCATTTGAAAAAACTTAGTGTATGTGCCATTTTGGAATAAATTCTGATCAAGCTTCTTTTCTGTAAACCATATTCAACTTGGGAAGAGCTTTAGAGTGCTTAGTTACATCTCCTTTTCTTTGCATAAATTGGTGAAATTCATTAATTATTGTTTTGTGTGTTCATTATAAACTGTAAATTTTGAGGTAGATGCTATTCTTACAACAACATTTAGGTGATTTTTCGAAGGCAGGAGATAGGTACTGGCATATTTGACGCTGAGAGAATGGTTTGTGAGTAGTGCTTGTGTAGCTCAGGCATCAAGTTCATTGCCAGGGAAAGAAAGGGTCTAGAGTTGAGACCTGGTCTTTCACAGAGTTTTAATATATCTTTGGCAATTTCATAGCAGTACACTCTCAGCAGGAGGATGAAGTTCATTCCGCTAACATCTATACAGTTATTGGAGGGGGAGTTGTGGATGGGACTAAATCTTTTAGGTTTTTGATATTATTATACATTATACCAACTCTGGAAGTAATATAAAGCTTTTTGCATGCCTGGTTTCTACATTTAACTATATTCTTGCGATTCTATCACCCCTCCCCAACCAGTGGGCAATACTTTATTATGACAGCAGTTAACCTACCGTCCTTCACATTTAGAATCTTCTTTACAGTTCTATTTTTTTCAGACACACTGCAATCCCTGTTCAACTGACATTGTCTAATTCCATTTTAAGTTGTTCAATTCATGGTGGGCAGTTTACTTTGAGTATGGCTGCACTGAAAATTCTCAAATTATATCAACATATACGTAATGCAACTAATCGTCATTGGTGTATAACATGAATTTGAGAATTACAGTCATTATCCCTCTTGTAAATCCCTATGTATATGATTGTTCAGTCTTAACTTTGATTTGTGCAGTTATAAGTAGTCATTTAATACTGTTGCAAATAGGTACTTTTGGTAGCAAAGAATAAGTTGAGGCAGTATAATGTGTGAATATTTCATCCAAACTATTTTGTAATTATTCCCCTATTTATACCAAGTCAAATCCAAAAGGTATGTTGTGATTGGTGGCAATTGAGCATTTGACACAGTCACTTAACATTCATAAATAAAATACTGGGAGGAAATATAAATATAGTAAGGAATGTTGCTGCTGAATGTAAATAGTTTAGGCATAAATGAGACCATTCACTGAATAGAAGCAGCATGGGGTTGTCAAGAGGCACATACAAAAGAGAATGAAGTCTTTGCTAGCATTAGAGAAGAAATCCTGTGATGAGCGAGAGCCGAGAAATTGGAGGTGGCTTTGTGGACAGGCTTGAAGAGAAGCAGCAGGTGCACAGACTAGGAATGTGGCCCGGGGGATGGAGGGGGAGGGGGGGCTGGCGTACAGTCTAGACACAAAAATATGGGTATGTGAACCAGAGAGGTGCAGTGCCTGAAGATGAGGATGAAGATGATAATGATGTTGATGTTGTGGGTGGGGATGGGGTGACAGTATGATGGAGGCTGGGGGGGTGGGAGGGGGGGACTTGTTGCGTAGAGGATGTGGTGACAGTGAGTGAGGGGTGATTGCCTGACCTGTTACCTTCCCAAATTGCCAATTGGTCCCTCTGTCAGGTGTTTGGGAGGTGTGATTTAAGGTGTGAACAATCACCTAGGGTGGGTGAGCCCCCTCTGAAGGGGGGCCCACAGTTGGAAGGAGCACGCCATCAGAGATGCTGGCAATCATGGGGGATTTTCTCGCAATGAGCCAATCATCTTCACAGTCAAACAGCTATGAAATGTAAACAGAATGAGGCAAACAATTCAAAGATCCTCCCAGTTGCACCATGGTTCATTGTGGTTTCATGTACTGAAGACAGTCAGTCTTTAACTAGGGTAAATCCGTTTATTATTCAGAGAGGTGTTGATACAATTGCTGACACTGTGAAATCATGCTCTTGTTTAGCCAATGGCACTTTGCTTTTGGAGACAATTTCTTATTCTCAAGCATGACGACTGCTTACAGCTTCGCTTCTCTACGGCTATCCTGTTCATGTCAAGTCCCATCACACACAGAATTCTTTGCATGGTGTTATTTACACTAGGCTGCTCTAGGGTCTGACCGAGGCAGAAATTCAAACTTATCTATCTGATCATGGTGTCATTGCAGTCCATTGGGTGATGAAAAAGGTTGATGCATCCTTAGTGCCCACACACACTTTTTTTATGACATTCGAAAGAGTAGTGCTTCCATCGAAGGTCAGAGCAGGCTATGAAGTTACCACAGTCCGACCGTACATTTCAAAGCACTGCTACCAGAGACATTGTTTCAACCACACTCAAATGTCCTGCCAAAACCTGACCAAGAGTGTAACCTGTGGTAGGAATGCTCACAAGGATGATTGTCTCTTCCTCCTGCCCACTGCATCAATTACAATGGCAACCATGCCGCCTTGTCTCCCAAATATCCTGAGTATCTCAATGAGCAGGTCATTCAGGAGATGTGGGTGAAGGAAAAGGTACCTTACCCTGTTGCTAACAAGTTGTTGGCTAGTCAAAAACACTGTGTTTTACCACCTGGCACTTACAGTACTTTTCTTGCTACATCTTGCTCCACGAAAGACAGGGACACGCAGACACGCGATGTAAAATTCAGCACTGTGGTTGTAAGATCCCCCAGTGTGATGGTAGCATCCCTTTATCCTCCTCCTCCTCCAGCTGTGCAACAAGTCAACAAACTTTCGCCTCATGGGGAGAGCTCACCTGCTACATAACCGGCTGGCTGGAAAGGACAGAAGAAATTCTCCCGCGATGACTTTTTATGTCCCTGCTTCCAACAAACAACTGAATCCTCATCTGCCACCCACAAAGGCTCCAAGAAATCAGAGGCAAACAGTCTTCTCCTTTGATAACTCGGAGATCTTCTGCAATGGTGTCATCAAATTAGACCCTCACTTTGCTGACCTCCATGTCACTGGTGTGCACATTTTTTCTGCCTTGGACTCCTCAGACCTCCAGGGATGCAGGCTGACAGAGGGAGAATGCCAACGCCTCTGTAGATCTCATGGAGCAGGATCCTTGAGCCTCTGCCTCAGAAGCAGAGTGTCTTCGAAGGCTGGCACCAGGCAGCTGTTGAGGTGACATCCCTTCATTTCTTCCCTCCTCCCCTTTCCATGTCATGACTCACCTCCAATGGAACGTTCATGGCCTTAGATTCAAAAAGAGGAAATACAGTTGCTTTTGGAATCACAGCATCCATTTGTCCTCTGTCTCCAGGAAACAACATTGCATCTTCACAACTGCTTTGCGCTCTTGCATTTCTTTCTGGTCCACATTAACCTTCACCCTGCGGACAGCATTCCACCTCATGGGGAGTAGTGCTGCCCATTCAGGATGACAGTCATACTCAAACCATCTCCCTGACTACTCAGCTTCAATCTGTTGCAGTCTGCATTTTCCCTTTATACCGTTTACATCCCTCTGTCATTCATTGTCACCAGGGCAGACTTCCTCCAGCTTATTGGGCAACTACCTCACCCCTTTCTGCTGCTCAATGGCTTTAATGCGCACCATTTCCTTTGGGGTTCTCCCAGAACCTGTTCAAGAGGTGCCCTCTTGACTGACCTTCTCGATCAACATATCCTCATCTGCCTTAGTACAGGAGCACCCACATTCCTTTCAGAATCCACACACACCTACTCCCATTTGGACCCCTCCTTCTGCACTGTTTATCTTGCACATCATCTCGAGTGGCCCATTATCTCTGACACATACTTGAGCAACCATTTCCCATGTACTATCTGTTTGCTGACTACTACCCTGCCTATGTGCACACCTAAATGGCAGCTTTCTAAGGCCAACAGGAGACTTTAATCCTCCCTGATGACCTTAAACATACAACATTTTCCCAGTTGTAATTTCCAGGTATACCACTTCACCAATGATATCCCCCTCCTGTGGGCCTGGGGGTTAGAATAGGCCCAAGGTATTCCTGCCTGCCGTAAGAGGTGACTAAAATGAGTCGCACACCTTTTGGGCTTTATATGATGGTCCCCTGTAGGGTTTGACGTTAATTTTTCAAAATTTTCCAAAAGAGCGAGCCAATTGGGGAAGGGCCCCTTACGTGGTGTGTCGTGTCCATCATGCATTGGGCTCTTTAGGCCACTTTCTGATCGTGGCATTGCAGTCCCGCTCACCCTCCATCTCTTGTGCAAGAACACCTTCCTGAGTGTGTTTTCCTCAACCCACTATGCAGTGTCATTTTCTGCATCAACGAGGACCATGGAAGTCCTTGCACCTCATATCCAGCACGGTAGCTAGTCCGTTGTGGTGGGGCTGCCAGGTACGCTGTTGGTTGTAGCCCCCGACCCCACAGGGATCACTCTGCTGATGCCTGCACTGTTAACTGCCCACGTATGCCAAGGAGTAGATGCCCGTCACCCTGGGGCATCGGGACTCCTGGCAATTGCCGTCCTGATAGCTCGCCTTTGCTGTGGCTGGGTGGCGCCCGTGTGGAGGGCCCCTGGTCAGAGTGAGTGGCATCAGGGTGGATGAGATGCCATGAAGCATAGTACGTCATCTCTTGCTGGTGGTCTGCCGCCAGCAGTCTCTAAGTGGGCAGAGATCTAACTTCAATGCTAAGAAACATGACCCCAAATCGTTCCCTCCCTGGCCACACCATGGGAGGAGCACCAGGCTAAGGATGGCAGTGAAGCTTATTTGCCCCAGTACCTCGTATGTACGAGAGGGGAATCTGTCATGTCCATGAAGCCTCAATTTTTTTGTGAAGCATTTGGAGGACAAGTTTGGGGAGGTGGAGGGCTTGTCCAAAATGCACTCTGGGTCAGTCTTGATAAAAACAGTATCCTCAGACCAGTCTCAGGCATTACTTGCTCGTGACAAGTTGGGGCATGTTTCTGATACCGTCATGTCCCATAACAGCTTAAATATGTTCCAGGGTATTATATTCCACAGGGACCTTCTTTTGTTGTCTGACGACAAGCTGCACGCCAATTTAGAGCAGCAAGATGTTCATTATGTCCAGCGCGTCCATCGGGGTCCCAGGGATACTCAGGTTGCCACCGGTGCCTTCATCTTGGCCTTCAAGGATGACACATTGCCCGAGAAAGTCAAGGTTATGGTCTACCGCTGTGACATCAAGCCATATATCCCTCCCCTGATGTGGTGCTTTAAGTGCTGGAAGTTTGGTCATATGTCCTCCTGCTGTACTTCCAACATCACATGTCGAGATTGTGGACATCCATCACATCCCAGTACTCCATGTGCCCCACATCCCATCTGTGTCAACTGCAAAGAGTGTCATTCACCTTGCTCACCAGACTGCAGGATTTTACAGAAGAGAGGAAAATCATGGAATATAAGATGCTGGACCGACTGACCTACACTGAGGCTAAGAGGAAATTTGAGCACCTACATCCTGTGACTATGACCTCCTCTTATGCTGCAACTACGAGAGCAGTTGTCACCCCATCAGCTCCTTGCATTCCTGTCGCCTCTCAGAACCCTTGATGATGGTGGTGAGGGGTGGGGGGGGGGGGGGGTCACTTCCCTCCCTGTTGCTCCTGCACCACCTACTTCGGGAGCAACACCCCACCTCTCCCCCAACCATTGGGGATATCAGCTCCCATTTCTGAGCCGGAGAAGTGTAAATCTTCTTCGGCTCCTCTCGCTAGAAAGGGGTCCTTTGGGTCACTCACTTTCTAGGTTTCTGCTAGTGGGAAAGATGACACCTACCAGTGGCTGAAGAGCCCAGAAGCAGCTGGTCGTAGGGCTTCACGCTCATCCTCAGTCCTGGAGACTGAATCAGTGAAGTCCTGCCAGCCAGGGAAACCGAAGGAGCAGTGAGAGAAATCCAAAACAAAGATCCCCAAGATCAAGGGAATTGCACTGGCATCCACACCATTGCTACCTACAAGCCTTGTGTCTGCAGATTTCGCCGGACCCTCAGAACAATGGATATAGACTGCTCAGGCAAAAGTCAGTGGCAGCAGGTGACCCTGAGACATAAATTGCCTCATTGAATGTTCCAAGCCTTTCCAGTCTCACAATGATGCCATTCTCCAGTGGAATTGCGGCGGTTTTTTCCACCAAGTGGCTCAGCTACGGCAACTGTTAAGCTTTGCACCTGCTTTCTGCATTGTCTTCCAGGAAACCTGGTTCCTGGCAATGCGAACGTCTGCCCTCCGTGGCTATAAGGGATACTACAGGAACTGTAGTGACTATAATCGAGTGTCGAGTGGAGTTTATGTTTATGTCCTAAACTCAGTCTGTAGTGAAACTGTGCCCTTTCAAACCCATCTTGAAGCTGTGGCTGTCAGAATAAGGACGACAAAGGAAATAACTGTCTCCAATGTATATCTTCCTCCAGATGGTGCAGTATCCCTGACTGTATTAAGTGCACTGACTGATCAGCTCCCAAAACCTTTATTACTTTTGGGAGATTTTAATGCCCATAACCCCTTGTGGGGTGGCACCATGCTTACTGGCCGAGGCAGAGATGTCGAACCTTTACTGTATCAGTTCGAACTCTGCCTCTTAAATACTGGGGCCACTACACATTTCAGTGTGGTTCATTGTAGCATTGATTTATCAGTTGGCAGCTCAGGACTTCTCTCATCTATCCACTGGAGAGCACATGACGACCTGTGTGGTGGTGACCAGTGCCCCGCTGTTGGGCCCACAGACGGCTGCCCAGATGGGCTTAAACTAGGTGGACTGGGAAACTTTCACCTCTGCTGTCACCGTTGAATCTCCCCCACATGGGAACATCAATCTGATTGTTGAGCATGTGACTACAATCCTTTCTGGGGCAGAAAATGTGATCCCTCGCTCTTTAGTGTGCCCCCGGCGAAAGGCAGTCCCTTGGTGGTCGCCGGAAGTCTCTGAAGCAATTAAAGAGTGTTGGTGAGCTCTACAGCAGCGTAAGTGGCACCCTTACCTGGAGCACCTCATAGCTCCATGCCCGCGTTCATCAACTTATCAAATGACGGAAACAGGAGTGTTTGAAGAGATACGTCTCTACCATTGGGTTCCATACGTCACCTTACCTAGTCTGGGCAAAGATCAAATGTGTTTTCAGGTACCTGTTGGGGTCCCAACAGGTGTTCCCGGTGTTAACATAAATAGCATGTTATCTACCGATGCAATCGCGATTGCCGAGCTCTTTGCTGAGCTCTATGCTTGAGCCTTTGCTTCGGAGAATTACCCCCCAGCCTTTCACACTCTCAAATGGTGGCTGGAAGGAAAAGTCTTTTCATTCACTACACAGTGAATCCTATACTGTCCCATTTACAGAGTGGGAGCTCCTCAGTGCCCTTGCACATTGCCGCGACACTGCTCCTGGGCCAGATCGGATCTACAGTCAGATGATTAAACATCTCTCATTTGACTACAAGTGACATTTCCTTTTCATCTTCAACAAGATGTGGTGCAGTGGCGTCTTTCGATCTCAATGGTAGGAGAGCACCATCATTCTGGTGCTCAAACCTGGTAAAAGCCCACTTGATGTGGGTATCTATCGGCCCATCAGCCTCACCAACATTATTTGTAAGCTGCTGGAACGTACGGTGTGTCAACTGTTGGGTTGAGTCCTGTAGTCACACCGCCTGCTGGCTCCATGTCAGGACGGCTTCCGCCAGGGTCCCTCTACCACTGATAACCTAGTGTCCCTCGATTCTGCCATCCGAACAGCCTTTTCCAAACCAACACCTGAATGCCATCTTTTTTTATTTACGAAAAGCGTATGACATGACCTGGCCACATCATATCCTTATCAAATTATACAAGTGCGGTCTCCAAGGCCTGCTTCTAATTTTTATCCAAAATTTCCTGTTGCTTCGTACTTTCTGTGTCCAAGTTGGTGCCTCCCATAGTTCTCCCCACATCCAGGAGAATGGGGTCCCGCAAGGCTCTGTATTGTGTATAACTTTATTTTTAATGGCCATTAGCAGCTGTAGGGCTGTCCGTTTCACCTTCTCTGTATGTGGACGACTTCTGCATTTCATACTGCTCCACCAGTACTGGTGTTGCTGAGTGGCGCCTACAGGGAGCCATCCACAAGGCGCCGTCATGGGCTCTAGCCCACGGTTTCCTGTTTTCGGCCGCAAAGTCGTGTGTTATGCACTGCTGTCGGCGTCGTACCATTCATCTGGAACCAGAACTTTGCCTTAATGATGATCCACTCATTGTAACCATCGTCATTTCATCCCCGTTGACGCGCAAGTCGCCGAAGTGGCATCAACTCGAAAGACTTGAACCCGCGAACGGTCTACTGGACAGGAGGCCCTAGTCACAGAACATTTATTTAATAGAGACATCAATTCTTAAGACTCGTTTTTGACGCCCGATTGACTTATCTTCCTCGCCTTCGTCAGCTTAAGTGGAAGTGCCGCTCTACGCTGCTGCAGCGCTACAGAGCCCTTGTTCAATTGTTCTTTGACTATGGGAGTCTGGTTTACAGTTCAGCAGCGCCCTCAGCACTGCCTTTACTCGACCCAGTGCACCACTGTGGCGTTTGCCTAGCAACAGGAACTTTTAGGATGAGTCCGGTGACCAGCGTCCTGGTGGAGGACGGAGTCCCTCCATTGCAAGTTAGGTATGCACAACTGGTGGCCAGTCATGATGCACATGTTCATAGTTCTCCTGCACATCTGAATTACCGTCTCCTTTTCCCACTCGCAGTGGTTCATCTCCCACATTGGCATCCCAGGTCAGGGCTTCCAATTGCAGTTCGTGTCCGATCCCTTCTTTCCGAACTGGAATCCTGCCTTTACCACCTATACTTGAGGTCCATTCACGTACACCTCCATGGTGCACACCTAGGCCAAGGCTTCACCTGGACCTTTCACATGGCCCTAAGGACTCAGTTAACCTTGCGGCTCTCCGCTGCCACTTCCTCTCAATTCGTGACATGTACCGAAGCCACGATGTGGTTTACATCGATGGCTCAATGGCTGATGATCATGTCGGCTTCACATATGTTCATGGAGGACATATTGAACAGCCTTCCTTGCCCAATGGCTGCAGTGTTTTCACTGCTGAGCTGGTGGCTATATCTCGTGCTCTTGAGCACATCCATTCAGGAGTCGTTTCTTCTGTGTACTGACTCCTTGAGCAGCCTGCAAGCTATTGACCAGTGCTACCCTTGCCATCCTTTGGTAGCGACCATCCAGGAATCCATCTACGCCCTGGAATGGCCCAGTCGTTCAGTGGTGGTTGTCTGGGCCCCAGGTCGTGTCGGAATCCCAGGCAATGAACATGCCGACAGGATGGCCAAACAAGCTACACGGGAACTGCTTATGGAGATCATGTTCTCTGCAACTGACCTGCGTTCAGTACTATACTCCAAGGTTTTGTGGCTTTGGGAGACGAAATGGCATAACCTCAGCACACACAACATACTGTGTGCCATTAAGGAGATCACAAATGTGTGGCAGTTGTGCATGCGTGCCTTATGCAGGGACTCTGTGGTTCTCTGCTAGCTCCACATTGGCTACGCTTGGGTGACACACGGCCTGCTAGTTCTTCCATTCTCTCAGATGATATCTGTGTTGCCCTCTGTCAGCGGGTGATGCCACTTTGGCATCACCACTGCTCTTCCCTTCATGGGAACAAGCTCTTGGGAATTAAATCAAATCTCTCCCAGTAGCTTGGCCAACCTCCTCTTGGCCCTCTCGCTGTAAGGAGATCATTTTAGTTAGGTTGTGTTTTAGACCGTGTCTTTTTAGCCATCGCCATTTATTAAGTAGTGATTCCCCATAGCTTTGAGCTCCTTGTCCTCAACTGTTGATGGTTCACCATTTCCTGATGGAATGCCCTTTTTCTTTATTCTCCTTCATGTTTACCGTCTGGGTTATTGGCCATTTTAGCAAACTACATGCGGGCTGTTGACTACGTTTAATTTTTTGTCTGTCATAACGATATAGTAAAGGGCATTCAATCTTTAGTTGAGGACCACCTTTGTCTCTATGGAGTATTTTATGGACCTTACTCCAAACCTATGTTTTTAGTTGTATTTCCTTCCGTCGATTGGGCTTAACATTTTTTGACTTTTTTATTCGTCTTCGTGTTTTGCTGTGCTGTCATGGAGGCATATGACCCTAGTTGTTTTTGTGGCATAAAACAAAACAAAACGGAACAAAGTTGACCCCCCCCCCCCCCCCTCCTCCGGGGCACAAAATGCTGGTGGGAACAACATGCTCTAGCTCAAAGGCTGCTTCACAACCTGTGCCATCCAGATCCTTTCCTCAATCACAAGCTTTTGTGAACTGTGTGGATGGGAGTTAATCTTGCAACATTTTCTTCACTCCTGTAATCCTCCTTGTCTCAGTCTCCACCAACCACAGTCCCCACACCCACTACCCGACAGTTTTCCCTTTCTCTGTCCTGTCAGCCCCTCTTAAACCATGTCTTAGTGTTATCATAATCATGTGGCGCACCTCACCAGCTCCAGTACTCATGTGTCACATGCCTAGACTGAGCACCTGCAACCCCTCCTCCCATATTCCTAGATTGTATACCTGCTGCCTTCCTCCAAGCTGCTAGCTACCTGTCCCCAGCTCCTCTTCCTGCTTTTAATAGTTTCCACAAAGAAACCTTGTCTCAAAATATGGTAGAAAACCCAAAGAGATTCTGGTCATATGGAAAGTACACCAGTGGCAAAAAACAGTCAAAACCGTCACTGCACAATAGCAATGGCAATGTTACTGATGATAGTGCCCTTAAAGCAGAGTTACTAAATACAGTTTTCTGTAATTCCTTCACGAAAGAAGACGAAGTAAATTTTCTAGAATTGGAAATCGGAACAGCTGTTAGCACGAGTGACATAAAAGTAGATATCTTAGGTATTGCAAAACAACTCAAATCACTTACGAAAGGCAAGTCTTCTGATCCAGATGGTATACCAATCAGGTTGCTTTCAGAGTATGCAGACACAATAGCACCTTTCTTAGCAATCATATACAACCGCTCACTTGACAAAAGGTCTGTTCCTAGAGACTGGAAAGTAGCACAGTTCACACCAATATTTCTGAAAAGAAATAGGAATAACCCATTGAATTACAGATCCATATCACTGACCTCAATTTGCAGTAGGATTTTGGAGCATGTAGTGTACTTGAACATTATGAATCGTCTTGAAGAAAATGACTTATTGATACTTAACCAACAGGGATTCAGGAAATATCGTTCTTGTGCAATTCAGCTAGCTCATTTTCACATGAAGTAATGAGTACTGTCAACAATGGATCTCAGATCGATTCCCATTCCTAGATTTCCAGAAGGCTTTTGATACCATTCCTCACAAGCAACTATTAATCAAATTGCGTGCATATGGAGTATCATCTCAGTTGTGTGACTGGATTCATGATTTCCTCTCAGAGAGGTCACAGTTCATAATGATAGACGGTAAATCATCGAGTAGAACAGAAGTGATATTTGGCATTCCGAAAGGTAGTGTCATAGACCCTCTGCTGTTCCTGATTTATATAAATAATTTAGGTGATAACCTGAGCATCCCCCTTAGATTGTTTGCATATGACACTGTAATTTACCATCTAGTAAAATCATCAGATGATCAATACCAATTACAAAATGATCTACAGAGAATTTCTGTATGGTGCAAAAAGCGACAATTGTGCAAAAAGTGGCAATTGGCGCTAAACAAAGATAAGTGCGAGGTCATCCACGTTGGTACTAAAAGAAATCCTATAAATTTTGATGACACAATAAATCACACAAATCTAAGGGCTGTAGTACAACTAAATACCTAGGAATTACAATTACGAGCAACTTAAATTGGAAAGACCACATGCATAATATTGTGGGGAAGGCGAAACAAAGACTGCACTTTGTTGGCACAACACTTAGTAGATGTGACAAACCCACTAAAGAGACAGCCTACATTACACTTGTTCGTCCTTTGCTGGAATATTACTGCATAGTATGGGGTCCTTACCAGGTACGATTGATGAAGGACATCGAAACAGTGCAAAGAAGGGCAGCTCATTTCATGTTATCGTGCAATAGGGGTGAGAGTGTCACTGATATGATACGCAAGTTGGGGTGGCAGTCACTGAAACAAAGGCGGGTTTCTTTGCAGTGAGATCCATTTATCAAATTTCAATCACCAACTTTCTCGTCCGAATGCGAGAAAATATTTTGTTGACTCCCACCTATGGAGGGAGAAATGATCATTGTAATAAAATAAGAGAAATCAGAGCTCGAATGGAAAGATTTTAAGTGTTTCTCTTTCCCACGCGCCATTCAAGAGTGGAATGGTAGAGAAGTAGTATGAACATGATTCGATGAACCCTCAGCCAGGCACTTAAGTGTGAATTTCAGAGTAACAATGTAGATGTAGATGTTCCCATCTTTCTCTCCCGCTACCCACCCAACCCAACACGACACAACCCCCACTTCAGTCCACCTGCTGATCTGCCGTCTTGTCATTATGTGTTCAACCAGCAGAATGCAAGATGTGTGACAAAAATAAACACTGTGAGCAATCAGGCAACACTTTGCTGCTCTGCTTGTATAGACCAGTGTGTTCATCTCATCTGGGTTTCAGCTCCATACAGCCATATTGTGATTTTTGAGAGCATCATTAGTGAAGTTGAGTTTTTGTTGTATGCCACAGAAGTGGAACAGTGGCAATTGTAGAGCAAAAACATGCAATCAAGTTTTGTGTTAGAGTTGGGGAATCCACAAATGTCAGCTTTGAAAAGTTGAAACAGGCCTATGGGGAACATTCCTTATCAAGAGCACAAGTTTTTTACTGGCACAATTCATTATTGGAAGACTGAGAACGAACTGAAGATGAACCTCGCTGAGGGAGACCTTAAACTTCAAAAACCAATGAAAACATTGAATGTGTGCATGCTCTTGTGAAATCAGACCATGCTTAACAATAAGAATGACAGGTGACCTGTTGAATTTAAACACTTTCATCATACATTAAATTTTGAAATTTTGACCAAAGATTTGCACATGATGTTTGCTCCTGTAATCCCCCGTGCCTCAATCTTCGCTAACCACAGTCCCCACACCCACTACCCAACAGTTTTCCATTACTCTGTCCTGTCAAACCCTCCCAAATAATGCCTGTGTGTTACCAGCTAGCATCAAAATGCTGCAATAACCTCGCAACCGAGAGGAGGACAGCCAAAGAAATCTGAGCATTTATCTTTTTGAGAGGATTGCCAACGACCACGAATTGTTCAGTCGTGTGGTCACCGGCGATGAATCCTGGATTTCTGAGTACGGTCCTGAGACAAAGTGGCCAAGTGACGAGTGACACACTGAGACAGCTCCATGACACAAAAAATCTCAGATTATCAAATCAAAAATTTAAAAAAAAATGTTGATTCTCTTGTTAGACAGAAGGGATATTGTGTGTACAGAATTTATTCCTGCAGGATATTGTCAACCAAGTGTTTTACAAATACATCCTCGAAAGGCTCAGGAAAAGGGTGAATTGAGTGAGACCGGACATTGCAGACAAGTGAATGCTGCATCATGACAACGCCCGATGTCACACAGCCACTTCCCTCATGGAATTTTTTACCTCAAAAGGCATTCCTGTTATACTCCAGCCCCCTATTCACCTGATCTGTGTCCTTGTGACATTTCTTTTCCAGAAATTGAAAAATGAAAAGGACATCAGTTTGGGGCTCTGGAGAACATTCTAAAGAATGTGACCAAATTGTTAAAGGCCCACAGAAGCTTTCAGCACTGCTGCCAAAACTGTGAACAACATCTGTACGAAGGGGATGTGCTTTCAATCAAATGATGTTGTTGTCTGGAGGGAAAAAAAATCTTTGGTGGATACAAAAATCAGTTTCCTTCAGTCTCTTTAGTTTTCTCACAGACCTCTTAAAAGTGCACTGTGTGTGTGTGTGTGTGTGTGTGTGTGTGTGTGTGTGTGTGTGTGTGTGTGGTCTTCCTTAAGTTGTTACCATTTCCATTTCCTTGTTAAGGTTTTTCCTCACAAATCTGTCTTGACTTCCTGGATCCAGATTATAGTTGAGTTCCTTTCTAATACCTAATAATAAGGCTCCAAACACTGGAGAAATTATCTGGAATTGACTGTGTCATTACCATCAAACCACATCTGTTATCTTGACGTAATGTTAGAAGTCTTTCAAATGTTCCATTGGAATTATGCTACAGTCAAACATAGATGCAGATAATGATTTGAAAATAAAGTCAGATGTTTGAAACAAGTCACCATTAAAAACTGGATGCAACTGTGGCAGAAACCTTAATAAATAAACAGAGTTGCTGTTCCTGTCTGCCAGTGCAATGTTGCAACTGCATAAATAATAAATTCTCTAGACTCAGTTGCACTAGTAGTTTGTATGTGGTTTTCTGTACTGATGCACTGCATATTCGCAGAACCTTTTCGGCAAATACACTCCTAGAAATTGAAATAAGAACACCGTGAATTCATTGTCCCAGGAAGGGGAAACTTTATTGACACATTCCTGGGGTCAGATACATCACATGATCACACTGACAGAACCACAGGCACATAGACACAGGCAACAGAGCATGTACAATGTCGGCACTAGTACAGTGTATATCCACCTTTCGCAGCAATGCAGGATGCTATTCTTCCATGGAGAAGATCGTAGAGATGCTGGATGTAGTCCTGTGGAACGGCTTGCCATGCCATTTCCACCTGGTGCCTCAGTTGGACCAGCGTTCGTGCTGGACGTGCAGACCGCGTGAGACGACGCTTCATCCAGTCCCAAACATGCTCAATGGGGGACAGATTCGGAGATCTTGCTGGCCAGGGTAGTTGACTTACACCTTCTAGAGCACGTTGCGTGGCACGGGATACATGCGGACGTGCATTGTCCTGTTGGAACAGCAAGTTCCCTTGCCGGTCTAGGAATGGTAGAACGATGGGTTCGGTGACGGTTTGGATGTACCGTGCACTATTCAGTGTCCCCTCGACGATCACCAGAGGTGTACGACCAGTGTAGGAGATCGCTCCCCACACCATGATGCCGGGTGTTGGCCCTGTGTGCCTCGGTCATATGCAGTCCTGATTGTGGCGCTCACCTGCACGGCGCCAAACACGTATACGACCATCATTGGCACCAAGGCAGAAGCGACTCTCATCGCTGAAGATGACACGTCTCCATTCGTCCCTCCATTCACGCCTGTCGCGACACCACTGGAGGCGGGCTGCACGATGTTGGGGCGTGAGCGGAAGACGGCCTAACGGTGTGCGGGACCGTAGCCCAGCTTCATGGAGACGGTTGCGAATGGTCCTCGCCGATACCCCAGGAGCAACAGTGTCCCTAATTTGCTGGGAAGTGGCGGTGCGGTCCCCTACGGCACTGCGTAGGATCCTACGGTCTTGGCGTGCATCCGTGTGTCGCTGCGGTCCGGTCCCAGGTCGACGGGCACGTGCACCTTCCGCCGACCACTGGCGACAACATCGATGTACTGTGGAGACCTCACGCCCCACGTGTTGAGCATTTCGGCGGTACGTCCACCCGGCCTCCCTCATGCCCACTATACGCCCTCGCTCAAAGTCCATCAACTGCACATACGGTTCACGTCCACGCTGTCGCAGCATGCTACCAGTGTTAAAGACTGCGATGGAGCTCCGTATGCCACGGCAAACTGGCTGACACTGACGGCGGCGGTGCACCAATGCTGCGCAGCTAGCGTTATTCGATGGCCAACACCGCGGTTCCTGGTGTGTCCGCTGTGCCGTGCGTGTGATCATTGCTTGTACAGCCCTCTCGCAGTGTCCGGAGCAAGTATGGTGGGTCTGACACACCGGTGTCAATGTGTTCTTTTTTCCATTTCCAGGAGTGTATATGCCTTCCATTTGCCTTCCAGTATACTGATCTGCGTTTTTGTCCCATCTCATACCAGTTCTTAATATTTCCCCACAAGTATTTAATGAGTGTGACATGCTGCATTTTTGAAATGCAGTGTGTACAAGATATTGATTAGTTGACCAAAATTATCATTTTCATAGTGAGATTGTGACAAATGTCTTTTTTTACATGTGATGATGTGATAGGTATTGTGAGGTCCTCCACATATTATCTTTTTCAGCTGGTGATTGTGATATTACGGGTTTCAGCTTTATTTGGTGATGTAGTCCATAAGCTGCCACCATTGTGTACAGGTGGAGCAGTTGTAAATTGGCTTCCTTCCATTCATTGCGTGTCTTTGGTGGTGTGTTGAGGAGTCCTTTATCTGTATCTCCTGCTTTTTGTTGCCTGTCTTCCTGGAGTCTGGTGCTGTCATAAGGTCTTTAGTAAAGATGCTGTGTCTGCCAAGATGTTGGTTATTTTGTTTTGAGTGTATTTTGAGATGCATAGAATTCTTTTCATGCAGCCGGCCGGTGTGGCTGAGTGATTCTAGGTGCTTCAGTCTGGAACCACACGACCGCTACGGTCACAGGTTCGAATGCTGCCTCGGGCATGGATGTGTGTGATGTCCTTAGGTTAGTTTGGTTTAAGTAGTTCTAAGTTCTAGGGAACTGATGACCCCAAATGTTGAGTCCCATAGTGCTCAGAGCCATTTGAACCATTTTCTTTTCATGCATGCTTAATGCCTGTATTCATTTGAAATTTGAATATGTGAGGTATCATCACTTTAGTTGCATGATGTATGATGCAGTCATCACAACCTTTATGTTGAACAGTCTCAGGGCTGCTCTTACAGATAGTAGACACAGTTTCCTTAGCTCAGTACTTGCTTTTATCTCTCTTACTATTCTGTCTTCTTAGTACTTAAAAAGGTTTTGCCTGTCACCTGCAGTGTAATTCCTAGGCATTTGTAGCTTTTGACTATTTCCAGTTCTTGTTCCCCATAGATGAATTTGCTGTTGTTTACCAGGGTTCTACCCTTTTTAAATTTCATTGCTTTTGTCTTTTCCTTATCTATAACAAGGTTATTTTTCTGGGACCATTCTTCTGGTATGTTAATGGCTTCCTTCAAGTACATGCTTCTCACTGATAGTTGGGCCATATTTGTGGCATACAACTATATTGTCACTTTTTCTTATTATATCCTGTGGACCACATTATGATTAAATACATTGAATGTAATAGATAAAATAAAAATAGACTTAAAAGTTCTCCTTGCAGCACTCCATTTATTTTCTGCATTTCTTGGGACTGTGTCTTACAATCATTAATTCTGATTGTGTTTTCTTGGAGGATCTGGATTTCTGCACCTAGTATTGGATATAGTTTTTCTAATACTGTACTCCAGTTTAGCCTGTTGAAAGCTTATTTATAGTCAACAAAGTATGCATGAGCTTGAAGTCTGGACATGGCTTCGCTTATGAATTGGACAACGTGTCACACTGTTTCCATGGTTGGCCATCTGCAAATGATGCCATGCTGTTCCCAGGATATTACATCATTATGTTGTAATGGATCTTCTTAAGTACAATGTTTGTCGGTACCTTGAGTGGCACACATTCGAAGGTGATCCCTCTGTAGGAATCTGGTGAATTCTGCAAATCTTTTCATTTGTAGATCACTTTAACTGTTATGGGGGTGTCCATGGTTTTTAGGCACTTGTTAATTACTGCTGTCTAGAGTTTCATTGAGTGTAGCATTGCTCCTTTCATTAGCCCATACAGGATATTATCTGTGCTGGCTGATTTACAGGGTACACTTCTTTCAGTTGCTTGGGCCAGACTTCAGCTTCTGTTATTCTTTCATTTTCAGTTAAGATGGTGCCATACTTCTGGAGTAGGTTTATGGAATTCCCCCCCCCCCCCCCCCCCCCATACTGTTGGGGTTGTGTTTGTCCTCTGTGGTTCCAGGTCTTTGCTGCTTCTTCCTGCACTAATTCTTCGTCCTTCATCAGGGAGTAATGTTGTTTCTTTTCTTTCAGGGGTTGGTTATACCTTGTTGTATGCATCTAGCTGCATCTCAGAGTTTCATTGTTTCGTTTGTCTTTTGCAGTTCTTGCAGTTCTTCCAGGATTCTGTGTTTTCTTATATAGCATTCACTGTCAAACCAAGATTTGCTTTCCCTCTTTGTTGACTGAGGAGATACTGATGGCATCAGCATTTCAGTTACATGGCATGATGGTTTTTCTTTGAGTCCATCACTGTTCATTTTATGTCTCTCTTTGTTTATCTGCACATGGTTTGTTATCCAGTAATCTTGCAAGCAGATACAGTGGGTTGTTTCTCTTTGTTATAGGCATAATTTTCCATTTACCCACACTTAAAGAGAGCTGTCATTCATTACAACAAGTGTAAAGTTTGCCCAGATGTTTCTGCACTTCCTTACAGTCATCCAATGACAATACCTTCCTTAAGATAAAAGCATCATCATTGAACAGTCTAATTGTATTGATAACCCTGTGTAATAAATCATTAATTTGTATTGTAAACGTTAGCAGTCCTACTATACTATCATGAGGCTTGCCAGATGTTATTTTCTTTTCTGTTGAAAGTTACTCTACAGTATAGCATATTCAGATTCAAATCCTTCATTATTCCTCTGGCATAAATAGATACAATAGACTTTCAGTATACAGAAGACTTGTATTGTATGTTAACCGGGGACCTAGAAACGACGGAGAGGCTCCATCCCCGCTGCAGCCGCAGTGGTCCACAACCCCACAACGACTACCGCAGTCCACTTCACCTCTCCGCTGCCCCACACTGAACCCAGGGTTATTGTGTGGTTCGGCCCCCGGTGGACCCCCCCAGGCAACGTCTCACACCAGACGAGTGTAGCCCCTGTGTTTGCGTGGTAGAGTAATGGTGGTGTACACGTATGTGGAGAAGTTGTTTGCGCAGCAATTGCCGACATAGTGTAACTGTGGCGGAATAAGGGGAACCATCCTGCATTTGCGAAGGCAGATGGAAAACTGCCTAAAAACCATCCACAGACTGGCCGGTTCACTGGACCTCGACGCAAATCTGCCGGGCGGATTCGTACCGGGGACCAGGCGCTCCTTCCTGTCCGGAAAGCTGTGCGTTAGACCACACGGCCAACCGGGCGGGTGATACAGTAGACTTAGTATCCATAACTTCCATTGCTAATATTTATTAATATGAAATTTTATATAATACATTATTAAACATTCATACTCTCATTTGGTGTATGAAGCAATTCTTCTAATGGGTACAATGGATTTCTTAATAAGAAACTGTGCAGATTTTCCTTAAATAGTTTGATAGGAAGACTTCCTGTTTAATTTGGAAATTTATTGAAACTGTTAATCCTAGTTTAAGTTTGATGCAAATCTGTTCTGTGGTAAGACTAGAACTGTACAGGTCTTAATATTATATTCACTTCAGTGATTTGTTACAAATATTATGGGAAAGTTATGAAAGAGAATAAATAGTATAGGAGTAAAGGACACCACTCACTGAATAGTAGCAGCATTGAATTATGGGCAGGTACTCAGAAAAGAATGAAAACTTGATAACTTTTGGACAAATCGTTTAATGAGCTGTGGGGCTGTGTCAGGTGGGGTGGATAGAGGGAGAAGGAGGCGAGAAGCAGGAGGGGGGTTTGCGAAGGGGTAGCTGCTGGATTGGGGGGAGGCAGCCAATGTACTGTACAGGAATGTGAGATGGTGAGGTAGCATCTGTATGTGATAGGAATGTGACACAAAGGCACCAGAGCCAGTGTGTTGTGCGGTGTACAGTGACAATGGCAGTGACTTCACGGCAAACATAAACATAGCCAAAGCCTTGCGGACAAACAAAAATTACACGAAGTTAAATGTAGTGTGAGGAGGGCTATGCGAGAGGTGTTCAATAAATTTGAAAGTAAAGTTCTATGTACTGACTTGGCAGAAAATCCTAAGAAATTTTGGTCTTATGTCAAAGTGGTAGATGGATCAAAACAAAATGTCCAGAAGACTGCACTGTAGTTCCTTCCCTAGATTGTCGCACAGATGACAAAATGGTAGATATCGAAATAGATGACAGAGGGATAGAAAAACAATTAAAATCGCTCAAAAGAGGAAAGGCCGCTGAACCTGATGGGATACCAGTTCGATTTTACACAGAGTACGCGAAGGAACCTGCCCCTTCTTGCAGCGGTGTACCGTAGGTCTATAGAAGAGCGTAACGTTCCAAAGGATTGGAAAAGGGCACAGGTCATCCCCATTTTCAAGAAGGGACGTCGAACAGATGTGCAGAACTAGAGACCTATATCTCTAACGTCGATCAATTTTAGAATTTTGGAACACGTATTATGTTTGAGTATAATGACTTTTCTGGGGACTAGAAATCTACTCTGTAGGAATCACTGAATGGTCAAGTTTGTTCTTATCTACAGTTTCGTGGTGGCCAGGAATGTTAGGCTAAGCTGCAAGCAGAGAAATACTCTCTCCAATTCTTGGTTTGTGCAAGGGCGATGAAAATTCCTTCTTGACCACAAAGCTCGCCCCCCCCCCCCCCCCCCCCATTTTGTTTTTGAAGAGCACAGAAGAGAAGTTTAAAGTTGCAGCCATCTCTGAAATGAAGAGTGGATCAATTTTGATCAAAACTGCATCCCCTGTCCAGTCATGCGCACTGCTCTTTTGCAACAAGCTGGGTGACATACTGGTGACTGTCACTCCCCATAATAGTTTAAATATGGTCCAGGGCATCATTTTCCATCAAGACATGCTTTTGCAGTGTGATGATAAGCCGCACACCAACTTGGAGTGATGAGGTGTACACTTTGTCCATAATGTCCATAGGGGACCAAAGGACAATAGTGTTGCTACTGGTGCCTTCATCTTGGCCTTCGCATTGCAGTGCAAGCCTAATCCGTAGAGGTTGCATGTGAATGCTCCTTGTGCTCCCCCCCCCCCCCCCCCCCCCCCTCCCATCTGTGTCAGCTGTGGAAAGCACCGTTCTCCCCGATCGCCAGATTGCACCATTTTACAGAGAGAAGAAAATGCAAGAATGTAAGACTCTGGGCATATCAAGAGGTCAAGAAATAGTATGAGTGGTTGCACCCAGAATGTATAACAGTGTCATACAGCCACATACAACCATGTCACCCTCTTTGGCGACAGTACTCCTGCCTGTTGTAAGGGCTGCTTGACCATGCCTGCTCCTGTGATGGTTGGGGGCTCTCCTCTTCCTGGTTCCTCTGCCCCTACTTTGGGGTAGTTGGCTTCCCACCCACCAGGGACATTGTTCCCCACCTTCCACTCGGAGCTCCAACGTCAGGGGGCCCCTTAGGGATATGGCTGCAAGGGAGGGGAAGAAAACCAATGTGCACTCCGTGTGCATACTGAGGGGAGTCATTCCAGATGTGAAAAGGGTCCTTCCAGATGCTATGAAGGGTACAGGGTGCACCCATCTGCTGGTGGTCTCTAATGTCAGCACCAATGATCTGTGTCGCTGTGGATTGGAGGAAATCCTCTCTGTGGCTATCTGATTTGGTGAAGACTGCCAGTCTCGCTAGCAGGATGAAGGCAGAGCTCACCATCTGCAGCATTGTCGACAGGACTTACTGTGGACCTTTGGTACAGAGCCGAGTAGAGGGTCTGAATCAGAGGCTGAGATGGTTCTGCGACCATGTGGGCTGCAGATCCCTCGACTTGCGGCATAGGGTGGTGGGGTTTCAGGTTCTGCTGGATAGGTCAGGAGTCCACTACACAAAGCAGGCAGCTACACAGGTAGCAGGGGTTGTGTGGCATGTACTGGGCGGTTTTTTAGGTTAGATGGCCTCGGGCAAGTACAGAAAGGGCAACAGCCTCAAAGGGTGCGGGGCAGAGCCAGGACATGCGAGGACCAAGCAGCAATCGGTATTGTAATTATAAACTGTGGAAGCTGTGTTGGTAAAGTACTGGAACTTCAAGTGCTGATAGAAAACACCGAAGCTGAAATCGTTATAGGTACGGAAAGCTGGCTGAAGCCAGAGAGAAATTCTGCCGAAATTTTTACAAAGGCACAGACGGTGTTTAGAAAGGATAGATTGCATGCAACCAGTGATGGCGTGTTTGTCGCTGTTAGTAGTAGTTTATCCTGTAGTGAAGTAGAAGTGGATAGTTCCTGTGAATTATTATGGGTGGAGGTTATACTCAACAACCGAGCTAGGTTAATAATTGGCTCCGTTTACCGACCTCCCGACTCAGCAGCATTAGTGGCAGAACAACTAAGAGAAAATCTGGAGTACATTTCACATAAATTTCCTCAGCATGTTATAGTCTTAGGTGGAGATTTCAATTTACCAGATATAGACTGGGGCATTCAGATGTTTAGGATGGGTGGTAGGGACAGAGCATCGAGTGACATTATCTGAAAATTACCTCGAGCAATTAAACAGAGAACCAACTCGTGGAGATAATATCTTGGACCTACTGATACAAACAGACCCGAACTTTTTGACTCTGTAAGCGCAGCACAGGGAATCGGTGATCATAAGGCCATTGCAGCATCCCTGAATATGAAAGTAAATAGGAATATTAAAAAAAGGAGGAAGGTTTATCTGTTTAGCAAGAGTAATAGGAGGCAGATTTCAGACTATAGTCTGTCTGTAAACTCAAGAGCAAGCAGTGCTTTGGTGGGGGAAGTGGCTTTTCCCGGAATAACCCTGCAACCGGCCTACAGGGGCACCCAAAATCATTTGCCCCTTACCTGCCTAGCGGCTTAGATCGGCATGCTGTCTGTGTCAGTCAGTTAACTTTATATACTCAGTGATATACTTCAGTATCCAGAAGTGATGGATAATTGCCCAGCATTGCAAGAAAATGTGCAGAATACAAAGAAGAGTAGGTATTTGCGGAGTAACGAGCGTTCAATCGTCTCTAATGTTATTACAACATGTGTTAAAGAGGCGACACAAAAAGAACTGTTGGCTAATACTGCCAGTCCAAATCAAGCGGCTGCAATTTTATGCAAGGGTCAGCCTCGCCACAATAGGACACATAAGGAAGGAATGCGAAAATAATCTGCTTCCTTTACTGGAATTGTCACGTATATGTATTATGTCGCTAAATCTCTATCTCGGTTACTACTCACCTGCTTCTAAGACATATTGCTTAAAACATGTGCGCATTAGCTGCTCTAAACACAGCTGAAATTTCCTTTGAATCATGTACACCGATTCTGGACCTCTAAGTAAGAGGTTTGACATACGAAGTGCATTCACACATTAATTTTTATTTTTTGGTAAGAACTTTGTCAATCTACATCAATGTTGTCCTCTTCAAAATATTCCCCATTACATACACTTATGCCTGTGCTTTTTCCAATTCCCGAAACACTTTCGGAACTGTTTCCTCAGGATAGTTTATAGGTCTCTTAACTGTGCATTTTTAATCTCATCCACGCTTGTAAAGTTGCTGTCCTTTAAGACCTATTTTGAAATGTTTATACCACTTGTATGCCCTTGGTTTACTCACAGCAGACTCTCCAAAAGCAATATAGAGCATTTCCAAAATTTTCATACACTGTATTCCATCTGTTTTTTTTTTAATTTTTTTTTTTTTTTTTTTTTTTTTTTTTTACAGAACAAATAATCATTGATGCTACCAAAACACATGTAACCTTTTTGACAGCTGACAAAAGAGTAAATACCAAATATGGATAACATTGTACACATACTTCCAGACATGTTTATGAAGACAGTGACAAAAAGTAGTGCAAATCGACCTAATACAACAAACAAAATTATAAATTCCTGGTACTTTTTAAACAATCTTGTGTTGTAAGAAGTGTTAAGTTTCAGTGCAGCCCTTCAAAGAAAACTTCTACCTTTTAGTAGAAACACAAAGTAAGAACAGTCCTTAAATTCTACAGATTGCTTGCATTCTATGGGGTTTGTTTTATGAATAGCAATAGACGAACATATATTCACATAAACAGGCATTCAGTTCTATGTTTGTAGTAGAGTCCTGACTTCCGTTCTTATGTTAATATTATTTACTCTATAATGTTGTGTTTCGGAAGAATCTATCGTCTTTTATATTCCTTATGGTCTTAATGCATTTGTCTAAAAATTAACGGAGCCGCGATGTATCTGTACACGGTGTCGTCACAGATTTAAAGCGTGCCGTGGCAGGGCCGGTACTACATTGTGAAACAGCCTGTAGAAGCGCCTTGTGACTTAGCTGGGTAGGCAAAGTGGGGACTCGCTCGCTCGCTCTTCGGTTTACCAACAGGCTATACCTAACATATCAAAATGAAAATTTCTTTTCCGGCACTGACAATGTTGAGTGTTTATGGAAAAAGTTCAAGTCAATCGTAAAATGCGTTTTAGACAGGTACGTGCCGAGTAAAACTGTGAGGGGTGGGAAAAACCTGCCATGGTTCAACAACATAGTTAGGAAACTACTGTGAAAGCAGAGAGAGCTTCACTGCAAATTTAAATGCAGCCAAAACCTCTCAGACAAACAGAAGCTAAACGATGTCAAAGTTAGCGTAAGGAGGGCTTTGCGTGAAGCATTAGTGAATTCGAAAGTAAAATTCTGTGTACCGACTTGACAGAAAATCATAGGAAGTTCTGGTTTTACGTTAAATCAGTAAGTGGATCAAAATAGCATATCCAGACACTCTGGGATGATAATGGCATTGAAACAGAGGATGACACGCGTAAAGCTGAAATACTAAACACCTTTTTCCAAAGCTGTTTCATAGAGGAAGACCACACTGCAGTTCCTTCTCTAAATCCTCACACAAACAAAAAATTGGCTGACATCGAAATAAGTGTCCAAGGAATAGAAAAGCAACTGAAATCATTCAACAGAGGAAAGTCCACTGGACGTGACGGGATACCAATTCGATTCTACACAGAGTGCGCGAAAGAACTTTCCCCCTTCTAACAGCCGTGTACCGCAAGTCTCTAGAGTAATGGAAGCTTCCAAATGATTGGAAAAGAGTACAAGCAGTTCCAGTTTTCAAGAAGGGTCGTCAAGCAGATGCGCATAACTATAGGCCTCTATCTTTTACATCGATCTGTTGTAGAATTTTAGAACATGTTTTTTGCTCATGTCATTTCTGGAAACCCAGAATCTACTCTGTAGAAATCAACATGTATTCCGGAAACAGCGATCGTGTGAGACCCAACTTGCTTTATTTGTTCATAAGACCCAGAAAATATTAGATACAGGCTACCAGGTAGATGCCATTTTCCTTGACTTAGGAAGGCGTTCGATACAGTTCCACACTGTCGCCTGACAAACAAAGTAAGAGCCAGCTGTGTGGCTGGATTGAAGAGTTTTTAGCAAACAGAACACAGCATGTTGTTCTCAATGGGGAGACATCTACAGACGTTAAAGTAACCTCTGGCGTGGCACAGGGTAGTGTTATGGGACCATTGCTTTTCACAATATATATAAATGACCTAGTAGATAGTGTCGGAAGTTCCATGCGGCTTTTCGCAGATGATGCTGTAGTATACAGAGAAGTTGCAGCATTAGAAAATTGCAGCGAAATGCAGGAAGATCTGCAGCATATAGGCACTTGGTGCAGAGAATGGCAACTGACCCTTAAAATAGACAAATGTAATGTATTGCGAAAACATAGAAAGAAGGATCCTTCATTGTATGATTATATGATAGCTGAACAAACACTGGTAGCAGTTACTTCTGTAAAGTATCTGGGAGTATGCGTATGGAACGTTTTGATGTGGAATGATCATATAAAATTAACTGTTGGTAAGGCGAGTACCAGGTTGAGATTCATTGGGAGAGTCCTTAGAAAATGTAGTCCATCATCAAAGGAGGTGGCTTACAAAACACTTGTCCGACCTATACTGGAGTATTGTTCATCAGTGTGGGATCCGTACCAGGTCGGGTTGACAGAGGAGATAGAGAAGATCCAGAGAAGAATGGCGTGTTTCTTCACAGGGTTATTTGGTAAGCGTGATAGCGTTATGGACATGTTTAGCAAACTCAAGTGGCAGACTCTGCAAGACAGGCACTCTGCATCGCAGTGTAGCTTGCTGTCCAGGTTTTGAGAGGGTGTTTTTCTGGATGAAGTATCAAATATATTGTTTCCCCCTACTTATACCTCCGGAGGAGGTCACGAATGTAAAATTAGAGAGATTCGAGCGTGCACGGATGCCTTCCGGCAGTCGTTCTTCCTGCAAACCATACGCAACTGGAACAGGAAACGGAGGTAATGATAGTGGCACGTAAAGTGCCCTCTGCCACACATCGTTGGGTGGCTTGTGGAGTATAAATGTAGATGTAGATGTAGACAAATCACCTTCCTCTGGCTTCTCTCACCAGGAATGGGTCCCTTGGGACACTTCCTTCCCAGGTTTCTGCCGGTCTATAACAGGACACCAATACTCGCAAAAGTGCTGGCTGCACCTTGATATACTTCACTGCTTGAGTAACACCAGTGGGGGCACAGATTGCACTACCCTTCTGCAACTTTACAAAGCCCCGATACAATCCCGTCTTGATTATGGGAGTCTGGCATATGGTTTGGCATCACTCTCAGCAGTGTGGATCCTGGATCAGATACACCACGTCTATGTTTGACTTATGACAGGAGCCTTTCGAACTAACCCTGTGAACAGCTTACTTGTGGAGGCCGGAGTTCCTCCACCATGGATCAGGCTCCAACAGCAGCTTTTCAATTATGCTTCACATGTTCGCAGCTCCCCTAACCTGAAGCACCGTCTCTTCTTTCCAAACATGGAAATTCATCTCCCACAATGGCAGCCCAGATCAGGAATTACAATTGCAATCCATGTCCAGTCTCTCCTCTCTGAACTCCAGTTGTTTCCCTTACCACCACTCCTCTGCGCCCAGTCATATACACCTCTGTGGTGCACCTCTTGACAGCAGCTTTGTCTTGACCTATCACAGGGTCTGAAAGACTCGGTTCATCCCGAGGCTTTCTGCGACCAATTTTTCTCCATCTTTGACACATCCCGGGGTTCAGAATTAGTCTGTACCGATGGCTTGACAGTTACTGGTCATGTAGGCTTTTCTTATAGTCACAAGGGACCTACTGAACTGCTCTCCCCGTGGTCATAGCTATCCAGGATTCTCTGTGTGTCCTTGAACAATGTGGACACTCAGTGACCTTCATTTGGACCACAGGCCACACAAGCTGTTTGTAAATGTATATTATCAGAAGCTAGTCATACAAAAAAATCATAGAAAAAACAATTAGGGATATTATGAATATTGCTAAGAGACATGCATTATAAACTTTTCTTAAATAGAGCAGAATGTCTCACACAGTGACACTGGCTCATTTCAGTATATGTTGTTTTCTACAGGCGCTTGTATCAATCTTGAGTGTGGCAGATATGGTTGATAGGACTCCAACTGCTTACCAAGGCAATGAATGTTAGTCGATAACTTCTTCTGTGAGCCAAAGATGTTGCAGCACCTCGGGAGCGATGTGGAAATCAATGCAACCTTGATGTACAAATTGTTTCTTATCTGCACAAAGTCTATGCTGTATTTTGTAATCTGTATTTAAGATCTACCTTCATCATTGCATTGTAAATGATGGTGTGGCACTGTAAACAATAATTTTACAGTTATTTTACAACAGGCAACTAAACATTTATGTACACATAAAAGACAGCTGCATATAACGCCCCACCTCAAGGGGCTTGCTGCTCTTTGGTGGGTTCATGCTCGGCTACCATGGGGTCCCAGCCTTAGCACCATCTTTTCCCTTCCATGCTGCATGTCTATCCTCTTACTGTTCTTTTTCCCATCTCTTGGGGAACATGTCCAGGTTGTTATTGGAAATGTATTCTACGTTTTCCGTAGTCAATATCAGAATACTCTCCATAGTTTGTCATTCCTTTTTTCTTTCTTCATTTTCCTTCTCCTATCCTTCCTTCACTTCGAAGTTTGAAGTTCCTCTTTTTCTTATTCCTCCCTGTGCACTCCTGAAGGCCAGCCCGTGCATCTGACGTGTAACAGGAGACTCAGTAACGCGTAATTCCCAGCCTGGGGTCAACAGGTAGGGTTCGCACATACCCCCTGGTACATGTGAGGTCCAGAGAGGGGTGATTGCCTGAGCTGCTACCTTCCCAAATTGTCAATTGGACCCTCTGTCAGGTGTTCAGGAGGTGTGATTTGAGGTGTGAACAATCAGCTAGGGCGCGTGAGCCCCCTCTGAAGGGGGGCCCACTGTTGGAAGGAGCACACCATTGGAGATGCTGGCAATCGTGGGGGATTTTCTCGCAATGAGCCAATCATCTTCACAGTCAGCAGCTATGAAATATAAACAGAGTGAGGCGAACGATTCAAAGGTCCTTCCTGTACTGAAGCTGGTCAGTCTTTCACTAGGGTAAATCTGTTTATTATTCAGAAAGGTGTTGACGCAATTGCTGACCCTGTGAAATCCTGCTCTCGTTTACACAGTGGCAATTTTCTTTTGGAGACCACTTTTGATTCTAAAGCACAGCGACTGTTTACAGCTTAGCTCCTCCATGGCTATCCTGTTCATGTTGAGGCACATCGAATGCTGA